>NC_089737.1:4454965-5093403 GCF_035083965.1 Branchiostoma lanceolatum
CTGAAGAAAGATGCTGGAATTCATAATCATATGTTCAGGAGTGTAGAGTGTAGGAACCATGTCATCGGACATACATTATTAGACATGTATGTATATCTGATGACATGGAAAAACTGGGTGAATATGTGCTTTTGTGCACCTAAAATTGGTGCTGTGCACCTGATTTTTGATTGTGAGTGCACCAGTACTTCTAGCTAGACATTTGGCTATGTACGTAAAGGCACTATAGTACACTAATATACACTTTATTCTTCACATTCAAGCATCAGAAAAAATAGTTTTGCTGACAATCTAATTCTATCTTTTTAATATTTCATGTCGGACACACGAAATTTTTCTCTGCACCTTAATTTCTAGGTTTGGTGTACCAGTATATATACATATTCCTGAAAATGAATTCCGAGCCATGCATATACATCAACATACCTTTTGGAAAGAGTCCTCGTCTGTAATATCGTATACTAGAATGGCGCCGTTACTATCTCTGTAGTAGATCGGGCCGAGAGCGTGGAACCTCTCTTGTCCTGCCGTATCCTGTCATGGGACAAAAACACATGCCGTATCGTTCATATTGGTATATAGTACATGTATGTGAAAAGTGGTTTCTCTTAATCTTGTATCAAGCTATTTGCAGAAGACAGTTAGAAACATTGATAGGCATAATTACACAACAGTATTTGCTGAATTTCATTGTTAAGTGGTACCAAGGAGGAACCTTCTTGGTTGTACATATACTAATATGAATAAAGTTTATTCATTTTTTGACAAAAGAATTATTCATAAAAATCATCTCTTTCTTGTTAAAGGCAACCTAAGCAATATCAGGGCATTGAAAGTCATATTTTCAAAACTATCTAATCAAAATAATCACATGGTTGTACTCAATGTGCTCGGGCATTTTGACGTCAGGCAGCCGGAAGTTACCGAAAATTGTCGCCAGAAAACAGTTATGGCTAGATTGTCGGCTGATTATTGGGTCCATTAAATAAAATACTCCTTTTGTGACTTAAGCTTGTTTCTGTTCTCTTTTTAAACGTCCAAAGTATGAAATAATGATGAAAATGTGCAATATGGGGAAGTAAATGTCAATTTCATATTTTGCAATTGAGGTGAGACAACCAACAATGACATGAATCTAAAAATGATCCAATTTCCACTGTACTACATTTTATTCTTGAGAAGAAAATGGCAATTTTACACGAGGTAGGAAAGTCGAAAAAAAATTATCCGAATGCCAATTACCTTAACAATCTGAGTTCTCTCTGACACATAAATATCACACTTTCATTTGAACAAATATTCTTCAACCTACACAGAAATTCACATTTACCTATCAGTATCACCAGAAACTAAAACATTACTTACCCAAATTGCCAAGTTTACTCTTTTCCCAGCTATGTTCAGCTTCTTTGTGAGAAAACTTGCCTGGAGGAAAAAATAATAAAATGCCTAAAGTTATAAAATCTTTGAATTATTCTGTACAACAACACAAATATTTGAGGCGAGATAAGAGCTTGCACATGACCATATGACCAGGTGTTTACCTGTGTGCGAGACACACCTTTTTATGATGTCATAAGTTAATGGGACTGTAATAATGTAAAAATTAGTTAACAGTCCCAAACATCTGGTTTGCTTCAACTGTTCACATACAGTTTCTAACCCAAAGTGAAAACTGCACCGTAAATGCATTTAGTTTTGCAGTGGTTTTTATTTCACAGTAGGTGGGAAATGTTTTTGCGTTGATTAAAGCTCACAGATGAAACAATATTCTGTAATACAGTAGAATTGCAAAACAACTATTTGTGCCGTTTATAGTTTATGATTTCGTAGAAAAAGGTCACCATGAAAAACATATTCAATTTGGCATTCACAGTGGAAGAAGAGGGTACAAGAACCCAAACTTATAATTATCAAAACCTTAAAATTTCCTGTGATAATTATCTATACAACATATTTTGCTAAGCAGTGAAGAACTGATGTTAAATTTACCTTAAGAATATAAGGAAAAATATGTGTTATATCTTAAAATGTTATAGACGCCGCCAATAGCAGGATGATTTTTTTGGAATTCATGTCTGTATACTAAAATAGGGTTTGGTTTTGTCAACCCTTTCAAACTTAATAAATTAATTGTTTGAAAATATTTCGAACCAAGGACGTTGTTCGAACCAAAGATTTTCCGGGGCTTGACAACACTATTTGTTTAGCAACTACCCATGACAGTCATCTAATGTCTTCACAAGAATATTCCTTATCCACTTGTACTGAGTAGAGTATTGTTTCGTCTTATACAAGTATCTAACTGCGACGTTTTATGAAAATTTTCGGACCAAAATTATAAAATGTTCTCTTCAAAATATTAATTTTTCTCACCTATAATTTCACACATGCCTTCGGCGAACTGTTAGAGTATACATCATATACTTCAGATGATATGAAGATATTGTATATTTAGATATAAGGTATAATTTTTTCATACCTGCAAAGTTGAGATGTGTTTATCGTTGAACTTGTCTTCGCAATATCGCAAAACCAGCGACGTTTTTCCAACGCACCCCTCCCCCAGTAATACCACCTTAAACTGGTGGCCTCTAGCGCCTCCCGCGGCCATGTCAGCACCACTAACCAGTCCACAAGACTCTCAAAAGATCTCAGCTTTCGCTCAGTTCGCTTCAAATGTGTCGGTTTTGGGGCAGAAGTGACAAGTTTGGGAAATAACAGGAACACTTGGAAATGTTGAAGTCCAACAAAATGGCGTCTTTCCTTTTGAGAGATGACGTAACGGAATCATGTGACAGGTGAATCACGCGGAATCTCGCGAGATGTTGGGAAAAAAACTAGCGGGAAATTTGAAAAAAAATGGATGTGAATCCATCTACGCCAAAAAAAAAAAGTTACTCAAGCAACTGGATAAAAATTTGAAACAATCTTCGGTCCAAAATCCATCTACTTACCTATCCTCCTATCCGATCATAACATAAACATCATTTTGTATCCATCATTCCATCCATTCATCCATCCATCCATCCATCCATCCATCCACCATTCCACAATATACAAAGAATATCAAAGCACAACAAATTGCGACGACACATAAGTAGAAAATATAACAGAACTTGTTTATTTTTTAACGTTATGTGTTACATGGTCCATATTCCAACGCAACAATATTTCGCAATGAAAGATGATGACAGATCGGATATAACACTACATTGACGGTTTGCATATCACCTCACATAAATTGACACTGTTTCAACTTTTGGAGTTAAGTGGCAGCATTCCTTGATACTAAAACACAACAAAAATAGGACATAGACAACACAGATATAGGGCGTATAGATTTAGAAGCATTTGCGGTGGACAATGGCGGGTCCGGACTCGTCATATTCATTCTTGGTGATCCACATGGACCCAAATGTGGACAGGGACGATAGGATGGACCCACCAATCCACACGGAGTACTTCCTCTCGGGAGGAGCGATGATCTTGATACTCATGGTTGTGGGAGCCAGGGACACCATCTCCTTCTGCATACGGTCACCGATACCAGCGAACATGGTAGAACCTCCTGAGAGGACAATGTTGTGGTACAGTTCCTTACGGACGTCGATGTCGCACTTCATGATGGAGTTGTACACGCTTTCCTGGATGCCGGCAGACTCCATGCCCAGGAAGGAAGGTTGGAAGAGAGCCTCGGCGCAGCGGAAGCGCTCGTTGCCGATGGTGATGACTTGTCCGTCGGGCAGCTCGTAGCTCTTCTCGGTAGCGGTGGAGGTTGCGGCTGTCAGCATCTCGTTTTCGAAGTCAAGCGCGACGTAGCCGAGCTTCTCCTTGATGTCGCGGCAGATTTCGCGTTCGGCTGTGGTGGTGAAAGCGTACCCGCGGTCACACATGACCCTCATCAGGTAGTTGGTGAGCTCGCGGCCGGCCAGGTCTAGACGTAGGATGGCGTGCGGCATAGCGTAGCCCTCGTAGACGGGCACGACGTGAGAGACGCCGTCCCCTGAGTCGAGCACGGTGCCCGTTGTGCGCCCGGAGGCGTACAGGGACAGCACGGCTTGGATGCACACGTACATGGCCGGACTGTTGAAGGTCTCGAACATGATCTGGGTCATCTTTTCCCTGTTGGCCTTGGGGTTGAGGGGAGCCTCTGTCAGGAGGGTGGGGTGTTCCTCGGGGGCGACACGCAGCTCGTTGTAGAAGGTGTGGTGCCAGATCTTCTCCATGTCGTCCCAGTTGGTGACGATGCCGTGTTCTACCGGGTACTTCAGGGTGAGGATACCCCTCTTGCTCTGTGCCTCGTCGCCGACGTAGGCGTCCTTCTGTCCCATACCGACCATCACGCCCTGGTGTCTTGGGCGGCCGACGATGGATGGGAAGACGGCCCTAGGGGCATCGTCGCCGGCGAAGCCAGCCTTGACCAGTCCGGAGCCATTGTCGCAGACCATGGGGGTAGCTTCTTCCTCTTCGTCGTCGCACATGGTGATCGGCACTGGATATGTTGCGTAGTGTGGTCAAAGAAAAATTCAGCGAAGTGATGGTACAGCCACTGTCTCTCGTTTTATTCACCCTCTTCTGTTTTCTTAAGTAAAATGTTTCTCAGAATTAGGTTGAAGGGACGCTGGTTCTTGAGCAAATATGGAAAGTGTACGGTCCGAGCCTTGCGGATAATAAATCCTGTAATAACAAGGCGGAATGTGACTATTATTATTTGCTGATTATTTGCTGACAAAGATTTCTGTTTGGTCAGTCGGCTGTCATTGTAGACTGATCACCATATTCTCCCCGGGTCGGCTTAGGGGTTTTCTAGAAGGCTCAGTAGTCATTATTTTTAGCAGATATTTCAAGTAATCGTTACTAGGGAGATCTCGATGATATGGTTACCAGGCTAGCGATGGGGCGCGAACTAAACCATTGAACGTAACTATGGCTATTTGCTGGAAGCTTTTGCAAGGTAAATAAATAAAGCTTTTAATTCTTGAGCAATTAGAGCCCACTGACCACTGTGACCAGTTATTTCATTTTCTTGTATTCGATAATTATCGTATTCAAGCTTGTTTATTTGTTTGCCTGAGCTGGGAGATAGCTGTTTATAATCATTACTTAAAGGAAACCAAAGCAATAATTCAGGGCCCGAAAATCGGATTATAAAAGTCAATTTATTTAGTCATTTCTAGTCAGGATTAGTGCAAAGAACACTATCACAATGTCTGGCGACATCCATCGTGCAAAAATATGATGTTGATGTAATGTGAAAACTCACTGAAAATCGTCGCCAGGGTTTTCGAAGGCTCCCGAAACTAAGGGGATCATCGTACGGCACGATTTTGCACGGTTTTAAAATGCTCAAAGTATGAAGTTATTACGCAAATGTGCCGGACATTGTTAGTAAATGTCACTACAATAAAGATTTCAGCATTTCTTTATTTACATTTTTGGTCTCAAATATTGCTTTGGTGGCCTTTAAGGTTACTGACAACTACCAAACTAGCAAGGTGATTGGTGCTATGAAAATCCTCCAAAAAGGTATGACTGTATTTCCATGATATCATATAAAAGGCAATGTCTCTAGATGAAGTAGAAACATTTTCACAATGATATTGTCGATGGATTACTCTTCTCTTTGAGTGTGACCTTTGAATTGACCTCACTTAGGTGCTAACACCAACGTTACTCCCACAATAAAACATTGAGATTCCTTGTGGTTATCTCAGTTGCGCTGTGGGCGTGTTGGCAAATTGCAGGCGCGCAACCTCTGTTATTTCACCGTGGTTATTTCAGATACTCTGATGTTTGTATAAGTCAAGCGGTCGCTAAGAGGCGCCCCCCCCCCAAATATGGAGTGACGTCTCTACTTCCCAGAAAATTTATTATCATTGCTAGCTTCTATTTTGCACCCCCTTTTGCACAGGGAAACATTAACAATGGCGCCTATGTCGCATTTGCTCGCGGCAGCTCACAATAATATATATTTAAATATATATGTGAAATTTCCATCTTAAAGTAAGCTCCCCGGCAGCTTCGGGCCGTAATTTCGCTTTTTGTCGCAAAATCACACGGGATCTCGCGAAACAGGGCAAGATCGCACGAGATCTCGCGAGGTCACATCAGAACTTCATATCAAAATGTATTACAACTCTTCGGACGTGTCTGAGCTTACCTCTCAATGGTACCCCCGTGCAGTTTTCGCCATCATCTTTATGACAAATCTACCTACAATTTGATATAAATTCTAAATGCGTACCACGAAGAGAACTTATTCTACTAAGTCCAGTTTGGTGGGAAGTTTGAATGGGCCAAATGGGACGCCATTTTCCGGTCTGTCGCAAAATCGCTAATTTGCAAAAAATGGCCGAAATCTATTGTCGGTAGGTCGTTTCCCTGATCTTGGTATGATCAAAGTGGGGCTAGCAAGCTAAAAGATTGAGCCAACCCGTTACTACGGAGGATGGCACCCAGGCTATATCTGCAATGTATTACTCAGAGTGGGTACTAAAGGAATCCGTGGCCATAAAATTAACGGCTGTATGAACGTGAGTTTATATCGGTGGGAAATTTCCCTTTAGCCTGTCCAGCTGATGTCAAGCTTCAAAATAATGAAAGCTTATTTGTTACTGAAGAAATTAGTAGGCAAAGTTCGGCAGCCGCGCGCGAGGTCGGTCGTACGTGCACAGCCGGGCATTATAGGACATATATAGGTGATACGGTCATGCGCTTACAGCTGGAAAGTGCCTTTTTGGGGGTGTAGCTAAGTGCAGTTGCTATAAAAAGAGATTGTGTGTAGTGAAAATGTTGGAAATTTTTGTACATGATCTATGGTAAATGCTCTCAACAAAGAATGAATAACGTTGGCACATTTTCTATAGTTTCATTAAGAACACGCCCATGTAAAACACGTATTATAACATGTAAGTCTATGGGGTGAAAAAACTCACGAATGAGACCTTGACCATACGTATACGCCGGAGCACCCTCCTATATACTTTCAACAGTTTTAAAGTACCGATGAAATGGAGTTTCCTCTACCATTCACGCCAAAATTAGGTCTTCTCTGAAAGCATCTATGCAATCAAATCCATTGTCTTCTGTGTTCTCATTGGTTGGACAAATCAGTGACGGATCGTGACGTCACAGAATGAGAAACGACTCCTATCTTTCCTGCGCGATGATTGGCTCAGCCATAATTGATTTACACAACCCGTCTATGAAGAAAGGGCAGCCTGATTACTAGCTAAGGATGGAGTCCTTCTGTGACGTCACGAGCTGTTGCTAATTTGTCCCACCAAAGAGCACATAGTAGACAATTGATTGATAGATTACATACCATTAGATGTTTTTAGAAGAAAAAAAAATGTTTACGTGAATGGTAGAGAATATTTAATCTAACGCTCCTTGCTTCGACTTAATACCTTTGTTTAGGCTTGTGCTCTATTAGGTCACAGAAATTTGATTTTCTGGTTATCTCCGTAAAAAAAAAAAGACTTTTGCAATTGCAAAATGAGAAGCAAAAGAAGATCTAATTTGCACAATCAATGAGAAAATACTGGAATTTCATATTGGTAGATACCTGGAATTTCATACTTATGGCATTTGGAAGGTATATGTGGCAGTGAACATGGTTGAATATAAATTATGAAAATGAGGGCCGAATTTGCATAATATATATTTCATGGAGATATGAGGTCTCCGAACTCTTGTTCTTGTAGTTTTGCTGAAAATTTAAGGAGCGGGCAGCAGGCAAAATAAGAATATGCAAATAAGCTAGCACACAACTCATGTGATGACAACAATCATTGTAATTGTGGCAGAATCAAAATTCATATAGTGTAACAGGCACTTATCAATATGAAATAATTAATCTATCATGAGGAAGAGTTTCTGCTGACAAATCAGATACAAGAGTTTCCAAATGATTGGAAATGATTTTGATACATCAGTTCTTACATATAAACTGAGAACTTTATATCATAATATCTATTCTTTTATCCCATAAATTTAAGAAAACACCCAGTATTAAGTATGTCAAGAAGATTACAAGAAATCACTACAAAATTCTTCAAGAAACATGTCACAGCAAGTTGAATAAAATTTTTACTTCAGTAAATTTTCCCTGACCAAAACATGATTGTTCGCAATTCTTAAAGGTGTTTATATACGTAACACTAAAAATCTATCAATACTCATTTATCATTTTTCAATGTCATGTATATTTCACTTTGCAGAGAAACAGAAAAAAACACTAAAATTGGAAATTGAGCGCAAATCATTTGCAAGCTAATGTCATACGATGTGGAAAGACTCACTTCTCAATTGGAAGAAATTGTATATTGTTTAGAGGCACTATCTAATATTGAAAAAAAAAACTAAAATCGGAAATTGAGTGCAAAACATTTGCAAGCTAATGTGACATACCTCTTCAATGTCACACAAAGGAAAGACTCACTCTCCAAAAATTAGCATATTGTTTATAGGCACTATCTAATATATAAAAAAAAAGATTTTTGGTGGTGGAGGCTACACTTTTCGGCATCAGTATTTTGTTTTAATCAGAGCTCAGAACATCGCAAAATACTATACATTTGGAACAAATGCTAACCATTCCCTTTGCAATAATATTAAATATATCACATGTACTAGAAATACTACTACAGGAACAATCACCCAGCAGAATAAAAGCAAGCTACAAAATGAAACTCTAGCGTCATCCTGAGTCGAAGAAAAAACACAAACTCCTGAGTTTTGTTGTTATTTACCCCTGCCAAGGCAGTTCTGTTTCCAGCTTTCAAACATCTGAGTATTTGCTATTTGTTTGTGAGATAGTTATTCTAAAATCATTCTACCTACATGATCTCAATGTACTAGGTCTTTGACATTACAAGAAAGAAATGCCGAATTTGATTTGTGTGAAGGAACTGATTCCATGGCATTGTGTGGCGCAATCAGTAGAGTGTTTTGCCCAGAACCAAGAGGTCCCGGGTTCGAAACCCTGATATGCCACAATGTTGTGCCCTTGGGAAAGGCAGGCACTTTACACGACTTTCCTCACTTCACTCAGGTGTGAATTGGTACCTGACTTTGGTTGGGGAAGGTCGTATTGAGGTCACCTGCTGGCGCCGAATGGCAGCTGCTCAGACCCTTGCGACAGTTCCACAATGTGCAAATATGTATCTGTTCTGTATTATATGATTGTAAACCCTGCAGCAATTCAGCACTGGCTGCCATTGCACGGGTAATTTCTGACCAATAAACCATTATTATTATTTGTGTGAAGGAACTAATTCCTAGGTAGGACCATCCCCCTAGCAGTTTCTTTTCAAACTGTATTTTTGAAACAAGTAAAGGTACCGATACAGGAAAACTGCACTACCTTGGCAGAGGGACTTTCAGCTCTCTTGCTGAGTGTTGTCATGTTCAAATGATATATACATATATGATAGAATAAATACCACATGTATACTGCAACACAGAATTGATCATAGATTATTACTAAATCTAGCTAACGTTACTCCAGTGTTTTCAATGTATGAAATGTTGTCATAAAATGCTCGCAATTCTAATAAAGATTTTAACTAATAAACATATCAGCAGCATACCTGCATAATAACTATAATAAAATTAAGGCTAATAAAATAAAACAGAACAAAATGAAATAAAATACCAAGCTAACAAATTACCATATTTTGCAACTAGTCCTTGAGAAACTTAGCAGATACAAATTCATCATTATAAAGTAATCAAAAGCAATCATTATTTTGATACTACATGTATTGAGAAATAATATACTTTGCTGAAGTGCATTCATGGCTAGATATAACATATCATCATGTCATTGTCAATAGGATAGGCAATATAATAAAGAGGTTTGGTACCTTAGATCTGGACTCATTTGGTAAAAATCTTAACCCACCCTTAAATCTTTCAATTATGACATTTCTATGGGAATGTGATTTGGAGGTATGCATGATATAGGAGGACTTTAACAGGAATGCTAAGGAAAATGTTTTACTAAAGTTAGGCTAGTGTAAAAATTACTGTTAATTCATTTATGTTTGCAACACTAAAATGTGGGGTGAAAATCAAGAGCTTGCAGTACTATAAATGCATTTAAGTTCGCGTGGTTTTTCTTTCGTGCTAAGACAAGAATGGAGTGTTCGCTCTGGTTTTCAGTTTGCAGCAGCGCTCTAGTCCCATACTGCTACAGTATTGGACAAAAATGTTCGCGATGGTTTTAAGTTCACGGGAAAACGGTCGCCGCGGAAACTGCAAGTTTAACATAAATCCACCGCGAACATTTCTGCATTTACAGTATCTTTGAGTTTGCAGTTAAAACCATAATACAAACCATGGAAGACAGAGCATATGTTTGTATGCGAATAATTCTCACAGCAAATTTAAAAACATAGCAAAAAGTTCAAGCTAATTTCAATTTGCCCAAACATTTTTGGCAAGATATTTTGCAGTAAATCAATCAAATGTTTGTAACTTAAATTCTTTTGCATCCTAATTTTTTTCCAAAACTTTCATACCCAAAGAGGGGCAAGTACTACACGTTAAAGTATTGGTAGAATTTTCAAATTCAAAGTATCTTTACAAAGTGACCATAATGCCATTTCGTGTCTTGTGTACCTAGCCATGACTTTGACCATGGGATTGTGTCATTCTGTGCTTGTTTATTTATTCCTGCAGCTGTGCCCTGATGACCGGAGAGATGACCCCTTCTCGTTCCGACTTCTGTTCAGGGTTCAGGAAGTAAAACCCTTGGACCTACAGAAACAAAACAGTAAAATTAAATAATTGCAAATACATTACATATCACCATGTTGTATTATTACAGCCAGTAGGTACCTATGAGGCTGTTGTAACGTGCTGGAGGCACCTCCTCGAACATGGGGCCCCCATTTTACGAAAGATGGTGCAATGGGAACTAGGATACCCTTCCCGGATTCGAACCGTTACCAACCAATGGGAACCAGGAGGCTCAACTGTGAAGCCACTACCTATTGAGCTACAGGGACATCTCCGTTACAACAAATACATGCTTACAAGAAAAACAAGAGAAATCTCCATGAAATTTGTTTTTATATGTGGTGTTTTTTATTTGCCCAGCTATTTGTTGTTGCTGCTGATTGTTGTGATTTATGTGCCATAGGTTGCTTGGGGAATTCTTATCCCAGATTCAAACCCAACAGGTGGCCGTGCCAGCTGTCATAGTATGCCTACGATGGACATATAGATTTTCCTCATTACTTATGCAAATTAAGTCCAAATTTGCATAACTACCACTTCAGTTTGTACATCTCTGTCCAACCCACCTGCGTACCAAATAACATGAAAATCTGTCGCTCCTTTCTTCAGTTATTCTCCTTCGAATATTTTTACAAATACGCCATTGCAGTTCCAGTGACACATCCCAGCAGGCCCAAAATTGACCTTGACCTTTCTCCTCCCAGCACCTACCCAACTACCAAATATCATTACAATCCATCCACACGTTCTTCAGTTATGCTGATTTTAAGTGTCCGGTGACACACACATACACACAGGATAACACACACGCAAACTCCATGCAAAACAATATCCCCATGAAAAGTCTTTTTTCATGGAGATAATAAGTTAGTTATACAAGCTATACCATGATGGTAAATCATTCATGTTAAGATCTACTTGTTCAGTGTAGGTTAACATAGTGTGCAAGAGTCCAAAATATTGTTTCTGAGTTTTGGTACAAACACTTGTATTAGCACTACCTTGTGAATACACTTGGTACTGCAGCAGTTGCACTGGAAGGGCTGGGCCATTTGCCACTCCGTTGTGGTGTAGTCAAAAGTTAACTGTGGGGAAAAATATGGTTAAAAACATAGTGTACTCATTTTGGCAGACTGTGGTGTATATTTGGTTGTCCACTAGTATCCTTGATCATACATGCACCACTATGCATTTTCTTCTTGGACAGTGCACCCATAAGTTTTTATAGTATACTGTATGAGTTTAAAAAGCAGAAACATCTATACTGGAAGCAGAACTTTGTATACACTTCAAATCACTAAGCGTATGACCATGCATGTATGTACGTATGTATGTAGAAATAATGTTACATGTAAAGCGGCAGATCATTAGGACCCTGCCACCCTATCACTCTTTTGATGAGATGTAAAAACCATTATTGTTATCAAAAAGCAGACAAACTTACCTCCTCCCCAGGAAGTATGTCCCTGACAGCATACAGGTCCCAGGATGGGGTGTACTGGAACCGAGTGTTGGGGCTGCAGGAATCAACCAATCAATAGAGCCAATACAATTGACCAATCACAGACATGTTTATCCCAATTTGATTTAGGGAGGGGGGCAGCAAGGGACAATTCTACCTTCTATCAACAATTGACTGTAGATTATTTAGCAACCGAATGTATAAAGACATGATGAATGAAGTCTTCAACTTGAATTTCAAGTCAAAGAATTGGAACCTATTAGTTGTAATGCAATATGACAATCATAGCATAGGCATTGTGTTCGAAAAATTGTTTTGACTATTGTACATGTTTTCATTACTTTTTTTGTTTCGTGTCAAAGACAGCGTAAGCTAAGAATATTCCTTACAAACATTAATGATTGACAATAAAATTTCCCCACAGAAATAAAAAACTATTCCTCTCAGATTCGAACATTAAACAATGAACCTCCCCCAGAGAGCAACATTTTCCTCTCAGATTCAATCATTAAACAATGAACTTTCCCCATAGAACCCTCCCCTACCTGCAGGAGTGGTTGACAAAAATGAGTTTTCCCTCCGGATGGATGTGGGCGTGGCTCGCCACCTGGATCGTGTAGGGCGTCGGCTCCCTCAGCTTGTCTCCATATAAGGTAAAAAGGTGGCTGCCGACCTGTCGTTTGAAAACAACAACAAAAATGTTAAAAGATCTTTAACACAAAAAATTTAAAAAAAGAAGGGCTCTGAGTGTCAGAAAAAAGAATTCCACAATCCGACACATAAATTTCTAGAATTATAACAAAAAAGTTTTTGGCTTCATGAACACCTCTACAAAGTACATTGTTTAATATGGTTGACGGTACTTTTTTTCACACCTTGTAAATTTATTTGCAATCAAAGCATGTAACATATTAGTTACTAGTAGTTTCGGTCATTCTCTGTAAGTGGTATCCTGTGGCGCAATCGGTAGGGTATTTCGCCAACAACCGAGAGGAAGCGGGTTCGAAACCACCGATATATATGCCCCGATGCTGTGCCCTTGGGAAAGGCACTTTACACAACTTTCCTCACTTCACCCAGGTGTAAATGAGTAACCTAACCTAGGGACGTCCCTCGGATAGAACATTACATGGAGGTCCCGTGTTTGAGGAGAGCCACACCTCAAGCACTTTAAAGATCCCACCACACTTATTGAAAAGAGTTAAGGGGTTCTTCCCGGTGTGAGTGGTTCATAACCATACAGTTCAATGGCCGCACCTGGGGCAATTGTCGTATTGAGGTCACCTTGGCGCCAAAATGGCAGCCTCCAGACCCTTGCGATTCAGCCCCGTCGGCCAACCCAATAACGCCCTCTCAGTTCTGTACGACAGCGTCCTGTCATTTTCAGTAATAACTGACAGCCCAGCTGCTAAGCTGAGGACTGGGGCTATGCATAGAAAAAAACAAGAGTTGTCAAAATGCATTAGCATGTAATATCATGAAGATAAGGTACACATAACTGACCTTAATTTCGGTGTTGGCTACGACACATTTCCCGCTAATGTCAGCTCTGGGAACAACTGACACCATATCTTCATCAGGCCTGAGTGTCTGAAATTTACAAAGATAGACAGTAAGGTTTATGAACCCCTAGCACGTTAAAGAACCCACCGCACCGAAAAGAGTAGGGGTCCTTCCCAGTGTGAGTGGTTCAAAACCGACAGTCCTGGGGCAATTGTCGTTTTGAGGTCACCTGCACACCGAATGGCAGTCGCTACATGCAGACCCTTGCGATCTAGCCCCGCCAAATGTGCGCTGCTCGCAATTCAGCCCCTTGCCCACCCAATAATAAGGTTCCATGGGCAAGTAAACAAATTAAATGTACATTCAAGTTTAGGTTCCAATAAGTTGGTAACTGGGACACCCGGGGTTCAAATCCGGGGAAGGGCATCCTGGTAGGAGCTGCACCGTCTTTCGAAAGGGACGTAAATTGTGATTGAAGAGGTGCCTCAAGCACGTTACAACAGCCTCATTACTCAGATGTAGTGTTGCGTACCGGTACTGTGTACCGGTACTGTACTGTAAAAATTGATTAGGTAAAGGTCCAAATACCGGATCATGAAGTACCGGTACTGTACCGATATAAATTAACACCAAGTATGTGCTAATTTTGTCACTGATCTCCTGACCTCATGGCCTCATGCTACACCAAACATGACCAAATTGGCAACCTTGGAACAGCGTAACTTATCTATATGCAACGGATCATTCAGGCAGACAGGGAGTTATGAAGGGAGTTTGGCGGTTGGAAACCTACTTATGTTCTTTGAATAAAGAAACTGACAGGTTTATGTTTCTGTCATTATTGAAGAGGTTCAGAGAAACACATGTTGATTTTTCAAATTGTTCAGGTACACGTACAGGTCCGGACCTGTAACTAAACCTCTGTACCTGTACCTGTACCTGATGCTACATTTAGGTACGCAGCACTACTCAGATGGGTATGTACTGGCCGTTATAATACAACAAGGACTGGTGAATTAATCTACTAATACCTCTTGGGCTGTCTCCTCTTCGTTGTCATGTTTCTGCTCCTCTAAGGCATTGTTGGTAGAAACAGCACCTCGGAACGCATAGTTAGATTGTTGACGGGTGTCCATCTTGCAGTTTCCTACATGTCAATCAATCAATCAATTAATGAAGTAATTTTCAAGTAGTAATCTGAAAACTATCAAACCATCAGACATTCATAAGTTAGATAACTGTCAATCAATCAATCAATCAATCAATCAATCATTCAGAAGCTAGATCCCCTATCAAACCATCAGACATTCATAAGTTAGATACCTGTCAATCAATCAATCATTCAGAAGTTAGATCCCCACTACTCAGGTGCTTCTGAGAAATATTCAAAACTGGCAAACATATCAAAGACATATTAATAGAGGGCCTGCAAGGGGGAGAAGTGATTACAAATTACACAAAATTTTCGAGTGGGGACGCCATTGTTTTGCCTTTCCCGCGCTGTCCATTTACCGTTTGTTTACTTTTCCCGTGCTGAAATAACGCGCGCTCGCTCCAGATTCAAAATAGCGCCCGGATTTGGAAAGGGGTCTATTGGGCCAACTGTCAGAATACAATGCATATGAAACTCGAGTTCCGTGACCTCATACCTTCGCCAAATACTAATACAACATGTAGTAATAGATCTAGAGATGCAGGCTAAATACAATATTAAGGCCACACCAATTTAATTTGTTGCTTCTCAGAATAGCCTGTCCTGTTTTTACCATTTTGAAAAAAAAAAAAAAAAATTGGGTCACTATTCCCATTCACAAATGTCAACCCCAAATATATTTGTTCAGTTGTAAAACTCAATAGCCACCAAAATAGATTATAAAGGCCTACACATACCTAAAAGTGTGGTCATATTGATTATAAGTTATAGCTTTTCATTTAACTATTTCTCAATATTAATCCATATGTCACATGGCAAAAGGTAATTTTGTTA
This sequence comes from Branchiostoma lanceolatum, assembly GCF_035083965.1. NCBI lineage: Eukaryota > Metazoa > Chordata > Leptocardii > Amphioxiformes > Branchiostomatidae > Branchiostoma > Branchiostoma lanceolatum. Next base: position 4,470,667 of record NC_089737.1, read on the forward strand.
CTGAAATGATAGTAGTACCGTCTTGATCAAAGAAAGGGGTGCATTGCATAAAATGAGCCATACAAAGCTCTAATTTGAATAATCCTCTTATTGTAAACCCTTATCTTCACCCTTGACTATTTGCAAAATATTCTATCTTTATCTTTTTTTCGCCCTGTCGCTACAATTTTTTTCGAAAAAAATCTGAGAAGCAACAAATTAAATTGGTGTGGCCTAATAGAGGGACTATAGTGACACCATCTGTTATACCTTGTTGGACCGGTTTTGGCCAGTCATGACTACCGGGTAATGACTTTGAGAGATCAACATTAGGGATCTTAGCTAGGCGTGCCCTTTTAGACCCATTTACTATTTAGGCGTGCAAAATTTTCTCTAGATCTACATTACTTGGCTAAAATACCTAAACTAAATGTTCTTTTTCAGAAACTTAACAGTACTAACATTGATGAAAGCAGAGACATTCCACAACATCTTTAACAACTACTTGATGTATACGTGATAAAAAAACGGTCATTTACGAAATCGAGACCCCCCCTTACTCGTCAAATCTTACAAGGTGGTGGATACTTATAATTATCAGCAACAGTTAAAACATGTTTATTTCTATGACTAGTTGTTCAGATAGCTACAAAAACACCTATCAAATTCTAAACCGTAGTGTTAGAATATTACTATTAGAATAACGTTGATATCTAACAAGGTATGACCTCATCTTTTGGTCACGCCCACTAGACAAATCTTGCAAAAGTGACCAAAAATGTCCATAGCAGATATTTTCAAAACATTTTCACAACATTTCAGAGAGAGATGGATTACTATTTCTTCATTTAAACTTTTAGCAGGCTTTCTATAACGGGGCAAATGCCAAATGCAAAAGTGAGAAGTATGAAGAAGTTTGTAACCTGGTGTCGCGGTGGCATAGTGGCAGGGTGTTTGGCCCCAGAACCCAGAGATACCGGGTTCGAATCAGGGGTTCCCTGATTTGTCCCGTTGACATTGTGCCCTTGGGAAAGGCACTTGACACGACTAATTTCCCACTTAACCAGGTGAAAATGAGTACCTAGCTTCGGTTAGGGATATAGGGCGTTAAATGGAGGTCCCATGTTTGAGGACAGCCACACCTCAAGCACGTTAAAGAACCCACCGCACTTATTGAAAAGAGTAGGGGGTCCTTCCCGGTGTGTGTGGATCATATAAATCTGTCCGGATATGCAGCTGGTACTCTTCAGTACAGACCTGGTGTGTTACGCCTTCATGGGATTTACCGGGTATGTAATTTACAAATTGACAGTCATCTTCGTTTTGCGAAGGACTACCAAGAGAGAGACTAGAGAAGAATTTACAAATTGCAAACAAACCTCTAAAAAATATTCACAGCATGTGAAATGTCTTTTTCACCTTTGGTTTTATAATAAAGACGCACTCACCTGTATTTTAGGTTCGGTGAAGGGACTTGCTAAGATGTCGGAAAGAAGAGATTGACAGGTACCGACCTTCCTTCGCAAATACTAGTAACAAATGCACTGACTGGGATCGATAATCCAATCACGTCTATTACCAAACAAACCAATTACCCCACCCCATTCCTATAAAAAGCCCTAGCCCCACCTTGGAACGTTTCTGTATTTTTCCACCAAATAAACAACTTTGGAACCAACTTTTTCCTAACTTTTTAGCATGATGTGTTGCAACTGAAAACCTGAAGAAGCATTCAATTGCAATGTGAGAAAGTCTCTGTCAGAAAGCAAAACAAACAAACTCATGGTCTTGGTCTCTTCAAGTTAGTAGCCAAGGCAGCAAATGCCTTCTGATATGAAAAAAAAAGCGTAATTATTACATAATGCACAACTTTCTACGTAGTAATGCAAACATTCCTCAGAGATCTAGAATTTGTGCAGTGAAGATATTCTCACCTGTGGTGCACAAATCAGACGACAATGTTAGAGATATCTTAGTGATGATCTGCCTCGGTATTGCTTCTGCATGAAATGAAGTCTAACCTGTCTAGACGCTCTAAGTCTAAAGCTTATCGTATTTAAGCTTGCCATTTGAAATCAGTCTGCACATTACTAGTAATTTATGGATCATTTTTACGTTGCATAAAGGTTGCTGGTTACTTTTACATAGAAAAGAATGAAAGCGACCAATTACGCGTTACGACTGATGCACTGATTACGAATTACGTTGATTTTGCCAACGGCTGCCTGTGGATTAGAAAGTCTAAAAAGGCCTGATTACGCTAAATACGAAAAAAGGGCGTGCAGGCTAGGCTCTACCAGCCTCTGCGGGTCACTGGGAAAATAGTAAAAATTGGCCAAATAGAGTCAATTGTATGAAGAGAGGCTACGGAGAGATCTAGAGGGTCAAATATGCGCCTGCGAATGTTACCCTCCATGGCCAAAGTCCCCCGGCAAATGTTCTCCCTATAGCCGGCGCGGTTAGTCTGGTAGAGACTTAAGTGCAGGCCCTCATATGAAATGAACGTTTCAATCGTTCCAATCCACCTCTGCTTGGATCTAGTTATCAGTAGTAGAATCCAGGAGCTAGAATAGCATGGATTCCAGACTAGAAGCAGACTGTTAAAGGCACCCAGAGCATTTTTATGAGGCTTGAAAACTGGAAATATTCTTGTTGCTGTAATCTTCATGAAATTGACATTTAATGTCACTGTTTACCACATTTACGTGCGGATTTCTTATCAAAAGTGCTCAAAAATGGCACAAAAATAAGCTACATGGTGATCTTTTAGTTTCACGCGCCTACTGTAAATAGACCAATAACATAGCCCCGCCCACCTCAGTCGAAATGTAGAAGTGCAAAATTAAAACATAAAAATATTTGACGGACATGCAGTCACTCTCTCATAGGTCGAACCGCTGATTGTGATGGACAGTCAGGATCAGTCTACTAGTATTAGGGCTTGGATTTTTTATCAGTTCTCACCACACAACGACATCGTATCTTTGCTCCTTTAAAGTCGATATGTAAATTGTAATGGTATAGTGTTATTGAAACTTACTATGTGTAAGAATGACTAGAAATTGGAGTTTCTTTATCCAAGTTTGAAGCCTCATAAAATGCTCTGGATTTAAGGGTTGGAAACAAGATCTGGCTCTAAGTCTAATCATTGAAATCAAATTATTCTCAAGGCCCAATCTTTCCCAAACATTCCAATCAACCATATAAAGGCTGTTATTACTGCCTAACAAGATTTGCACTGACCTGGTCAGCTAAAAACAAACACACATGTGATTATGTTTTGACAAAGTTTTTGTGTAGACTGATTGTGTATTTAGTATTAGTGGAAAAAAGGGCTTAACCCACATATCTTGTACTAGTAGCCTTCTTCGCAGACTTCCTAGAATGGCGGCGTTTCGCCGACGAAGGAGTTATGCCACCGAGGGACGACCCATAACTCCCTCGGCGGTGAAAGTCCCTTGCCAGCATTAGAGAACCTTGGCCCGTGTAAGAAATCGCGTCACCGCCCCTCCCCCAAATATATATACGCCGCCATTCTTGGAAGTCTGTGAAGGAGGCTTTGTACTGTACTAGTAGTACATGTTAAATGTCATAAGTTCTCTCAAAGGATTTTTTTCCTAAAAGGTGTAGTTCAAAATTTGAAAAACAACGCAATGTCAGATTTCAACTTCAATTTAAGTTTCATCCCCAGATAACCCAATCAGGGGCAAAGTAAAGGGGAGGAGGCCCCGGGCTAGGGCAGGCAGGCCTCAAGCCTTCACCCCCTTACCCATAAGTTACTTTGTGACACTTTGTATGTACATGTATGGCGTTGCTGCATACTGTACAATTTGTATTTGGGAATCTCTGAAACACACACATCCCAGGCACACACACTGACAGACACACACACACACAGACAGACAGACACACACTGACAGACAGACAAGCAAAATGCATAAAATCTTTCCCGAAGCATTAAATAACCAAAGCTAAAGCCCCCTATTGTTACCCTATAGCCTGTAGTATTAGGGACTTATACAGACAATAGAAACCGTATCCCGTTACGGATGACCTATCTGCTTACAAACGGCCGCTTATTAAGGTCAGACTGCTTAAAAACCAGGGGACAAAATCCCAGCAGTAAAACACAACGATTCTGAAACAAAAACACGTAATTTTTGCTTGTAATCAAGTGAATTTTTATCATGAAAGCAAAACTATATTTATAATTTGTAACAACAAATCATGAAATATGACAGAAAGCTCGTAGTGCGGGGCGTAACTCCATAAATTCACCACAAAGCAATGATTTTAGACTAGCTAGTAATAATTTTTATGGTACCAAAACATCCCACTTCCTCGTGTTTTGTTCAAAAATCCGCGCCAATGTCTTTCAAACAATGATTAACTCGCCAAGTGTCTAAACAGACAGACGGTGATAAATTAAACGACGGGAAGAAAGATTTGTAGCTGTCACACCCCTTTTGTTTATACGGGGTCAAGTACTCACCCTGATTCGCCGCCCGGACAAAACGATCTCCCGGCCGCTGAAACGTGGAATTCTTCCCCCGAAACACTGAACAGAGAAAGGGGAAGGTGGACATGCTGTTCACCCTCTTGCTCGAGCATCTTGCCCAGGAATTGTTCCTTAGAGACGTTAAAATTCCCGTTTTCAGGACACATGCCGGCACTTTTGCGAGCGTGGCAGCCATTTTGGACCGTTCCAACTAAAATTTGGAGGAGACCTATAAAATTCCTATTTAAATAAAATCTCTATCGTTTCCCAGAGGAAAAATCTTTCTAACCACGCATCAAAGAAACATTCAAGTACAAAAAAACAACAATCTTATCATATAATCAGTAGTTTTAAGAAATCTTTACTTGCAATCTTTTTCGTCCTGACATATTTTGAATGGAATATTCCATCTTAGTTCAGATTCATTGATTTTCCAACGGCCACGCCTCCAAGCCCAGTGGGAATACTAGTAATATTGGGAATTTGCCAAATTAGAACTTGGCCTCGCAAAAAGCGTCATGCTGCGATGTAGATCATGGTCTTTATAGATCCATCTGTTACAAATTTCAGATTATTTATTCTTCTAAGATACTGTAAATGCATTTGAGTTTGCGTGGTTTTTATTTCGCGCTAAAAAAATAAGGCGAAAATGCGGCAGCACTATAAGGTCTACAAGTATTGGGAATTTGCCAAATTAGAACTTTGCCTCGCAAAAAAGCGGCATGCTGCGTTGTAGATCATGGTCTTTATAGATTCCTGTGTTAACGATCTTAATCTTTTTTTCTTTTACTTAGGGTATTGTCCTCCCGAGATAACCTCGCAAACATAATCAGCTTTCACCTGAGAACAATGTGTATTAGATGCTGCATACAAACAAGGAGTTCCTATAGTCTATATAACCTCCTTGATGCAAACAATATAATTAATTTGGGCGTTGTCGCTTGGCCATAGTCTATGTACATGTTGATTTTGGGGAGATACGAAATACATGCGATAGATTTCATGTCATATTCAAAGAACGTCTGAAAGACTCATTTCTCTCTGGCTGGAGGGAACAACTTAGACATTCCAGTAAACTACACGCATATTCTAAAATCGAAAAGCACGTTGGCATGGAAACATATCTCACATCAATTCATAATAAACTGTTTGCAAATAGCATAACAAAGCTGAGAATCAGTGCACATTGCTTAGAAGTTGAAAAGGGTCGACACCACAACACACCAGCCACCAGAGATTGTGTCCGACATGTAATGGACGTGTTGAAGATAAATTCCACTTTGTGATGAATTGTCCAACTTATAGCAAAGAGAGAAATATGCTTTTACAGACTATTACTGCTAAGACAAACTTCACCCTATCTGGCACACAAAGCGATATTTTCTATGTACTGTTGTCATGTCCGACTCCTATATCCATGTACATAGGTCAATTTCTCCATAAATCATTCGAAAAGCGAGACAGAATTACCCATACATGAATATATATTACACACTGGTTTCGAAAATATTTTGTACTTAGAATTATAGGATAGATTAGCCTTGTAGAACAGATTGTTGATTTTATGCCATACATTGTACCATGTACGATTGTTGAGCAATAAAGTTCACTTCACTTCTATTTTCAGTCGTAACAGTCTAAATATGCCATTGTGACTGCCGCAGACAACCCGGGTTTGTGTGGCCTACTTAAACGGGCATTAGCAGGCTTTGCCGTCTGGGAGTCTGGCTTTTTTTTTCTGATGGCATATTAGATGTAGTGCACTCGGTTTCTATTGCACTCGTGTTGTACGGGGGTTGGCAACAACGAGCCGGCTACAGCTTATGCCCTGTGTGGGTATCAAATTAAAGGAGAACAACATGTGGTGCGAGTCTTTCTGAAAAGCAAAGTTGTTTTCGTTCAATAATACGATGTAAAATCGAACGTGAGTGGCTATTTGTTTATGTGAAGACATGTATTTGAGGAACTACAAAACGTGATATGATCAATGGCATTACATGTAGTACTATTACGATGATGGGTAAACAATACGATGCCGGTTTGAGGGACTTTAGCTGTGTTTCGTTGGCAATTATTACCGGTAAATAATGTTATACATGTTCGTGTGGATGGTGTTCAGTACCAAGGACGTGTATTTTCACCAGTGTGTGGATGGCGTTCAGTACCAAGGACGAGTGTTTTCACTAGTGTGTGGTCGATGTTCAGTACCAAGGACGAGTGTTTTCACCAGTGTGTGGATGGCGTTCAGCACCAAGGACGGGTGTTATCACCAGTGTGTGGATGGCGTTCAGTACCAAGGACGGGTGTTTTCACCAGTGTGTGGATGGCGTTCAGTACCAAGGACGGGTGTTTTCACTAGTGTGTGGATGGCGTTCAGTAACAAGGACGGGTGTTTTCACCAGTGTGTGGATGGCGTTCAGTACCAAGGACGGGTGTTTTCACCAGTGTGTGGATGGCGTTCAGTACCAAGGACGGGTGTTTTCACCAGTGTGTGGATGGCGTTCAGTACCAAGGACGGGTGTTTTCACCAGTGTGTGGAAGGCGTTCAGTACCAAGGACGGGTGTTTTCACCAGTATGTGGATGTCGTTCAGTACCAAGGACGGGTGTTTTCACCAGTGTGTGGATGGTGTTCAGTACCAAGGACGTGAATTTTCACCATTGTGTGGGTGGCGTTCAGTTCCAAGGACGGGTGTTTTCACCAGTGTGGAAGGCGTTCAGTACCAAGGGCGGGTGTTTTCACCACTGTGGAAGGCGTTCAGTACCAAGGATGGGTGTTTACACCGGTGTGTGGATGATGTTCAGTGCCAAGGACGGGTGTTTAAACCAGTATGTGGATGGCGTACAGTACCAAGGACGGGTGTTTTCACCACTGTGTGGATGATGTTCAGTACCAAGGATTGGTGTTTACACCAGTGTGTGGGTACCCTGGATGGTGTTCAGCACCAAGGACAGACATGTTCAGATGACGTTCTGTACCAGGGACAGGTGCGTTTACCTGTGTGTACTGACCAATGTGTTTACTCGTTCGTTTAGCCGTCGTTGTAAACAAAATATTCTTCAGACGAAAAGCAACAACACGACAACAACAACAAAACACAACACATACAAATTCACGACAAAAATGACTTCTCTTGTAGTAGATGCATCACATTTTCTGACTTGTGGCCGACTAAATATCATGAGAGGACGCGCGGTTCGTGAGCTCCGTGTGTAAGTGACTCTCAGAGCGGTTACTTGTATTGTAGAGTGATCGATACAACATATTTTAACTCTTTTTATATAGCGAATTTACACGATATATTTTTGGAATCATCCATCTGTGCCATATTGACATGGGGAAGGAAAAAAACGACCGTAAGTGCGGGACGCCGGAGCCGGAGACAAAGAAGTACAGGACAAGGTCAGGCACCGCCAAGACGAAGCCGTGGAATACCCCAGCCAGCTGTATTCAAGAGTTTGAGGAAATCATCGCAGACCATGCAGACGCCGAGAAAACCCAGGTATGCAGTCTCAAAATCCGTACATCACCAGAACGTGTACCTATGTGGATAGATGCCAACAAAGCTTATCTCAATGAATCGCTTGGAAGTAACACTGGATACAAGTTCACTTGGAAGAACAACAAGGACACGCAGCTAGCAATCACGGACACCACTAAAACAGGAGACAACATGAAGGTAGTAACGATTCATTTCTATCACACTGGTACTATTCTCTTGCACGGGAAAGGCTTAAAATGGTACGCGGAAAGTATTTTCCCACAAGTGAAAGAAGTTGTCAATAAGCTAGTTTGCGAGTCCCTTAGACAAGATGGCGGACATGACGATGGACAATCAGCACCTGAAGGACCCATAACAATAGACAGCAACATCGAAACAATAGAAACCAGTTCTGACGACGAGACGCCCGCCATTACGGTAACCGACAATGACAGCCAGGAAAACAATGCTGACCCAGATCAATCTGCAACTCCAAAACCTGTACTGACACATCCAACAGCAGAAAAGGAAAACAGGGCGGATTTCACTACACCAAAGTCTGTAACTTCTCCCACCATTCGCAGGGTACTCGGTGGTCTCGAGAACATTATTCTAAGCCCATTTACCAAAGGAAAGAGCAAAGAGGAGAAACGGGCGCGGCGCACTCTGATAGGCGGTAACTCTTCTGACGAGCCAGAGCAGCCAACAGAAGCCAAACATGAGGCCGTATACACAACGTTAGTAGATGAACTGAACGAGTTAAAGACCTTAGTCTTCAGAAACAAGGTGACTATTGACAAACAAGGGGAAAACATCGACAACCTACAAGCTAACCTTCAGAACAGAAAGAAAGAGAATGCTAAGCAAGCACAGCATATAGGAGATCTACAGGCTTAACTGCAACGTCAACGCGACATCACAAGTTGCCTGACAAATACACTTGCTTCACAGAGGACTGATTATGAAGCGTTACAAGCACAAGTTGTCTTGCTGACAAACCAAACTCAATCTCTTGATATCCCGACAAGACCTGACTTCAGTGACACCCAAGGAGACAAATCAAGAATAGATCGTCTGTACTCGGAGATAGTTACTGGAGTAAAAAACTCCGTATCCAAAGTAACTACCGGGGTGCAGAAGTCACCAGATGCCCCCGCCACTCTGACATCGGCAACCCCCCCAACCAAGTCAGCGGCAAACCCCGCTACCCAGTCAACGTCAAACCCCGCCACCCACCCAGCGGCAAACCCCGCCACCCACCCAGCGGCAAACCCCGCCACCCACCCGGCGGCAAACCCCGACACCCACCCGGCGGCAAACCCCGCCACCCAGACCGGGAGGAGCACAGCAGCGCCAACCCCGAACCTGAACGCAAGATGTCCGACGACACAAGTCAGAGTTTTTGCGGACTCCATATGGAACGATGTTGATCCAAACAAATTCTACAGGAACAAAAGTACAAGAATTGCCAAATCTACAACAATTCCGAGAGCCATAGAAAACATCAGCACTTCCCCGGATATCAGTACTGAGCTGGTAATCATCCACACTGGATCAAACGACTTGGACAATTCAAAAGCCCGACCTGCAAGTGTAGACATATGTGTGGAGCAGACGAGTAAACTAATCGACTCGGCTAAAAAGTCCTATCCAAATGCTAAGATTGTGATGTCTCAGGTCCTTCCAAGAGGGACAAACATGGAGTCAAGGCTCAATAGGAACATAGCGTCGTATAACGCCTCCATTGAGAAGACGTGCCGGTCAGACAGTACGCTTACATACATCCGACACAGGCTTCTGTCAGAGGACAGAACGCTATACAAACCTGATGGCATACATATCAGACCCGACACAGGGGTTCGCCTGATGGTTGCTGACGTAAAACGAACACTGCGTCATGAAGAAGAAGCCACATCTAGCAGACAACACTGGAACCCTGGAACCGTCCAGCGTTCTCCACCAAGGCCCTTCCTAGGAGACCTGCCCAACCCAGCGTTCCCGTGGAAATCAGCTCCCCGACCGCCGCCCCAGTGGAACAACTGGAACAGACAGGCAGCGCCGTTTTGGATGGAGACTCAGGACAAACGCCACGCGGCAGAGAAACTTGTTAACATGCTGACGGACTTCCTGAAAAACTGAGCTTGAACTGTCCGATCAATATGTAAACATTCACAAACCAAGAGACTACTCAGGTGAAAAACTTTTATTTTCTTTACATTATAGTTACCATCAATCTCTGATAACAATTGATATTCAATTAGTGCTGATTTTTGCATGAAGTTTATTATGTTAATGCACTTATATTATAGATTTTATTCTACTAAAAGTAATACTGTAGTATTGATTCACTCTACATACACATGTAACTATGCTCGTATTGTTGCTATACCTTTTGTGCCGCCCAATTAGTTATTGTTTCCAGAATGTCAATTCAAAAAGTAGCCCTAAAGTTTTGTTCATGGAACGTCCAAGGTGGTCTTAGACGTAAAAGTCAAGATGACGATTTTGTTTCTTATCTAGAAGAATTTGATTTTGTGTGCTTACAGGAAACCTGGCTTAAGCCTGGGGATAACTTTAGAGTAGAATCATTTAGTTATTTTAGAAGCGACAGAGATTTAAAGAAAAGGTCAAAAAGGAATTCAGGTGGTATAGTTTTCATGTTTCGACAGAAATACACCAAAGGCATTACTAAACTCCCCACAAGACACCCAGACTTTCTGTGGTGCAAATTAGACAAATCGTTCTTTGGCCTAGAGCGAGACCTTTTTGTAGGAGGTGTTTACTTCTCTCCCGAATACTCAACATCCTTCGAAACAAACAACAATATGCTCTTTGACACTTTAAATGACGATATCAGTAAATACTCCAACCAAGGAAATATAATGTTATTAGGTGACTTAAACGCGAGAACAGCCTCTCTGCAGGAATCTATCATTCAAGACGACTGTCTTAACCACAACCTCATAGATATAAACAAAGATATACGATGTAGGGCAAGTTGTGACCACGGGGTAAATAGATATGGCAACCAACTTATAGAACTCTGCTCAGCAGCCGATCTGACCATTGTAAACGGTCGAGTGCCAGGTGACCTATCTGGAAAGACCACTTGCCATAAATACAATGGGTCAAGTTTAATTGACTATTGCATCACTAGTTCAGAATTTCTCACAAAAGTTCAATATTTTAAAGTTAATGATATCTCTATTTTTTCCGATCACTGCCTAATAGCCTGTTCAATATCGACCAACTATTCACCTTATGTTAAACAAGCTAAAGCGCCAACGCATCCTTTACCAACAAAGTATATTTGGGATGACGACTCCAAAGCCAAATTTACAGAAGCATTACAAGATCCTTCGATATTACAGAGCCTACAAAACTTTACAGCCAAGTCTTTCTATAACGTAGACACGGCGGTAAATGAATTTTCCGATATAATCTCACGTGTAGCCGATGCGTCTCTCCGCAAAATTGTTCAAAACAATAGCAAGAAAAAGAAGAAGAAAAGTAAACCATGGTTTAACTCCTCGTGTGCTTCTCTTAAATACAAAATAAAACAATTAGCCGCCCAAATTTCTAAATGTCCGTGGAAACTTGATATCCGTCACTCATATTTTTCTAATTTAAAGTTGTACAAGAAAAAAATCAAAACAGAAAAAAAACTTTTCAAAGAGCGACAATGGTACAATCTCAGAAAACTTAGCAAGGAAAACCCGAAAAAGTTCTGGAGTGAAATCAATTCGCTAAGGCAGGAAGACAATGACAAACAGAAGGACGATAACACCATCAATTCTGAAGAATGGAGGACTCACTTCAAAACACTAAATGATCTTGTAGATAATAATGAGCCCAATAAAGACTTTATCGAACATGCAGTCAAAGAATGGCCTGGCAAATTTAAGACATTAACCAATAACATAACAACTGACAGAAATTATGAGAAATACAATGACGACATTCTTAACACCCTCGAAAATTCAGCAGAAAACCCACTAGATCTTGACATCTCAGAAGAAGAAATTTTAAAGGGTCTTCGCAACCTTAAAGGCAATAAAGCTTGTGGCACCGATTCCATTATCAACGAAATGCTAAAATATGGCGATAAACAACTTCTGCAGCCTTTAAAAAAACTTTTCAACACGATCCTTCAATCAGCAAACTTCCCGCACCAGTGGAGTAAGAGCATCCTAGTTCCGATTTTTAAAAGTGGAAGCCCAACAAATCCATCAAATTATAGAGGGATCGCTATTTCTAGTTGCGTCGGAAAATTATTCACGTTTGTGCTTAACAAAAGACTTCAACGCTTTCTTGAAGATAACAATATACTGTCGTCACTTCAGTCAGGTTTTCGAACAAATTTTCGCACAAGCGACAACATTTTTGTGCTTAAAACCCTAGTAAACAAAGAGATTTCCACGCCGAGAGGGAAATTGTACGCCTGCTTTATTGATTTTAAGAAAGCATTCGATTCTGTATGGAGAAATGGGTTATTTTACAAGCTTCTATCGTCAGGAATAGGAGGGAACTTCTATAAAATCATTAAAACCATGTACTCCAACACAGAATATTGCGTTAAAACTTCAAACGGCTTATCAGCATACTTCAAGTCAACCTGTGGAGTTCGCCAGGGGTGTAATTTAAGTCCGCTTCTGTTTAATCTCTACGTTAATGACCTTCCAAACCTACTAAATTCACCACAATGCGACCCCGTCATCCTAAAAGACACTCCCATTAATAGTCTTTTCTGGGCAGATGACCTAGTGCTCCTATCAAAATCAGAAAGTGGTCTGAAAGAATGCTTGAAAAGATTAGATAACTTCTGCTCTACTTGGAAATTAACGATTAATAAAGATAAAACTAAAGTTATGATTTTTTCCAAAAATGGACGAACGAGTAAAACCCGCCCCTCTCCCTTCCAAGCACAGGGTCATACAATAGATATTACACCCTCGTACACATATTTAGGAATAGACATAACCCCCTCGGGATCATTCAATCGAGCTAATAAACAAATTAGAACCAAAGCCCTCCGAGCCTCCTTTAAACTAAAATCAGTACTATCAACAAATTACAATCCATCAATTTCCCTTGCATTAGATCTTTTTGATAGTCTAGTTAAGCCAATTTTATTATACTGTAGCGAAATTCTAGGCTCAAATATCCAATGTAGGGATCTTATTGTTAAAGGAATAAAAGAATCACCAAATGAAAATATTCGAAATATGATATCTAACATCCTATCTCCAATACTAGGATCGCAGGTCAGTATTCTCAAAACAAATCGTATTGGAAAGAAAAGTGACCCTCGCTCTACCCGCCCGATACTCGTCCGTCTGAAAAAATACAATGATAAGCTTGACATAATTAAAAATTCGCACATATTAAGAAATCAAAACATATTGGTAGAACAGCCAAAAATATCGTATGAAGTTCCTGAATTAGAACAAGTTCTCCTAAACTACTACAAAATTTTACTCCGTGTTCCCAGAAGTTCAACTAACGCCGCCGTAAGAGGAGAACTAGGTGCGTTCCCTTTATACATTGACACCCAAACCCACCTTATCAAATATTGGCTCAGACTTAACAACTTGCCTAATGACAGAATCGTGAAAAAAGCTTATGATGTAGCCGTTGAAGAAGATCAAGATTGGGCTGTTCATGTCCAAGATATGTTATCTAGACATGGTTTCCGAAATATCTGGCTCAATCCTAATGTTGATGCCAAATATTTCGGAAACTTATTCAAGGAACGCATGAAGGACACATTCCTATCTGATTGGAGACAAAAAATAAACAGTAATAATAAACTTAAAGTGTACTCTAAAATCAAAACTCGATTTAGTATAGAAAACTACCTATTGTCTATCCAAAACAAAAATTTTGTAACCAACATAACCAAATTGAGAATAAGTGCACATTGCCTGGAAATTGAAAAAGGTCGCCATCGCAATATATCGGCAGACCAGAGACGTTGTCCTTCATGCCAAGATAGTATTGAAGACGAGTACCACTTTCTTATAACATGTCCTACATATAATGCTGAAAGACAAGTGCTTATGCAATCAATTACATGTAAGTCAAATATTACCCTACCTTACACAGATAGCGATACATTTAATGTATTTATGTCATGTCCAGATTCCATATCTATCCACCTAGGCCAATATATCTACCACGCTATGCAAAAACGAAACTGTACCATTCCTGAATGAGAATTGACAAATGTAAAGTCGCAAATTAGACTAGAAACACGCAACACAATGTCTGTAATTTAGATATAGCTCCACGTTGTAATTAAAGTAGATTGCATTTGATGTAGCGTTATAGTAATTAGAAATTTCCTTAGATTACAACTAGCCTAGAAAAACAACCCTTAGTCTGTATTAGTTCCATGTTGCAATGGCCATAGATCACACTAGATATAGTATTATAGTAAGTAGTATATTGTTATACATATATAGAACCAGATTGTTATGTGTTACCTATGTTGTTTGTAATTTGCCATACATTGTCACTGATGCAATTGTTGTGCAATAAATCATTCATTCATTCATTCATTCATTTAAAAGGTTTAATCATTTTTAACAAACGTAACATCAGTCAAAGCCTGTCATTTTTCTCGCCGAACTGTACTATTTGTATTTGAATGCCATTTTTACAAAAGGAACCTTATTTTGTTTTCCTCTCACGTCGTACAATTTATACGTAGTTAAATGTTATCCAAATGGGGAGGGGGGGCACAAGGCGTCAGCACGTCGCCGGAACGTAAGCAAGAACTTATTATCTCGTATATAGGTTCATTAAGTTGTGTCCAAAGACATATCTTATGCAACGGCTGTTACTCCGATGCAACGTTGGCCAAAGAGAACAAAAGAAAGTCGGCAGTTATAATAGGTTTAAATAGCAGGCTAATTGCCGTATACGCATTGCGTTCCGGTGACGTGCTCCCGCGGTCTACCCCTGTGCCTCCTCCGCTTTGGTGGCTGCTGCAGGCTGCGCGGTGGATGATGAGAAGGAGGGCAGCTGTCCCCCAGCGCCTCGCCACGACTGGAAGGCGAAGAACGTGTCCACCCCGTACGCAATGGTCACCAGAAAGGCGAAAGCCTGAAGAATTGGAAAAAGAAACAATAAAAAAGATCCTCAAGAAATTGTAAGTAAAAAAACACACAAAAAAAACGTGGGGTCTCGTGGCGTAACGGCATGCCGGCAGGGTGTTCGGCCTAGAACTCAGAAGTCCCGGGTTCGAATCCCCCTGACGCCAGCGATGTTGTGCCCTTGGGAAAGGCACTTTACACGACTTTCCTCACTCCACCCAGGTGTAGAAATGGGTATATTGTAAGTGGCACTGTTGAAATAAGTTATGAAAACTTGGGTGCAGTGCCACGTTGTCCTTGCCTGTCCAAAATCGACGTAAAACAACAACAAAAACAATAGCTATCTGCCAAATAAAAACTGTGACCATAGCTTGTCCAGTACACAGATATCAAAACCGGAAGTTCAGCTGCAGTACCTTAAAACGTTGCTACGGGTCCCAAATTCTAATTGCTTCGAGGTCTCATCAAGACCTACCCACATACCAAATATGAAGACAATCTATTCCGGCATGCTCGAGTTATTGTGTTGACTGACACACAGACACACAGACGCTACTGAACTGAAATCATAACCTTCTTGGCGAAGAAAACTATGAATAGATTCTCTTTGTGATGTACATGTCTTTTCAACTTATCACCAGTCAAAATAAATAGCAGTTGTCCTAACCAACATTTCTACGTGCATTAAAATATACAACGTTATATGTTAAGCATTGAACCGTATATCAATTCTAAGGCAAACTTTTCTGCGTTTCCTCGTTCTGTGCGTTTTCCTGAAAGATTGCTTTTCTGACTCTATATTCATGTTCTCTATTCACATATACAAACCAGCTTTTCTGGACGATGTTTGATTCTCTGTTTTGATCACTTTTCACACTTACCACCCTCCTAAAAGCAGGACCCCTATCGCTCAATTCGTTGGCCCCGGTAGACACGGTTCTGGTGACGTTACTGACAGTTTCTCATGAATAATTAATGAGCTACCCTTATTTGGCACCATTTGGCGGTTAATTTGTTCTGAACCTAAAGTAACGATGTGAGACGTTACCTGATTGGTTGATAGTTTCCCAGCTTTTGCTTTAGATGAGGTTTAGCAAACCCTCTGATTGGCTGAAGCTGTTTTGGTGGCGACGTCGCCAGAACCGTGGCTACCGGGGCTAAAGAGCAGGCCGCCTACGCGAGCGAGCCAACGAATCGATCGATAGGGGTCCTGCTTCTAGGAGGGTGACACTTACCGCCGCCGCTGCATAGGTAGAGTAGTGTCCTGTGGCCATGAAACTATTCCCGCCTACCCCAGTCGTGCCAGCCTGGACACAGGCCGCTATGAAGTACAAGACCGTCACAATAGCAGAGTACACCGTCTCCTGGGGATGACGAAAAGTTGTGGATGCTGCTTGAAACGTCTGACCGTTTTCAAAATCTTATCCAGTTGCTTGAGTAAGTAAGTATAGTAAGTAAGTAAGTAATGTTTAATCTTGATGAACAGTTCGTTAAGACGTTGATGAAAGTTAAACATCCAGGTAGTAAGATACGCCAAAAATAAGACTTTCGTTAAGACTTTTTGAAATGCGTTCTCACCCTTTTCAATCAGCCATCAGATCTACATGCAGTTAGAATTTAGTTTGAGAAACCAGACAGCTATGCATTATACATGTATATACTTTAGGTTGTTACAACCTCCTTGGTTGTTACATGGTCAGTTGGCCTATTGGACACTTTGCTAGGTATATACTTGGCAAGTTAGATAGTTTGCCCGTTAGA
Organism: Branchiostoma lanceolatum; assembly: GCF_035083965.1. Taxonomy (NCBI): domain Eukaryota; kingdom Metazoa; phylum Chordata; class Leptocardii; order Amphioxiformes; family Branchiostomatidae; genus Branchiostoma; species Branchiostoma lanceolatum. The sequence continues at coordinate 4,487,482 of NC_089737.1, forward strand.
CAGTCGCCTCGTTTGGCACTTCGTTCGTTAGATAGTTGGGCCGTTCAGATTGACCAACCACAGCCCTGAAAAAGACGCACGCCAATTAGGTATTTCTTTAAAAAGAGTTACCTAATTGGCGTTCGTCTTTTTGTATTTTTAACTTTCTATGCATCTTGTTGAGTGACACACACGTGTACAACAAAGTAAGAAGAAGAAACAAAGTTCTCACTTACTATGAGATTCCAGTTGAAAGTGGATATGATCGGCATGGAGTCGCGGAGGGATAGCAGACAGAAGATGGAGTAGAGTAGAGTAAACAACCATGACGTCACGGCCACGAACATCACCCAGTGCTGTCCTCCGGCGTAGACATACGAGGCCACGCATGCCCAGACGATCAAGCCGAACAGCTAACAGAAAAAATAAGAGTTCGGAGACCTCAAATCTCCATGAAATATATATCAAGCAAATTAGACCCCACATTTGCATAATTCATATTCAACTATGTTCACTGTCACATGACTAACAGGTGTGAGCTACCACAACATACCTAGGATGGAAGTATGGATTTTCCTCATTACTTATGCAAATGTAGTCCCAATTTGCATAATTTACAATTCATTGTGTACATCTGTCTAAGCTACCTGCATAGTAAATAACATGAAAATCTGTTATCTTCAATTATTCTCCTTAAAAGATTTTGACAAATACGCCATTGCAGTTCCAGTGACACATACCAGGAGGAGAGGGCCCAAAATCGACCTTGACCTCCTCCTTCCAACACCTACCCACATACCAAAGATCATTACAATCCATCTACACGTTCTTCAGTTATGCTGAATTTAAGCATCGGGAGGCACACACATACACGCACGCAAACACACACGCAAACACACTCAAATCAATATCCCCATGAAAAAGTATTTTTTCATGGAGATAATAAAATAAACATAGAACGTCATGACGTATACCAATGCAGTGGATTTAAATAGTTGTAATCTACAGGTTCAAAGAGAGATGCTACATTCATTCTATCTATATTAGGATAAGTTCTTATATTTCTAGGAAAAATTGTCATTGGTATGACTATGACTGTCTGTTATGTGTTGTTTTTTTACAAATCAATTACACGTGTAGAATTCAATGCAGCTCGGTACCCATTGCTTGTACATAGCCCCTATTAAAAGTAGGGCACCGTATTCATTCGTGAGTATTGACTTTGACCCTAGCTACACCTGACTAAAGCCACACGCCCACCTGTCATCTAATATAATGAATGAATGAAAGACCTTTATTGTACATTTATGCCTAAACAAGCTAAGTACAGGTCATGGTGATGAGCAAAGGAATACATACAGTATTCTAATATACATCCTACAAGACACTGGGACATGTGGAAACGGAGAAATGCTACAGTAACTTTCTTTAGAGTCTAGCATAGACCAACGAAAACTCAAGAAACGGCATGTTTTCATGAATCAAAGATGGACGCCTAGTCAAGAGTTAAATGTGTACAAACATACATACTTACCAGTTCCACTACTTTCAATATCCCCGGTATGCTCTTAAGGTAGTCGATGTTAAGGCTAACCGTGGACCCCGCTGTTGTCGTCAGTGTTGTCGACTGTCCTCCTGTTTGAGTGTCTACTGTACTTGGAAAGGCCGGGTCATCCATGTTGTGTTCTACCCTGTGTTTTAGCCGTCCGAGGGCGTTGAGTTTGGACGTTTGGCGTACAAATACGTGAGCCACTGTGCAAGGGTCGACACTGGGTTAAACATTAACTACAGAACAAATAGTTAAACATTATGACTACGCAGTGCTGTCATCATCCCCATAGCACTTAGTACGTTTAGCAAGCCGGATGCAATTCAAGTAATTGCTTTCCCAATGGCGCTTGAAACGTGAAATAGTTGATTGATTATGTTAATTTATAGCAACATGTATGAAACGGGACGGTGGCCGGTACCGACTTCTAGGCTTTGACCTACTTCTGACGTTACACTTTTTTAGTATTTAGGCACGTCAGTGGTTATATGCGTATCGTGACTAACTGAAGACTAATATAATGAGTTACATCTTTTAATTAATTTGTTGGATCAAGATTTCAAGAACCACTAGACAGTATACAATATCTCACAAGAGTTCGGAGACCTCAAATCTCCATGAAATATACATTATGCAAATTAGGCCCACATTTGCATAATTCATATTCAACAATGTTCACTGTCACATGACTCGCAAATGCCACAAGTATGACATTCCATTCATCTACCAATATGGAATTACAGTATTTTCTCATTAATTATGCAAGTTAGGTCTTCATTTGGATAACTTTTATCTATCAGTGTTCCTTTATTTCTCAGTTACAACATATGTTGCATTTTAAACTGTCGTACCATTGAACGGAGTGGGTTTATAAAATCCCCCCTTAATGATGCAAATTAGATTCTGATTTGCATTATCACTTAAGTCACCCACATAATAGCAACAAGTATACAGGTTTGGTTGTATATCCCTTTGCCCAAACACAGTCAAAACAATATCCCCATGAAAAAATCTTTTTTCATGGAGATAAAAGGCTTATTTGGTGCTCTCGTATACTGTATGTATTCGCCAAAACGCCTAAAATGATTGACAGAACGTTGCTGAATTAGAATTGATTATGAAATCTCTTGAGTACCTCTGTCGTTTCTATGAATAGATAAGACATTTAAATAAAACATCGACCAACCAAAGAATCCGGAAAGAAACATTCCATTTTATTACGTATCTACTTAAACAAGAAACGTCAAGTCCAAAAGTCAACTCACATGTTCAGAATGAAAAATATCATGCATAATAATAGCTTAACATCCACTAACAGATACAAAAAGGTAACATACATGGTGATAAAGTCGTTACAAATGCGTTATTTTCAGAACTGACACACATATGTATATGCTTTATGATATTCATGACCAAAATCAAACTTTCTTTGAACAACATTTTTTCGGAATTTCCTTGTTAAAGGTATTCCTATAATTGCTATATGCTGCTTTAGAAATATTAGAAACTAACATGCCCGATGACATTGGTTTAAAGATTCAGTGATATTTAGTTATAAACCTCATTATATAATTGCAAGCTATATAAGTAGCAGTTGATTATATAGTACACGCATTGCGAAATTATAGAGCAAGTGTCAATGTTTTGTAATGTAATTACAAGGCAAAGACGACACTTCAAGCAAAATATACATTTAGAGACATCATAACTTCAAATAGATTTACTTCGCTTTCATCGAACCAGACGCAAATTTCGAACAACGTGACAATAGATCTAATGGGTGAAATTTCATTACGTCGAAACCATTGCACTGTCCAAACAGTTAAGAAATTGACGAATTTATCATAAATGAATTTTGATAAGTTCCTTTTGATAAACAAAGACGCTATTGGTTTAGAGAAAAAAACACCCTTGCACACTTGTAATTTCTTTTCCGAAGAGCGGAAAATACAACAACGTCTTTTAAACTTATTTCCTATGATATAGGACGCACGAAAACATCGAGCCAATACTTATCTAGTATTGTATGTCAGTGCGTTACAAAACAACTAAAAACCAAATATGTTATTGTAAAGAAACATATTGCTAGTCATCTGCGTAGTAAACCAAACAAAAATGACTTTACTAACATTTTCCTGTAAATGAAAATATAACTACCTTAATGTATGTAGTAAAACAAAACAAAAACTTATCAGTCACGAAATTGACTTATGATTGTACTAATCGCCAAGCAGATGTCAGGGAAAAGTTCATAACGTTTTCTGGCAGCGAGGGTTGAGTGTCAGCAAAACGTAGTACACTGACAGCGCTACAAATGTCCGCCTAACATCTGCTTGGAAGTTCAGTTAGATCATTCTCTTAGCACACAGAGCCTCGACCGCGGCCTATACAATATGCCAAAAACCGGGCTGAGGTTTCCACTTTTGTTGGCTTGGCCTCTAACCAGCTGTCAGCCAATCAGAGGATCAGATTTACCTGAAGGATACATCTAGGCGATTCTTTGATTGGCTGATAGCTAGATAGAGGCCACAACCACAAAAGTGGAACAGAGACAAGACAGTGGGCGTTATAGACTTCCTGGCACGATTGACCACTTTCTGACATCACGTATTCGTAAAGACACGTGTCATTAAAGTCACGCGTCTGTAACTCTCGCGAGTTTACGTTCGGCAGTGATTTGTCATTATTGATCCTGAAAAAGGCGACAGTGGCCGTCGCAAATTTGATCCATGAACACTTTAGTGTTCGAAGAAAGTTTAGCACTTGATAACAAAAGGGGAAAGCTCAGCCGAGTTTAGTAAACCTTCCTAAAGTTATTTTGTACAGGCCGCGGGCGACGCTTTACGTAGGAGAATGAGTTCGACAGACGCTGCTTGTCTACGGCTGCGTGCCGGCTCCTGCCGCCGCCCCGCCGCCCTGACTACGCCAAGCCTGGACCGCGAAGAAGGCGTCGGCGACGTAGGCGATTGTGGTGAAGAAAGCAAAGGCCTGAAGAGGGGACAAGAAGTTCCAAAGAACATCAACAAAAAATTCATTGGGTAATATGATATTAATAATCACAGAACGAACAAGAAATCTAAGACTTCATACCTCCTTGAAATATTTAGTTTTTGTGAATTTCTTGTTTTACTGATAATCGTGTATTTCTCATGAATTATGTCTATGCATTTTCCTGCATATGCAAATGTGTACCTTGGCCAGGCCAACTTTCATATGCTGCCAATCTCCGTTTACTCCATCTTATGCTTCATATCCTGTCACTCTACAATATTCAAATAATTGCAGACACACATCAAGACAAACAAATAAACGCGTAGACTGAAAACAAAACCTGTTTTCATCACACTGAAGGAAACCTCTTGCATTTGTTTGCATATTGATCCAGCAATGATTTTCTTGTGCGGTTTTTGTCATACTTACAGCGGCAGCTGCGTATGTGGTGTAGCCGGGTAAGTACACCCATCGTGTGGCGGTGGTGCCCGCCTGAACACATGCCGCCAGGAAGTACAGTACAGACGCACCACCGTTATATGCCATCTCCTGCAATGATAAAGGGACACAGAAACCTTTTAGAACTAGAGTTAAATATTTGTGCTACATATACTTCAGGTTTGCTATGTTAGTTTAGCGATTACGGGGTCTTTTTATAAATATGAATTAGTATTGAATTTTTCTTTTTGAGTTGAATGTGTGATAGTTGTGTGCCGATTTGTTAAAAATAGAAACAACGCTAGCGACTAAACACCCCTCCCAAAGAAATGGTATGTATGGCTACCCTGCGACGTCACAAAATCAAGATGGCGGCCACCACACATGCCAACTACGCAAACCTGTAATTCTTCTGTTCCACTGGCGCAAACGGTAATCGACTTAGTTTTGTTGGCGGGTGTTCATATTTTGAAGGTGTTGAGAAAAAAGAGGCAATCTAAACCAGGGCATTGGTCTTCTCTCGACTGGGACGGGGGCCGATATCGACTTCCAACAACCTTTGACCTTTTGCTGACGTCACATGTCAATACAGCTCAAGTGTCCATAGCGATTGGGTCAGAATGCTGAACGAGACTGAAAAATCCAGTGAGTAAATTTCTTTTTGAGTTGGAGAACATTTTAATTCTTCATAATGATATATTCTACCAGCACAGAAGAACTTTATGACTTGCTATCGAAACAAACGTACTATGAACGGCCATGGCAGGCCTGAGAGGACCGGCACGTTGGTGTGAACGGAGAGCACGAACAAGATGAAGAGGATAAGGGTGATGAGCCAGGTTGTCACGGCAACGAACATCACCCAGTGCTGTCCCGCCCCAATGCCGTTCAGGTAGTACTGGTACGGGTAGGACGCCACGCACGCCCACGTGATCAGACCAAAGAACTGAGGAAAGAAAAAAAAAATCACTAATTACTTGGAATACAATGATTGAATAGTACACTTATTCCACTTTCTGTTTTTTTATTTATTTATTGCATGGTTCAGCATGTACATGCCAGGGTTGCCCATCTAGCCGTAGGCTATTACCAAGGGCGAACCCATGTGCGGCCATAGGACTGTAGGTTTTGAACCACTCACACCGGGGCATGCCCCTACTCTTTTTCGAAAGGTGTAATGGGTTCTTTAACGTGCGCGAGGTGTGGCTCTCCCCAAACACGGGACCTCCATTTAACGTCCTATCCGAGGGACGCCCCTAACCGAAGCTAGGTACTCATTTACGCCTGAGTGATGTATTGTTTTATGTTGAAATTAGCCCTCGGGCAAGAACTTGAAAAAAAAAACCCTCACTATCATTAAACATACTCTAAGCCTAATTGATTTTATCTAAATAGTCTCTGACACTGTTCTTACCTTGCTTATTAGATTTCTACATCTACATTTGCTCAGTAAGGTCATGAAATATGACCAGATAATCTATTTCATATTTGTGTATACTGTCAAAACAATATAAAAAAAGTGATTTTAAATCGCATATTTTGTAGGACAACACTTTTTGATTCACAAGAAGGACTCAACTTTCTTAACTCAATTATCTCACAAGTTTAACTGACTGTTATCAAAAACACGCCATGCTTGACTTGTGCGTCAGGGTAATTGGGGGTCAATGACCTTAAAACGGTTACAAATATTACATGATATATGGCTATCCAGGAAGAGAGTCAAAATGAAGATAAAATGCACAATGACAGATTTCTTTTTAAAAAATAACCCGAAATTCTGACGAAAGAAGAAGTGTTGTTAGGACAGTCGCAGAATGGAATAAATACATGAATATTTTGACCTCGAACTAGCTAGCGACCTGAAAAAATGGTACCAACATTCTACCCTCCTCTATAACCAAAACAACAAGTTAAATCCACTATATTCGTTTCAAATTAGCTTCTGAAACAAACACTGCATACATACTGGAACTAGAGCGTAGTGAGCTAAGCCAATAACGTACAATTCTATCCTGTTACCTGGATACGTCTACAATGCACATAACAACATTATGAGGTGAATGCACAGCTTGAAATATTGTAAACTTTTAAAAAGCTTGGTCTTTTGAGTTGGTCTTTTCTATATCAATATCATTTGTAGTTTACTGAACTTAAAAATCGGCGAGCAGGCCAACAAGAGTGACCCCACGCCCCCCTCCCCCTTGTCCAACTGAAACTTCCTAATTCTGTAGCGTCCGGGTCGCCATTGTGATGACGTATTTCACGACTACATACGTCGGTCGGGTGCTTGGTGAAAGGTAAGTATACGAAGTATGATCAACAGATATACCTGTTTACCCCAATTTTAACAATATCTTCACTCATTTGTATCGTATAAGCGGGAATTTTTGTCCCTAATAACTAAAATCGTAAGAATCCAAACCACGCCTCTTTCATGTATGGCACAGGTCATGTTACCTGGTCGGGAAGCCGACCATTTTTAATTCCCTTGGGGGTTGATATGTTTATCAAGGTTCTACCCTCCACTAATTTAGTGACACATTTTCAAAATGGACGACAAACAAGGTATGAAACTCACCAGCTCACAGACTTTCAAGATACCAGGTATACTCTTGATGTAGTCGATGTTAAAGCTGATCATAGAACCACCACCTGTAGTAGTTTTAGGTGGTGCACTCCCAGGCGTTGAAGACATGGTATCCACCGAATCAGGGAAAGCTGGGTCCTCCATTTTTGTCTTTTCTGTTCTTGTTAGATTTACTCTAAACGCTGTGAGTACTAAATTCTAGCCGTTACAAGGCTTTGTGTGTTGAGTACACACTTGTTAAAGTTTAACTCAAACCGTGCGTGCAAACAACGCAAACCCGCCCACGGCTTCGTGAACTGGTATTGTTTACGGACTGGTCCACTCACTTCCCTAAAAGGTGTAAAAATTATATTATCAATCTTATAGTCATCATTCAAAGTCGGAATTTTAGTAAACTTTATGTTTACTACATAAAAAATTTACTAAAAATACCCCACTTATTTAACATTATATATGATAATAATTTCAGGGTATAAATCGCAATCAATTTGTTTCCACTGCCCTAGAATAGTATGGTACAGTCCAATACAAACATGCATGTGACTGAAACAAGGGAAGCGTTCAACAAGAGGTCAAAGGGTAATAGAGTTATTCTCAACGAATGCTGGTGTGGACAACAACATTTTCTTGTTACAGTATACGTAGCCCTACTAGTAGTCCTGTATCTCGTTATAGCATAGTGTACATACTGTAAACAGGTTTATTTCATCGTGTACATACTGTAAACATGGTTATTGTGGTGCTAAGGTTTATTCTAAGTTGAAAGCGAACAGATCTAAGATAAGAGTCCGACAGGACGTTTCATGCCACACCTAGGTCTTGAACATACATGTACTTAGGTATAAGACCACGTGGATATGATGTCACGCCTTATCGTGGCAGGGTATCTTTCTTACACACAAAAGGTTAGGGACCAACTTACGTGTCCATGGAAAAAGGAAACAAAGCACAACAAATCCGCATTTGAAAGATGAACAAAACAGATATCACAGGTCCAAAGCAAAGCGTACAACAGGTAACAAGTTATACGTCTACGTACATGGAGAGTAGTGTACATGTGGTTAGACTAATGCTGTTCTGGTCAAGGTTAAGGAAACAGGGTTGTAGCGGTATTTAAGAGCCAATAATACAATGCCTCATACACTGATGTCCGAGAAAAATGGTCTACGTGTTCTTGAGTTATACCCCCCCCCCCCATGAAGAAGTCTATAGCCAAAAGAATACAAGAACGACCAATACACAATCAAACATTTTAATTGTAAAGAACAGGAAATGCAAGAAATGAGTATCATTCTAGAAATAATATACCAACTAGTATCAGGCTACGCCAGCTTTTTACTAAGTATTGAGCCTACTAGTGGAGTACAATTGTTCTCTTAGAGATTTAGAGAGAGGCAAGTAAAAAGTGTCGACAAATAAATACATTCTCTCATTCAATTGTGTCAGAATTCTATAATATCATAGCCCCACCTTAATTCAAATATAAAAACTCATACAAACGCAAATCTTACATTTTTGATACTTATGCAATGTAGACCTGGCACCAATTAGTCATATTTGAAAAACAATATTCTATCTGACGTTACTTTTCGAGTTAAGCACATTGAATTACATCAAATTAACTACGAAAGTATGACATATGACAACCGTTCGTGCCATGGTGTCAAAGTCAATATCAGTCAAAACACGAAAATACATTCATTGTCTACAAGCGAAAACAAATCAAAACACACCACATGGTCAAAGTTACACAAAATAAACTAGATAATACTAAACAATGCATGCACAAAAAAAAAACACGATGTTTTGCTGTAATGACATTAATTAATTGCTATCACTAACGAACCTGTCCAAGAGTACACACTTGTAGTACAATGGTAGAACTGAGTTTTAGGAGATACGTTGCCTAGTGAAATGTGTGTTCACAAAAGATTTACTTTTTTCAACATCAGCAACTTTTTTATTTAGATTTATGGCTTTTCCGTACTTCCCTACAGATCAAAACTAAACAATTAACAATATGCTTTCCTAGATCCTGAACAGGAACAGGAAGTATAGTAGTTCTCCTTCTTGTTTTTGTTCAGACCAAGAAGACCGGCTTTAGAATATCATTGTCTTGAAGTGTTTGGGACATTTGAGCCAAGAAACGTATATTGTGGCCAACTAGTAGCTGTATTTAAATCTATTACTCTGAAAATTGGTATTCACATTATCAACTGTTTGGAGAATAATCTCATTAATGCTATGTCTTACAAAAACTACCAGTACCTAAACCCCGCACATCTGATTGGAGATTGGTTCAACCAATGCTAAAGCCGTACACTAACAACCGGACGTACAAAAACTAGCTAACACCACACATCTGCATGCTTGGAAATGTGATATTTGGGGACGACCAACAACCGGGCGTACAAAAACTAGCTAACACCGCACATCTGCTTGGAAAGGTGATATTTTGTGACAACCAACTAACGGACGTACAAAACTAGCTAACGCCGCACATCTGCTTGGAAATGTGATATTTGGGGACGACCAACAACCGGACGTACAAAAACTAGCTAACACCACACATCTGCTTGGAAATGTGATATTTGGGGACGACCAACAACCGGACGTACAAAAACTAGCTAACACCACACATCTGCTTGGAGATGTGATATTTGGGGACGACCAACAACCGGACGTACAAAAACTAGCTAACACCGCACATCTGCTTGGCGATGTGATATTTCCGCACATCTGCTTGGAGATATTTTGGGAGACTACACGGCGGCGGGTTGCGCGGGCGGGTCAGGGGTCATGTGACGGTTGATCGGAGGTTCTTCCCGCCAGCATGCGAAGGACAGGTAGGCGTCGATGCCGTACGCGATGGTCGTGAAGAAAGCAAACGCCTGCAAAAAGAGAGCAGAGGTGAAGATAAGGTGTATTTTCATTAAATTTTCATCAAGTAAGATATACGCACTTTAAATTTCATGAAATCTATGAAAACTTTGGCTGTCCTCCCTCTAAATACAGTGTAGATGTAATTCTATGGTCGTCATGTGAATTACATTATGCAATAGCAAGTATCCAGGGGACGAGAGATAATTTTTTTTTCCTCAAAATCTTTTATGATAAGGGAGGGGTCAACAGACATACAGTAGCGAGAGTCAAACTTTCCTTGGGTGGTAATGCGATAAAAAAACACAAAAAAAAAACAGTTAAACATAAAGGCAGACATGTGGTCAGATACAAAGACAGACATAAAGACAGATAAACAGATGAACGGACAGACACACAGATAGACAAACATCAAAACAGACAAAAAGAGAAACGGAAAATTGCAAACAGACAGACAGACGGACGGACAGACAGACAGACAAACAGACAGACAGACAGACAGACAGTCAGACAGAGAGACAGACAGACAGACAGACAGACAGGCAGACAGACAGATAGACAGGCAGTCAGATAGACAAAGAAATTACCGAAGCTGCGCTGTTTGTACTGTTGTTCCAAACTGTTGTTCCAAACGTCCCAGACGGTAGTGGCAGACAGACAGACAGACAGACAGACAGACAGACAGACAGACAGACAGACAGACAGATAGACAAACAGAAAAGAGACAGAAATGTGAATCATTTTACCGAAGCGGCGCTGTATGTGCTGTTGTACCATGCTGCCCAGACGGTGGCCGGTAGTGGCGGGCAGACAGACAGACAGACAGACAGACAGACAGACAGACAGACAGACAGACAGACAGACAGACAGACAGACAGACAGACAAACATGTAGGCACACAGACAGACAGGCATACATACATACATTCAGATAGACAGACGAACAAAGAAACGAACAAACGAACAAACGAACAAACGAACAAACAAACAGAAAACAGACAGAAATACGAATGATTTTACCGAAGCTGCGCTGTATGTGCTGTTGTACCAAGCTGCCCAGACGGTGGCCCTGTTGCCGGTAGTGGCGGCCACCACGCAGGCGGCGATGAAGTACATCAGGGTCACCCCGGCGTGATAGCAGAACTCCTGTCAGGAAGAAAACACATATGGTATTTACTGCCAAGTACATATTGTCGACGCCTTTAGAAATGGACGACACGTATAATATATTAGAATATCACTGTTGTGAGGGGTATCGCATGTTTTGATGATATGATTTGAAAAAAAACCCAAAAAAACACACCTAGGACGTTCCTCTGCAGCTTAAAAAAGCCAACAGGGGGCCAAGAGTCTGATTGTTTCTTTGGTAGGTCAACACCTATAGCTAACAACGAATCTAATATCCACATAATTTAGCTACTGGAGCCAGTTAGAAGCTATATCAAGTTATCCATAGTTTTTTAATTTCTTGCTGTTCACTTACAAAGCTATATAGACCGTAGAAAACTTCACGGAAAACATTCATTCTTCACGGCGCGGTCACATTCGTAGCAGGTCGCCCTACGTTTTTGGCAAACGTCGACTGTATTTTCCAATTAAAATCTTGGGCGACGTCCGTCGAACACTAAAAACTTCCCCCATGAGATGATACCATCTCTTGGACATGGACAAAGTCAGTATCGACTAACCTGTTGAAAGGCAAAGATTTGGATCAACTTTCATTTTTTTTTAAATCGCCCGAAGCCCACGTAATCGACAGGACGTCGGCCGTACTTCGACCGAAAATGCAAATTTGAAGCTCGCCAACACGTCGGCCGAGCTGAATTTCTTATTTGTGGCGGGGGCTTTACAGAGGTACAAGGTGACATTGACTTACAATGAAGGGCCAGGGTAGCGCGGACAACGGCGCCTTGTTGTGAAGGGTCAGTAGATGTACCACCAGTAGCAGAATGGTCGCCAGCCAGGCCGTAACTTCCACAAACATGACGAAGTTTTCCCCACAGCAGTATCCCGAAGACGCGATGCATACCCAGGCGATAAAACCTAGAAACTGGGAATAAAATTACATTGGTTATTACTATTACACTGTTTCAAAACACTGGTATCCGCAATGGAATACCATTTAAAGTGCCTTGTTTAGCTATCCTGAAAAAAAAGGGTTGTACAGTCAAACCTGCCCAAGGCGACCACCCGGGGACCGAGCAAAAACGGTCGCGATGGACAGGTGGTCGCCATGAAGAGGATTCCACTCGTAATATGTTTCCAGGTCGAGGTGTTCAAAATATACAGTGTACTACGTAGATGGATGGGAAATTATATGATTTTAGAAAACATGACCCCCACCAGGTTCAATTCTCATTGACAGAAAGATCCTACAGAAATTGCATTTTCTGTTATCGTTGTAATATTTGTATACTACATCGTGTACAAATTTTCGTCATATTTTTGACTAAAAAAATGTCTGCCTCTATGATCTCGCAGCACCCATTCATACGTATTCATACGTTACGTTTGAGTACACACACGCACATAAAATCTATTTTTAAGGCCTAAGACAAATCCCTGCCTTATGCATTCACGAGGATTTTAGAGATTGACAGTAACGGGAAAGCGCCGTCTAGCGTCCATGAGCATAAATGCACTAATCGTTTGTCGGAGGCGTGGTCTATGTAAATAAATCACATTGTAGAAACGATCAACTAGTTGAAGAGTTATTAGGCACTTGTCATTCTATATATCATGTATCCATGTTACTTCCCGTAGCTATTCACGGATTAAAGCTAGAAAACTTCAGAATAACTCACCTTTTTGTGACAGGTGTGTTATTTTGAAGCATATGGGCTGAAGAGATACATGTAAGTTTCAAACCCCGCGAGACAGAAAAACACGTATAAACTCAGCGTTCTTCGTGTATGTGATTTCTTGCATATTGATCTAGTTTTGTACGTAGTCTCTGTTGCTTGCCTCCAAGCTTATCAACTTTCTCCGTAAGTTTTTTGTGTACCAGACAAATGATTCTATATACATAACGTCACCGACTAGAACGAAGTGTTGATTTTTACCCGCCACTCCCTCCCAAGCAGTTTTCTGTCCACCATAATGTCAATGTCCTATCCCTTAATCATTAAAATCTGAGCCTTAGATTGCTTTTCAGCGTCACTGTGGCAAGATTCCGACTTAGTTGAATATGTCCTTTGGTATTAGCCAGTACGAACATTCTAACCTATGACCCCGAAAACATGCCAGTCTTTAAAGTTGTTTTTCCAGTTTCACGCCTACGGCTCCACTGAATATTTTGTATACAAGACACGTTTGAACGTTGAATAAACTGTTTAAATTAAACAACAATAAAAAAACACAACTTCAAATGCTGAGACTAGCTACAATAACCGATGTCGTTTTGTCTATCTGAAATGATATAGTCTACAAGTTTTTACGTAAAATCTTAATTAAGCTGAGACGAATGTGTACATACCAGCTCTACAATTTTTAAGATTCCAGGTATAGTCTTGATGTATTCTACATCGACCATAGGGGCTGAGATCGGCATGTTAGCTGTGGTAGTTGTTGCGGTGTAGGCTTGTGGGGCCTCCACGGCTTCGGCGGTTACGTCACCCATGGTTCTGTTGGCTTTTCAGGCAAAACCTCTGACAGGAAGACAAACTTTTCAACAGACGGTGCTTGGCGAGACAACGCGGAAAGTATACCCGAGGGAGCTTAGCGTATACAGAACGAACCACTGTTATTTAGGTTATAAAAACTTCGTTGTGTTTTTTATAACCACTCTTGAAGAGCAAAAATTACCTGTTCTTAACTTCTGGAGATTGTTTAAGACACTAATTGATCCGAACGATATTGTATCATAATTAACGTGAATGTACGGCGGCTTTTGGTATACAAATAATATGTTTGCTCCCCTGATTTCAAAATGGATTGTTCTCCTAGATAGCACACATATTTGGGCGTAACTCTACGTTTTGCATCTAATTATTCTCAGGGGGCCTTGAAATATCTTTATCAGCTCTAAGTGCCGTACAAATGACCACATAATTTTGTTATTTTTCTTTGGTTTTGCTTGACATTTTTGTAACATTTTTTCAGTTTATCACAGATGCGTGTATTGGTAAAGCGACTTAAGTCATAGGAAACAAGTGGATTTGATAGTGTTGTTATTGTTGTCCTTGCTTAACGTCTATTATATCGCTAGACGTGGTCTCGAGAGCTCTTGGTGCTTGGTTTCTCTTCGTTCAGTTACTTGTCTTTCAATGTATATAACTCTTGCGTTACACCTTGATCTGATATCATAGCTTCAGGAAATTCATTTTCCTTAAATGTATATTCAATCAAGGACGCCGTTATTGTTCTTTAGAGAAAAGTTCCCACGAAGTCGGCGTGGGCGGTGGTATTTCATTCAACGCTTGTGGGAAAATGTCAAAAATTGTAAACAACATTTCAAAAAATTTGGTAAATATATTTCAAAGGAAACCCAAGCAATACTAGGGTCCAAAAAAAATCGGATTTTGAAAGTCAATTTATTTAGTCATGTCTATACATGATTAGTTCAAACAATCGTGGCCAGAGTTTTTGTAGGCTCGCGAAACTATGGGGATCATTGTACGGCACGATTTTTGGCGGTTTTAAAATCCTAAAAGTATGAAGTTATCACGAAAATGTGCTGAACATTGTTAGTAAATATCACTACCATAAAGATTTCAGCATTTTTGTAATGTCCGTTTTCGGCCCTAATATTGCTTTGGTTGCTTTTAACGTTAAGCAGCAGCAAATTTTTTTAGGGATTGGGTGTAGAACAATTCACGTCAAATCCATTTACTGATGTATATAACGTTGTGTGTAACAACCGGAACCTGTCACTTCTGTTGCCTTGCGATGCATCTACCATCCGCTAGATGTCCCTACTGTACTGCTACAGTGCCATGGCATTTTGAACGATGTGGACTTTGATGTTTACCTATTGTTGCACAATACGTGTAATCGAAATAGATGATTTCTTGAAATTTTTAATTGGAATACGTATTTTAGATATCAAACAGTTGCTCTGCTGAAAATGGTTTAATAGTTTTGAAGAATCTAAACGGCCACATATACTTTTCCTTATTCTCTACAGGGGTCAGGAATACAACTATGAAATCATATAGGATGTCTCAAACCATATAATATTTTCTGTTCACAGGATACCCTTTAGGCCATACTAATTTAATTTCATGCTTAACGTTTTTCTCTTCTTCAAATTTTAGCATAAAAAACATCGTGAAAACAGAAGGCTGGGGTGAAAACTAGTACTTGCACCTGACCCTGTTCACTCCCTGAAACTGTGTGCACCAAAGTACAAACTTTCCTGATTCTGTTTTCATGTTGATTTTCAAATCTAGCATTTTTTTCTTCAAAATTCCGTTAACCAAGAAATTAAAATGGTGTGGCCTTAAGGAGAGATATAGATAGAGATATGAGGAAAAAAATAATTCTCAACATTTGTATAAACAAAGTATTTATTGTTAGAACCACAAACCTCATACAAAAATGGCACCTCAATCGGGCCACTAGGCCCGGTACAACATGTAAAAATACACTTTCTACGCCTTTGTATACTTCATTTAGTTATTAACAACAGTAACACAGTAATAAGCAAGTTCAATTTCACCCAAACCTATGCAAGGCACACATTGGCAAGTTAAAGGCTAGCCCTATATTTAAAGGAGCCCAAAACAATATTAGGATTTTGAAAATCAATTCATTTAGTTGTTTCTATGCATGATTAGTTCAAACAACACTATCACAATGCATAGCGACGTCCATGATGCAAAAATACAACGTCGTTGTGATGTTAGAACTCACTGAAAATCGTCGCTGGGATTTTAGAAGGCTCGCGAAACTAGGAGGATCATCGTACGGCACGTTTTTGTTTTAAAATGCTCAAAGTATGAAGTTATTACGAAAATGTGCTAAATAATGTTAGCAAATGTCACTACCATAAAGGTTTCAGCATTTTTTCTATTTCCATTTTTTGGGCCCTGATATTGTTTTGGGCCCCTTTAAAGCACCAATTCTACTGGTTAGACAAAATTTAAAAAAGTTATGTAAGAAGATTTACATAACATGTTATCCTGCACCATCTAGTTATAACTAGATTTACCACCGGAAAAAGACGAAATATAGTATAATTGTTCTGAGGTATACTCATACATTAGTGTACGATATTACATTCAAAAAGTATATAGATATTTTGCACCATGCAAAAATTCTGCATTATGCAAAAATAAGGTCCACAAGAAACATACAATTAGAGCAATACTTAAAGGTTCATTTAAATATGAACACCTAGCACCAACCTAGTACATCCCACAAAAATGCTTAAAGGCACCCAGAGCATTTTATGAGGCTTGAAAACTGGAAATATTCCAGTTGCTGTAATCGTTATGAAATTGACATTTAAGGCCACTGTTTACCACATTTGGGCGCGGATTTCTTATTAAAACTTTTCAAAAGCGGCACAAAAATAAGCTACATGGTGATATTTTAGTTTCACGCGCGTAATGTAAATAGACCGATACCATAGCCCCGCCCACCTCCGTCAAAACGTAGAAATGCAAAATTAAAACATAGAAATGCAAATATTTGACGGACATGCAGTCACTCTCTCATTGGTCGAACCGCTAATTGTGATGGACAGTCAGGATCAGTCTATCAGGGCTTGGATTTTCTATCAGTTCTCATCACAAATGACATCGTATCTTTGTTCCTTTAATGTCAATATGTAATTGTAAAGTGTTATTGAAAATTACTGTGTAGCAATGACTAGAAAATTCAAGTATCAAGCCTCATAAAATGCTCTGGATGCCTTTTAATCAATCACATCAAACAAATTGAGAAGCACTTCACAATTTTTCTTCACACAATAGGAAAAACTACATTATTTTTCATAATCACAATTACGTGTCATAAAATGAAATGAAGCCACAAAAAAAAAAGTAAATAGAACTTTTACTGCAACAAAAAGTTATTGTTATGTTAAATGTAATGCATGACATTGAATATGAAAAAGTTTTGATGTCATTTCAAACCTCAAACGCAGTCAGTCAAAGGTATTTCCAAAACTTTGAATTCAAAGTTTTAAACTTTACAACAGTTTGAATGGCAAGATACAAATATAGTTTGTATATTAGTCAGCTCCAGGTTGCCTTTGTTGCGTTTTTGAAACGTGTATAAAAATAAAATAAATAGGGACAAAATATTATATGTATATGACATGAGTCGATTACTAATATAAATATAACCCTTTGAACATTGGGATGTCAACTTCAGCTCCAAAGCTAATAATAGAAAAAATAATAATAAGATTTCACCACTTGTTTCAAATGTAGCTTCATGAAAAAATGAAAAAGTTCATTTTCAAGGCACTTCATGTAACTGTGTTATGTTACTTCTTTTCAAAAGCGTTTCATACTGGAAAATTGTTAGTTATAAATTCTGATTTAGTTTTCATATCAAAACTTTCTCTAAATCCACTCACAAGGCACATGTTGACTGCAAAAAGGTGCAACAAACTACTGCAAAAAGTTCAAACTTAGTCTACGCTAACAGCAACTTGTACAACTCCCTTTAAAAAAAGACAGGCACTTAAAAAGAGATCTCTGGACCTCCGTGGAGGTCTTGCGATCGTGCTCAGGCGTTTGCGGTGTTTCCGCCTGTGTTGGTCCCGCCGCTTTGCCAGTTACGGAACGCCAAGAAGGCGTCGACGGCATAGCAGATCGTGGTGAAGAGGGCAAAGGCCTGTGGGAAGACAATCAAAAAGTTATCAACTCGTGTAAACTTCAAACATTATTTAGCTAGTGCTTCGAAATAAGTTTTCATCTAAAATTCTCAAAAGGTACAGTAACCAGCCTACTGTAAATGCAGAAATGTTCACGGTGGTTTCATGTTGAACTTCACGGTTTTTGCAGTGAACTTTCAATGCAAACTTAAATCCCCACGAAACTTTTGCCCACCAATGACATGTAGCACTACTACTGTTTCAAACGCGAACTCAAAACCCCCGTGAACGCTCCATTTTCTCCCTACCGCGAAATAAAAACCACACGAACTTAAATGTATTTACAGTATATGAATATTCGATATGAAAGTTTGAAAATCTAGTACATTCTGTAACTAGAGTCTTAACGGATCAAAGTGTACGGCACTTTT
This sequence comes from Branchiostoma lanceolatum, assembly GCF_035083965.1. Taxonomy (NCBI): domain Eukaryota; kingdom Metazoa; phylum Chordata; class Leptocardii; order Amphioxiformes; family Branchiostomatidae; genus Branchiostoma; species Branchiostoma lanceolatum. The sequence goes on from NC_089737.1 coordinate 4,506,107, forward strand.
GCGTAAAAATAAGCTTTTATGTAACGCTGGAAGGTTGATTTTAATGAACTAAATTGAATTGAATCATACAATAGAAGCAAACGCCAAAAATACAATTTACATATACGATATAGTCATTTTAATTACAGAGCTGGTGTGTTTGACTAAATAAACAAACAAACAAACAGACAAACAAAACAAGTAACTTACAGCTGCGGCTGCGTTGGTGTTTCATTTTAAGTTAGACTTTGATAGCTTTTACATATGCAGTAGTTATTCTAAGTACAGGACTGGTGTGTTTGACTAACAAACAAACAAACAAACAAACAGACAAACAAAACAAGTAACTTACAGCAGCGGCTGCGTAGGTGTTGTACCAGTTGGAGTTGGCGAACTGGTATCTGGTGTGGGTGGTCCCGGCCTGGACAGCGAAGGCGATCAGGTACAACAGCGTAGCCGCGGCGCCGTAAACCAGCTCCTACAGAAGCAACGTTAAAGATTGTCAATAAAGCAAATGTAGAACAATTGACTTTAAAGCATCGGAATTAGTGCTGCATACCTAAAAGTAACATCAGGTACAGGTACCGGTACAAAGGTTTTGGTAAAGGTTTTGGTAAAGAACCTGTACTAGTACCTGTACATTTGAAAAATCAACATGTTTTTCTGAACTTCTTTAATAATGACAGAAGCATAAATAACTGTTTTCAACTTGTCAGTATCTTTATTCAAAGAACATATTAACTAGGTTTCCTACCGCCAAACTCCCTTGGCCTTGCTATCAAAACTCCCGGCCTGCCTGAATGATCTGTTGCATATTAGTTCAAGGTGTCACGTGCACTTTAGTCACGTTTGGTGTTGCATGAGGCCATGAGAGTCAGGAGATCAGTCACAAAATAAGCACATACTTGGTGTAAATTTATATCGGTACAGTACCAGTACTTCATGATCCGGTATTTTGGACATGTACCTAATCAATTTTTACGGCACAGTACCGTATACCAAATTTTGGTATGAAAATGCATATTTCTCACTAGGAAGAGCCATGGTAGAGCCATTTGCTTGTAGAGCGAGGTGGAGTAGAAGATAACAACAACAACAACAACAACCCATTCCTCACCAGGAAGAGCCAGGGTAGAGCGATGCGCTTGTAGAGCGAAGTCGAGTAGAAGATGACCAGGAGCAAGGTCACGATCCAGCACGTCACCGCCACGAACATCACCCAGTGCTGACCTGCGCCCAGCGAGTAGTAACGGTAGGGGTACGACGCAACGCACGCCCAGGTGATCAGTCCGAAGAACTGGAAAAGAAAAGAAAGTAAAACTGGTTGTTATAATAGGATATAGGAGATTGTTTGTCCACAACTAGGTAATCTCACCTGCTGACGTTTCGGTGTCTATCAGTATCTGACAGCTTCTTTGAATTCAGAGCTTCTGACTACAGTACTGCTTCTCGTCGCTATAAGTAGCCGATGTAGGTGGCACTTTTGCGGCGAGAACACAATCCAAAACATGTTATTGGTTGTTATAATGTTCATTACGATAGCGCAACCTGTTTTAAACTCGTAGCCATCGATGGGTGCATCTAAAGACTCTGACAGCATCCTGTTGTCATCTGGTTATTTTCCAGTCTATAGTTTCTGGGCTGCAGTACTGTCATGGCTGCTAGATGGCGCTTTAGTACCACCGAGTTACTTCAAATACTGAAGGCACAATCTTTGAATTCTGACAGAAATTGCTATAAAAAAAAGTCACTCTGACAATTTAAGTTCAAGACCATATATATATACTCCAAACAATTCGAAAACACAAAACTATTGTTTCCTGACATTAATAGTACACAATAACAAAATACAATGTTTACTCCTACAAATTATTCACCTACATATAGTTTCCTGACATGAATTACACTAAATCTCAAATTTGCCCATTTTGCTGATTCAGATATGTATTTCTAGTTAATTAAGATTTTGTCATGATGAAATTAACTCTCTATTAGTATCTCAGCAAAGGCAGTAATGTTTTTACAAACATTTGTTTTATGAAAGGACTAGAAAGTGTGTATCGTAATGAAAATGCTTGCCAGCTTAAGTCATTTTTTTCTTTCTTTGTTTAGAAAATGGAAGGTTGCCAGCTATAATCACCTGTAATTTTGTGCAATTATGGACAACAGATGGTACAAAAGATTACATACATATACTATCATAATGGACTGTATTACTGTAAATCCTCAAATATTTTCGGCATTTTTAAGGGCTTTGTTTTCGCAGTCAATTTTAAAACCACAAACTAATCGTACCTAAAAACAGACATCGGCATTTCCTTTAATTTGTGTTCCTGCTATTGTTAAACTACAAACTTGAAAGATATCACAAAATTTCAATTTTTACTAAACCCTGTGAAATTTAGGAACTATAGCTGCCACAAACTTACAGTATCGTCATCATCACAAATCATAGTAATTTTGAATGCTGGACAGATTGAAAGAGATTGCTTTGAAATTACAGAAACCTGTTTTTCAAGGCTTTTTTCTGTCTTTCTTGAAGGCCAGTTGCCCCTCCCTAGCACTGTCCTACTTCTATTAGAACCCAATGTACATGCAAGGGACTTTGGGTGATACTGTTAATGCAGAAAAGTTTGCGGTGGTTTTATGTCCAAATTCATGTCCGATATTGTCGCAGTAATTGTGACTATAGCGCTGCCGCAAACTTAAAACCACTGCAAACATCCCATTTTTCGCCTTAGAGCGAAATAAAAACCATGCAAACTTAAATGCATTTACAGTAGCCCAATATTTAATTGTTTGTATTCATCAAGTGCCCCCCTCCCTTGCTATACTGTAACAAGTCTCACACTATCACAGTCTTTGCAGAGTCTGGTAAAAGGTAGTGACATTCAGAACAGGGTTGAACATGTCAACCTTTTAGTGTTGGATACAAACATTACAAGTGACACATTTTTCCCCGGGGGAGTGTCTAGCTATAGGTAGACTTAAATGCGAAAATATTGTCTCTTTCTGCATGCCTTGACAAATGTACTAGTAGTGAATCTTAAGTATACTATGATGATATATGATACATAAAATCAACAGAGACTTGAAACCTTGCCAGTGACTGAGGTTGTTGACCTCCACCACATACCAGCTCGAGGTGTCAACAAGCGTTAAACAGCAGGGCTGTCTCCGGCTTTAAATCTTTTTTCCCATTTTCTGTTCCACTCATTGTCTGGGAGCCCATTTTAATCTTTGTTGTTAGATGAGAAATCTGACTTTTTGAGCTTATGCGAATACATTTTTATCAATTTTATGTCATAAAGTATAGATTTTTTTGTGACAGATGGGTTGAAATTTTTTTCTCTCCCAACAAGCAAATTTCTGTCCTGGGACAGAGGGACGGGTCCTGGAGACAGCGCTAATCAGGTCATCATCTTTTTTCTCATCTCTTAAAGGCAACCAAAGCAATATTAGGGCCAGGAAATGGAAATTTAAAAATGCCGAAATTTTTATGGTAGTGACATTTACTAACATTGTTTAGCACATTTGCGTAAAAACTTCATACTTAAAGGATTTTAAAACCTCGCAAAATCGTGCCGTACGATGATCCCCCTAGTTTTGCTAGGCGACAAAAACTTTGATTACGATTTTCAGTGAATTCTCACATTGCAACAACGTCATATTTTTGCATGCTGGCCGTCGCTATACATTGTGACAGTGTTGTTTGAACTACTCATGTATAGAAATGACTACCGTAAAATCCCTATTTACGTACGCACTTTTAAAACTTTTCAAGTTGCAAGCAGGTGCTCCAGGCCAACGCCAAAGTCGGGGTGCGTACGTTAGGAGGGGTTCTTCCTCGTAAAAATCGCATGTCAGCTTGAGAGTATGGTACATCTTCATGCAAATGAAGTGTGGAATGCTACCACACAATCAATCAGTAATAAAGAATAAATAATACATATATTTAAATTGTTTGATATTTTCTACCCAGAAACATTTTCTCAGTAACCCTTTAAGTCAGTAAACATCATCAGAAGGATGATCATGTCAACCTCTAAATATCCACCGAAATGCTGGAGAGGGAGTGCGTACGTTAGGAGGGTTTTTCTCCTGAACGTTTCAACTCACTGAGTTAGGCCCGCAATCGTCCCCAAATCGGGGGTGCGTACGTTAGGAGGGGTGCGTACGTAAATAGGGATTTTACGGTAAATAAACCGAATTTCAAAATCCGATTTTTCGGACCCTAATATTGCTTGGGTTTCCTTTAAAGGGGAAAAATTTAAGTTGTCACACCAACAATCTACACACGAAAAGAACTGTGCTAACTTAAAAGTGTTTGAAGTTTTGCTTAATGTGTGCAATAGCTTGGTCCCATATAGCCAGCCCAACACACTTCTAGGGTTGACAAATACCTTAGGGTTAAAGTTGGGCCTAATCCATTGTATGTGTAAGAGCCCCTCCCTTAACTGTAATAACACACTAGACAGATAATGCATACAAAAGGTCACTTGACAAAGGACACATATCGGTGTCATCATATGAGACTTCTTCAATTCCTGAACCCCTCTGAAATAATCTCCCCCCAAAAAATATCAATTCATCGTCATAGATCTATGTTGGAAAGAATTAGTATACGATCTTTCGGTATACATGCCACATTTTTGTACAGGGACCATTTTGTTGTGTATACAGATAAGGATCTTGTACAATAAACCCTCAAAATCCCTTGTCAGCTTCTGTGCAAAGATTTTATCAAATTTTCAAAGAGAAAGATTATTTCAAGTTGCCCCGGGCTTGGTACAACAGAAATTCCAATGTACATCAGTATACGAAGGAAGTTTAAATGAAGAAATATATGTAGGAATTGTCTTTAAAAAAAAAAAGGTGTAAATTTATAGGGACGAAATAAATGTCTCAACTGCAAAGGCCCCAAAGGTCACCATAAACCCTGCCCAATGGTGCAATCATCAGGCATGAACAGCCGTGACCTTTGCAGTCCTTGCATACCTTTCAAATTCCTCATTCCAAGAAACAGGAAAAAAACAAAACTTCCAGTTTTCTTCCAGATTTTACGCTTTAGTATTTTGGTGTAATAATACACTAATGTAATTGACCAACACTCGATCTTAGGTTTCAAAACAACGGCTCAGTTACAAAAGATGTTTGTGCTAAAGAATCCTGGTGCTAATCAAGCCAAGGGAGGTCGGCTTGGACAGTACATACTGCGGATACTTTGTCAAGCCAACGAGATTTGGAAGACTCCATTTTACAAGTCCCAGGGGAGGGATAGGGTGATGCCAAAACAAAATAAAACTATTGATCCTACTTGCAAAGTGTTGTGAGCATAACATCTTTCAAGCAATTTGGGCATGATTTGTTAAACTTATAACTGCACTATTTTTAAACGATTGGGGATTTTTGCAAGATTTAAGGGGAAGCAAAAATTACTGTTTTTACAGTAGCCAGTGGCAGAGATATGTCACATGCATACGGAATGTCAAACAGGGGGCTAGCCCGAGGGAAGAACCCCACGCCCTCATTTACAATTCCACCCTTATTTTACAGAGGCCTTGGGAAAGGGGAAGGTTTTTGTTGAATCATATGGACATTCGATTTGTGTTTTCCGGTTGTGGTTGATTTTTTTAGAGTCTCAAATTTATTTATTGTAAACCAGTATTAAATTGTTCCCATTGGTGGTGACTTACATGTATAGTTCATAAAACTGTGTTAAAGTCTGCCTTGTTTTGTCACTATTCCCAACATAATACTTCATAGCTATAATTAACGTTTAGTACATACAAGAATCGTGATGACAGCCAGACCTATTATCAATTGACCTAGAAACTATTTTTGGCAGTTGGCAAAACCGCATTTGAATAGCAATGTGTTCTAGAGGCTTGTTGTTTTCTTGAAAGTCTAAAATATAATGCAGAGTGTTTCTTTTACTTTTATATTTGAAGGCTATAACTGATTGACACGTTAGTATATTAAAAAAAAAAAGAGTAGGGACTGTCTGATTTTGGTTTGAATAAAAAACAACGGAAATCAAAGTGATTTCGGGAATATCACAGCTTTACAAAGGTGTAAAATTTAAGACCGAAACCTAGCAACCGCGAGCCACGCCCAACTTAACGGACACTTAATCTTCGGTTTCACATTCCCAGTTTTGAGTCGATTTATCCTGACTTTTCACCTTATAATGAGTAAGATTGAAACAGTTGAAGTATCCAGTTGTTGACACATGTTTTACGAACGCTAAATTCCAGATGGAAATATCAGCAAATAAAGAATGCAGATGTTTTAGCAAGTAGGCGTGCCCCCTGCAAGATCGATTTGAAGGATGTTTCTTCCTCTGACTTATCAACACTTAGAAGGAAAACTACTCACGAGTTGGAGAATCTTCAAGATCCCAGGAAGAGTCAAGAAGTAGCCGATGTCGCAGAAGGGCGACGAAGACGTCGTAGTTGTCGTGGTGGTTGTTGTGGTCGCCGTTGTCGTGTGAGTGTCGGGAAAACCTGGGTCCGCCATCTTCTCTTCTCCTTCAAGATCCCCTGCAAGGAGCTTCTGTTTCTTCCAGAAAATTCACTCCAGATTCCTTAAGGGCTGGAACCTTAACGGAGGCTTTTTCTCTTCTTTTGGAGAAGATGAGGGGCTAAGAATCAAACGGGAGGAAGAAGGCGTTACGAAGTTGCTGTTACCAACGACTTGATGACATCCGATCTGTCTGGGAGCGTCCCTTGCTGTTTATGTAACCTTTGACCGGAATGGCGGGAAGGTATCTATTACACTTATGAAGCTGTCGTATGAAAAAGAGCCGCTAGGTGTCACTGTGAGACCGCAAATTTAGTTGCAGTCACAACTCACTTCTGTTCAAGCAGAGGTTGGTGGGGAAGATTGTGACCTTGTTATCATTTGCCCCGTTTTTCGTCCGAAATCCCCAACAATAATCACAATGCTCTGTCTCAGAAACAAGGGTACATTACGAAGCAGGAACAAAGTCCAAAACATCAATATAATACAAATACGTTGCAAATTGTCAGTTCCATTGGCCAGCGGATAAAATACATTTACTTTCAAACGCTTCTAAAAGAAGTACTTAACGACATCAAATGTGGGGCTGCCAAAAATAAGGTAAGCTCATATAGATTATTAAAAGCTACATATAATGAAAAATATTTAAATAATGCAAATAAGAGGGACAGGAATGCAGTCACAAGACTAAGAATCAGCTGCCACAAACTACATATTGAACTAGAGTTCCACGACCTCATACCTTCGCCAAATGAGTTTAACCTTTATGACTGACGTATTAGGAGTGTTTCTCATCAATAATAAATCATACCAGTTGATTGTCTTAAAATATAACATGTCCAAAGTATCAGCTTAACAAATTATGAGCTTACGGTTATGCTAACATTTATCATCAATTATGCAAAAGAGGCCATTATTAACATAACTTGATTCAACGATGTTAACATTCACATAACTTCCCGATGCCACAAAAAAAGTATTAAATGTATGAAATTGCCCTCCTTTGCCAGTGTGGAATAATACAAGTTACTCATTAAGTATGCAAATTAGGCCCACAGTTGCATATTTTCTATCTATTAACAGTCCTCTCTTCCTCAGTTACAATTTGAATAGTCATGTCATGGAACAAAACGGATTTTAAAAGTTGCCTCATTAATTATGCAAATTAAAATCTGATTTGCATAATTATTGTCCAATCATACTAAGCATCACACAAGCTATCCACATACCAAAAATGATGACCATCCATCAAGGCCATCTTGTTATAGTATTTTCTCATTAATTATGCAAATGAGGTCTTCATTTGCATAGTTCATATCAATTAGTATTTCTCTCTTCCTCAGTTACATATGTCACATGTTTCAGAGTCCTATCATGGAATTTGGCGGATGTATAAAATTTCCTCATTAATTATGCAAATTAGATACTGATTTGCATAAGAAGTGCAATAAGTATCTAATCATGTACATCATCACTCAAGTTATCTACTTACTAAAAATCATGACCATCCATCAAGCCCTTCTGGAGTTATTCCCTTTCAAAATCTGAAGCAAAACCTGCTCCTGCAGTTCCAAAAAAGCCGCTAGGGGGCCAAAACCTATACCACTTACTCTCTGTCCAAAGACCTATCTACCACTCAAAAATCAGGACCATAGCATGTCCAGAACACGAGATATCAAAACAGAAAGTTCCGCTGCAGTACCGTAACAAGCCGCTAGGCCACCCAAAATCTAATCATTTCCATGTCTCATCAAGACCTACCCACCTACTAAATATCAAAACAATCCATCCAAGCCTTCTTGAGTTATGCGGTTGGTTACAAACACACACACACACACACACACACACAAACACATTAACGCTACCCTCTGCATGACCTTCTCGGCGAAGGTAATTAAACGGGAAGATCCGCACTCCTCTAGAACAACGATTATGTAAACATTGTTCTTTGAATAGAAGAGATAGTACGAATGTCATTTTGTGGTAGAATGCAGATTATGTTCCAAAGAAAGAAATGAATTGTATATGCTTGTACAAAACCTATTTCCCTACTTCACACATTTAAGTACTGCACAAAAAATTCATATTCCTAATGCGACTAGACAAACCTCCCATTGAAAAACACGTCTGTTTTTTTATATCTACTATAACCGAAAAGCGAGAAGAAGTAGAATTTATCCAATGATAGTCACATTCTTTTTGTATCCGTGAACTGTATTTGTTCTTTTGTTTTGTTGTGACCTGAACTTAGTCAAGTGTGGCAGAAATGTGCAATAAAGGTCTTCATTCATTCATTCATTCATTCATTCATTCATTCATTCATTCATTCATAAAAATAAATGTGGGGTTTCACCTTTGAACCAAGTTAGCACTTTTCAATGTCGAATACTACTACCAGTACACAAGTAGATGTCTTTGGAAAGGTTTTGGTATATTGCAGTATAGTGCTTTTTATCATCGACAGATCGTAATGGGTATTCAAGGGTGTAAATAACGTTAATGGCAATATGTTTTATTTAATTATGGGTTTAAATATCTAAAAGTTCATAAAGTTCAAAAACACGTCTTAGCTTAATTAGGTGATATGCCTCACTAAATGTACGATGTCCCTTCCTATCCTATTAGAAGAAGGGTAATGTGTCACTGATCTGAATACATACCCCTACCCCCTGCCATTTTCCGAGGAAAGAGATCTAGAGAGCGGCACGGTAGAGATGTTGAAAACTAACCTCTGCAGACATGTCACTAACCGTCATTTCGTGCTCTCTCTTTTTTTTGTCTTTCCCTACCCGTACACACACACGCGCGCGCGCGCGCAAGTAAAACACACACACACACACACACACACACACACACACACACACACACACACACGTACATACACACACGTACACACACACACACACACACACACACACACACACACACACACACTCTCAGGCATAGCTGGAAGTGCAACCTAGTGTGCCGAGGACACCGGGGTAACCCCTATACTTTTCGCGTTGGGTACGCTCGACTTCTATTAAACCTGAGTGTCTTCCTTGTCAGTCCCAAGCTCTGAAGCTAATAGCACTCTCCAAGCAGAGGAGGGGTTCCGGCAGGTTTTTGACCTGTTTTAGACGTTTTTGTCGTGCTTTCTACTTTGTCATTTTTTGTTGGGTTGGCTAGACCAAAAAAAGATAAAGTAGAAAGCCCGACAAAAACAACTAAGAACACGTCAAAAACCTGCCGGAAACCCTCCTCTGCTTGGAGAGTAGCTAATAGGGCCTGGAACTAACTAGGATGACATTCGAGTTAGTCGGCTTCACGTCCCCGGCCTCATGCTGATAAATGCAACTCCAAACCCTCCACCCTTAGTACCTACCGTTATTCATCTTTTATATATATACATGGCTTTTTTGAGGAGGTGGTAAAACAATACAGCTCATCAAATTTGATAACCATCTTTATTTTAAATTGTTAATTCATTCTTCAACCCCTGAAACAAGCTCATTGTTGCCCATTCCAAGTTATATACACATTTTAACCGAGCAAAAAGATTATGTACACAGCAAACGTCTATCTTTTTCCTGACTGCTATCATTAGTTTTTTTTTCTTCAAAATTTTCATTTCACCTTTAAGAGCATTGCACATTTACAAATGTAACAATTAAAATACAGTTACAATTTACAAAGTAAAACTTGTTTCCAGTTTAAATTAATAGCAAATAATTGCTGTTGGTAAAAGGTAAAGGCAGTTAAGTTCCATAGCCTGTATTTTTAGGCCATATGGACAGTAGGTTGTTATTCACTGTGTCTAGGGTACGGTATGTATTGGAAGGCGAAGCCCATCCCTCTCCTTTCAATGCCCTTTACCTCCCCAACTGAAGTTAGGTACCCATTTTTGCACCAGGGTGGAATGAGGGAAGTCGTGTAAAAGTGCCCTTCTCACTATGATGCAACATCGATGGCATGTCATGGGATTTAAACCCAGGACCTCTATCCGTTATATATAAACGATGCCCCACAATGTCGGTATTTACGACCAAGTCGAAACGTCATCTTATGTGACCAAATGCCATCTTGCGACTGGTCGCCTAGGCGACCGCGTCATCTGTATCCAGTGCTCCTGACCGGGACCCCTGCAACCGGAACCAACCATCACCTGACCTAACACGTCATACCGTATTGACCCGGATCTAGAAGTGTATTGTGGGATACATAAGAACAAAATGGCGCGGACGTCATCCAAATGTTCGTGCGGAAGGTCAAATGAGATGCTATCGTTAAGAACTATCTCGGGTGCTATCTTGTGAAGTCTTGTCTTCTTCTTGACTTGTTTGTAGTGTTGAACTAAGCAGACCTTCACGAACATTGCTGCAAGAAAGTAAAAAAAAAAGATACATTATTCAATTTTGTTGAAATGACAGAAAACTAAGACCCAAACTAGAGCACAGATGATTCTTATCCTCTACCAGGCCCCATAGGTGAGTGTAAAAATAGTAGAAATTTGAAAAATATGGTTAAAAGCTTATTTTACCGTGCTTACAAGTTGCTTAAATGAGTGCCACTATGTATGGTTTACGGAGGCTTAAATGCGGCGTATATCTCTTGATTTAAGTAAAGATGACGATGCCTAAACGTAGCGTAAAAGTTAGGATTTATACTAAGTTTACATTGGTTAAAAGTTGCTTAAATGATGACACTAAGCACATTTAAGTGGATATGTAAAGATAACGTAAATATATCATTCAAGCCCGCGTAAGTATTATGTAAAGTGACTTAAAGAGTGCCAAAACGGAATTTTTAGGTATGCTTTAAGAGTGTTTAAAGAGCGGTTTTTGTGCAGTGTTGCCTCGTTCGCAAACTGTACTCCCTAAACCGCAAAGTGTACTCCCTGGCCAGCTAACCCCTCTGGTATTTCATTCGTCTATTTGGCTAATTTCTGCCATTTTCTCAGCGACCTGTGGAGCCTGGTAGAGGCTAAATCTTTCTTACATATTCCACATCTTTGTCTGATTTTTCTACAATTGAATTTTAACTGTACAATGTGTTTTACTTGAAGTGATATGTTGAACAATTTAAATCAACAATTACAATTGCTTTAAGGTACAATCGCATGCAGTCCTACACATTCACATCGTTAACTTTACAAACTTTGAATATGGTCACGGACTTACATTTAGACAGTGACGTCACTTTGCCCGTCACCATGTCCTTGACCTTGATGACGACGATCGTGAGCTTCTCGGCAGTGGGGAGGTAGTTCAAGGTGAACAGGATCTCTCCAAGGCTATCCTGTAATACACAAGTGTAGAACATTTAGCTAATATATAGGTTTCGTGTTCAGCACCAAGGACAGATGTGTTCACATGTGTGTTATTAATAAGGAAATGTATGTAACGTTATGTGTTTGATTTATGTGCATGCAAGCTATCTTCCAGTCACTGTAGCATCAGATGTATACGCCATCTACTACCATACTTTGGGAATATGTAGAACATTTTAGCTTTACAGGTTTCGTGTTCAGCACCAAGGACAGATGTGTTTACATGTGTGTTATCTATAAGGCAATGTATATAACGTTATGTGTTCGATTTTGTGCATGAAATGAATCTTCCAGTTACTGTTGCGTCAAATGTATAATGTACTGCCATACATTGGGAATATGTAGAACATCCTAGCTATATAGGTTTCGTGTTCAGCATCAAGGACAGATGTGTTTACATGTGTGGTGTTCATAAGGAAATACATGTAACGTTATGTGTTCGATTTTTGTGCATGAAATGTATCTTCCAGTCATTGTTGCATCAAATGCATGAGCCATCTACTCCCATACTTTGGGAATATGTAGAACATTTTAGCTATATAGGTTTCGTGTTCAGTACCAAGGACAGGTGTGTTCACGTGTGTTTGTGGGTGGTATTCAAAAGGAAATGTATGTAACGTTATGTGTTCGATTTTTGTGCATGAAATGTATCTTCCAGTCGCTGTTGCATCAAATGTATGAGCCATCTACTACCATACTTTGGGAATATGTAGAACATTTTAGCTATATAGGTTTCGTGTTCAGTACCAAGAACAGATGTGTTCACGTGTGTTTGGGTGGTATTTATAAGGCAATGTATATAACGTTATGTGTTCGATTTTGTGCATGAAATGAATCTTCCAGTTACTGTTGCGTCAAATGTATAATCTACTACCATACTTTGGGAATACTGTATGTAGAACATTTTAGCTATATAGGTGTCGTGTTCAGCACCAATGACAGATGTGTTCACATGTGTGGTATTCATTAGGAAATATATGTAAAGTTATGTGTTTGATTTTGTGTATGAAAGCTATATTCCAGTCACTGTTGCATCAGATGTATACGCTATCTACTACCATACCTTGGGAATATGTAGAACATTTTAGCTTGATAGGTTTCGTGTTCGGCACAAGGACAGATGTGTTTACATGTGTGGTATTCATCAGGAAATATGTGTAACGTTATGTGTTTGATTTTTGTGCATGAAATGAATCTTCCAGTCACTGTTGCATCAAATGTATAAGCCATCTACTACCATACTTTGGGAATATGTAGAACATTTTAGCTATATAGGTTTCGTGTTCAGCACGAAGGACAGATGTGTTTACATGTGTGGTATTCATTAGGGAATATATGTAACGTTATGTGTTCGATTTTGTGCATGAAATGTATCTTCCAGTCACTGTTGCATCAAAAGTATAAGCCATCTGCCACCATACTTTGGGAATAAGTAGAACATTTTAGCTATATAGGTTTCGTGTTCAGCACCAAGGACGGATGTATTCACATGTGTGGTATTCATAAGGAAATGTATGTAATGTTATGTGTTCGATTTTGTGCATGAAAGCTATCTTCTAGTCACTGTTGCATCAAATGCATAAGCCATCTACTACTATACTTTTGGAATACGTAGAATATCTTAGCTATGTATGTTTCGTGTTCAGCACCAAGGACAGATGTGTTTACATGTGTGTTATTTATAAGGCAATGTATATAACGTTATGTGTTCGATTTTGTGCATGAAATGAATCTTCCAGTTTCTGTTGCGTCAAATGTATAATGTACTACCATACATTGGGAATATGTAGAACATTTTAGCTATATAGGTTTCGCGTTCAGTACCAAGGGCAGATGTGTTGACGTGTGTTTGTGGGTGGTATTCAAAAGGAAATGTATGTAACGTTATGTATTTGATTTTTGTGCACGAAATGTATCTTTCAGTCACTGTTGCATCAAATGCATAAGCCATCTACTACCAACTTTTGGAATATGTAGAGCATTTTAGTTATATAGGTTTCGTGTTCAGTACCAAGGACAAATGTGTTTACATGTATGGTATTCATCAGGAAATATATTTAACGTTATGTGTTTGATTTTGTCAATGAAAGCTATCTTTCAGTCACTGTTGCATCAACTGTATGAGCCATCTACTACTATACTTTGGGAATATGTAGAATATTTTATCTTTATAGGTTTCGTGTTCAGCACCAAGGACAGATGTGTTCACATGTGTGCTATTCATAAGGAAATGTATGTAACGTTATGTGTTTGATTTTGTGTATGAAAGCTATATTCCAGTCACTGTTGCATCAGATGTACACGCCATCTACTACCATACTGCTTGGATACATCTCATTTCTCACCCTCCCAACATCTGGATCTCATTTCCCATCCCTTCCTCTTGGTCTGCCTGTGGTGCCTGGTGTGACAGCTAACAGACAGGATAGCTAGGTGGTTTCTATGGCAATGGGAGCCTAGCTGAAATACTGCCCTATGATTGGTGTTACCATTTTTGACAACAGTCCTCCCGGCTTAGAGCAACCAGAGCACAAACTCCGCGGGGAGGGGAGAGAAACCCCAGGACAGCTGGAGTATGCGTTATACAGACTAGGGTCTGCACTCGTCTTTCGAAATGGAGTTTAATACCATGGGGGCTCCATGTTCGAGGCGCCTCGAGCATGTTAGTGGAAGGGCTAGCAACCCATTCCTATTAAGAATACACAATCAGTTTACTGAAACAGCTAGGAAACTTGCAAACCGCCTTATGTGCACTGCAAGTTGAATGGACAAAGAAATATGTTTTAAGGTGTATCAACTTACTTGCTTGGTCGGCTTCAGGTCTTGCCAGAACGTCCTTCCATCCTCCAGTCTTAGACCCCTCAGTGGGAAGCGAAGGACCCCGATGCTGTAGTCTCGCGAGAACTTATCGTACTCGAACACTTCGACGTTGAACACGAACTTCCAGATCTCGTCCTCATGCACTTCCGCTTCGAACCGTTCCTCGTACACAGGGTTCAGGCTCTTCTTCTGAATGGACGTCTGCCATCTCAGTCTATGTAACCTACTCAAGTCTTTGCTATACTGCTCGTTATTTCTCTTAGCCTCGTCGGTTAGGGATAGACTAGCTTTAACGTAAGTGTTCACAGCTTCGTCCATTCGTGGCGGGAGGTCTTTGATCTCGTGTATCGTTATGAACAGTAAGTCCAGTGCGTGGAGAGTGAAACGTAACTTTGCTCTAAATTCTGGAGACGTCGGTGCAGAGGTTAGGGGTACGGACTGTTCGTTTACCGGTCGAATGGACAAAATCCCGCTATCTAAACTTTTTGGAATGTCGAGATCGTCTTCTATCAGTTGGTTGTAGTCCAAACGTGCCTGTGTACAAGATATAGAGAAAATGTATACTTGAGCAAACAAACTAAAAGAGTAATTACGTGATTGTTGAAACGTTGAAAGTCAAGTTGCTTGTCCGTTTTTAAGAACAAAAAGAACCCAGCACACACATCGATAAGAAGCAGAGATGAAATATAGATAAATAACATAGCTTAAGGCAAAGACAAACAAGCAAGAAAGTAAACAAGCCTGTAACAACATGAGAAACAAACAACATGGCGCACACAATAACAAACAAACAACATGGTGGCGCCCTTATGCTCCAGCAAAAATAATACGGTTATAACAAAGAGAACTAGAGTTAAGTATTTGTGCTACATATACGTCAGGTTTGCTTTGTTTGTTAGCAATTACGGTTTTTTTATGAATATGAATTGGTATTGATTTTTTTTTTTTTGAGTTGAATGTGTGATAGTTGTGTGCCGATTTGTTAAAAATAGAGAGAACGCTAGCGACCCCAAAAAAACACCCCTCCCAACAAAATGGTATGGCGACCCTGTGACGTCAAAATTCAAGATGGCGGCCACCACACCTGCCAACGGATCCAACAAAGGTTTTGCTACGCAAACCTGTAAAAAGTACATGGCGTCCACAAAAACAATCAAACAACATGGCGGCGGCCATATGCGCCAGTACAAGTAATACAGGTTTTGTTTTCCCAAACCTGTAATAACTAGGGGGCCCGAACCCGCTCCACGTCTTCATTACACCACAAGCTATCTGCCACCAAAAAACCAAGACCATATCACGTCCAGGTCAAGAGATACAAAAATGGAATTTCTGCTGCAGTACAAAGGTCACATACCAGGGGGCCCAAAATCGACCTTGAATTTCGGCTTCACAACACCTGCCCACACACCAAATATCATCGTAATCCATCAAGAGGTTCTTGAGTTATGCTGACTACTGTAGTCCGGAAACACAAACAGACAAACAGACAGACAGACAAACAGACAAAGACACACAGACACACCCAAAACTATATGTCAATTTTTCATGGAGATAAAAAGATAATTCTGACCTGTGGGTGATAGGGCATGAATGACGGGGACACAGCTCTGGGCTTGCTGTGCCCGTTGACGTCTGACTCGTAGTCGGAAGTTTCCCCTTGACCCCACACGATGTGAGATGACCATCCGTGCTCCTTCTCGTCAATGTCGCTGTCAAAGGGGTCTTCTGAAAACACAACAACGTAAAGAAGGGTTCGTTTATCTTTGGGGTTATAGGCGGTCCATGTATTTACCGAAATACACGAAATACACCTTCGAAATAGAGGATATGCACATAAAGATGTTTGAAATCTACAGAAATACAGTATGATTTGATGAGTAAACATCACAGGAAGCTATATTTTGACAAAGAATAATGTATTTGTGGCTCAGGCGACCAGTAAATACACGGACCCGGTTTTAGCTAGCATTGAACAACAGCGTCGTTCTTGTTCATCTAGTGTAATGAATTGTAGTGCCCAGTGGCACAAAGGGCAGCAACTTTCCTTACTGTTTCATTAGCAGGGTATATTTTTACAGGGAGCGGTTGCTAACCCTTTCCCTTTAACGTGCTAAAGACATGTAGACACCTTCTCCAAAACGGGACCCCCGAGTTTTTACGTCCCTTCCGAAAGACGGATGCAGCCCCAACCGAGATACCATTCCTGTCGCCTTAGATTAGTTAACGCATTGGAAAAAATACATCATTGCTAAATCCAAATATCCCTTGTACTATGAACATGAGCAATCGTAAGATAGAACATAGAAGAAATCATGTATGGTCTTTCAAATCAATTTTGTAATGTTACAGTGCATATATGCATGCTACCACAAGAGTCGAAATGTAAAGCTCAAAGGTCGTTTGATGGTTCAAATTACCAGTTTGAGGATGCTTGTGAGAGTAATAACTCTTTAAGCAGAGGAGTGGATCCGACTGGTTTTTGACGTGTTTTAGGTGTTTTTGACGGGTTATAGAGATCAAAAAACATGACAAAAGCCCGACAGAAACGCCTAAAAACACGTCAAAAACCAGCCGGACCCACTCCTCTGCTTGGAGAGTATGTGAGAGGGGCGGTGATACACATGCACTAGTGCTGCATACGTAAATGTACTATCAGGTACAGGTACCGGTACTGAGTTTAGGTACAGGTCCGGACCTGTACCTGTACCTGAACAATTTTTAAAATTAACATGTGTTCTTCTGAACTTCTTCAATAATTTCAGTATCTTTATTCAAAGAAAACAACTAGGTTTCCTACCACCAAACTCCCTTGGCCTTGCTGTCAAAACTCCCGGCCTGCCTGAATGATCATTACATATTAGTTACGTTGTTCCAAGGTATCACTTTGGTCACGTTTGGTGTTGCATGAGGCTATGCGGTCAGGAGATTAGTAACAAAACTAGTCTCATCAAGACCTACCCACCTACTAAATATGAAGACAATCCATCCAAGCCTTCTCGAGTTATGCTGTACGTTACAAACATACAAACATACAAACAAACGCTACCCTATGCATAACCTTCTCGGCGAAGGTAATAAGCACATACTTGGTGTAAATCTGTATCGGTACAGTAGCGGTACATGATCCGGTATTTTGGACCTGTACCTAGTCAGTTTTTACGCAGCACAAATGCAAATTGAATGGCAATATGACAAATCACTACTACATGTACTAGTACTTATCACTGATAAGGTACAATACACTTCGATTCCGCTAGGGGGCGCTTATAAGTAAGGCAACATTTCTTACGTTCGTTTTTGTCGCAGCAGTCTCCGCATCTCCAGTTCCGGGCCCATTTGCAGACGACGAAGATGAAAACGACCACGGCGAAGGTTGCGCACGCGGCTATGATGGAGTATTTAGCCTCGATACTCAAGCCCAGCGGCGGCAGGTGCCGTTTTCCGTAGTCATTCTCCGCCACCATCTTGGATTCAATCTACACCTCAACGTTATGACGTGAAGCAAGTCTCAAGCGCCACCTACATGTATATAAGTAAAGAAATGGAAAATTCTTTCACTACAACCTGATTTGATAAATCTCGGTACAGAGCATTTAATACGGTACAGAGAATTTTTAATGCATAGAAAAGGAAATGTACATATGTGAAGAAATTGTAAATTTTTTCAATACAACCCGATTTTATTTTCGGTTCAGGGCATTTAATTCAGTGGGTTGTCTCGGTGTATATTTTCCCAAGTACTACATCCATTTAGATGCGCCCTTGAAGCTTATAAAGGATTTAGCAAATTGTGATAAACATACAATGGTGTCTGTGTTGCGACTTCAAGATACAGTACTTCCCCGATCTATAGAAGTAACATATTCCTTCCGTATCACTGAATGCATAATGTCATACTCAACAGACTAGAACAGATCAAATGTGTCTGTTCCTTACGTCATCAGATTTAGTTACATAACGCTAATTGCAACTTTGCAACCCTGATAATTGCTGATTTGTTCCGACATACGCGTTGTTATATAACCACGGCTTGACACTGTACATTTGTATTCAATCCGTGAATAGTTTCGTCAGGTTGGTAAGTCACTGAATAACACAACCAAGTGATTTATTCCACCGACGTTTTGGTGACCATCTGTCACCTTCTTCAAGGCAATTCTGACTGGTTCACATAGCAATGCAGCACAGGTGTTGCTGCTTATACATGACGATGAGATGCAATCCCAAACGCAAAGTATTTACATATCTACAAACACAGGGGATGACATCACTATGCGGTCCCAAATGGCGGAACAAACTTGTCTCAAGTCCGACTAAACCATTCAAAATATGCAGTTCCTCATACTTCTAAAAGCTAGGTTCATGACCGACATTTGTCAAGTTCTGGCAAAGAAGTGCATTATTCTAGATAACGATTAGACTCTAGCGGTTTTCCTCTGGACTTTTCATGCAAGTACTCTTCTGGAAGTTTAGCTGTAGTACCATAGAAAGTCGCTATGGGGTCCACAATCTAACGATTTTCAGGTCCCATCAAGACCTACTCACATACCAAAAATCAAGACAATCCATCCTGGCATTCTTAAGTTATCGTGTTGGCAGACACTGACATGCATACACATCAACGCTACCCAAAACATAACCTTCTAGGCGAAGGCAAAAATAATTAAAAAAAGATACGTCAGCTTAACAAAGTTGCCCTGTTGTGTACAAGCAATGTTGTGTATATATTACTTAGTTCCGTATACTGTTAATCTCGAAAAATGAATTGCCTTAGACGGATCCGGACACGGCCGCGCGGACTTGTTAAAAACAGGTGTCCCTGTGTTCTAAGCTGAGTTGATTGATGAAAAAGTCCTTGTTAGTTCTTCTCACGTTATCTACGTTTGACCCCACATACCTTCATGTGTCATTGACGAGCTGGACAGTATAATTAGCAATTATAAGGGTTGCAAGAGTTGCAATTAGCGTTATGCAACGCAAGTCTTTTTCACACCAACAACTTTCAAGGTTTAATAAAGATTTTACAGGGAACGTTTGATACACATTCAGTAGAATTGGAATTTTGAGTGAATTTGCTAAACGGCACGAATCTTATATATAGAATGATCTTGTATTACATGTATACTTTTTGTTTTACCGTACATTTGTATTTTGACACTGTTGTCAACATGCAATTAGCCTACGGGCATGAATTTGCAATAAACTATTATATTATAACATAGGTTTTACCCCATCACTTTGATGAGGGTGGTACGTTTGATAAAGAACAGTTTAGGATAGAACCCT
Source organism: Branchiostoma lanceolatum (assembly GCF_035083965.1). Taxonomy (NCBI): domain Eukaryota; kingdom Metazoa; phylum Chordata; class Leptocardii; order Amphioxiformes; family Branchiostomatidae; genus Branchiostoma; species Branchiostoma lanceolatum. The sequence goes on from NC_089737.1 coordinate 4,526,025, forward strand.
GTCAACTTCAATAATCAAAACAACTACCAACAGTATACTTTTTAAAGCTAAGGTTAACAACATGTTTTCTAATGTGTATGGTCTAGTTGCCATATAACAGGCAAGGCTACACCTCGGCCTAGGGGCAACACAAACGCATCTGGGGAAAAGTGGGGTGGGAGGGGGGCTTTCTAAGTGATGCAATATTCAATGACCTTGTCTAGGTTCACTGCATAGTAAGACAATCTAAACACTCACGTAAAAGGAGTTTAAACGTCTTAGAGTATAAGTAAACAACTTTTCGTCATCAAGAAACAACCACTAGTTGTGTTGTCTTTTTAAAACTTTTTGTGTCAACAGAGACACAGCAAAAATTGCAAGAGAATGAACTACGTTTTAAAAATGTCAAGTTTGTTGACATAACTGGCTCTGAGGCCGAGCAACTTCCTTTTTTTCTCGGAAGTCGTGATCTTATGTAGTAAACATTTCACGGTACGGTGACACTACAGCCAGGTGTACATGCACCGTTTGCGACTGGGGTCCTCGATGTGTGTTTTCATCCCTCGAAGCCTACTGCACCCAAAATCGTAAGAATTCGTGTATCTTTCGTACCTAGCGACTTTGGGTTGATCGCTACTTGCGTGTGTCTTTTCGCTGTGAATATGGGCGCTAGTTTACCTTCAATCTCATTTTTCCCACGGTAAGTTACTAAATGAGAGTTTGCATGCCTTGGGCGTTACTTGACAATTGTCAACTGTGAAGTGACTAGAAACTTTACATAACACGTTCAATTACAACTTACTCTTCTAGCTTTCCATCAATGTTTGTTAATCTTTGATGCAAAATTGAACCCTTATACTACACTATGCATATGATTTATGACATAAAAGTTAATCTTTAATAGCACGGTGTAATAATATGATAAGATTTACAAGCTGACAGAATACTTTTTCTCATAGCTAAGAATAGTGTCTTCCTAATGGAGAGGTATTTGTTGTCTGATACGTTTTTCTGGGGAAAGTTTAAGGTGAAATAAGTCGCCCACAAGTCATCCGAGAGTCGTATGATGTCTTAACGTAACAGGTGTGCTCTGCATAAGAAGTTATGGCGGATCGACCCCCCCCCCCCGGCCTTCTATCCAAACATGTAGCATTTGAAGACTTAAAATGTCTGTACTAGACTCTTCGAGTGTTGTACCGGTGTAGAAGTTGGGCAAACTTGGACAGAAATGTTTACCTACGTAGTTAGCTGACCAAAGACAGGACAAGGTCCCTGTAGACTAGATATGTTGCAGTGCGCTAGCTTCTCTCTAGCCAGCTAGTCTGGCCTCTCTTTGTTACTAGTAATGTTATCAAGACTATCATGACCAGCAACAACAATCGACGTAACGAGAAAAAGTTAAAGACGTACCTTGGAGATGCTCAGTGTCTTCATTCTTGCCCTAATGTTTAGTTCAAGAGTGTTTTAAGACAATTTGTTTGTTGTCTGCACACAGGTACACTCCTACCACGGTCCAATAGAAAACCTGTTCTACCGGATTAAGTCACGTGACGCGCAGGTAAGGTGTGGGGATTCTTTAGGGCTGGTGGGGTGGAACTTAGTCAATAAGGATCCCCTAGGTGTGTCAAAAATCTACACGGTTAAAGCATCATTCGTGTAGTTTTATTTTACGACAAGAGTATGTATGTCTTGAGAATACTGTTAAGATTAAGATAATTTGTGATTAATACTTTTAAAAGTTTGTCATTCTTCGATGAAGTCTAATCACGGAATGTTCTTTTTACACGTATGGGGTCTTGGAGATAGTGATCTTTCAATGGGCGTGCTTGACGTGAAAAAGCAAGCACCATAAATACTACACGTATAGGCTTACGTGATTTAGTTTTAGTCCTGGATAGTCCTTTCTTGTGGTACATTTCGTTCACTGGATAATGAGTAACTTCCTGTTATTTGAGGCTCTTGGTTGTAAGATTTAGAACGTCCCTTTTGCTTCAGCAATGTTGACACTATTTGATACGGGTCAGTTTGTCAGGCAGGTAAATGTCCATGTAACATGTAGTAGGGTTTAGTACGAGTGATTTATGCAGTACTGACATGCATCGCTTCGTGTCGCTTTTAGTACATTTCAATTGCAAGTTGATAAAACCTTTTGACTGAGAAGGGTCATTCCATTGTTGGATGTAACGGGATGGGACTGAATAATTACAATTTTGCGTAGCAAAACCTTTGTCGGATCCGTTGGCATGTGTGGTGGCCGCCATCTTGATTTTGTGACGTCGCTTGGTAGCCATAACGTTTCATGGGAGGGGTGTTTTTGGGGTCGCTAGTGTTCTCTCTATTTTTAACAAATCGGCACACAACTATCACACATTCAATTCAAATAAAAGAAAAATTCAATGCCAATTCATATTTATAAAAAGACCCCGTAATCGCTAAACTAACATAGCAAACCTGAAGTATATGTAGCACAAATACTTAACTTTAGTTTTTCTATTGAATGGCGAAATGAAAAAAACACATTTTTTCATCCATTGCGATATGGGAATTAAAAGAAATTGTAAGGAAAATCAAATAACGAAATAAAAAGTTCTAGTTTTGAGATGCTGAAATGAAGCAACCCACAAGTAAAGATTGTAGTACACGTAACAATTTTAGTACGTGTGCACATGTATTTTGCCTGCGGGTATCATGTATGTATAACGAACTAAAATCCACTAGAAAGAAGCATCTATAGCTGACAAGATTAATAAAGTCAAAGACCTCGAATTCTGCAACGGTGGGTGACTATCACAGAGGTTAACAATGCACAATGGTTCCTTCTGTTTTTGCTACAAAATATTGCATCTTAAACCTAATTTTACAAGCATATTTCCCTACATATCAAAGTGCAAACACATAATTAGTCATAATACAATGCTAAACTTTCTTCCAACACTAAGGTATTCACGGATCGAATTTTCGACGACCACTGTCGCCTTCTTCAGGATCAATAATGACCAATCACTGCCGAACGTAAACTCGCGAGAGTTACAGACGCGTGACTTTATTGACACGTGTCTTTACGTATACGTGACGTCAGCAATTGGTCAAACGTGCCAGGAAGTTTATAACGCCCACTGCCTCTGTTGAGTGATGGCTGGAGTGCCCTGATGTAGATGGCCTCCTTTATACCTCTCATAAAGTAGTCCTGCTCAGTGTCCAGTATTCTGACTTTGTCCAGTGAAACGGTATGGCCCGGAGATTCAATGTGGATGTGTTGAGAGACTTCAGACGAATACGAGCTGGGGCGTTTGTGTTCAAGGAATCTAGTTCTCAATGGACATAATTTGTCCATCTGTTTTGATGCCTCTGATGAAAAACAAACTCACCCTTTCAGTTATTATTAAATTCTCTATATCATCGTAGGTGTCCCCTCCCACGCCCTGACATATACACTATCATCTTGCCGACGCTTTCAACATGACTGAATAGTTCAAACACATCGAATCAACTCAATTATTTTTGCCTATCATCTATTACTAAGTAGAGCACAATGAAATTGATCTAAAAAGAAACGACTTTAGCTTGGAAGTGTAATGAAGTCATAGGTTGAGTTATCTAAAGGTTAACTAAGAAGTGAACCATGTACTGTAAATACAGAATATTTCGCGGTGGTTTTATGTTCGCGGTTTTCGAGGTGGTTATATTTTACCACGAACTTAAGACCACCACGAACACTCCATTTTCTCCCTAACGCGAATTTAGATCCCCGCAAACATTCCTGCATTTACATTATACGTGGCTTTATCAATTAAGAGCTTTCAGGTTAGAAACTATATTCCTCTAATTCTGCAACAAAATGTTTTATTATTTCATGAGAAAGAAAGAGAGGTAGGCAGCAGAAAAGATGAGAGGATAATATCAGACGGAATGGACATACATGGCACTAAGTGAAACACTAAGAAAAAACAGACAACGAGAAAATTAGAGAAATTGGTTGTCAGACTTTCTGTGTTGCCCCATTTCCAATGGTCAAATAGTCAAAACTAACGTATAAATGAGAGAAGAATATTACAACCACAATAAAAGGTAAATTTAAACTTACAAACACTATACACCCACTGCAAACGTTTTGTCTTTTTTATTTCTCGTAAGTTTGCTTTGATATCTCTAAGATGCAAGGAATAAGCTTACCCTTACATCTAATATCATATTATCTACATCAATACACATTTCCACCCACGCTATAACCTATATATTGTCATCTACCCGACATTTTTAACATGACGTGTTTTAGCGGCCAACAAAAGACTTCAGCCGGAATTCAATTATGTGGAGTAATTGAATATTGATCGAACGTTTCAGGAAGAAAAACACGGGTTTATTGGGTCTGAACGCTGTAGTCGTGACTTAATGATGAATTACATTGTTATAAAGGCGATATTACTCTTTTGTAGTGACCCACTTTTTGAAGTAACTATAAGGCCCGATTGACACACATGTTTTCGGAGAAGATTTTAGGCTGTGTGAGGAGCTTTGAGCTGCTTAAAGGCATCCAGAGCATTTAATGAGGCTTGAAACATGAATGAAATACTCCAATTTCTAGTCATTCCTACGCATAGTAAGTTTCAATAACACTATACCATTACATATCGACATTAAAGGAGCAAAGATACAATGTCGTTATGTGGTGAGAACTGATAGAAAATCCAAGCCCTGATAGACTGATCCTGACTGTCCATTACAATTAGCGGTTCGACCAATGAGAGAGTGACTGCATGTCCGTCAAATATTTGCATCTTTATGTTTTAATTCTATATTTCTACGTTTTGACGGAGGTGGGCGGGGCTATGATATCGGTCTATCTACACTACGCACGTGAAACTAAAATATCACCTGGTAGCTTATTTTTGTGCCGCTTTTGAGCACTTTTGATAAGAAATCCGCACGCAAATGTGGTAAACAGTGGCATTAAATGTCAATTTCATAAAGATTACAGATTACAACAAGATAGAATATTTCCAGGTTTCAAGTCTCATAAAATGCTCTGGGTGCCTTTAAGTGGAGTTTCCCTACTAGAAAACGCTACTTGAGTGGCCTAGGGTTCTCTTTGCACAGTCCCGAGTCGTCTCTAAGTCTAAGACTCAAAAACGCGTAATTCTATGTAAAACCAGTCTAAGAAAACATTGACTGGAGAAAGGACATTTTGCTGGAAACCTGGATTGCACTAGCTTTGAGAATCATTCAGTTGCTTGATTTAATTCTTATTTCGTGCTGTTCTACTTGGATGTCTAACTTCACTGATGCAGCTAGCTTACTGAGATGTTAATTAAACTGGTTTGATTAATTAATTGTACCGTTTTTGTGATTCGTGAACCTAGAAAAGGGATCTACAGCAAAATTTGGAGGGTTTGGTGAATGTTTTTTATGTGACCTAACTGACCATTATTTGATACTCGAATCAACTAGTTTTATTATTTTCAATCGTTATTTTTATCAGTTTTTATAGAAATATACACACGCATAAGGCACATACACTACAATGAAATAAATATATAAAACAAACCAATATAATACGAAACGATATATAAACATATTCAAAGCTACAAAAAAAACTGTTGAACATGCAAACACGAAACAGTAACAATTTTATACAATCAAATATACACAGAACCCGTAGAGACTTTCAGGCAACGATTCATAAGCATAATCATTGACCTAATAGGAAATATTTGCTGCTGTCAATAAAAAATAATAATCTAATAAGACTAGACAAGAAGGTAACAGACAATTATGCATGTTATTGACCAAAATCCAGTTTATTTTTTTCAACGTTTCTACGTATACTAGACACTTCGTCCATATACATTTAGTTCGTATTATCACCCCTCCCTCAACGCCCTACTTGGTACGACCCATATTTACTCTAACCAATGATGGCCTTTGTTCGGTAATACAATCTGTAGCGTGTTATCACCTGCAGTAATGCACCTAGTATGTACTTACGATTATTACAGCTAATAGCTTTCGCGTGCACAAACCCTCGGGACCACTTATCTAGGGGGCTGGCCGTATTTGAATTGGAGCTTATGCGTTTATAAGACGCGTCATAAATTAACGTCGAGGATTTTCGCTTTGAAATCAAATCACGGCACGCGTGTCTCCATAGAATATACATTAACGCGCTTGTAAATTGGATTATCATCCAATAATATTCTTCATATCAACAACGAAAATGTCGTATACCACTAGGAGTTCAATGAAGAAGAATGAAAATAGGGACAGTTCTAATATTGACTTATCGGGGGGATAGAGATTTTGGACTAAGCAAAATGATATGTGCAAATATTCATAAATAAACAAAACTGAGGGTTTTTAAATTCTAGTCGTTCATAAGGGGATACTTCATTTACGTACGTTTGTAGTGATGCAAAATATGTTTGTTATGATAGTCCCATACTTGTATCCACCTCCACGCCAGTGACGTAAAATGAATGGTCCCCATATATGGTAATTCACACCATAAAAGGCGTTGGTTGATCGATGTCGGTAGAGTGATTTTCACAGCTTAAGTCGCAAAGGCTCGGCGACGTCTTGTGTATATAGCGTGTTCATTGGGATACCGTTTCCCACAAGACCTCAGTCTGAGGGCGGGCTATCCAGCCATGCTTACGATCTCCCATCCTTTCTTACAGCTGTAGCCTTACATTACCGCTAAAGACCGTAAAAATCAACCTACTACTGAGGGGATTCCCGAAGACAAGCAGCGGGAAGGTGTCAGGAATGTCTCGGGAACGGTCGGCTGCCTCCCCGAAGAGTTCTTGACGGAGCTTCGGTGCGATGGACCGGAAGGAAGGCAGGATGGACGAGCCCCATCACCGGCGTCGACTTGGGGAGTACCCCAGCCACAGCGAACGGCCTGTTCCATACGAACTAGACGGTAAGAAACGTCTGTTCTCTTCTTTATACTATTTTTCTCTCAGAAATTTGACTAGCTTGTACCGTTACAAAACACGATCAGTCAAGCAGTCGACAGCTTTTATACCATTGCCGCAAACTGTCAATTAAACCTGAGAAGAATTTCATGCCTGACCCAACCCGTACCGATGTGTATCATGGGGTCATCATTGCTGTCCTTTCTGCCAACCTTCATGAAATTTTAACGCCATAAGTCTTGTCGTTAAGCTTCGAATTCCCTGTACGTACTAGCATATAAACCCAGTACTAAGCCGCTGTAAGTTCTATCCACGCTTTTAATAAGGCATTTCACATTATGTACATGGCAAGTACACACCCTGTTGTGAATCAAGACTCGTTTCAAGACGTCTTTGAAAAATCAAGATATTCTTGTGAGTCTTCTCTTTTGCGCGTTTGTCTGACATTTTCAACCGCAAGGCTGTCTTTGCGATACTACGCGTACAAGCATACTACATGCGATACTATATGTACATTTGCGGTATTACATGTACAAAGTACTCTTTTATCATCCGTCATTTGGCTGCTTGGAGGGTTTATGTCTTTGCCGCAAACATTTGTTGATTATAAAAGTGCCATCCAGAACGACTGAGGTGATATATCATCCCTGCCATCGGGGAAATCAAAGCGTCTCTTTTGTTACCGGATATATTGATTTGAAGTCCTCACATAAAGTACTCAAGTTCACCCAGAGTGGTAGACACCTTGAGGTAGACAAAGGGTGGACTGGGATGTTATCCACCCGTATATGGATATTTTGTCCCTATCAGTAACTATTTTCGACAGGTTTTGAATATGGCTACAGGTACTAGATAGGGCTACAGGTAATGGATAGAGCTACAGGTATTAGATTCGGCTACAGGTACTAGATAGAGCTAGCGGGTACTAGAAAGGGCTATAGGGACTAAATATGACTACAGGTACTAAATAGGACTACTGGTGCCGGATAGAGCTAGCAGGTATTAGATAGGGCTAGCAGATACTAGATAGGGCTGCAGGTATTAGATTCGGCTACAGGTACTAGATAGAGCTAGCGGGTACTAGAAAGGGCTATAGGGACTAAATATGACTACAGGTACTAAATAGGACTACTGGTGCTAGATAGAGCTACAGGTACTAGATAGGGCTACAGGTATTGGATAGAGGTACTAGATATGACTACATGTATTAAATAGGACTACAGGTACTAAATAGGACTGCAGGTGTTGGATAGAGGTACTAGATATGACTACAGGTACTAAATAGGACTATAGGTACTAGATAGGGCTAACAGATACTAGATAGGGCTACAGGTATTAGATAGAGGTACTAGATATGACTACAGGTACTAAATAGGGCTACAGGTACTAAATAGGACTACAGTTACTAGATAGAGCTAGCAGGTACTAGATAGGGCTACAAATACTAGATAGGGCTACGGGTATTGGATAGAGGTACTAGATATGACTACAGGTACTAAATATGACTACAGCTACCAAATAGGACTACAGCTACTAAATAGGGCTACAGGTACTAAATAGGACTACAGGTACTAAATAGGACTACAGGTACTAAATAGGCCTACCGGTACTAGATAGAGGTAGCAGGTACTAGATAGAGCTAACGGATACTAGATAGGGCTACAGGTACTGGATAGAGGTACTAGATATGACTACAGGTACTAAATAGGACTACATGGACTAGATAGGGTTGCGACCGAGAGGAAATAGGGGTAGATAGCAAAAGGAGGAACTTCATACTCTTCACATGAAAGATTTCCGCCTAGGTGATCTTTGATTTCATATTTGGAATATGATTTAAGTGTAAAACTTGGATTTAAAAGACAACAAAACACATAAAAGGTAAACTGAGAAACGTGTGGCTCTTTATCTATGAAATCCGTTGAGATGTATGTCAAATTTTTGTTCGCCCAGCGGTTGCGGAATATAGTTGAAAGGGGAGTATAAAACGAATTGCTTTAGCCTTAAAACCATACCATACCCACCCAGACAGCTAAGTCCGCTCGGGGCGTGTTTACGGCCTTGGATAAAATTAGGGTTGCAGCCGAGAAGAAAGGCTGCGGAATTCTATATGGCAGCTAAGTAGACAGGCTATCAGAACCGGTTCAGTAAAGTAGACTGGGCACCCCTAAGCCGACCCCTAGAGACTGGGACCAGGCTAGAATTGCTTCTGCATGTCCCAACGACCCCGTCGACTAAGTTTACTGCACAAGCAACAAAGGGTGTCCATTTTTACCACCGCGAAGCCGCCAATACGTTTTACCATCAACCATAACGTGAAGACAAGTTGGATAAAGGCAGTAGTAAATTTCCAGCGCTTGCGTAGGTTCGTCTCTATTCTTGACGTTTTTGCGCGAGACAGTGCGTGATTAAAAACTGTGCCTTCTAGCACTATGTTTATACATTATCATCATCATAGTGTTCCACTAGAAGACCCCGCGAGGGGTAAAGTAGGGAGGGTGGGGAGGCTCAGGCTAAGGCTGGCAGGCCTCCAGCCTGGCACGGTACGACTCAACGGTGGGAGCCGTCACTAGTAGACACTACCGTGCCAGGCAGGGTATTCCACTGGGGGATGGTGCGGGTGAAGAATGGATATTTTGTATGTATTTGTTTGTTCTAACGTTGATTTATTGATAATTGAGAGTATGGCTCCCGCGGGTGCGAGGTATATTGCTGTCTCTTACTGATATTTTCTATAACAATAATGTGGAGCCTGATGGTATCAAAAAGATGCCAATTTCCCTATAACTATCGTAGAATGAAACTCATTGTCATCAAATACCGTAGGAGCATCCTCACAGAATAGCTTTAAACAACGTTTTCTTTTAGATTTGCAACGGTTAGGTGTGACAGGTCGTTCAGTGTAATATAACCAGCTGCTGTCGTGCCGCGTGCCTGCGAAGCTGGTGTGTTGCGCCGAAAGGCGGCAATGCCGGCTAGAAAGATACAAAATTGATAAAGAATGCTACGAGAGAAAAAATACAAACAAGATCCTATTCCTTCTGGCCCTTCTTTGGAATAGAACGCCATACTGCCTTTCAAGGCATGGCTAGCTAAATGAACCTTAAAACATTTTACAGTTTGACATTTACATTAAAGGGTACGGATAGATGAGCAATAATTTCACCAGGACGCACAAACCCGTGACATTTTAATCGCATCGTTGTCGTAATTTATAATATATAAGAAGAAATTAAACAGAAACAGCCATTGGATCAATTTTATGAGATAAATGAATTATCGACTTATTGTTTTGTAATGTTGAAACAGATGGTCGTTTAATTTGGACTCCATCGATTCGAAAAGCTGAGAAATGTGGGAAAATGATTTTGTGAATATGGATCGAGTGATTTGTCGGCTGCTTTATTTCCCACGTGACCACTCCTAACGATAATAACGGTCGTTTCTTCCCTACCACAAAAATTCAGGAATTCAAATCTACTCAAAGCCCGTATGGTCTAGTCTAATTGCTTTTCTTGGCGGTACCAGGATGCCTTCGTAAATAATGCATATTGTAAACACTAAGGCGCGTCGTATTATCCTAAGGACTTAAGTTATCATGTAGCGTTCTAGTTATTTACGAAGCGGGGCATATCTAGCGTCAGTCTGCCTTTATTCATTGCCTCTTGTACATGCATGTTCCGTTTGTTTGTTAAGCGTTATTGATGTAGCGTTGTATTCTTTTTTTGTGTGTCACTGTGATATTTTAAGGTCTCATTCCTGTATTACTCCAAGTGGCCTAAAAGAGTCCGTACCCAAATAAATTAACGGCTGTATGAACTCGTGTTTAAATCGGTGGGAAATTCACTTTTAGCCAGCCCAACTGATCTCAAGCGTCAAACTGATGAAAGCTTGTTTGTTACTGAAGAAATTAGCAGGTAAAGTTCGGCAGCCGCGCGCGAGGTCGGACGTCCACAGCCTTGCACTTCGTGTGATGCGGTCGAACGCTAGATACAGCTAGAAAATGCCTTTGGGGGGGGGGGTGTGTGTAGCAAAGTACAGTTTGTAATTGCTATAAACAGAGATTTGATGTAGTGAAGTTGTCGGCAATTTTTTGCATGATCTAGGGTAAATATTCTTAACATAGAAAGAATGGCATTGGTGCATTTCCTATAGCTTCATTACGAGCGTGCCAATATAAAACATGCATTATAACATGTAAGCCTATTGGGTGAAAAAACTCATGAATGAGACCTTAAAATTGCAACTAGTCACTACCAGAGTAACTATACTGGCTGTAGGGAGAATATTTGCCATGGGAGTTTGACCACCATAGCACGTCGCCAGAACGCAAGGCGTATACGGCAATTAGCCTGCTATTTAATCCTATTATAACTGCCGAATCTCTTTTGTTCTCTTTGGTCAACGTTGCATCGGAGTAACGGCCGTTGCATTAGATATGTCTTTGGACACAACTAAATAAACCTATATACGAGATATTAACCTTAAATACACGACCTTATGTTCCGGTGAGGTGCTGGCATCGGGTTTTAATAGCCAGACGCATATTTACTTTATAATGATGATGATAATAATGATAACTTTATTTCAAATTCATCCCTGAAGGCTATAGAATATAATTACAAGTGTACACGGAAATGAGATAATGATAAAGTATAGTATAGTACACAATAAGGAAATAAACATAAGGTGAAATGAAAGTCGCCAACTAAGCTTAACCTTAATATCCTGGCCTATTATCATAATTATTTCCATTTTTGCCGAATTATACGATAACCGGCCTTTTTTTTTTGGGGGGGGGGGGCAAAATATCAGCCACCCTGTAACTATCTTACCGGAAAGATAATGGTTACGGGCTGGCTACAAAAAGTGTATTATTTAGACCCCAAAAAGGCTGGTTAGAGCCTGCTATGGAGGCTACGATATCCATACCCCGTCGAAAAGCCTGGTGTAGGCTAACTATCCCATTCTGTTCTACTATCACCACACTTATCAAACGCTTTTGCAAAATCTCCAACAGAACCACATTACAACCCAAACTCTCTCAAATTCACAATGCTAGAAAAGAACGTACCATCTGGGCATCCGGAGGATGATTAACCTCCGATTAATGACGGGCAAAAGCGTCATCTGGTGATTCTCCGATTAATGACTTCAAAGGATAACAAGAGCGCAATTTTCTACCTTAATTGGCATCCACAAAAACAGGTGCCCGCTTTGGTAGAAGGCGTACAGTTATCTTTTAGCTACAGATGGTCTTAAGCGTCATTAGCAGCACTACTGCAATATTTATTACACATTATACGATATTGATTTACAATTAGCATTAATGCATTCAATCCGATTAAATGCTTGCAATCGATGACCCGTTTGGGGAAGTCGTAAAAACAAATATATATTAATGTAGTGAAATTGTTGAAGTTTCTGCGGTGGTTTTATGTTACCGGTTTTTGCTTTTACATAAAACTACCCTGAGAATGTATATTTTCATTACTGTACAGTATTTTTCTATAGCGCTATCGCGAACTAAAAACCACTGTGAACACTGCATTTTATCCTTGCCGCAAAATTAAACCACCGCGAACTGAAATGCATTTACGGTACTAGGCTGACATTTGTCAAAACACGTTGCAAAGATTTCGTACATCCGGTACCACAGACACAGTGTCAGATGATATTATAATTCATACCTGTTAACTCAAATGACATGTCTGAAGGCAATTGGTTGGTATTCCCCATGCATAATTGCTTGTCTTGTGCTTGTGCATTGTCAAACCGGGAAGCAACACTGCTTGGCAACTAACTCATAGTCTCTGTATTTTACAATAAAAACGTGCATCAGTAGATTTGGGTGTGTCTCTTTTTAGCAAGCTTATATAACATACGTCGCAATTTAATAACGAAAGGACAATTGATGTTTTATTTATCTTGATCTCCTGTCATTCCTTTTTGTAAATATTATTTTTTTGGGGGCTTGCAAATTTCATTTCATATAGATTTTGAAGGCATGAGTTCATTTGTTCGAATACAGAAACTAAAAACATTCATTTTGACCACGTTCAATACGACGCATCTAATTATAATATAATTTCGGCTGTCGCAGTATTTTGCTATAGCACAGGAATACATTGTTTTGATACCGCACCGATTACCAGAGTCGTTTTTTTGTGGTGTGCGTCTTATAAAATCAAGATATTAAAACTACTTCTGTTGATGAGAAGTTATCATTGCATTATAACGGCCCATATATTTTTTTATGCAGTCCCGTTTTCACCACTACTGTTTTGATCCTTGTTATGCCAATCAATATGTCATACTCAACAAAAAGCCTTAGAAAAAAATCAACAAATCACACGCTGTGTTCATAAGGATAGGAGTGGTTTATCCACAATATATTCCGCTGCCAGGGCTCGAAATTCTTTTTTTTAATAGATGCACTGGTGCACCTAACATAAAAAAATTAGGTGCACAGAAAGAATTTTAGGTACACAACATAAGATAAAGTAGAATGTCAGCAAAACATGCTTGTTTGAAATTATTGATCTGAGGTTCTATAGCTAACTTCAAGATTTTTACGTTATAGATAAATCAAAGTACAACAAAAAATTTATTACTTTTTGCAGATACTTTGTGCATACCAGTGTACAATAGTGCCTTTACCGTATAGCCCAAAGAAATACTAGGTGCACTGGTGTCTAAAATCAGGTGCGCAGCTGCAATTCTGGGTGCACAAAGGTGCATATGCACCCAGCATTTTGAGCCCTGGTTGTATGTCCTTGTTAAGTCCAGCGGTTTGGAAAATAATAGAGCCCCAAGGACGGATTATGTAGAATCAGTCACAGGCAATAAACATGGGATTTTTTCAAGCGTTAAGCCTTTCTTGTTGCCAGCCCGGTTCAGCGGATAATGAGATTAGACGATAAGATCTGAGATCGAAGAAGGGAGGACGCGAGGATCCATCAAAATATTTGCATCTTCAGTGACTATTTACCTCCGTGAAAACGGAGGTATTGTTTTCAGTATGTGTTTGTTGGTCTTATTTGTTAATTTGAATTCTTCACAACGTAAAAGGGAGGGCAACGCAGGTCTTGGTGTATGATCTATAGTTATTTGAAGATTGTAGAGTGACAGAAAGTAAGGTGGAATATGGTGTAATCGGAGACTGGCAGGATTGGAAGTTTGGTTCCCGAAGGCTGACAGAAAGTGGTTGTTGACCTCGTTTCCCGTTTCCATTTTCCTGCTACATGCATCTCTGTTGTGAGTAGGAAGCAGGAAAATATAGAATATGCCAAAATATTAATGATAATGAACAACATATGAAATTTACGAAAACACAGAGACAAAAGATTTTCTTATTTCTTGTTAAATCCGTTTCGCTTTGAAGGTGGCATATATAAGTCACATTGCATACGCATTCACAACACGCTTTGTAACAAGATATTTGTCTTAAAGTCTAATACCTGCAATGGAAGCGGGTTGGAAAGAAATCCTGACCATAAATGCACGTTACAGTCATTTGAAGCATCGTTAAAGGCAAGCTAGCCGTATTTTAATTGATTGTTTCGCTGGTTATGATAACAGATGATAAAGCAACTCGGGCATTACACCGTAACTGGTAAAAACACCCGTCCTTGGTACTGAACGCCATCCACACACTGGTGAAAACACCCGTCCTTGGTACTGGGCGCCATCCACACACTGGTGAAAACGCCCGTCCTTGGTACTGAATGCCATCCACACACTTGTAAAAACACCCGTCCTTGGTACTGAACGCCATCCACACACTCGCGGAATTATCCGTCCTTAGCTTGGTAGTGAACACACTTCCATGTACACACTCTTTACCGCTTATAATAGCCAAGAAAACTCTACTGAAGTCCCGCAAACCTTACTTTGTAAATGCAGAAATTTTCGCGGGGATTTAACATCGTGGTAGGAAAAGAATGGAAGTCTTCTAGCACTAACAGGATGAGAAGTGATTTAATGTTCTATCAGACACAACGGGAGCATTTCGCGCCGTCCAATTTTATCAAACGTTTTGTCCTAATAAATCTATCAGAACACTTAAGTAACAAAGGCTTAAGCTTTGTCGTACAAGATACATGGTATTACCACGGGCGTTCATCATCTAACATATGGCCAGAGGATATCATATACTGGTTATTAAAGGAAGATGAACTGAGCTTATTCTAAGAATCATACTTGGTAAAGTACATCATGATTTCCATAGAGAGAGCTAGTGATTAATGTTGATGTAGTCATTTTGTACTTTAATTCGCTATTCAAGTCCAATGAGGTAACTCCTGGTAAATCCGACGATAGAATTGAGTATAGTGAATTACGTGTATGATATGCTCATAAACGGCTTAAAATATAATACTAAACTACGTTGTTATAAACTCACAAACCGATTCAAAGATGAAAACAGAGAATCAAAGAAGTGAAAGTTGATACCACTGAGGTAATGAGTGATCACTGGCAGTTAGTATATATTGTTAGTTTGGGTTACTTTTTCTTCATTAGTTTATCTTATTTCCTTTTTTATGTTATTTAGTATGTTTATGCTATTCTGTAAATCAGTGTGTTAAGCACTGAGTGCGTCTATCCTGCATAAAGAAAACAGAAATAGATAAACCGCCATGCACCTGGCAACAGAAATCAAGAACTTTCAAGACATGACTTATAAGTCCTCTCAACCTCTCTGATGACAAACTGAAAGCAGGCTGCTTCTGCATTATTTAGTGTGTTTTCAAAACGCAACTTCCGTTCATCAGGACGGCGTTACCATATTTTGTACAAAATTCTATTTCCATTGAAGAATACTTGGTATGGTTGAATGTCATCAGGAATCAATGTAGTTTAATTTAGATTTATATGAATAGAATGGTTATTACATTATATGATGATATAAATGTATGTAAATTATATTATCGGATATTTATCGTACTGATATATAATATGACATTTATCGTACTGATACTAATACTGATATTCATCTGATACTTCATAAACAATGTTTATTGGTGGTAAATGATACTTGATATCTTAAGGGAGACTATTGTTTGTTTCTAGATCTGTGAGTGTATACTACTTCTGTACACAATGTCTTAGTTTTGTTGTGACCTATGTATGTCCAGCTTATGCATATTATTTGAATGTATAATTTCCTTTTGAAAACCAATAAAGAGAGAGAAAAAAGAATTGTTACATTTAAAGCACAAGCACTTTAAAGACATGATTTTAAAGCCCTTTCAATCTCTCTGATGAAATATTTAAAGAAGTTTTCTTCTACATTATTCAGTTTTCGATTTACCAAACGCGTCTGAGAAGAACTTTTTTCACTCCTGCCTTTGAATGCACAGGAATACCATCTGGTGCTTCCCTTGCTCAGTAGCACATCGGGTTGATCTTCCTAGTTCAGAAGATCAATTAGAAACCCGCGTATGGAAAGTGTGAGCGCGACGTGTGTGTGTGTGCGGTTTTCCAAACGCGTCTAAGAACATATTTCTTCATTCATGCCTTTGAATACACAGAAATACCATCTGAAAAACGTGTTTCTGAAGTTCAGTAGCACATCGAGTTGATCCTCCCTGTTCAGAAGATTGATTGAAAAACTGCGTATGGAAAGTGAGACCTCGACGGGTGTGTCTGCAGTTTTCCAAACGCGACTTCGAACATATTTCTTCATCACTGGCGTTGAATGCACAGAAATACCATCTGATGTACTTGCTTGTGAAGTTTCGTAGCACATCGGACTGATCTTCCTTGTTCAGAGGATCAATTGAAAACCCGCGTGTGGAAACTGTGAACTCGACGCGTGTGTGTGTGCGGTTTTCAAAACGCGTCTTAGAACATCTTTTTTCATCGCTGCCTTTGAATGAAAAGGGATTTCGACTTGTGTGCGGGCTTGTGAAGTTCAGTAGCACATCTGGTTGATCTTCCTTGTTCAGAAGATCAATTGAAAACCCGCGTATAGAAAGTGTAAACTCGACGCGTGTGTTTGCGGTTTTATAAATCGTCTAAGAACATATTTCTTCATTTCTGCTTTTGAATGCACTGAAATACCATCAAATAAACGTGTTTCTGAAGTTTAGTAGCACTCGGGTTGATCTTCCTGGTTCAGAAGATCAATTGAAAACCCACCAATGGAAAGTGTGAGCGCGACGTGTGTGTGTTCGGTTTCCCAAACGCGTCTTAGAACATATTTCTTCTTTTCTGCCTTTGAATGCACAGAAATACCTGATAAATGTACTTCTGAAGTTTAGTAGCACATTGGATTGATATACGTACCCTGTTCAGGAGATCAATTGAAAACCCACATATGGAAAGTGTGTGTGTGCGGTTTTCCAAAAGCGTCTAAGAACATATTTCTTCTTTGCTGGCTTTGAATGAAAAGAGATCCAATTTGATGTACGTGCTTGTGAAGTTCAGTAGCACATCGGACTGATCTTACTTTTTCAGACGATCAATTGAAAACCCGCGGGTAGAAAGTAAGAACGCGAAAGCGTCTTAGTAAAAGGATTTAGTTATTTGAATATTGTAGAGTGACAGGATGTGTGGCGGAATATGGTGTAATCGGACACTGGCAGGATTGTAGGAAAATGTATACTCAGAGTTGGGCAGACATTCACAACTAGGTGCTTGAAATTACTTCAAAGACCCAGAAAAAGACCTTCAAAGTAAGCCATAAAACGTGCTTCTTTAAAGTTGAACACTTATTAGATCTTCGTCTTATTTCTACTGCAATCCCCTTTAAGACTTGAAAGTTTACAAGAAACTTGTATATCTAAGAAAACAACGGTCAAGAGTTGAGTTCTACTGATGTCTGTGTCTCAGAAAATATCCAAGTTAAAGTGGATCTAGATGAAAATATCCCATTCCTGAAGGGTTATCTGATATGTGAATAGTTTCATCAGGTTGGTAAGTCACTGAATAAAAATACTCTTTTTACACAGCCAAGAGATTTATTCCACCGAAGTTTCGGTGACCACCTGTCACATTCTTCAAGGCAATTCTGACTGGTTCACTGTGCTGCTTACTATGTGAACCAGTCAGAATTGCCTTGAAGAAGGTGACAGATGGTCACCGAAACGTTGGTGGAATAAATCTCTTGGTTGTGTAAAAAGAGTCTTTCTTTATTCGTTTATCTGATACATCTGAATTCAGTAACGGTGTAACAGGCGTCATATTAGCGTAGGACGGCCCGGGGTCACGGGTTGGGGAGCACGTGACACGGGCGCGTCCTGACGTCAGCCTGACCACGCCCCACCGCGCTTGCGAAGCTCCGCCTCCCGAAAATGTGATAAAAGTAGCTGAACACCGCCTTGAAAGGAGTAATCATGTAGTCAGACTTAGAGTTAGGACCGGAGAGAACACCAGTGTCCCGTCCTTGTACCGGCTTAGGTTAGTATCACCACGATCAACTCCACTTCGGTACAGGTATCCGTATCTTATGTTATTACGTTCATATTACATTATATTCCTTGTATGTTATCGACATCATGCTATGAAGTATCACATCAAACTGTAAACCGAACCCGAGTCTTGGCAATATTTGGTGAGAGCTTCGTGTGGTGAGAGCACATAGTACAGTTATATACACGTCTTAGTGTGGTGAGAGCACATCGTAACGTAAGAGTAATAGACCAGATCCTACCCAAAAGACCATCTTGTTACAACGTCGATAAGACATCTGTAACAGTAAGACGCGTTCACCACTGCATCCAATAATCGGCACGGCAGAAGACGATCAAAATCGACAGTCTCAAAGAACACGGGCTCATTTGTAGATCTAGATGGCTCTCCTGATGGGTCGATGCGAGAACAACAACCGCGACAAGAAAAACCACCCATGTCTACATGCCTGGGGCAGATACAATCGATGGGGTCAAGCAAACAAACTCAGCATAAGTGGACACGATGTCGCGCGAAGCAACAGGCGGGACATGCTAATGGCCACGACTCACCGCTACTGTTCTGTATTTGTATTTATATAACCGGTATAACTGCCCTTCGGCGTAACACAGCTTTGCATGCACGCGGCGCGGAACCATCTGGTTATACCACACTGAACGACCTGTCATGCCCAGCCTTTTTACATTTGACTTCAAGCGTTGGTTAAAATCTATCTGATGAGGATGCCAACGAATTCTACTCCACGATTATATATAAGATAGTTCTGGGGAAAAAATATCTGAACAACTAAATCCTAGGTTGATAACTCTGGTACTGAAAAGGCTTGGTGGCAAGTTTTTGGTGGCAACGAGTTTTACTCTACGATAGTTCTTGGGAAAACATATTTTTAAACGATTCAGTCCTAGGTTGATAACCCCGGTAACCAGGCATGGCTATGTCTTGCTCTTTTTCGTTGTCTTGCCCAAACTACACGTCGTTTGAGTCAAACTGCACCGCTTTATGGAGACAGAAGCAAAGGCCGACGACACCCTTTTACCTCGGTGATGTAGGTCTACAGAGACCATGGCGTAATTACTGTCTGAGGTCATCCCTTATCTGATGCCCAGATGCTTTCAGTCTACCTTCTGCCGCGTTATCGATGATCGTCTTGCTGTTTTTGAGGACACCACTGAGTGCTCGGTAGATGCCACAGACAAGCATACATCCATCGCCGGTTTCTAGGTCTATCTGGGGCCCATTAAAATCGCAATTTCGTTCGGGGGTGTAGGTCTGGTGTGGTCGGTTGTAGATCCGAACCAAGAAGGAATTAATGAGGTTCAAACCTCGATTGACGAAATCGTATGCTGATCTGTTGAATTCTTCAAACATTGCCCATTTATCTCGATGAAAATGGAGGTATTGGGTTTGGTCTATGTGTTTGTTTGTTTGTTTTGGTGTGTGCCCGCAGTTCTTTGAATATTGCAGAAGGACAGGAAGTGAGGCGGAAGATGGTGTAACCGGCCGGAGACTGGCAGGATGAGAAGGTTGGCTCGGTCTGGTTCCAAAGTTGGTCCCGCCGGCTGGCTGGTAGTAAAATACATACACAGAATTAGAAAGAAATTCACAAAAATCAATAAAACAAGAAATTCAAAAGAACTCCAAAAGATCACCAAGGTATGAGATCTTACGTGTGGGACTAGGCTTGCTGCTATACAAACTATCAGTGTGTAATTGGTCGGATGATTATTCCACCATGACATGACTCACAACAATCAGCGGCCGCTTAGTCCTGATGACCGATGGGACACCACAGACCGTTGGGGCTCCGTTGGTGTATCCCTCTTTTGATGTGTACAGTACCCTGGCCGTATGGCAAGCCACTTGAATCACCATTAATGGTCCATCATTAACAAATTTCTACGTTATACTTCATCAAAAATGGAGGAGATTTAGATATTCACCAAAAACAGCCGTTTTCAGGGTACAAAAAGAAATCGGAGTAGGAGGGGCGTGTCGGGCTAATGTATTCCAAACACATGGGGGGTCGGGCTAATGTATTTCAAACCCATTGGGCACCACAGATGATGTGGCGTATGGCCGCCAGCTTAACGGATCAGTCTAGGCTTTGTGATCTTTCACAGCCTCATTTAAGGCTATACTTGTCACATGTGAGGGTTAGAATGTTAAAGTACCCATAAATATTGATGCTGTACTAACTCTACCCAAATGGAACTTGTTTTAGGAGGGTTAAGTCTTGTAAAATTGGCACTAGAGCCGTATGTCCCATTAGGGAGTTATAGGCATCCAGAGCATTTTATGAGGCTTGGAACTTGAATAAAAAACTCAAATTTTTAGTCATTCCTACACATAGTAAGTTTCAATAACACTATACCATTACATATCGACATTAAAGGAGCAAAGAAACGATGTCGTTGTGTGGTGAGAACTGATAGAAAATCTGAGCCCAGATAGATTGATCCTGACTGTCCATCACAATTAGCGGTTCGACCAATGAGAGAGTGACTGCATGTCCGTCAAATGTTTGCATTTTTATGTTTTAATTTTGCATTTCTACGTTTCGACGGAGGTGGGCGGGGCTATGGTATCGGTCTATTCACACTTGGCGCGTGAAACTAAAAGATCATCATGTGGCTTATTTTTGTGCCGCTTTTGAACACTTTTGATAAGAAATCCGCACGTAAATGTGGTAAACAGTGGCATTAAATGTCAATATCATAAAGATTACAGCAACTAAAATATTTCCAACTTTCAAGCCTCACAAATGTTCCGGGTACCTTTAAAATTTGGATTCCACAGAAAAAGAAGCGACAAAAACAGATATAACATTGACGTCGAGACTTCGTACAGCTTTGGTGCTGTGATGGTACATCAATCAAATGTTCTGTCAATTTTGTCTTCGTCCCAAGATCCTTACAATCTTTCATTTCGGCTGAAGCAAACCGTAAGATGCGATCACACGCGTCTCTGCTCTTACTTCTAAGTCCTCTGTAAAGAGAATTCGTTATCATGTCTTTGTGTCTGTACCTTCATCGATTCTGCTCTGTTGAGAATTGCTTAGTAGAGCGGCGACTTTCCAGGAAGGCTATGTTGGGTCGATTATAAGGATGACATCCTCTGGGAACTCCAAAACTGATGCGAGCTTGCCAGAAAAAAGTTTAGAAAAAAAGTTTCCTTCATTATTATATTTAAGTGGTCAGGAAGGTTGAACAAATGACTAAACACATACATGTAGAGTACGGTATACTGAACAATATATTCTTCATTTTTGTTCTTTTACATCTTCTTCTTTGACTGTGGAATTGACTTTGGCA
The DNA here is from genome assembly GCF_035083965.1 of Branchiostoma lanceolatum. Lineage (NCBI taxonomy): Eukaryota > Metazoa > Chordata > Leptocardii > Amphioxiformes > Branchiostomatidae > Branchiostoma > Branchiostoma lanceolatum. Next base: position 4,547,644 of record NC_089737.1, read on the forward strand.
GTCTACGACAATAGTAGCCGTTTTCCAATATTTAATGTCTTTGCAATTTGCTCATTTTGTAGCTGCCTTGTACGATTTAGAGTAAGGTCGAAAACGTATTTTTATTTTTGAACGGACGAAAATTGATGCGCGCGCGGATGTCATCCACATAATCTAACGATCATGGCCTAAGTGTAGAAATAGATTCCTCTGTCTATCTGCCTGCCTTGGATAACCACGAAAGTCCATCGTCTGGTTTCCAGTCTTCTCTATCTTAATCCGTACCGACAGCAGGGGGTCCTATCGTGCAACACCATCTGCCGCAGTGGGCTTGCATAAGAAACATCTAATGTACTCTGTTTCTAGTGGATCAATAGAAGAAGGATAAAAGTAAAACTCGTGAATTCAGTGGCGTCGTGTTGGCGTAATGGTTAGAGTGTTTGACCAATACATTTAAAGGCACCCAGAGCATTTTATGAAGCTTGAAATTTTGAAATATTCTAGTTGCTGTAATCTTCATGAAATTAACATTTAATTCCACTGTTTACCACATTTGCGTACGGATTTCTTATCAGTCTATTTGGACTTGGATTTTTTACCGGGTCTCACCACACAACGACATCGTATATTTGCTCCTCTAATGGCGATATGTAATGGTATACTAGTAGTGTTATTGAAAATTACTTTGTGTAGTAATGACTAGAAATTTGAGTTTTTTTAATTCAAGTTTCAAGCCTCATAAAATGTTATGGATGCCTTTAAAAACATGCATGGATTCTAATTCTTTGACAAAGATGTTTTGCTCCTGTAAAATGCACTTTACGCGACTTTTATCACGCTACAAATGTGTATAAATGGGAACCTGACTTCGTATGAGGAGGTAAAAGGCGGTGGAAAGAGAATTTTGGATTCTGCCTTCCAATGCTATGGCCTAGACAAAGTAAATAACAACCCATTTCTCCTATGGGCCCCAAAACTGCAACGGGACTACCTTTACAGTTTACATGACACCGTTAACCAGAGTTCTCACAGATAGCGGAAGGTTTTAAATTTGATATTTTACATGGGGATTTGCGTAACCGAAGCAAGGTTCAACCGTGCGATAAACAGTAAGACCGAAACACTACTGTGTAATGATACATGGATTATGTAGTTCCTCCTCTACAGATCTACACCACGGTCCGTCAACGTAGATTTGTTATTTGGTATTTGCGAGGTTGCAGCCCCAAGCACGCGTGAAGTTGGCACGTCTCTTCGCATTTGCTTGTCCACATTTGAGAATACGGCCTCTACGCTACAGACGGTGAATAAAAATATTCTTTTTACACAACCAAGAGATTTATTCTACTAAAGCATCATTACCGACAATTCCCTTACTGCTCGGCTGTAATTTGCATATGCCTTTCTTCTATTTCATGGAACACTATGATAAAGAACAATTTACATTTTCATCACATCTTTATTGGCTTAAACGCCGTGAACGTCACTGCATTCTGACCTTTCGTGCTGGGATAATTTTATTTGCGTCACATCGTCTTGATTATCTGTTGCCCCGGGCAGACTCCCGCCGATAACTCATCCCTGTCTTTGTTAGTTTGTATCGAACCGAGCGGAAGAAGAGCTAGCGTCTCAAGAAACAAAGATTTAGAGCTCTCTACTTTTTTTCTTTCATGAAGTGACAAAGTCAAATAAACTTTATTAGTGAATAAAACGACTCTTTTTACACAACCAAGAGATTATTCAACCGACGTGTCGGTGACCATCTGTCACCTTCTTCAAGGCAATTCTGACTGGTTCACATAGTAATGCAGCACAGGTGTTGTTGCTTATACATAATGAGAAGCATTCCCAAACGCAATGTATTTACATATGTACAATCACAGGAGATGATATCACTATGCGGTCCCAAACGTACAGAAGTGTAACACATACACAACTATCGATCAAAAAACAATGCAACGATTGCCGTTTATTTCTTAAGGATGCGGTCCCAAACGTGACTGTGCTGCAATGCTATATGAACCAGTCAGAATTGCCTTGAAGAAGGTGACAGATGGTCACCGAAACGTCCGTGGAATAAATCTCTTGGTTGTGTAAAAAGAGTCTTTTTATTCAGTGACTTACCAACCTGATGAAACTTTTCACGGACTACAGACGGTGTTCTATAACATAGTATGGCAAATTACTCGTAATCTTTATTTAATCTATAACATAACCAAATGATAAATACAATGTGTAATCTACTCGTTGAATTGATGAATCCTCCTAACAATACGTCGATGAGGGTTAGACTTTCAGGTAGGACATTTTATACTACAAAATAAGTCAGGAAAATTAATAAATTCTCTAAAAAGTCAGACGTCTCAGATTGCATCCGAAATCTTTCGTCAGTGACTAAGACGATTCTGCTGAAGATATGGAGATTTCAAAAACTTCTTATCGACCAGAGGGTTTGTCCATTTGGTCAGAGGTGTACTTGCAATAAACTTCTCTATTAAATACGAATATCACTTTTTGATTGTATGTCCAAAATATTTTGATATACGTAATTCATTATATTCGATGCTATCGTCGGATTTACCAGGATTTATCTCAATGGACTTCAATAGCAAATTTTAATACATAATGACATGTGACAACCCCTGCATGGTATACATTGGGAAATATATCAAAGAATGTCTAGACGTTAGAAACTCCTCCAATGATTGTAAAAAACCTATTGTCATCCCATATTACTACATCATATTGTATAAGATAGATTAATTAGCCTAATAGAATGTTATCTTAAAATGTACTAGTGGATGCCATACTTTGTACCTTGTACAGTTGTTGCGCAATAAAGTTATTACTATTATAATTTCTTTCTTCTTTAAAAGAAGGTGGCTTCCATTCATTTGTAATGTAGCATGATTAGTAGAATGATATACTGCTGTCAAACGCCAGAGTGAGTGCGAAGCACCTCACCAGACATTAACAGACGAGAATCACTGCTACAGAGGACTTTGGCAATTCATCCAGCGACTCCAACCGTCTTCCAGCACACGAGCACAGCTGTATCACGCTGAAAAACGACCTGGGGTTACAATTAGCGCACGCATCGCACGCTTTCCAGAGTCAGAAACACTCGCATCTCTCAACCCTTAGTTGTATTGCACAAAGAAGTATATGGCAGCCCGATGGCTGAATTGCACGCTCATTTACATACTGTTATTTATCTATTAATTTCGATTTACCACATTTTGTGGAAGGACTGACATAACAGGTGAACTATCACCTTTTCAAGATGTCATCCCAGACCGGACTGTAAGATTTGGACCATCGCACACCGGCGCATGCCCCTACTCTTTTTCGAAAGGTGTAGTGGGTTCTTTAACGTGCGCGGGGTGCGGCTCTCCCCAAACACGGGACCTCCATTTAAAGTCCTATCCGAAAACTTCCCTAACCCTAGATGAGCTAGATACTCATTTTCACCTGGGTGAAGTGAGGAAAGTCGTGTTAAGTGCCTTTCCCAAGGGCACAACGTCGGGGCGCAAGTTCGGACATGTCTCTGGGCACAACCTGGGATTAGATCCCGGGTCCCATTGTTTGACAGCCGCGCGCTCTACACTTGCGACACACGACGCCAATGTTAGTGGAACACTTGAAATACAATAAAAAATTAATTGTAATCATCAAAACAGCTACGAATCTAAAATCACTCTGTAGTACTCAACAAATCTAAAATCACTCTAGGTGTAATACTACGACGGTGTAATAATTATGAAAACGTAATCAAATATTGAATAAAAAGTTATACGTGTATGCTACAAGTGGTCAGTATGGGGGAAGTCTCAGTGTATATATGATAACATTTCGCAAAATCGACAGAAAGTTCTGTTAAAATTCTAGCTTAAACCGAGGTGATGTATATTCGATGCGTGGTCTACTGGGAGTCGTTACTGTAGTAAAGTCTTAGGGCTCGTGGTATGAAGGACTTTGAATGTCTTTTGCAGATTAGCATCGCCGGAGACGTTGAGGTTTGGCTTTGAATCACCATCTGTTCTTTTGGGCGGTGAGATATAGATCAATACCGTCTCATGCAATTCATGTTATAGGATTGGTAAGGCATAACAATCAGGATCGGTTAACTTAGAAGAAGTTACAGTGGAACAAAGTACGTGATAAAAAATCAACTTCACCCTAGGGAAAAATATAACTTTTACGTAATGTTTTAAGGATTGGCGTCGTGTAGGCGCAATGATGAGGGAAGTGGTTGGCCCAGACGTCCTGGGTTCGAATCCTCTAACTTGCAACCGATGCTGTGACTGTGGGAAAGGCAATCTCACGACTCTCATCAATCTATCCAGATGTAAAATGGGTACCTAACTTCGGTTGGTATGGTTAAAGGTGGTGTAAGGAGGGGGTTGGGTTCCGATTTTCAGTACCGTGCCCTTGACACAGTAGATATCAACCCACTGCCCCTATGGCCTCAAAAGACTAAGGGAATATCATCTAAAGATCGAATTTCATGCGGTGTATGGTACCTTTAATTTCTAGTTTCGCAGCGCCGTAATATGTTTTCTTACTGACAAGTTCCACAGATTGATTGCAGCGAAACTTGAAATGGAACTGAAAAATATTGAATGCTTTTCAGCTTATCACTCTCTATGCACCAGTGCCAATATAAATGATACGGATTTCCTATGGTGGTTTTTAGACGGCAACAGCAAATCCAAATAGCCTTGTATTGTGTCAACACGAGAATGATGATATATTGAGCACAGTCAGAATATGATATAGTCAGTGAATATGATACACGTTTATTTGGTCTTCAGGGATACTGATATATATCTCTGTCAACAGTATATGAACTGTAAATGTTTTGCATAGAAATGTAAAATCCGTGCCGCGAGACATTTCTTCGTGTCGCTAGTGTCAGTACGCGTAGAGATGATGTCATTTAGTGGCTGTATTCAATATCTATGGCATACAGGGGAGATTTAACAGTTACAATAAATGACAGTAAAGCATGTAGTGCTATGGGGAAGTGAAGAAAAAGAAGGTGTCATTATCTCAGGAATCAAAACATCAGACTACAAAAACTTACCCTCAAATACAAACCATGTACCAGTTATGTCAACTGTCATCAGATTCATTCCTGACAAATTCTATACGGTTTTTCTCCAGATACCCCCCCCTCCCCCCAATCAGAGCTCTTGGATAGGTCCTACAGGCTTCAGACACCCAGTTAAAGACCATCCCACTATATCAGGGGGGGGGGTGCCCAAAACACAAGGTAGAGAAAGACCATTTATCTTAACTAATTCAGGAAATACAGAGTCTATCCTACCACAGCCACTCCAATACTGCCCAGATTTCACAAAGAATCCCAGCAAAAAATGATTTTCAATGGTTTAAAGCCTGGTTTCTACTTGGTCTCTCACCGTGGGGTCTAGGCGCAGGCGCTAACTGTTTAGTCTTCCCTATTACGGTACAAAAAAGAATAGCGTATTTGCATTGAGACGTGGTGGCTCATTTTTTTATCACTTTGATAAATAGGAAGATGATGATAAAGCTTTCACAAGATATGGTTGTAAAGGTCACATGTTGGGTTGAGAATGTCGTAACGAGTTTATTGATGAAAGAAATGAAAAGAATAATTCATTACAGACGCCATAAAGATATTTCATATCGATATAAAAAAACCATACGAGCAATGCATCGGTCAGCAACATGTGTTGTGATCATGGCGAGCTGGAAAATATAGTTCTCCCTGTCTCATTGATACGTAAAATGGTGTATCTATATGTTTAGAGAACAACGTTCTACAACAAAGTATGTAAAAAAATCACGTTCTCTGTTAATGTTCAAGTCGTTTCAAGAACATGTCACAGCATTTATATAGATTTTGGCATTATGCCTAAGTTAGAATAAAGCTCTTTTTTTTATCTATCTTTGAACTGTTTCACACCTATTGGCAGGTGCAATATATCACCAGTTCCTCGTCAGTGAGAACCTCTATTCACAACATACTGTTACGACATCGGGCGTCGAAAAATCACAAATCCATTGTAAATCGCCTCATATATCAAGACTCCGACAGTAGATAAGGTCTTGTATTCAATATCTGTAATGAAAGAATTCCGCCCAGTGTAAAAGAAAACGCCCTCTTATGCTTCGGTCTCTTTTCCAATCCGGGGCCCGGCCGGGCAGCTTGTGGGAACGAAAAAATTATATAAAAGACAACAAAAGTAACAAAATTACTCCTAACTATATATTGTGTATTTTCTTGATGTGCATTTTTTATTTTTTATTTTCGCAAACAGCCCGGGCGGGCCCAGGATTGGGAATTTTGTTTGAACCTTTGTTTATTCATGATAAGCTCAAATCGGGACGCATGCCGCTTTTCAATTAGGTCATGACGGAGGAGGTAAGGGTCTGATACAATATAGCAGAGATACACAGTCATTTGAATCCTAATAACACTATCAACATATATCATTACATATTCATGGTACAACATTATAAAATTGCTAAAACATACAACATATAGTAGGGCGAAAGCTATTCTCCAAGCAAAGGTTTTGTTCGGCTGGGGTAGTAGTGGCCGGTTTTTTTTAGGCCGACCAAAACCTCTGCTTGGAGAATAGGCGAAAGCTTTCATTTCATTTTATTTTATTTTACCAGGGAAATCACAGCTCAGGCCTGCGGCCTGTTTTTCAGGTGTCCCTGGACACGTACACATACATTAAGAACACAGTATTGCACATATTAAATTATACATAAGCTAAAAACATCAGTAGAAAACATATCGCTACAGTCCATTTTTGAAAGCCTTCAAACCGGTGAGTCGTCTTCGATCAATAGAGAGTCCATTCCAAAGTGTTGGCCCCTGGAACTGTAAGCTGCCCTTGAAAGACTGTACGTTTGACTGCGGTATCGTCAGCAGATAGGGGTCCCAGTCTGCGAGTTGTTTTGCAGCTGCCCGTGTTCGCACTTTAAGCACCGGTGGCGACATCCACTTAAACATTTGTGTCAGGTAGGGCGGCGCTTTATTTCGAACTGCTTTATACACGGTCACTAGCGTGTTCTCTTTCACTCGGCCAGTTAGTGGCTCCATCCCAGCCTCTGCTAACAGTGATTCGATGGGTTTGTGGTCCTTGAGTTTACTGCATGTTATAATTCTGGCAGCACGATTTATCAACCTATTCAACTGCATCATTTTTGATTTGTTCGAGTTCAGAAGTGATGGCAACCATGCCGTCGAACAGTAGTCCAGGTGTGAGTATAGCAGAGTCCTACACATGAGCTGCAGTATGCCCTTAGTAACAAAGGGTTTGGCGCGACGTAAGGCACCGAGGCCAGCAAGGAGCTTTCTAGTGATCATCTCGACGTGAGGTGTCCACTGTAGAGAGGGGTCCATGGTAACACCCAGATACGTGAAGGAGTCTACCTGCTCAAATGTGTTTAGACCGTCCGTTACAGAGACACTCTTTCCCGTGTGACGTAGTTTCTGTGGCAAACCAAATACCATGGATTTAGTTTTATCCGGGTGAAGTGACAGTCTGTTTTCTTTAAACCAGTTAGCAGCTCTTCTCATGTCCTCGGACACAGCATCCTCACACTCATTTAACAGGCTTGCAGAGTAGTAAATGACCGTATCATCGGCGTACATGTGGATGCTGCACTTTCTTACAACTTTAGGTAGATCATTCATGTAAATACAGAACAGTAAAGGTCCTAAGACACTCCCTTGCGGTACTCCGCATGTGACACGGGATAGTGTAGACTGTTTGTTTTGTATATCTACACATTGAAAGCGATCTGTGAGGTAAGACATGAACCAGTGTGCTGTCCCACTGTCAAATCCCATCTTCTGTAGTTTTCCCAGTAGTATTTCATGATTTACAGTGTCAAATGCTTTTCTTAGGTCGAGGAAAAGGGCGACCGTGACCTTATGGGCATTAAATGCAGACTTAATGTCTTCCACAACCTTCTGGACAGCGGTACCGGTACTGTGATGCTTTCTGAAGCCACTTTGGTGGGCCGTGAGTAGGCCATTTCTGTCCATGAAGTGTGAGATCTGGTTGTGCACGATTCTCTCCATGACTTTGGAAGCCACGTTTAGCACGGACACAGGACGGTAGTTAGAAACGTTGTCTCTCTTCCCTGCTTTGTGTATGGGCGAGACTTTTGCCATTTTCCAATCATTCGGAACTTCCCCCGTAGACATTGACAGGTTGAAGATGTGTGTTAATGGTTTAACGATTACTGGAGCAGAATCTTTCAAAGCTGGTTCATGGTCCTTGTCCGTTCGTTTTGTTCATTTCCGTTACTTCAAGAGTCTCTTAAAGGAAGTCAGATTCGGAGCCGTACGTATGTGTGTCTGGCGGTATGAGACTGAAGCATAAGACGGCAACGTTGTGATTGATTGTTTGACGGTCTAGTCCACCTGACCTTCTCCAGATCACGGTTTCAATTTGCTGCAAAGAGGGTCCCATACATTCTCATACACAGACGCAATACAGAAGTCTCAAAATATATATAACCGTTGCTACAAGTCCTATTTATAGTGACATTCGCGGAATGTACTGATGCCAAAAGCCAATAGTTGAAGGTGATTTTTGTCGTTATGAGATCATTTATCTTGCTCTGACTCAAAGCTGGGCTTATTGGTAACCACACGCAAAGTCGTTAGACCTTGGACTGGTACTATGAAAGCCCGTTATCGCTAGCTGGACCGTACAGATATACTGCTTGGCAACAGAATTGCTCGCAATTTGCTGTCCGATTTGAAAGCAAATTTGACCAGAATTGCCCGCACCATCTGCCTGTATTACCTTGCTTCTGGTATTGAAATGCGACACGGTACATCGTTATGATTTGAAAAGAGGGAAATTTGTCAGTAAATTCGAGACGTCAACCTTAGGTTGGATAAAAACGTTCTACCATCCATCATTACCTCCGTGAAAAATGAGGTACTGTTTTCGATCTGTGTGTTCCTTTGTCTTGGTGTGTGTTCATAGTTATTTGACTATTGAAGAGTGATATGATGTGTGGCGAAAGATTGGCAGGATGGAAAGGTTGGCTAAGTTTAAGTCCAAAGATGGTCACGCAGTCTGGTAGGAAATTCATGGACAGAAATTACGAAAAACTCACAACTATGAATAAAATTAGAAAAAAAAGCCCAAGGTATTTACAATAAATATTTCACAGATGTATGAAGTCGTCAATCTCTTGTCGCATATGGAGAGGCCGATATGTCTTTTGGAAGTTCGATACAGTTAAGCACGACTAATTCCATATAAACTACCGATATCAGTTGACCAATATCTTGATGCAAGTAACATGGGTTGTACTGTGGCATTGGCAAGATATTAAGCAAAAGATTTAGGCTGTCACCGAGATGGCTGAAAACCGTAAATGCCATGGGCTTTCTATGCACGTAGATGTGGGGTCGACCCTTCCAACAATACTATCATAATTCAAAAATCTATTTTTCAGGAATGTTGCCAGATACAGATCGACACCACAGGTCATACATGTATGACAAAATATTCCAATAACATCTTTCTTACTCCGAGGGGCAGTTATTCTTTGCTAAACGATGAACAACAGTAATATCATAATTCAAAAATCTATTTTTCAGGAATGTTGCCAACTACAGATCGACACCACAGGTCATACATGTATGAAAAATATTCCAATAACATCTTTCTCACTCCGAGGAGCTGTTATTCTTTGCTAAATGATGAAGGACAGTAATATCATAATTCAAAAATGCATATTTCAGGAACGTTGCCAACTGTAGAAATCGACACCACGGGTAATATGAACAAAAAATTACGATAACATCTTTCTCACTCCGAGGGACAGTTAGTCTTTGCTAATTGATGAACAACAGAAATGTCATAATTCAATAGTAATATCATAATTCAAAAGTCTACTTTTCAGAAACGTTGCTTACTGTATCGACACCATAAGTCATATGAAAAAAAGTCTAGTAATATCATTCTCACTCCGAGGAACAGTTAGTCTTTGTTACACGATGAACAACAGTTATCATAATTCAAAAATCTATTTTCAGAAATGTTTCCAACTGTATCGACACAACAGATCATATGAAACATATTCCAATAACATCATTCTCACTGCCAGCAACAGTTATTCTTTGCTAAACGATGAACTCATGTAACCTTTGAAGCTCAAAGCCCCAATTTTACAAACATAAGTACCAGTATTATCGTGTGGATGTTATGGTTGTTTGACGAGCGCCTGGTAGGTTAGTAGAAGCCTTGAAATGCCGGAGGGATCTCTTACGGGAGATGAAGTAAAATCCTTATCTTAAGGATCAAATAAACTGTTCATCGTTACAAGCCGTCGACGTTAACATCTCATCTCCCTCTCATTTTCACCAGCTGCGATTGTCTTTCACAATCCTGGCGTGGTCTTGTAAGTTTGGATGAAAAAGAACTTCGGATATTCGCCAAAAAAAGTTACTCAAGCAACTGGATAAAATTTTGAAACAGTCAGACGTTTCAGACAGCATCCGCTATCTTTCGTTAGTGACTAAAGGACGTTCTGGTAGAACTACATGTAAGTTTTAAATCAAAACTTTGAATAGATATGTTAATGAAGTGAAGACAATCTCAGAAGGTTCAATAGAATTGTAAGTTAAGACAAGGTTGTATGCTAATGAATCAATTAGTTCCTGTTGTTTAAGGAGCTAATGTTGTTCGTCTTTGGGGGGGGGGGGATAGCGCGTTGCCCCGAGGGTCTGAAAGTTCAACGCGTAGACCTCCTTTCCTGTAAAGGGCGGGATTGTACATTACCTTATATACTGCTTCGGAGATACTTTCATTTTTTGGGGGGTTTTGGACGGAGCCAAGGATAATGCGACACTACATTCAAGTTAATAACTAATTTTAAGTGCCACATAGTAGGACAAAAATAGGCTTGAAAAGGTAAAGTTAGTCTCATAGCCTTTTTGGGGCAGTGGCATGTTATACACTGTGTCAAGGGCACGGTATTGAAAGGCAGAGCCCATCCCTCTCCTTCTATCTCCTTTTACCTCCCCAACCTAAGTCACGCACCCATTTTAACACCTGAGTTGAGTGAGAAAATTCGTGTTAAGTGCTTTCCCAAGGGCACTCTCCATTTGAGCCAAATACCCTAACCGTTACGCCACTTCGCACGAATTGCTTTTAAATACTCATTTAAACCCGGTAGATAATTTGGATGAATAGGATACGGTCAGAAGATTCAATGTGTCCAGGGCAGTTTCCCTGACATTGATTTTGAAGCTAACTAGTTAGAAAACACTTGCGTAGTCCAGACGCTCAGACAGGGGCAATTTTTCATGAGACCTGATCGATGAACGTGGCAGTAAACTATCTCCTCGGTCGTTCCCTGTTGGCTGCTCTATTAGTTTTACCCCTCGTACCTACATGGCATGACTGAACAAGATCACGTACAATACCGCTAGACTGTGCTCTCGCGAGAGTACTTTTCAACATGGCCACTAGAACCGGAAATGGGTCTATTTCCTCTTTGCCTATCAAAAAGTACGTTCAGCCGAACTTGTCCGTTCTCTTTTAACAATGAAGATTGGTCTGAATGTGAGCAAAGAGTAAGCAGAAATAATACAAGAAAGAAATGACGTAAGAAGCCTTGGTATATGGCATATGTATTCCAATCATCGTGATTTGGCTTCTGCATATCATTACTTTATATGTATACAACAGACGGTGTCTTTATCAACTTCTTAGCATGGATTTCCTTTATCTAGGTTATAACAGATGAGACAGATGTTCTAACACAAAAATATGTATAAATTAGCAGTTATCGTGATGAAATATTCTTATAGAACGACAATATCAATTTTTCCTCAATGATAACATTAATGTAAACTCATATGTTTCTAAATAAAACCTAAAAAGGTTCAATAATTCTTCTTTATACAAAATATCCCAAGACTGGGCGGTTCCTATTGTTCCAATAGTTTAGATGACAGTATGTTAACATTGACAAATCGTTTCAAAAATTTCTTCAGATTTTCTCTACGTGAAATGCATCACCTTCCTTACTAGTACACCCCAGACTATACTACGGGAAATAAACCAATTATTTCTGACAATCGAACCACAGGTAGTAGAGAAACGTCTCAGATTCAAACTGCTTCTAATTAGCATGTTTTCTTTCATGTCGCAGCTGTTCGACTATACTGCTCTAATTGCCATGGCTTATTAGCAAGCCTCCGGGCTCTTGAAAATATGAGTATGGAGTTGTGACTATGAACGTGCTGACAGTCTCATTAATGAATGATATGTTTTTACCTAAAATATCCTACCGTTGTACTGTAAATGCAGATATTTTCGCGATGGTTTAATGTTCGCGATTTTCGTGGTGAGCTCTTCGCCACGAACTTAAAACCACCGCGAATTTTTTTGCCCTACTTTTGTCTACTATTATCTCAAACGTGAACTTAAAACCACAGCGAACATTTCATTTTCTCCCTACTAAAGAATCGTACCGCTGTACTGTAAATGCAGATATGTTCGCGATGATTTTATGTTCGCGGTTTTCGTGGTAAGCTCTTCACCGCGAACTTAAGACCACCGCGAAATTTTTTGCGCTCCTATTGTCTATCATTATCTCAAACGCGAACTTAAAACCACCGCGAAAACTCCATTTTCTCCCTACCGCGAAATTAAAACCACGCGAACTTAAATGCATTTGTATTTGCCTCCTTAGTGTGCAACTGTTTTCAAATGTTCTTTTGTCAACGATAGTTACAGAATCTTCTCTACTGGAAGCCAGGTATTCTTGCACAGTTATCAATATTCCAAATTGCATTACATTTCATATCTGATGAAGGCATGTAACAAGAATACTGAGCTCAACTGTTAGTAGTATAATGATCATATCTGTCTCCAAACGCATACAAATTCACACGTACACATCCATTCTCCCTTATATACCAGAACCCCTCTGGATAAAATAAATGTTAATGGTCTATGAAAGGCAACGGCAGGAATTCCGTAATCATTGCTCAACTGTTAGTAGTATAATGATCATATCTGTCTCCAAATGCATACAAATTCACACGTACACATCCATTCTCCCTTATATACCAGAACCCCTCTGGATAAAATAAGCGTTAATGGTCTATGAAAGGCAACGGCAGGAAATCCGTAATCATTTGGCCGGGGCTGATTCTATACCGACGGGCACAATAGATTATGGATTCTCGGGCAATACGGTAGAATTCTCATCAACATTAAGTCTCGATACTCCAAAAATGATTACTGAAGCAACTGGATAAGATTTTGAAACAGTCAGACGTTTGAGACAGTATCCACTGTCTTTCATCAGTGACTAACGATAGGACTGAGAACACCAGGTTTTATACCAAAACTCTGAATAGATATGTTAATGAGGTTATGACAATTTAGGATGTCTTGAAGTAGTCTTTGAAAGAATATTAATTCAAGACAACTTTATGCTAATAGTTCAATTAGCTACTGTTGTTTTAGTACAGTAAGACAGTGACTAAAAGTTGTTTGGCCGGGGGTGGGGGGGGGGGGGAGGGGGTTGATGGGCAGTGCATTATCCCAAGTGCCTGAAAGCTCAACGCGTAGACCCCCTTTCCTGTTGAGGGTGGGGTTGTACATCCTCTCATATATTGCTTCTCTGACTCCCCGTTCCAACCAGCGGGCATTAAGTCTCGATGCCCGTAATTAGATCGGAAAGAAAATGAACTATGGCCAGGTGTCAAAATGGCTGCTCAAAGCGGTGGTAGTGGGTTCTAACCATATCATGCTAAACGCTTAAAGCTGTTCAACCTTCTTTCCGCTTGCTCAACAGAATTTGATACATTCCATTATATAAATAAATGCAAATACATTCTAGAAGCATTACTGTGTACAAATAGGTATTACATATATCAAATAATAGATCCTAGATCTATTAGAGTAACATTTACGTAAGCGTCAAACGACAAAGAACTGCGAGATCTTTCAAAAGACCGTTAAAGATACGGCTTTCTAAAGGTCGTTTCAGTGGTGGTAGGCAGTTGTGGGTTCTTATAAAACCATTTCGAGGGCTTGAACGTTTTGGTGACATTTCTAGACCGACCGCTGTGATAGAAACCTCCATAGAAGCATCAAAGGACAAAGATTTGCGTTTAATATAATAGAGAGATCTTTCAAAAGATAGTTAAAGGTACGGGATCTTATATTTTGCATTCGCTCACCACAGGACGTCTATTTCCTGCATAATAACGGCGTACATTCACCCCATGGCGCTTTTATTGCTTTGATAATTGGAACCTTATTGGCCATCTGTAACAATTTCTGGAGATTTTCATTGCTTCCCTTTCAGTCTATTGTTAGCTTTATGATAAATCCAGGCTCTATGGTTGCTTGATGAAGTAGGCACGATTGCTATGAATGGTTAGAGGGTTTTTACGAGCACAGTCCCGATGATAAACTCCTATAACAGGCCCATTATATTGTAACCCACTGGGGAATCGTAGATTATCATTAAATGGGAGGTGGGGATGAAAGAGGGATAAGAGTTCAGAGATTAATAAGGCAAACGGCGCAGGTCCGATTCCACAGTAGGTTAGTCAATTGCAAAATAATTCTTGCTGAACTGCGACTTCTACACGATGAGAGGAAAATTGATGGACAATTTGGTGAACAAACAAGGAATGAATGAAGACCTTTATTGTACATGTTTGCCCCACTGGGCTGAGCACAAGTCACATGTTAACAAATATATACATATGCAAGAGTATTACTGTATATAAACATCTAGCTTACTCTAGTACTACTTTACCTAGACTACAAAACTGGCAGATTCTTTGCTTTAGAGGAGTGCGGGCATGTCTTCCTCATTCGATTCGCAACAAAACATATCGTAACAAAAATCGTTTTTAAAGATTTTCATCACGCGAGTTGCTTTGGAGTGCGCCCCAGATAGCGTTATAGTGATTCATAGGAATTTCAACCGCATACATGTCGAAACTGTACCGTAAATGAAAACTAAAGCTAAAAGCCTTGTTTACATGTAAGCGATGTCTCAAACATGCCTTAATACACTGAGAGACTCAGAGTGGCAATCTACGGCTAAAGTATGGTAATTTGTTTTACACACTATGGCTGTAGCTATGGGCTATCGTAATTTTGTCTTACGGCGCGGTCATATTGGTCTTGGGCCGTCGTACGATGTTGATGCAATCGAATTTAAAAGCAGGCTTTGACAGAACCAATCGCAGACAATGATCCAAGACGGCCCTTTTCAAGACGGTTATATTTTACAGGCCATCTATATTTTTATACGAATATCTCAAGAATGCATCTATTTTACTATCGCACGAGGATCGCACGATGTATAAAGAACTTTATTGCACGACTATTGAAGCAGGTACAAAGTATGGCAACAACAGTTAACATAGAACAAGACATAAGTATGGAATAAAACTATTCACTACAACAATATGACTATCTTAGGTTTTACATGATTCAAGTTGGGCTAATTATGACTATTTTTTGATAACAAAACAATGTTTTATATATTTGCCTTTTTTATCACTGTATGAGCTGTTGTATGTCATCGTGTCCTTACCAGTAGTGTTACTACTATCCATACTAATAGTCTATGGAAACGGCTTTGCCATGCAAAATACACAGACGCCCTTTATCAAAAGTCGCAACAAGATTTTTTGATTGCCTTTTTAACATGGTCTCGACGCACCGTAGACCATATAAGATTACTGCCTGGCTTCTCGTGTTAGTTGCCGGTTAGGATGACCTCAATACATCGTACATAGTCATGCTACAGTGCAACGTTACTTTCTTTTGTGCTAGTTAGAAGTTAAGATGGCCTCGCGCGATCGATACATCGTAGATTGCTATGCTGCAGCGCAATATTACCTTTTTATAATATGATCACATTTGAAAACCAAAAATTTCCGCGACCGAAAAGTATGATATAAAAGACAACAAAACACACAAAATATAGATGAAAGTAGTCATGAGCTTTGTATTTTTTTGTGAATATTTCTTACCATACACATATATTTTTCGTTCCCGTAAACTGTCTAACCGGGACTCTTTTTGGAAATGTGACCCTTTAATGTAACTCTTCTATCCAACGTATTTATTGGATTGCGAAACGTGGATACATTAAGTGATAATCATGCAATTTAAGCCTCATGTTAATTCCTTGTTCCACATTAATGGCTTAGATGTACCACTAATGGTCGCTGACCATACCCCTTGTTACAAAAACCTGCTATTATGAAGAAAGCACTTTCCCATAAAGCCCTACTTTTGCAGTAAAATACCCTGTCCACTCAACGTCTTTATTTGAAAACACAAACAAAACGACCGGCTTTAACTATTTATGGGCAACATGTTTGACTAAAAGGCCCACTGAGAATAATTATGACTCTTTTGAATGCTCTAATTTGCAGCACCTTAAAGGTTTCTACAATGGTAAAGTTATGGACCGATATTGTAAAGATTCGCTCATACAGCCACGCTCTTTTGATATGGACATTGCCCTCTGAAAATAATTATTGTCTTTTTCACTGTGTTGCTTAGCAACGCCATAAAGGTTAGTACAATAGTAAGGTAATGGAGCGATATTGTAAAGATTTGCTGATACAGCCACGATCGTTCAATGGACATTGCCCTCTGAAAATATGTATGATCTTATTTCACAGTATTGCTTTGCAACATTATAAAGGTTAGTACAATGTTAAGGTAATGAAGCGATATTGTAAAGATTTGCTGATTCAGCTACACTCGTTTAGTGGGCATTGCCCTCTAAAAATAAGTATGGCCCTTTTCACAGTGTTGCTTTGCAACATTATAAAGTTTACTACAATGGTAAGGTAATGAAGTGATATTGTAAAGATTTGCTAATACAGCTGCGTTTTTTGATATGGACATTGCCCTCTGAAAATAAGTATGGCCTTTTTCATTGTGTTGCTTTGCACTGCCATGAAGGTTAGTACAATAGTAAGGTAATGGAGCGATATTGTTAAGATTCGCTAATTCAGCCACGCTCTTTTAATGGACATTGCCCTTTGAAAATACGTATTGCCTTATTCACAGTGTTGTTTTGCAACACCATGAAGGTTAGTACAATAATAAAGTAATGAACCGATGTTGTTAAGATTCACTAATTCATCCACACTCGTTTAATGGACATTGCCCTCTGAAAATATGTATTGCCTTTTTCACAGTGTTGCTTTGCACTGCCATAAAGTTTAGTACAATAGTTAGGTAATGGAGCTATATCGTAAAGATTCGCTAATTCAGCCTAGCCATTTTGATATGGACATTGCCCTCTGAAATAGATACGGCCTTTTTCACTGTGTTGCTTTGCACTGCCATAAAGGTTATTCAATGGTAAGGTAATGAAGCGATATTGTAAAGATTCGCTAATACAGCCACGCTTGTTTAATGGACATTACCGTTTGAAAATAAGTATTGCCTTTTTCACTGTGTTGCTTTGTAATGTCATAAAGGTTAGTACAATAGTAAGGTAATGGACCGATATTGTAAAGATTTGCTAATACAGCCACGCTCTTTTGATATGGACATTGCCATCTGAAAATAAGTATTGCCTTTTTCACTGTGTTGCTTTGCAACATTATAAAGTTTACTACAATGGTAAGGTAATGAAGCGATATTGTAAAGATTCGCTAATTCAGCCACGCTCGTTTAATGGACATTGCCCTCTGAAAATAAGTATTGCCTTTTTCACTGTGTTGCTTTGCAACATTATAAAGTTTACTACAATGGTAAGGTAATGAAACGATATTGTAAAGATTCGCTAATTCAGCCACGCTCGTTTAATGGACATTGCCCTCTGGCCTTTTTCACTGTGTTGCTTTGCAAACGTTGCGTTGCATTGTAAAGATTTGCAAATACAGCCACGCTAGTTGAAAATGGGCATTACATTAAAGTTTTACAACTCGTCCAAATGACCGAATCTCCTTAGGTCAAAATGCCATTTCCTTTAGCTCACGTTTCATTATGTAAGGATGCACCGTGTGTATAATTCATGTTCGCCGCGACTGACCGCGGCAAGGGTCGGACTTCAAAGGATGTACTTTACCATCCTTAGGGAGGTAGGATTGCTTCCCAGTGCGGAGGCCCATAGATTAAAAGCGTCATCGCAAAGTGGTCAAGTTTCGCCAAGCTTTGATGAGTTTTAGTTTTAAATTCAGGGAGACGCCTCACTTTGGTCTTACTATAAATAAGGTCAGAGTGGTTTACAATCTGAGTAAAATCGGTGCTCCCCGTCACATTTTATCAAGCGTGCATTATATAAGGCTATCGTCCTTCGCATTCAATTTGCTCAGATACACACAAAAGGAATACAGAAAGGAACTCTTAAAAGTCTGCGAAGGTAGAGTTTTAGTTAGAGGTAAAGTAGTTAGAAGTGCAAATCAATTTCAGCACAGAGTAAGAAGAGAGAAAAAGAGAGAAAAAGCTGAGAGATAAAGATAGAGAGAGAGAGACAGGGGCAGAGGGAGAAAGAGGGAAACAGGGAGAGAGAGAGAGAGAGAGAGAGAGATACAGACAGAAATTTCAACTTGAACGGTTTCAACTTCAACGGTACTTATTATGTTTAAGTACTTCTGGTTCAAAATAGTTAGCCATTAGCTATAAAAACAAAGAAATCATATTCTGTAAATACATTAATATGTAGTGTTATGTGAGAATAATTACTGTAATAACATACATGCATTACTAAGATAAAAAAGGCCCTTGACAGGTACCCGCATAACCCTATGACCCCTATCTCATGAATGAGACCGCCGCATTCATACATCATTTACCCCAGGTTATACTGTATTGATTTAGTGTTATAGCCTTATTCTAGAGAGAGAATTGCTTGATCAAACGTTGCTTTGATTTTTGTCTTCCTCATCAACTATGACCAGATAGATTTAGTTAATTAGAACTAGAATAGCTAAGATTTAGCGTCAATTTGTGAAAATGAGGTCGATAGATTTTTTAACACATTTATCTGAGTCCTTCTATCTTATCAAGGATTTATTGGTAACGATTGAAAGAAATAAGATTCCACCACTCTTTTGCCATAATTACGTTGTCTTCAAGTTTATTGGGAAGATTGTGACCCTATTGTCATACGCCCATTTTTCTGACTTTGGGCTGGCTGTCAGAAAACGGTGCATATCAAATAAACTCCATTTATGATAATTGACCCAATTAACAATCCACCCAATCAACGGTCACAATCTTCCCAATCAACCTCTGATTGGAGGTTAACAACGTAACTGAAGTTACAAAATGTCGACCATATTTGGCTACATAAGTCAACTCATTCATCAACTTACCTTTCAATAAGTGGTTTCTTTTTTTTCTGACTTTATTTTTAGTCCCTGGTAGAATCTGATCTGATCTCATCTATCCCTCAGTCTATTTAACCGTTGTGGTATCGCAGAATATCTGGCAAACAGTTTTCTCCACCCTACTTGGTTTACTGTTTCTCTTAGGGTTTTACTTGCGTCAGTAGTGTCATGCGTGTCCATTCTCTGATATAATCCTCCCATCTTTTTTGTAGAATGGTAGAATGCTTGTCAAAATTTGATTGAAAATGCCTATAAAGTTAGAAAATGTGCATCATTCTTGTACCTGTCCATCCTCTGAAATTATCCTCCCTTCTCTTTGGTAGAATTGAAGAATGCATGTCACAATTTGATTAAAAGTGACCCCATAAATTTACAAGTTTCAAACTTACATCAAGCTTTCGAAATATGTTGGGTGATTTCAGCAAAATCTATATTTTATGGATACATATATAGCACAAACTACCGTTTTGTTGGAAATAATCGCACCTTTGTACGTCCAAGATAACATACTGATAATAATAAGGTCAACGCGGATGCAACCAGCATATCTTCATTGAAATCGCATCGTTAGAACTATTGTCCTTTTTTCTGATATCATCCACCCATATTTTTAGGAGAACTGTAGAATGCATGTCACAATTTGATTAAAAATGACCCAATAATTTTCAAACTAGCATGTACTTTTTTGAACTACGTTGGGTTATTTCAGTCAAATCTATATTCTATGGATACATATATAGCAAAAACTACAGTTTTATTGGAAATAATCGCACCTTTGTACGTCGAAGATGACAAAATGATAATAATCTGGTCAAAGAGGATGCAACCAGCATATCTTACTTGAAATTGCATCGTTAGAACTAATATTGTCCATTTTCTGATATCATCCACCCATCTTTTTATGAGAACTGTAGACTACATGTCACATTTTTATTGAAAACGCCCCCAAAAAGTTTGAAACTTGCATTATACATGTCCATTTTCTGAAATTGTCCTCCCTTCTTTTTGGTAGAATTGAAGAATAAATGTCACAATTTGATTATAAACGACCCCATAAGTTTCAAAATTGCATCTCTTTTTTTAAATATGTTGGGTGATTTCAGTCAAATCTATATTTTATGGATACATATTTAGTACAAACCGTCGTGTTATTGAAAATGATCGCACCTTTGTACGTCGAAGATGACATACTGGTAATAATCTGGACAACGAGGATGCAACCAGCATATCTTCCTTGAAATTGCATCGTTAGATAGAACTATTGTCCTTTTTTCTGATATCATCCACCCATCTTTTTAGGAGAACTGTAGACTACATGTCACATTTTTATTGAAAACGTCCCCAAAAAGTTTGAAACTTGCATTATACATGTCCATTTTCTGAAATTGTCCTCCCTTCTTTTTGGTAGAATTGAAGAATAAATGTCACAATTTGATTAAAAATGACCCCAAACTTTCAAATTTGCATCTCTCTTTTGAAAAATGTTGGGTGATTTGAGTCAAATCTATATTTTATGGATACATATGTACTACAAACTACCGTTTGATTGGAAATAATCACACCTTTGTACGTCCAAGATGATATACTGGTAATAATCTGGACAATGAGGATGTGACCAGCATATCTTCCTTACAATTGCGTCGTTAAAGCAGCTCTAAATTATAACTAATGTCCGAGGCAGTCATCTGTGATCGCACCGTATGGTTTCCTCGCTTGATCAACCCCTGACCTGACGTCATCACGGTCAGCTGATGTGTGGTAACGGTCGGTAGGAATGGGGCTTGTACCCGTCCAATCTACCCCCGTCATGCACCTCGGTAAATCAGCTGAGGCCTGGCAAAGTTAATTACAGGTTTGCGATAGCAAAACCTATATTGTTATCTCAATGAAGAATTGGGATATAGTTTTTGGCCTGTCTTGTTGTTGTGTTTCTGGTTGCTTGACCGACATTAACAAAAACCTGCCAACCCTAAACTCTTTTGATCGACCGCTGGCATGGATTTTTGATCTGGATTTGGATTTTAGGATTTTATTGGAATTGCAACAGTACAGGTGGGACACAGGTAACTATTGCTGATGTCGTGACCCACACACATAATATAGCCGTTTTTTACACTTGGCTGGAGTGGGGAAAGTCGTGTAAAGTGCCTTTTTTCCCAAGAGCCCAAGATCGGTAGCGACAGGGGATTCGAACCCGGGACCCCTGGGTTCTGAGTCGAAAATCCTGCCGTTACGCCGCACGACCCCACATCTGATATCTTAGTAATGAAATTCAAATTTCTTGCATTTCACTCTCTTAAGACTTTAACAGTTCGTGCTGAAAATGTTTAGTTAACATTGTTCTTCTTTGTTCAGTTTGTTTGCATACATGTAACTGTGCTTGTACAATATACATACAAGGCAGATACAAGATACAAATACAATATGATGTTTAAAATACCCTGTTTATTAAACGTGTCCTGAGGCATTTCCGTTTCACAATTATTGATTGCGTATAATCACTTTGGCCAAAGTCTAAGCAAAAAAAAAAAGAGAGAGAACCCCTACCTACCTACCATAGTTTCTTCGGGACCAAATCAGAAATACAACATCAATTTCCAAAGGCCTTAGCTATCAGACGTACCCTGGGGCAGTATTTGTGAAATTAGTGCACGGTCCCATGATCCATGAGCATCCATCACACAGCGGCCGGGGACGGTACCGTGCAGACGGATAATCCCCAGCCTTAGGGCGAAATGATGGCGTACTGAACTCTGAAGGACGCCTACATTATAGACTTGGACAGATGCCAGACCTGACTGAGTCGCTGATTCTACCGGTAGATTTTCTGATCGAATTTTCTGTACTGTCGATAGACTCCGATAAGGATGCTAAGAAAGGGTGGTCTCCTAAATCCTGAATCTAAAGTCAATCTATTTATGTGAAGTGACAGTAATCGAAGGGAAATTTCTGTACACACACACACACAGACACACACACACACACACACACACACACACACTCACACACACACACACACAAACAAAGACACACACACAAACACTTTTGCGTACGCATTCACACACACACAATGACACACACACACACTTTCGCGCACGCATTAACACACACACACACACGCGCGCGCGCACACACACACACACACCGTGAAATACAAACATACCAACACATACATACATACACACGCGCACACACACACACACACACACACACACACAAAAGCACGCACAGACACACATACACACACATAATACATACACATATATATGTATATTTCAACCTCAACAGTGAATATGCAATATGAACTGTGTCATTCTATAACACTGCACTTCTATTGCGTGCAAATATATTCTGTAATACAAGCTCACTCAGTGATTTTCACTGCACTGGACGTACGCCAAGTTACCTTCTGCTTGAAGCAAAAAGCAAGAAAACGGATTCAGACTAACAGTTAGAGTGGACGTAAAGTCGATACATTGCTCTACTGGCGCTCAAGACAAATACATATTGATTGCCATGTATACCCCATGGTCTTAACTTTCAGAATAGCTTTATAGGCAAAGTAGTATGTAACCGTCGGGTAGTAGCAGTAGTCAATATGAATGAGGCAACGAGGAATAAAAGAACCTAAGGACTTTAGCTGTCTGTTCCATTGATTATTTCCGACCTCAGACAGTAGTGCTGCGTACCTAAACGTAACATCAGGTACAGGTACAGGTACTAACCGGTACAGAGGTTTAGGTACAGGTCCGAACTTGTACCTGTATCTGAACAATTTGAAAAAGTAACATATGTTTTCTGAACTTCTTCAATTACAAATACATAAACTGTTTTCAACTTGTCAGTATCTTTATTCAAAGAACATAACTAGGTGTCCTACCGCCAAACTTCATCGGCCTTGCTATCAAAACTCCCTGCCTGCCTGAATGATCTGTTGCCTATGAGTTACGCTGTTCCAAGGTGTCGCTTCGGTCACGTTTGGTGTTGCATGAGGCCATTAGGTCAGGAGATCAGTCACAAAATAAGCAAATACTTGGTGAAAATTTATATTGGTACAATATCGGCACTTCATGATCCGGTATTTTGGACCTGTACCGAATCAATTTTTACGGTACAGTACCGGTACACAGTACCAGTACGCAGCACTATCAGACAGACATTCCCACTGATGGCCTGAATAGTAATGACTGAAAACTTTTAAAAGAAGGTTGTTTGTGCTCTAAGGGCTTGCTTCCGGCAATTCGATGGCATTGTGACACATGATATGATCATCTGGTTAGGTACTGACACACAAAAGAGTTCAGAACCATGTAACACGATCCGTGAGGGTTGGTAGTAGATAGGTCGGCGGATGTTTTAAAGTGGGACATCTTTTTTGGAGCATCCAAACCCTATCGAGGATGCAAACACATCTCCTTTAGGCTACACCAATTGATTCTCATGGTTATCGGACATCTTTTATGAAAATTCAGCAAGACTTCAAGATACAAATCAGAGTTTTGATATATAAGTATTCACTAGGGGTGTTCCTGTAGCAGCCACCCGGTTCGAATCCTGGGATAGAACATCTCAGTTAGGGCTGCAACCGTCTTGCGGAAGGGACGTAAATGAAAATCCCGTGTTCGAGAAGGTGCCTCGGGCACGTTGAAGGGATAGCAACTCCCCTGAAACAATACACCCTGCTACAGAAACAGCAAGTAACCGTGATGCCCTATGTGCCACTACATTGTAGGTATTGCAAGTTGAACAACAACAAGTAGACTAAGTATTCACTGCCTAAAACTGTGTGTAGCAAGGTACATAGTTTCCCTCAGACTCACATTAACTTTTTCCTGTCACCTTTTTTGTTTGAATACGAGAAGCAACAAATCGAATTGTGATGGCCGTTCTTGCCACCATACGGTGCTTTTTACTGCGTCCTCCATAAGTTCAGTCAATCGTGAACGGGTGTTAAATATTTCAACACAATGTAACACCACGCAAGGGAGCGCCCCCATTAATATCATATATAAGATATATTGCTTTACGTCATTGAGAATGCAAAATTGAATATTTGTCATCTCATGTTGCCACTTATTACAGTAGCATGGGATTCGAGCTAAGTGCTTTGATCGTAAGTAAAGATTAAAGTGTTGTGTAGCAGTCTCGTTTGCATTGAACAGAAGGCTTATATATTTCTGATTAATGTGGCTTTATACTAATTCCCTTACTCATTACTTCCTGCGATGAAAATTAATATGATTTCATAAGTAGATAAATGAAGTGAAATCGGATGAGATGTTAAAAAAATATATTTATACATTTTGTACCCATAGTTTTCTCTATATCCCCCCCCCCCTCTCACTGGACCCGCGGCACGCTGGCGGCATCGCTGCGGCCGATCGAATTGACAAAGTACTCAACAAATTGCATTGACAAAAAATGAATCTTTTTAAGCTTTGTCTGTTTTGTTGTCTTTTTGGTCATATATATATTTGTACGTTTTTAATGGTATTCCCATTATAACGTCAAGGGTAACACAAACCCAGTTTAGGACGCAGCGACGCCGCCAACGTGCCGCGGGTCCAGTGAGAGGGGGGCTTATACAACTTAATACATGGACCGTACCACTCTTTGTAAAACCTCAGCAGTGTCATAATTGTTATTTTTAACTTCATGTTACGAAAAGATTATCAACACAAGAAATACACTTTATTTTGGAATATATAGTCTAGAGGAAAAATAATTGGATCCAATTATGTTTTCAGACGCATCATCTTATAAACTGTTAAAACTGTTGTCTCTAGAAGACGGAGAACTTTTTGGCTCTATTCTTTAATCCTCGGCTAGTTACGAAGACGCGGAAAGCCAGGTGCTGTCTGGTGGATTCCTTAGACGTACCAATTAAAGCAGCAACACGGCTAAGAAAGTAGGGAGCCAGTCGAGACTTAGTGATTAGCCTTAGGAATGGGAAAGCCGCAGGGCCTAGAGCCAGCGGAATACAGCTAGATAATGAAGAAAGAAACTCCCAATCTGCGAACAGTCCTTGGGAGAAGAGCCCAATTTCGTGAGAATTGTCTCTCAAATGGGCGTATAAGTGGATAGTATTACCAACTAACGCAAAGAGGCCAGGTTGCCGCAAACCTAATCTACTCAGAAAAGTTACCTTAACTTTCACAGCTTTAAGGTAAAACTGAAGGGTGGCTGTGGAGTTTTGGGATGTTATTGAAAAAACCCATTATAAACCTTCCTCAACCTTATTTTTTTCAGGTGGTACCTTATAGCAAGGTGACTATTTATGCAAATTGGTATGGCGTCAAGATATGGCATTAAGAGTTATAAGGCCACGCCCATTTTTAGAAGAAAGGCTTGCCAAACTGTCATTTGGCTAGCCTCCACCAGGCCCTCCTAATGGCGTATGGATCGTAGAATTCGGCAGAAGGTATAATTAGCCAGTAGAGTCAGTCCACAGTGAAGAACACCGATTTTGCCCGTGTAGGAGCCTGCAAATAAAACTCTGGCAAATATTCTCCCTATAGCTGGCGTAGTTAGTCTAGTAGAGACTATCATTTGGCGTCGGTGAAGGTTATAGGCAATAAGATACGCAAGAAATCAGATACTCAACATAACTTCGCAAAATATTATTTGCAGGCAATAGTATTCTCTCTGCGCCTGTTCAAAACATGTAAGTATCAGAAAGCCTTATGAAAAATAATAGCATATGGCTGCAAAGTAAGTACCTCAGAGTCACCATTCATATACAGTCTTATATGATATATAACATATTTCATAATCACAGTTCTATGAGTAGCCCATCTGGTATTGTCTTGGGCTCAACCTAAAAATGAAAATCTATGTCAGCAAAATCTTCCCTTATTGCTTCATCTGACACCATACTCTAGAGGCAATGTTTCATTTTTATTGCCGAGGTCGCGCTGACAAAACTATAGAAAATCGTTGATACAGGCTAAATGGGTGCGATAAACAACGATTCAGGCACAACTTTTGACTGGGTGATACGTCTAAATTCTATGGTAGATAAATATTGATTAACCCATGCATGGTATACTGGAGTTTATGGGAATTTATGGATAGTTTTGATGCAGAATATTAGTTATAATGATATGTCGTAAACATTATTGAAACACTAGATAGAAGGGCCGTTCGGAATTGACGCCAACAAAATTATTCCACATCATTGTTGACATCAGATATTATATAGCAAACAAAAGTTTGGGGTCCTTATACCTACATTGATCTTAGAGCCTTTCTAGATTTTTTGTTTTATCTTCGCTTATTGATGATTGTAAAGAAATAGCATACTTTATTTTAAATGATTGTCTTCTCTACCAAAATGACATATATTGTATGTGTGAAAGTCCTCTACTTTGGCAGAATACTATGTTTACCAGGAATTATGCAAATAACTTTTACATTATACAAAATACATGCATACACCTTTGTAGTTGCATTGCTGTCTTCTGTGATTTCTAATTTCAATTGTTTCTTTTGATAAGTTATGGATGTTTCTAAATGGATGGGCTTGGTGAATTAGCTACAATTCAGACTGGTGATTTTCTGCCAAATTCTAATAAAGTTTTCTTGAATAGTTGGTTGGTAAGTCACTGAATAGAAATACTCTATTCACAAAACCAAGAGATTTATTCCACCGACGTTCAGTAACCATCTGTCACCTTCTTCAAGGCAATTCTGACTGGTTCACATAGTTGTGTATGTGTTACTCCTCTGTACGTTTTTTTTTACCGCATAGTGATGTCATCTCCTGTGATTGTACATATGTAAATATTTTGCGTTTGGGAATACACCCCATTATGTATAAGCAGCAACACCTGTGCTGCATTGCTTTGTGACCAGTCAGAATTGCTTGAAGAAGCTGACAGCTGGTCACCGAAACGTTGGTGGAATAAATCTCTAGGTTGTGTAAAAAGAGTCTTTTTATTCAATAACAAAGTTTATTTGACTTTGACACTTCATGAAAGAAAAAGTAGAGAGGTCTAAATCTCTTTATTCTTGAGACGCTAACTCTTCTTTCGTTCGGATCGATACAAACTGACAAAGACAGGGATGAATTATCAGCGGGAGTCTGCCTGGGGCAACAGATAATCGAGAAGATGTGACGCAAATCAAATCATCCCAGCACGAAAGGTCAAAGTGCAGTGACGTTCACGGCGTTTAAGCCAATGGCGATGTGATGAAAATTGCAAATTGTTTTTTTTTATATCGTTCCAAGAAATAGAAGAAATGCATCGCCTCAGTGGGACGAAAACCATATACGCATTACAGACACGAAGTAAGGAAATTGTCGGTAATGATCATTTTAGTATCCTCTGAGGCTTACCGTAAATGTTCCGTAATTATCGGTAACTTTAGTGTGTGTCTTGTCCCAACAGTCTGATACATATACGTCAGCTTGACGGTCATTCAAGTTTACTTGGTTTAAAGCTGCATCGATAGTTTAGAGTTAAAGGAACCGCATGGGTAGAATACGTTAAATTCTTCTGCCAACAGCCAGAGAATGTTTGGAATGCGTAGTTAGAAACATGCACCATTTGAAGAATACATATTACTTTTACCAAGATTTTGATAAGTTCCAGCAAAAAAATCAATTATTAGAAAACGAAAAACCTACTAGTTTTTTTTAAAAATCAGTGATAACAAAAATCTGGTAAGTAAAGTATTATCAACAAGGGTCTAACCTAAGTTTGACTCGTAACAAAACCCCAGAGATTGTTGTCTAAAGTGCCATTGTTTCCGCTCCAATGGAGTCCCCTTGTGTTCAGTGTCTGTGAAATTGGACCAGACCCTCCGTAGTGACATAAAATGATCTTAGCACTGGCTATATGAATGATTCATGTCGTTCTGTTGGCGACTAGATTGTAATATTTTCATCAAATTGTTTTCAATAAAAAGATCTGGTGACAAGATTTACCAGCTAAGTTGAAGGTAAAGCGTAAAACGTCGACAGATATTCGTCTATGTTTCTTTTACCACCGTCTACAACCAATTGCAGCTCCAGGATTTTATTACTACATTGTAATATTTTTATGAAATCGTTTTCAATAAAAATGCTGGTGACATGTTAAAGATTTACTAGCCAAGTTGAAGGTTTATTGAAAAACTTTGACAGATATACGTCTATGTTTCTTTACCACCGTTTACATACAACTGCAGCTCCACGATTTTATTACTTTATTATTTCATATTTCAACAGGCAATCAGCAATGAAATAGCTTTGTAAATGTTTGAAATATAACCAAACCTACGTTAAAGATTTACTAGCTTAGTTGAAGGTTTAGCGTAAAACGTCGACAGATATAATTCTATGTTTCTTTTACCACCATCTACAAACAATTGTATTGCTCCAGGATTTTTTTACTTCATACATATTTCAACCGATCAGCATTGAAATAACTTATTTGTAAATGTTTGAGATATAACCAAAGCTTTGTTAAAATGTCCGTTGTATTACCGAGGGATACAGGCGATATTATTACTTTATTATTTCATATTTTAACCGGCAATCAGCAACTAAATAGCTTTGTAAATATTTGAAATTTGACCAAAGCTTTGTTAAAATTTTCGTTGTTTTAGCGAGGGATACAGTTGCTATTATTTCGATTATTAGGTACCTCTTTTTTCAAATTTCTTTTTATTGCATTTCACAAAATGAAACAACGCATAATAGAAAACAACAGAAAACAAAGTACAGGAATATAACATAAGCCACGGATCCAGAGCAATAAGTGAAGGTGGAAACAGAAATGAGCTACTGTGTAAATATAAGTAATATCCATAAAAATAAAGATAACAGTATCATTGGCAAATAATTATAAGAAAATCAATATCAACCAAAGATTACAGAACATTGAAATCAAACGGTTCTTATGTTGACAATTGAAATATGAAAAGTCCATATCAACAAAACTATCAGAACATAAATAACAAGGAGAACCAATAGTGACTGATCAGTGGCAAATAAATATGGGTACCTCTTTATTGGTAGCAGACGCGACTTTCCATAAATCTCTTTAGCTTTAACTGTCATCATATATCAGATATCTATAAATTTTATCAGCCCGCAGAGATAGCCTTATTTGATATCTTGACAGCATCATTTCGTATCATTGACAAAATCGTTAATCTTAATTTTCTTTTATCACCAAAGGTAACCGAGGACGACTGGGGTCCGTCGGTTTCCTAACAAATTATCATGAGTTTCTCAAACACTTAAATCAATCGAAGTTAAAGTAATAACTGCCTAATGACTGCTTAAAGTTAAACTGGAATCTGGGAAAAGTACAT
Organism: Branchiostoma lanceolatum; assembly: GCF_035083965.1. Classification (NCBI taxonomy): domain Eukaryota; kingdom Metazoa; phylum Chordata; class Leptocardii; order Amphioxiformes; family Branchiostomatidae; genus Branchiostoma; species Branchiostoma lanceolatum. Next base: position 4,577,303 of record NC_089737.1, read on the forward strand.
TTGCATACAGAGGTGCAGAGAACTGGAATATACTACCGGTAGATGTTTAAACCATTTCATCCATACAATCGTTCAAAACACTGTGCAAAATAATTTTGTGACCCCTGACCTCCAATCCTTACGTCCTGGCACGAAATGGACTATGAGTATGGATACGATTTTGTAATGACGCTCAAATATGTTATGTAAATATCAGTGTTTTGTTTGTATATGTGTACCTAGGACCTCCCTAAAAATTATTGCCAAGCCACTGAGGGAGCTACCCTAGTAAAAGAATACAGAAATGAATAAGTAACAATTTGAAAGTAGCTGGAAAATCATTCAAGCAGTTGGATAGATTTCGGATTCCTCGGAATCGGTCAAACTTTTCAGATAGCATCAACTACCTTTCGTCGAAGAAAGGAGTAAGCTTTAACATTCATCGGGTCAATATATTTAACGATAAGCTATGAGTTGATACGCAAATAAAGTGAATAAAATTTTACTAAATCCAGTAGGAGACAGAAATTAGACAAAGTCAAAACAAGATTGATTATATTGATTTAATTAGCTTCTGTTATTTGAGTACAGGAGCTAATATTTGGATAGAACTTCCGACCGTTTCCAAAATGTATCCAGTTGCTTGTCATAACTGTTTTGTTCCGTATCTTATTTGTCAGAAATTGCCCGTGCAATTGCAGCCGATGCTGAATTGCCGCAGGGTTTACAATCATATAATACAGAACAGATACATAATTAATCCACACTTTCACCTTCTGAAACTGTCGCAAGGGTCTGGGCGGCTGCCATTTGGCGCCAGCAGGTGACCTCAATACGACCTTCCCCAACCGAAGGCAGGTACCCATTCACACCTTCTTACCTGGATGTCTTACCTTCATCGTAATATAGAGCAACCGTTTACAATTCTGTTACATCATACGTATTTTGTACGTGCTTTCTTTGCACGACGTCGTTGTAGGTAGATGTTTGTCATGTCCCAGAGGTAAAGCGATTACTGACTTTGATTGGACTATTACAGGATTAATTTCCTGCGATTGAATCGTGATTAAAATGATCTGGGTAGCCTCATGCTAAGTAGACCGTGTTATAAGATTTAATTAAGATTGCGTCTCCTATATTGGCATATCGCAGAACATATTTCGACAGCTAAGTCCGCCGGAACCAGTGATTAAAACACGTCAGGGACGACTGAACTTGGCTGGATGTGAGTAACGTTTTGGTTGTAGAGTCACACGTAGGTTCGGCGTTCTGAAGGTCTGTATATAGTAGCATTTTCACAGCACAGCAAAAGAGTTTGCCACTGTAACAATCACGTCTAGGTACTAACACCAACACCATGTACACACAAGCAAACAGACAAACACACGCACATACAGATAAACACACAGGCGCGCGTGCCCACATACAACCACACACACACACATACATACCTACATGTACATACATACCTACATACCTACAGATATTCATACATACATACATACACATGTAAACACACACACACACATAAATGCATACACACAAGCACACACACACACACGCACACACACACACACACACACACACAAACACACATACATACATACATACATGCAAACACACACACACATACACGCACAAATACCAACACACACACACGCACACACACACACACATACAAAACACACGCACGCACACACATACATACAAACACACACATAAGCACACAAGCACACACACACAACGTGTATTATTTTGTTAAACATTCCCTAAAGTTGGAGTTCCTGAAAATCTTACATAAACTTTTATTATGGCTTAAGAGATCAACATGATGAAACGCTACTAGGAAACTAATTGCCAATAAACGTCGTGGAAAGCAATTAATAGAACTTATTAATTATGATCACTTTATCTCGTCATCCTATGAGACGACAACTAATCCCAATATCAGCCCATGGTAGCATGCCGGCGGATTTGTAACCTTTTATTTTCTAATCCTCTTGATAAATCCTGTCATGACTAATTACCTTTAATCCTTATATCTATGTCTGGCAGACGGTGGCACATGTTTTTGCGAATCCTCCAAGGAAGCTTGTGACGACAGACAAGACAAACGGCATCAAGATTGATATCACGCTGACGCAGCGGTTTCCTCAGAGACCTGGAGAGTTTCGTTAATGGTTTCACGTGGAAGTCGTTCATTAGGATGGATCTTTCAACTAACAGCAATGACATAATCCACGTGCCACCTCTCCTTAGTGCTGAAAGATATGCTGTGGTGTGTTTCTTGTCAAAGATTGTACCAATCCATTCCGGCAGTCAGTCAACATTGGTCAAACACGAAATCTCATTTTTAAAGGTGCTCTAAGCGATTTCAGGGCGATAAAACTGGAAATATTCTGAATAAAGCAATCTATATGAAATTGACATTTACTTACCCATATTAGCACATTTGCATCATTATTTCATACTTTGGACGTTTAAAAAGTGCGCAGAAACAAGCCACAAAAGGAGTATCTTATATATTGGTACCACCCAAAAATCAGCCCGGAATCCAGCCGTCACCGGTTTCTGTCGCCAATTTGCGGTAACTTTGTGCCGTGCTTTTTTTATGTATTGTAGTCCAAAAAAGGTTGAACTCTTCACAAGAAAAAAAATGTTGAAATAAATAACCAGATGAGATACGTTAAGCAAAGCAAAGTTGTCTGAACGTTCTAAAGTGCAAAGATTTTATCTAAAACTGTTACAATAATACCATTGCACACTCTTATCGACAAGATTACTGCACTTATGTATTTTTTTAATTGAATAGGATTATGGTCTTACCATGCCATGGCAATATATTCTGTGAAGTGTTATCTCTTCCAAACAGTTGTTACAAATTAGTACAACAACCTTGAACGGATGATTGCCTCATACGATGGGCTTACTTATGGTGCAACATTGTCTATTCCATCTGTCAGGGGGAGACTAAACAGTCAAGTAAAAACTAGCGTTTAAGCCATGGAAAATCTTTTTTTTGTGTGTGTGAAATCTGGGCAGTATAGGAGTCGATAGACTCTGTATTTGCTGAATTAGTAGAAATAAATGGTCTTACTCTACCTTGTGGGTTTGGCACCCCCCCTGATGTAGTGGGATGGTCTTCAACTGGGTGTCTGACGCCTGTAGGACCTATCCAAGGGCTCTTATTGGGGGGTTTATCTGGAGAATAGCCGTATAGAATTTGTCAGGAATGAATCTGATGACAGTTGACATAACTGGTTAGTATCTGAGGGTAATTGTTTGTAGTCTTATTATTTGATTCCTGGGATAATGACACCTTCTTTTTCTTCACTTCCCCATAGGACAACATGCATTACTGGCATTTATTGTACCTATTTAGTCTCCCCTTAAGTAAAGCAATGGGCGTTTTAGTTCGGCCTTTATAATCAGGCATGACAGTCTTCAAAATGTCTTTAAAATGTGATGAATGTCTGTTTTGGTACTACTGTAAATGCATTTAAGTTCGCGTGGTTTTTACTTCGCGCTAAGTCGAATATGGAGTGTTTGCGGTGGTTTTGAGTTTGCGGCAGCGCTATAGTCACCTACTTCTACAGTATTGGACAAATATGTTCGCATTGGTTTTAAGTTCGCGGTGAAACGGTCGCCGCGAAAACTGCGAACATAAAACCACCGCGAACATTTGTGCATTAACACTATGTTCTTCAAATCTTGATCTGCTGAAATCTTAAAAAGATATTGCAGGACAAAGTGGCGTTAGCAATGTACTTTGGAGTCAATGTTATGTTTCAAGGAGGATATGTAAACAAACGAACGATGGATTTCCATGATATTAAGTACGCATGTAGCTTGGGCAGAGATGTACACATTGAAATTCAAGTTAAGCAAATTAGAACTAAATTTGCATTATTTCTGACGAAACTCTATAATTACATTTTTTTCCATGATAGGACTTCATAGAATCACCATAACAAATGGTAATCATAAATCATGCCTTAGATTTTTCATTATGTATTTTTTTAACAATTTTTACATTTGTGATGGTGGAATCTATTTTAGCATCATTAATGTAAAGAAATGAATTTCTGTGTATATATGCATGATGATTTGAGCTAATTGATTCATTAGCATACAACCTTGTGTTGACTACGTCTGCTTGTGAATCATCCTAAAATTGTCTTCATCTCGTTAACATAGTTTTGTATTGTGCTGGTTTTTGTTAATTTGTTTGTTCTATGTATTTTAGTCTTGCGTTTTGTGTACGACTTCATGTGTGTTTGACATGCTTTGTGAAAGTTTGTATTGAATTTTGAATATTGTTCCCAGGGCTAACCCTTTGTGATAGTCTTCAGCTAGTTGGGTAGCCCTGGCTGTATTTTTTTACCGCCAATAAATAAATCAATCAAATGGGATCGTGTGCCGTAACGGCAGAGTGTTCGACTCAGAACCAAGAGGTTCCAAGTTCAAATCCCACTGACGCCACCGATGTTGTGCCCTTGGGAAAGGCACTTTACACGACTTTCCCCACTTCGCCAAGGTGTATGAAAAAATGGGTATATTGTTATCTGTACGTGGCACTGTTAATATAAGTTATAAAAACTTGCAGTGCAGTGCCTCGCCGTCCTTGTCTGTCAAAAACCGAAGTAAAAAAAATAAATAAATCAAATCAAAATCGATTCACACTTCTGCTATAAAATCTGGTTCTCCAGTTCTTTTCTTTAGTCGCTGACGAAAGATAGCGAATTCTGTCTGAAAACGTCTGGCTGTTTCAAAATCATATCCAGGTGCTTGAGTAACTGTTTTTTTGGCGATGGTAGTGGAATGGACAATCGCTCTATGGATTCCATTGGTACTGTCATCAGCACTGCTTCCACAAATAACTACATATCGTGAAGCAATATCAATCCCATAACAAATCCAACATTCGTCTCAACAAAATTCTGACTAAGATGGTGGACCTAAACTATATCTGATTCTGATATTATACATTTTCGATAACGAAATTATACTGGTTCGATAAATAAGGTTAAATGCTTGTGATGACACATTACTTCAGGAAATGGAAAAGAATTGGGTTTCACACAGAAAGATATAAAAAGAAGTTGCAAGATCACTTTTGCTCAGAAAATTCTGTTAATTAAGGTGATAGACCAAAACTATGATAATTCTGATATCTATACATTTTCGATAACGAATTTATACTGGTTAGATGAATAAGGTTAAAGGACAAGAAGGCAGGACCCAGGGTTCTCCTCCTATAAAAACTATCTGCTGTCAGGGAGTTAGTAGCTAAATTGACTCCAACCCTCATCCCAACATCATAAATGGATTATCCTCTGTAGGGGATCTCTACCCGTCTGACTCAAAGAACAATAGCAATAGAATCGGATCAGAGCAGACGACAGGAAATCATTTGCATATTAACTGACGTCTCAAGGTTTGAAAAATCCTGTATTTCTCTCACTAGTTTTTGAAGAAAACATTGTCAGACCAACAAAATAACCCAGATACATGTAGGTGTAACAAAGCTACGTATCAATACAATACGTAACTTTGCTAGGCAGTTTTCTGAAAATCATAACATTGTGTTTTCAACTGTCAAAGCAAGGAGTAAACCTCCTTGGTCAAAGCAACCCCTTCAAAGTTGGAATTGTATCTATATTTTCCTCAGCTGAATTAGCTTTGATAGCTGTGTGTCTAGAAGTATGACTTATACAATTGTAGTGACTACTTGGTAGTCTAAGAAACCAGTATAGACTCATGATCAGGGGCTCTGTAGAAATGTAATTTGTATACTGACAGCCAATGTTTGAGACATTCTAGCAGTGAGCATGACAGGCCAGTGTTGTTATTGCTTCATATTCTTGGTTAGGTACTACAAAGCTGACTTGTTTATGTGCAACTATACTTTGATTCCTTTTACACACTATATGATTTCAAACATGTGCTGAAGTAACTTCAATAGTTGGTAAATCATCTAAGCCAGCGAGCCCCTTCACTGATGTGAACACCACGGCATTCAGAAGCAGACTGAGGTCTGTGAGTTTACGTTAGCTGAATTTATTGTGTGGTTTTATAGTCCACCCTTGCTCTTTAAATGTTTTCAATATTACTTGATGAAATGGAAAAGAAATTGGTTCGCCAAAAATATAAAAAGAAGCCGCAAGAAAATGTTGGCTCATTTTGGATCAGAACTATAATAATTTTGATGTTCATACATTTTCGATAACGAATTTATACATTTATAGACAAAAAGGGTTGAACGTTTGCAATGTTGCATACAGGCAATGTAAACTTTGTTGTAGTTTCATTATTGTAAGCCGTAACTTTTCCGCAAGGGCTTAAAGAAGGAAAATTAATGACCGAATTAACCGGGAATAGATAACATATCCTGTATTTTCAATTTGAAATAGACAGTGACGTTAGGGACTCGGTGCCTGCAGGAAAGACGTTCATTATCTCCCTATTGAGATCCCCGATCGCTGCCTTTCCAATGCATTAAGGACACCTTTGTCAGCAGCTTGAGGCATTAAGGGGCTTGGGAATAGGATTTCATTACTTTGTACTGTGAAGAAGAATGTGTAATGCTCTGTAATCAAGGAAGCACTCTCATTGTGCAAGAGGAAACGATCAAATGACCATCGAAAGTTCTTTTGTAATCCTCTCTTGGTTTCCACCCACTCAACGTCGTGAAATACTATTAAGAAATCATTTTATGAAGACATACGTAAGGTAGCGTGCGTAGTCCAGTGGTCAGCGATCTTGCCTCTGGAACTAGAAGCCCCGGGTTCGATCCCGGCTGTGTCACTCACCCAACATGCACGCTGTCAAAAAAGGTCGCAGTCCTTAGGACGGGACGTTAAGTCGTGGTCCACTGTTCATTGTGCTTGTCGAAAAGAGCTAGGGGAATTTCCCCGGTACAATGAACCTGTAAATACTTTATATAGCGTCTGTCTTCCTGTCACGACCAGTAGAAGATTAGCTCATCTGTTCATTGATTTCATTAGAGCAAAACTGGTTCGAGATCACTTTCCTCTCCTTTCCATTTAAAGATCCATGAGATGCTCTTTGTTTTGAAGACAAAGATGCCCATGTACAGATTTGACACCTCGAACAGAATCTATAAAGTAGACAAAGAAGTAACTGAATACCGTTACAAGCTCCAACAGTACTAGTTCAGTCAGCTTCAACTTAGAAGTAATCAATTTTGATATTCTATGTTTTGGAGACAAAGATGCCCCTGTACGAATTTAGCGACTTGAACAAATCTGTAAAGAAGACAAAGGAATATCTGAAAACCGATACAAGCTCCAACAGTTCAGTCAGCTTCAACTTAGAAGTAATCAATTCCAATTACCTATATTTTGGAGACAACGATGCTCATGCTAGAATTTAGCGTCTTGTAAAGAATCTATAACGTAGACAAAGAAGTAACTGAATACCGATAAAAGCTCCAACAGTTCAGTCAGCTTCAGCTTGAAGGTAATCAAATCAATTTCCTACGTTAAAAAGTGCGTATCAAGTTTCTCATCACTAAATCTAACCGGCAGCAACATCTGTACATTATGAATGGTAGATAACATAACATTCCTAAAAGATGCTATGGGCTAGCCAGTCTTGGACTCAGCCCAAACTTTGATAACAGATGGGAAGATTATTATCTTTTATCGCTTTTGATATCAAATAAGCAATGAGTTCTAGTTGAAAGCAGATGTCATAGAAGTGCAGTGTTTAAAACCCATTTCCAATGATTAGATCTCTTTTCGAAAGTAGTAGGTAATCACATGCCATCAGCAAGTTTGGGAAATCGGCCAAGTCATAGATAGGCCAAAAGTGGATCCATGCAATTGTATTTTCTGCTTTCTAGAATGCACCGTATGACAGGTTCCCTTTTGAAGGGTCCTGTAAAGCCTTGACAGAGTCTTGATAATCGGTTTCTATTGGAGGTCTTTTCTTGGTTAACCGTATAAGCGTAACCCTTGACTTGTTATATAGCTTTTTAGATGAGATATGTCAATCATCTTTGCTAGACGGGCGTTGATTGGCAGATATTGGTAACGTCCTTGTCACTTATGTTTCTATTCAACCTGATTCTACCTGTCAAACGGTTTGAGTAACCGGAAGCAATTTTAAGGGTTCATGACCTTCACAAGCTTCAAGGGCTTAGAAGAGCCACTGAAGTACATATAAATTCGCCCAAAATAGTTACTCATGACAAGCATCTGGATAAAATTTTGAAACAGACGTTTCAGACAGCATCCGCTGTCTTTCGTCAGTGACTACAGATAGGACTTGGCAACCAGGTTTCTATACCAAAACTCAGACTAGATATGTTAATGAGGTTAAGACAATTTAGGATCTCTTGACGTAGTCTTCAAAAGAAGATTAGTTCAAGACAAGGTTTTAGGCTAATAGAGTACAATTAGCTACTGTTGTTTCAATACAGTAGCTGTTGTTCGTTCGGGGGTGGGGGATGGTGGCCAGTGTCACTGAGGAAAGATAACGGATGCTGTCTAAAACGTCTGACTGTTTCAAAATTTTATCCAGTTGCTTGAGGGACTATTTTTGACGTACCTTACTACCTGGATGTCTAACCTTCATCAACATACATCTAAATTCTTTATTCAAATACCAACCTTGCAGACATACAAACGTTAGCCTGGATAGCGTTGATATTTACATCAAAACGGAGACTTGATACATGGACGCTCTTATTCCTTGCTGCTCAGTTTTTAAAACCATCTGATGTTAGTATAACACAAAAGTTTGCTACCTTCGTCGATTGATTGTAGTGGGAAGTCATTACCAATAGTGAATGCTATCTCTACATTTGTTACAAATCAAGTACACTTATTTCAACGCTTTAAAAAACACTTGCCTTACTTGTAAATTGCTCACAATGTCAGAACAGATCTTTTTTGAGTTTCATATTCAATGTAGTTAACTTTATATAAAATACCTCTATTGTCAGAACAGATCTTTTTTGAGTTTCATATTCGATGTAGTTAACTTTATATAAAATACCTCTGTATCATCCATCTCTTATAAATAAAGCACTTCGGACCACTATTAAGCATGCCTTTGAATAAAACATGCTCATGATTTTTATTTGTGCTGACGGATTCCCGATAGACCGAACGCGCTCCAAGAAATTATCTATCTGCCACGGCAAGTAAGAAACAGTACATGGCGCTTTGGTACTTACTGATTGTTGAGTGTCTCTAATGACACATGCGGCATCCTTTGATCCTTCTAATAACGAAGTAAGCTATTGTTCTTTCTGACAGGTAGAGATGGATAACGTCTCACTATCTTGTAGAAGCATCCCTTTATTACGCATTGCGATGCTTTTTGTCATAAATCACTGAAGAGTAAGATTACAATCGATGCGTTTGCAAAGGGCCTGCTGTAACTGACATTTTATTTCACGTTTTTACGCAATATTTGCCTGTAACACCACAGCACTGTTCAAAATAAATGTGGTCTTAGTCATAGTCGTAGCCAGCAGTTACGGTTTTTGTAACGGGAAGATTTAGCCTCTACCAGGCTCCGCGCGATCGCTGGGATAGTAGTAGATATCTGCCAAATAGAGTGAATAGTATGCCAAGGGTAGTCCGCTATACAGTGAAGCTCAATAGGCGATGCGGAGCCTGGTAAAGGCTAGAGAAGATCTACTAAGAGTTTGCTTCCAAATAAGATCTTCGTCGTGAGGTTTACACACCATTTCAAGTGTTATTTGCTGACATAACTATAAAATAGACTCTGAGTCGTCCAGATGTATCCCCATCTCGGTCCCCCGAAAGTGCGAAATGGAACGAAATGGAACGAAATGGAACGAAATGGAACGAAATGGAACGAAATGGAACGAAATGGAACGAAATGGAACGAAATGGAACGAAATGGAACGAAATGGAACGAAATGGAACGAAATGGAACGAACTAAAACAACATATGTAACATTATGAAATGAAATACCAGTAGATAGCGAATTATTAGGGGTAGACCGGAACAGGAAGCATTTTAAATACAGAAGTGAGTGGTAAATACATAATATAACGTGTTTTATTTCTTGAATCTATGTAATAATATTAAATACAACGTTTTTGTCGCGTTTGTGTGGCTAGATCCTTCCCTGAAAATGGAGGCGCCGCGTGCAAAGAGATCCGCCGCTCTTGCTTGTGTACCAACGATCTGCAAATGAACTGCTGCAAATAGCAGGGAAAACAAGCAAACCGAAATAGTATTGCAGAAGTTGATGGTAACATTGCATCTCCAAGAGGGCATGAGGCAAGCGTAATCTTATTATGTATACAGCTAGCGTGTTTGCGTGTTGTGTGAACCGTGAAATACATGCATTGCTCGTTCACACCCTCCCTTTGTTTTGTCGTGAACAAGGAAGCATAAATGTCTCCAGGGGACTCCACGTCCGTGTTTGAATGGAGTGTGAAATGTGTGAAATGTGTGACGCGCCGCAGAGCTTCATTTAAATATCATTAACGGAGGGGTCCATTCAGGGGTCAGGGGTCTGACTTTAAGCCGAACAATTGGAAAGATATGCATATGCTACGTACCAGTTATGGGCTAAAACCGTATTTAAATAAATGGAAAGTCGGGGTTTGATTCAACCTGTCGGCAGCACGCCCACAGTTCCGTCGCGCTGGCAACAATGCCGGTTTATTTGTATGCGGGGCTCCATTTGGGGGAGAGATTTATAGATAATAAAATAACGCTTGCCTCATGCCCTCTTGGTGAATTATGAGATGCACTGTTACCACCAACTGTATAATCTAGTCCTAACTTTGATACTCAGTTCCGTTTGCTTGTTTTCCCTGCTATTTGCAGCAGTTCATTTGCAGATCGTTGGTACACAAGGAAGAGCGGCGGATCTCTTTGCACGCGGCGCCTCCATTTTCAGGGAAGAATCTAGCCACACAAACGCGACAAAAACGTTGTATTTAATATTATTACATAGATTCAAGAAATAAAACACGTTATATTATGTATTTACCACTCACTTCTGTATCTAAAATGCTTCCTGTTCCAGTCTACTCCTTATACTTCGTTATCTACTGGTATTTCATTTCATAATGTTACATATGTTGTTTTAGTTCGTTCCATTTCGTTCCATTTCGTTCCATTTCGTTCCATTTCGTTCCATTTCGTTCCATTTCGTTCCATTTCGTTCCATTTCGTTCCATTTCGTTCCATTTCGTTCCATTTCGTTCCATTTCGTTCCATTTCGTTCCATTTCGTTCCATTTCGTTCCATTTCGCACTTTCGGGGGACCCATGTATGATACATTAGGACCTTGTAACGGCTCCCTTGGAAATCAGCTACCATGTTAACTGAAGGGACCACCGTAAAGATCAATAAACATGGCTCGTCATGTTCCCATCATATATCACTGCATGAAATCTGGCCTTTAAGCCCATCTTAAAGCATGCGTAAAGGTCATGTTTCTTCACTCCAGTGGAAAGTATGCTTATACGGATTTTATGCAGTAACGAGTGGATTGTATGCTCAAGCACACGCTTGTAGCCTACGTATGTGAATGATCTTTTAAGGTAACGGCAGATGACGAGTCACCGCAATCCTTTGATCCAGGCTTTTCTGAGCCATCAGCTACAACACCCATACATAACATCATCACGTCATTTGATCTCCAGTCTTCCTCCTTCGTAAATATTTAATCGCGCACGATGCTAGATGACCCGAGGAAACACCAAGCAAGGAAATGTGACTGGTTTGAAATATTGAACTTCTGTATCTGGGGGCAGTTTTGATTCTATCTCACCATGTCTTTGACGCGTCCCTGAACAATGTGAGATAAAGAGCTTGTCAAAACAGAACGGGATGAAATCTTGGCCTGAAGCCAAATTCACGGGCCGTTAAACTTACAAAAAGCCCATCGTAGAAGGCTTTGGGCAAGCGATGGTTATTACGCAATCATTCACCCATATCCCATAATGTACACGTTCTTATACAGAATAAATGAACGTCAAAATTTGGGTTATTTTGGCAATTAAGCTTTACGGCCATAATGGTCTATGTTATGGTTCTATTATGTAGAGAGACGCCAGCCAACTGATGGCTCTATAACTAGGTTATAAGTCACCTGGGGGCAATTTTGCAATAATGGATGAATATGAGTTGTCGTCATTGGCCGTCTTTGAAGCTACCAACTATAGTAAATCTACAGCAGATGTCCTTCAAGTCATTTTAATAAGGATGATATAGAGGCATATGACAAGTTTTTGTTACTCATGGACCGAAGAGAGCTTCACTTTTAAAGACTTGCTCGTAACTTTAAAAAAAAAAAGATTGAACGTTTTTGTTAATGCCATGGCGAGCTTCTAAATCCTGTCGATAAATACTATCATGGTTAAGTACGGAAAGTGACTAGGATATATGATTTAGTTTCAAAAGTGAAGATAGCTTCACTTTAAAAGACTTGCTCGTTACTTGAAAAAACAACAGACTTGGGCGTTTTTGTTAATGCCATGGCGAGCTTCTAAATCCTGTCGTTAATTACTATCATGGTAAAGTACGGAAAGTGATTAAGATAGATAATTTTTTTTTTTTGGTGACCCGGTTCTTAGTGTCAATGCTAAATGCAAAACATGAAGAGGCTACGATACTGTCTATTGTATGACAGGGATAAAAGGATACACATGGTCTTAGTGGTAAGTATATTCTGTAGTCCTAAGGTACGTAGTGTAAAGGAAACCCAAGCAATATCAGGGCCCTAAAATCAGATTTTGAGAGTCAATTTATTTAGTAATTTCTATACATGATTAGTTCAAATAACACTATCACAATGTATAGCAACGTCCATGATGCTGAATTACGACGTCGTTGTGATGCCAGAACTCACTGAAAAACGTCGCCGGGGTTTTTGTAGGCTCGCGAAACTAAGAGAATCATTGTACGGTACGTTTTTGCACGGTTTTAAAATGCTCAAAGTATAAAGTTTTCACGCGAATGTTCTAAATAGTGTTAGTAAATGTCACTGCCATAAAGATAATTATCCACATTTTTAAAAATTTATTTCCATATTTTGGGCCCTAATATGCCTTCTTTGCTTAAAGTATTGCCCACTGAGATAACGATATTTACCTGGTTGTATGGGTTGATAGTGATTGACGTGTATTGATTTATAGCAAAGGGAAATCACAGAAATGTATTTTTGGTATTAGAAGGGAAGCCAGAAATTTTCAAACATGACTGGCATCCCTCCAGGAAAACCGTCTCCTTCTAAAATATGCAGAAGCCACATTGATATTTTATTCATGAGCGGAAATGGGCTTTGTGTGCTTTGAGATGAATATTAACGAAAAAGAATGGCCTGTAATCTTGTAATCATGACTGGCGACCTTGAACGTGGCATTCATGGTGAGTTCGCGTTGACCTCAATTACGCCTACGCACCTGCTAAGGTCATATCATCACATCTGTCAGACATTCTAGTCGGACAGGTGTGTTTAAACAACAGTTTAAATTGTCGTGACGGCTTCTATTCATTGATATAAACGTTTACCAAACCACGGCAGTAATTTCCTTGTCTTGTAGGAGCTAATTAGTAGTTTTCTTTTTTCCAATTTCCTAAAGTTTGAAATGATTTTATTAAATGACGTCCTTGAGTGGTGTGTATTGCTCTTGACTATTCAATCATGCAAATAAAGTCCATCAAGACTTTGAATTGAGAGCAAGTATTTGATGAACTTTTATGTACTTAAATATTAATTAACTTGCAGGAAAGAGTGCCTCACCCCCTCACATTAATGTACGTTATTTTTAAATGCTCAAAAAACGTTTTGCATGGTAGACTGTGAACGCCAATTCAATTGGAGAAATTATCACGATTTCAACGATATTACAAATCAACATTGCCAGAACTCCTACCATAATTATCAATGCCTGACTTTAATCAATCCTATATCAATTCTTAAAAATTGGAAGAAATCCACGTCAATGCACTTACCAGCTAAATGACAAAATGAATTAATTTGATGAATGAAGTTCGCGTTATAAATCAATAAAATCAATATGACACCATGCATTCTATGCGAAGATCATGATTTTGTTATGTAAATAGCTTTGGGGTCAAGGGATAATTACGTTATCAGAGGAATGCAAGAGGCTTGTTGGGGCTATGGTCTATTACCAGGTTCCTCTTTTAGTAGATATTCAATTACTATTTTTATGCGTGCTAATTCTGTATATGTGTACGTAACTAATCATGTTTGCATTGAAAAAAATGTTAAATTTTCAAACACAACGGATAAATTCATATTTTTGTTGCGTCTAGACAACCCTTGTATAAGAAACATGATCTGTTCATACATTTACACATGTACAAAGAAGCGAGAAGAAGTTGACTCTACTGGACTAGCTTAGCTTATCACTTTTGTCTACTATGTATGTTTAAACTATGTACTGTATATATTTCTATGTATATGTCACTTACATGTTAGTTAGGGTTATGTTAGACGACCCTAATCTAGCCCCTCGGGGCACGAATGTACAATAAAGGTCTTCATTAATCCATTTAAGAAAAAAAAGTCTAGCAGGCTAAAACTTGTGCATATAAAGCTAGTGCTTGCATTTATACCAAGCTTCTCTCCAAAACTTTTTGATAATTTCGTACAAAGGCGCCAAATAGCATAGTCCAGACAAAGTTTTCACCCTCGGCGTGTATTCAAATGCTAGCTTAACATGTACAAGTTCTAACATATTTTAATTGGGATGTTGCTAGGTCCATTCACGTGTAAACAAAACGGGATACTGTGCGGGGTAGAGACCATGGCCTCTGGACGTACACTGCCCCAAGTAACTACCAACTTTGAGCTGTCTTATGACACCTACGGCAAATTATCTATTGCCTTTGGTACTTGAGGGATGGAATAGGTCTCAAATGACACGCCGGATAAAAATGGTCACAGAAATGATGATAAATTATAGCCTCGGTTTATACCATTGGTCAATAAAGCGATTTAAAATGGCCTTCAACCTTGAAATTTCCAATATAGTTGCAGTCAAACGGGAGTAAAATATATAAAGAAAATACTGTAAATGAAATAAAGTTCGCGTGGTTTTTATTTCGCGCTAAGGCGAAAATGGAGCGTTCGCGGTGGTTTTAAGCTCGCGGCAGCGCTATAGAAACATACTGCTATATATATATATACATATATATATATATATACAGTATTGGACACAAGTGTTTGCGGTGGCTTTAAGTTCGCGGTGAAACGGTCGCCGCGAAAACCGCGAACATAAAACAACCGCGAACATTTCTGCATTTACAGTATGTTAGACTATGACGAAATTCTTCGTTGTACAGGGGGCGAAAATTGCTGCAAGCAATGGCTCTACGCCAAACTTCTTGAAAAGATATCGAACCCCTTTAGCTTTGGGTATCACAGATTCGAATTTACTGCTGCAAAGGCTTCTGTTCTGCTGTTATGACGGAATTTTTCGCTACACAGGGGGCGAGACTGGCTGCAAGCAATGGCTCCACGCCAAACCTCTTGAAAAGAAATCGAACCCTTTGGGTCTCACAAAGACTCGAATTTACTACTGCAAAGGCTTCTGTTCTGCGGTCTCAGCACTGCTCAGCATTGAACGCTAGATCTCTCGGATAAAGAGCTAAGAACTGTGTTGACAGCACATTCTTTTTTCTGGATATGAGCAGTGTTGATTATGCACGTTATGTACACAACAGGGACCAGACCTTGTGACCTCAAGATAATACAGGCAGATCCTCTCACCATTACGTGATTCATCAATGATACAGACTGATTTTCATTACCTCCGTGAAAATTGAAGGTATTGTTTTTTGCGTGTCTGTTGGTCTGCCTGCTTGTCTGTTTGTGTTTCCGGGTATTTGTGGTCAGCATATATTTGAAACCTTCAGATATATAAAGTAATGATATTTAGTGGATAGCAAGGATGTTATAGGGGTTGGAAAGATGAAGGTCAAGGTCAATTTTAGCCCCTTGGTGGATGACATTGGTACTGCAGCAAAACTTCCAGTTTTTTTTCTATCTTTTGTCCTGAATATGCTATAGCCTTGATTTTTTTTGGAGGAAGATAGATTTGCATGTAAGGAAGAAGTGGTGTGGGTTTGGACCCCCTAGTTTGAAGATATGGTGATGTGAACATATGCGATATAAAAGCACATGGTAATTCTCCTCAGCCAACATCAACAAGACCTTGTAAAGGAAACTCTTTGTCTGTAATGTTTTCAACTCCACACCAAAGGAGACATTGTGAATAAAGACGTCACGGGAAGAAATGGCCTCGGATCCTGACGTATCCGGACAAGAGAACTCTGAGATCCGGAACCTCAGATCCGTAAGAATCCAGACGGTTACGGGGGCCGTATTATACTAAAACAACTCAAAATTACCTACCTTAAACTAAATATGCAAGTGGTACACTAATGTGGTATACCACTGGCACATGTAAGTTAATTCAGGTAACTTGAGTTGTTTTAGTACAATACGGCCCCCGTATCTGTCTGGATTCTTACAGATCTGAGGTTCCGGATCTCCTAGTTCTCCTGTCCGGATACGTCAGGATCCGAGGCCATTTCGTGTAGTGCGTCCTATTCGGTTTCATCGACAACTCTATTGGCATAGACCCCATCCCTCCGTGTTATTTCCAGATGGCAGTTTATTGGGTGCCATCAATCGACGTATTCCGTATTCTACACCATTGTTTCTGGGAGATATTGGTTAAAGCGAACATAATGGCCGTTGTTATAGGTTCTGCCATGAATTGCGTCCGGTCCTTGTGGGTCATTGGCGTACATAAAGCACCGGTGGCAAATGAGATGGTGAGTTTAGTGACCGATTTATTGTGTAGATACAGCCGTTAAACTCCAATATAACCAGCTAAGCATCATGTTAGGACATGTTTCCCATGTGAAACCGTAAACAGACAGGGCATGGTGGGTCAGGGCATTATATAAAGACCAGCCCCTACTGTGATGATCTCAGAAAATACGTCAAAACTTTATCTATGTTCCTATTGGCATTCCTATAAAAGTATGGTTTCATACGGAATCCTTAGTACTTAGTATAGAGGTGTGATTTTAGATGATATTTTCATCTGATGTACGAGCAAGTTAGAACCGGCGTTACTTCAACGCCGTAGATGAATCATAATCTTAAATGTACATGCTATCACTACAAAAGTCTGTGGAAATGCATTCTACATGTAAGTAAACCTATCGTTACCTTGTTTCATTTCTAGTTTCCTATTTAAAGAGTCGACATTCTAATTTTGATGCGCGGAATAGAACGATACAAAAGGGCATCATAGTAGTCATCGCTGCCGCCATTGGCAAGACCTCTATCAACTGCCATAGACTTAATTTACATGCAGATCTAACGGTGGCTATAAGAGTGTATCCAACTGGCAAAGGAAGCTTTCGTGGATATGAAAACTCCTTCTGTCAGTTGTAAACGGTCTCTGTCACCGTTAAATCTGTTTGGAGATTACCATAGACTAGCAAATTTCAATGTGGTCAGTAAAACAACTGTTGCATGGTCAAATTACTAGAATCGTTATTCAGTCTTTATGCATTCGATTTCAGTAAATACGTCCACAAGACTATCAGGGAAGAAATAGATACGATTTGTAAGCCATAGTCGTGTTGCAAACCTGATCTCTTTAATGACATGGTGCATAGAAAAGGCCATATTGCTTAATGAACGGTTTTATATGCAGTTCTACTTTGCGGTCACGAAGATGTGATCACGGACAATCAGGTTGGTCGTTGTAGGTTGAAACTGGGTACATGATAAATGATAGGCTTTAAGGGGGACTCAATCCCATCATAACGGTCCGCACTATTAGTTTGACATGGTTAAAGTTTTATCCTTCTTGTCCATCATCTTCCCTAGAACTATTGATCGAAGAAGCAAAATGTGCAATGGAGTTATCAATTGTTAGCCCTGTTTATGTTCGGGAAGAAAGTACATTGCTTTATAAAACCACATCACATTTAGGAAGGCCTACCATTACATTATTTTAAGCTTCTTTTTTCTCTACAAATGTGTATTTAGAGATATGTATTTTAAGCTTCTTTCTCTCTACAAATGTATATCTAAAACCAAACGTGAAAAAAATGTTATTTCGTACAATGCAGTGGGGCTATAATTTTTTGGGTAACTGCACTTCATAGTTGTCCTGTAGCTGGCAATGAATGGAATCACCAAATACATGAAGATACTTTTAATCTATTTTTATTGCCCATATTCTATCGTTATTTTACGTTCTATAATAGTTGCTTCTACCATTACATCGACGCGAATAATTGCAAATTTATCTAAACCCATTTTATTATTTTTCATAGTGTTGCCAAAAGCCCCGTTTCTCTTAGTCATACAAAAAGTAGAAAAAAAAAGGCATTACAATTCCCTGATGGACACTCTATTCCAAACATTCGAAGACTGCAAAACCCCTTGGCCTATGAAACCTAATTTTCCATCCGTGTTTATTAGCTTTTATAACCTACACTTGGTAGCAAAAGTAGCAATAAAGAACTTGAATAATGACATCGATCAAGCCAGTGGATTGTAAGATGGCACAACAACTGGGGCAGAACTGCAATTCCCCACAAGACTGGAGAGAAGGGTCAAACATTTATCTTTCAAGCACCCATGCTGCTGGGGGAATGGCGTGTCCTCATATTCAATGTGTGTAAAATCGAACCTCAACGGCCAAACCCACCGGCAGAAAGGCCGCAAATGCCAATTTGTATGAATAAAACATTTTATGGCCTCTTTCCATTCTTCAAGCGGACAAGTTGACTGGATCAGAGCTAGCTATAGTTTCAAAACCTATGTAGAGATACGTAAATAACTATAAAACATGAAGATCATAGCTCCATAAGTTTATGATATCAATCATTTCACTGAGACACATTAATAATAAGTGTTTCTATTTATACGCTTTATACAACGTTTGTAACATCAGTATACGATTCTGATATTTGAAGAATTTTGGGGATATCAAGAAATGGTCGCAACTCGCTGGCATCGCATGGAAAATATCAAACGTCCCTACGTTACGTAAATCATTTTATATCAATTTTTCCACTAGGACGCGTTTCAAATTGATATATTATTACTGCAACGGTTGTTGAACATGCACATCTGATATGACACGCCGTGTACCATGTAGTGGGGCGTCTTCAACAACATTGAACATCATGGTTGTTTGACACTGATCGATGATGATTGATTGATTAATTGACCTGTCTAATAGAATCTTCTACGTAATGTGAACGACTTGCTTCTTAAGATCCTATCTAAGTGGCAATCCTCAAGACGTACATGATACTTTAAAACACCTAACCCGCCACAACACGATACTAGCACAGTTCTAGTCCTATGTTTATTTCTTTGTTCTCTTTATTGGTATTTCAAAAGGAAAGTATACATTCAAATAATATGCATAAGCTGGACATACATGGTTCACAAAAAAAACTAAATAAATCCAGGACATTGTGTACAGAAGTAGTACACACAAAATAAACAATAGTCTCCCTTAGAATTTCAAGTATCATTTGCCACCAATCACCATTGTTTATGAAGTATCAGATGAATATCAGTATTAGTATCTAAATGCTATGTTTGTTTAAGATAGACTGTTGATTGCCGTAAAGCCCGTTAACTATAGCTTAAATACAAATGGGAGCTGTTCAAATCCCTTACTTTGGGACATGGTATCTAACGCAGTTACCGGATTGATAGACCGTTTCAAGCCCATGATTGTTATCTGAAGAAGTAATTGTGACAGTGGTTAATCAATAGATGCTATCTGAGAAGAACCTCTTGCTCATCTTCACTGGACAAGGAGGCTGAAATTAGAAGACAATACAGATGATTTTCAGATGTCAAGATTTAAGAATATATATCCCTTCTGTCATCAAACTTGCATGATTTGATATGAAAGAATTACGTGAAATATTCTGCTTTTACGTTTCAAATAAGCTTGCTACTGCTAGAAAAAGCCTAGATGTTTTGGGCCTTAGATTCATTTTGTTGCAAAAACTATCTAATCAAATTTTCCCACAAATCTATTGCTCTGTCTTAGTGCATTCTCACGCTGGATGCCTTTTACTTTGACATCGAAGAAAACCCGATAAAATGCCATTAACGATGTACATATGGTCTTTCAAAAGGTCAGAGGATGATTTCGCACCCTGACCTATTCTCTAACTCATGTCACCAGGCAAGCTACGGCAAACTTACACCGTGCAGCAGACGACCTTTCGAAGCAATTTGTTTAACGTACAAGGCGGTGAGATTCCACAGCTGGTACCACGCACTTAATCTACACGAATTGTCGGGGTCGACCTATAAACTTTCTGTATGCTCTCTAAACAGCTCCGAGCTTAACACCTCTTGGATATGACCTTTCTGCCTGAACCTACTGTTGTACAAAATGTATTACTTAGCCAGTCAGGGCAACACCCCTCATTATCCCTGTAGTAGCTTATCCCTAGGGATAATAAATATTATCTAGAATGGCGCCATTTATGCAAGCAAATACATAATGTTTACCTTCACATGGTCTAGCTTAAAAAGCTACTGCTCTGTTTTTTCTTACTCAAACACATCCATATATGTGGTGACCAGACCTTCCAGCTCTGTCCTGCCACTTGCTACATCATTTAATCGTATACTCTCCAAGCAGAGGTTTCGGTCGAGTAGGGTAGGAGTGTCCGGGATTTTTACGTGAAAGGAGAGAGACGTTAAAAATCCCGGACACTCCTACCCTACTCGACCGAAACCTCTGCTTGGAGAATGATTTAATCGAACACCACAGAGTTCTGCCACTTTACCAGTAACCATGGTAACAGCCATCTGGTCCAGGTCATCGACCATTATTTGTTTCACACTGACCTAATATGTTTCGACCGGAAGACGAAGACGAAGAGCAAAAAACAACAACACGTTTTCCTCACCCTATGGAATAAACTAGAGAAACTATATTCCTGTCTCCATCTCTACAACGGGACCAAGGAACATAACACCAACTAAATGCTGGATTTTACGGTGCGAACAGTCCTAAGGACGAACAGTCCTAAGTAAGAACAGTACTAAAATCACACCCCGTAAAATCACACCATTGAGACAACAATTGAAGATACATCTAAAACTCCTGCTGATCAAGATTTTATCAAATTGGACTCAAGGCCCAACATTCTAGCCTCCAATATCTACAACGAAGTACTTGGGCCTGAAATGTATACATATTGACAAATTGTGAACTATGTGGCGCCCAGAATTGTCTTTTGAGAATGTCGCAGTACGGCCATACTGTCATTACAATGAAGAGCAATTGTACCCATAGGGGAGAAATCTAACGATTTCCTCTGCCAGTGAGTGTCTAAATAATCCCGTGGAGAGATGGATAGGATGAAATATTCAACGCCAGAAGATACACTTATCGAACGACGCTCAAAAAGGTGATAACGTTAGTTCCCCCCAGACTGGAAACGCAATGATAACAACATGATAACGCCCAAACAATATATTTTGGTTGTACTGTGCGCATCGCTGGCCTCAACCCTTTTTTTTACAGGACTATAGTTTTTGTGAACACAGGATGTATGATAATACGTTTCTCGTGTTATTTCTAGATCATAACTTGTGCACAAAAGCGAATTCAGCCCGTTTTTTCAACCTGATTCTAATACCAACTCTTATCTCAAGATAGTCGTCTTCGAAGACCTTTGCACTTTAAAGGTCTCCAGAAACCCTCTAAGGCCCTACAAGTTCTTTCAACCTATCTCTTTGGCAAGGTTACACTCAGAATATGTGTCGACCAGGCAGAAACTCATCAAGGGCAAACTTGGCAGCCATTCAACAAGACCTTGCGCGGGTGGATTGTCGTGAGAAACTTTGGGTTATCAAACTCTTCAATCATGAAAGAGACCTCTAGGAGTGTTGTGGTTTCCAGGGAGCTCACAGTTCGAAAGGCAACCTCGGGTCATCTGTAGCTGCTGATTTGATTCCAAAGCAGTGGCAAGGATCAAGCCAAAATTGATTCTTCGTCTGAGGAAGTACAATGCCATGTTCAAGGCGAAGCTCGTCAACTCCTAGCATCATTGCTTGACTGCGGGGTACTGATTTTCGGAAGCCACTTTACAGACGTGATAAAAGAAAAGATCGATGTGAAGAATTGCTCCAACCCCCACAGAAATGCATTAACTGTAATCCTGTCAAAGTTACCAGAGATCATGTAGATGCTTTAGCTCTAGCCATTATAGAAGTTAGAGGCTCTATGGCAATGCAGGTTCTAAGCGTTATGAACGAGGGGACTTAGATCTAACGTTAGATCATCACACGTATTGTACTTACACATGAGTGCCATAAAACAGTGTAAAAATTTACTTTAAGCGACTAGGAAATGAGATAATAAATCTTGCTCTTTTATTTTAACAATAGCAAAGCCCATGGTATCAGATGTTGCAAGTAGATCAGTCTCCTTGCTTCCGGGGATCAAACCCGGGCCCGCCAGTACACAAGCCGCGCGCCATAACCGCTGAGCTAAAAGGTCCGGGCCGATTAGACTGTTCAGTTAGTGGCGCTTAAACCCACCTTCATACAGTTTACAAAAGGACCCAAGATAAATGTTTTTCGTGCTTCTTCTTCACAATTTCAAAGTACAATGAATCTGTACTCGCATTCCTATTTTGTAGCTGCTCACGGATTAGAAATATTTCCCATTCCACTGTAGTCTAGAATATCTCTCTGTATGGTCCCATCGTTTAGCCAGGCGTGGCAAGCGCACCCTCCTTTATCAGCGCTTAAACCCGCTCGGGAAATGTTCGGCAAACCCTCGCGGTCTCAGCCCTGATTTTTTGAACGGAGATTTTGACTTCTTGGGACGTCACTGACAGTTACTCATAAATAATTAATGAGCTAGCCTTATTTGGCACAAACGGTAATTAAGTAGCGATATAAGACGTAACCTGATTGGCTGATAGCTTACCAGCGTCCTCTGCGGCTTTGCTCAAAATGAGCTTTAGCAAACCCTCTGATTGGCTGAAAGCTGTTTGGTGGTGACGTTGCCAGAAGCGTGTTCAGGGGCTCGAAAGGGCAGGGTCGCTATGGGAGGTAACGAACAAATCGGGTCTGCTGGGAGGATGGGCAAGCGAGGAAGTGTAGAGAATTCCAGAAACCTTAATTTTTAACGATGACAAGGCGTTATTTGTTACTGACTATCAGTTCGACACTCTGTGGGGGTACTACCACGGTCTGTTCTACTAACAACTATTATGTTTAATTGGAGTCTCTATGGAGAACAATCTTTAATTGCAGGGCTCACTGAAAGGCAAGTTGTGAATACAGTTTTCACATTGACATTCTGTATTACGTTTGTGAATATTAGACATCCAGGTCACGTGCACCCTCCCGAACAGGCCCGCTATCGCTCGGTAACGTTCGGTAACCTCCCATAGCGGCCCTGCCCTTTCAAGCCTGCAAAATCGCTTCTGGTGACGTGATTGACGTCATTGGCACAAACACCTCTTATTTTTGTTCTGAACCCAAAGTAGCTATGTTAGCTGATAGCTTCCCAGCGTTCTTTGCGACTTTGCTCGAGATGAGCTTTAGCAAACCCTCTGATTGGTTGAAAGCTGTTTTGGTGGTGACGTCGCCAGAGGCTTCCGGCCTACCTGAGTGGTTTATTGGCTAGAAATTACCCGTGCAATGGCAGCCAGGGCTGAATTGCTGCAGTGTTTACAATCACATAATACACAACAGATACGTATTTGCTCCACACTTGCACTTTGTGGAACTGTCGTAAGGGTTTGGCAGGCCACCATTCGGCGCAAGCAGGTGACCTCAATACGACCTTCCCCAACAGAAGTCAGGTACCCATTCACACCTGGGTGGAGTGAGGAAAGTCATGTTAAGTGCCTTTCCCAAGGGTACAACATAGAGGCATAGCAATGGTTTCGAACCCGGGATCTCTCGGTTCTGGGCAAAACTCCCGATTGCGCCACACGATGCCACTATCTATCTTGATTACTGAAAACTAATTCATAACATGCACGCTGTGATCTAAGAAAAATACCCGTTTACTCAAAATCATAACGATATTGTACATCCCAGTGCTGTAGATGGTTATCGATTGCAGGGCATATATGTATGGTCACTTCCGGAACATTAGGACCTATATGGGGTCAAGGGGGCACGCTCTAAAATCCCGGAAACGGCTATACGTTTCCGGAACATAATACGCCCTGACAAATCAGTTCCGCTGTCGTGGTTACGTGCTTCAGCCTCTGGCTGTTTGGAGAATTCAGGAATTTCTGGTGAGATATCGAACAAAGACAAGAAGCGGGCATAAGGTTTCATTCCTGTATTACTCCGAGTGGGTAAAGAATCCGTGCCCCAAAAAATGAACGGCTGCATGGACGTGTGTGTATATCGATGGGAAATTCCCTTTTAGCCAGCCCGACTGATCTCAAGCGTCAAACTGATGAAAGCTTGTTTGTAACTGAAGAAATTAACAGGTAAAGTTCGGCGGTCGCGCGCGAGGTCGGACGTGCACAGCCTGGCTTTGTAGGTGATGCGGTCGTGCGCTCTGCAGCTGGAAAGTGCCTATTTGGGTGTGTAGCTAAGGGCAGTTTGTATTTGCTATAAAAAGAGATGTAGTGTAGTGAAACTGTTGGCCTTCTTTTTTTTTACATTATCTAAGGTAGATGTTCTCACTATAAAATGAATAACATTGGTGCATTTCCTATAGCTTCATTACAAACGAGCCCATGTAAAATCCGTATTATAACATGTTAGCCTATGGGGCGAAAAAACTCATGAATGATACCTTACGTGCTTCAGATTTTGGCTGTTTGGAGAATTCGGTTATCTCTGGTGAGATATCGAACAAAAATGAGAAGCGGGTATAAAGGAGATAGATGTGGCCTTAAAAACTAGTTTATGACGGAATTGCTGGAAGCACGAAGTTAACAACGTCTACAGTCGACTACAAATGTGGTCATTTCAGGTGATGTAGGTTTTATCTTATCTTCAAGTGTAACCAAGTCCTGACATAAAAAATAGTTGCTGACTTGAGGCGACTTTATGAGTATACACATTTACGGATCAACATACGGTAAAGTATAGTCATTTTGGATGGAACTATTTATCTTGCCGAAACATAATGGACCACAATGTTATCATTATACACACGGCAAGCATTCGTTATAGATAAGGTAATTCAGTTCACTCATGGCCATGTCGATGCACCATTAAAGCACCCATTCCACTAGACTGCGATCGCACTGCGACCTCGCTACGACCTCGCTACGACCAAAATTGAAATTGTTTACTCCTTGATTTCATAATTGGAATATCATGCAAAATTCATGTAAAAGGATGGCTGAAAAGACAACAAATCACATAAAGCGTAAAAAGATTCGTTTGTTTTTTATCTTCTGTCAGGAAAATATGGTTTTGAGTGTGTTTGCGTGTGTGTTTGTGTGTTTGATGAAGGGACATTGATAGATATAAGTTATACAAATGAATACCTAATTTGCATAATAATGAGAAAATACTGTAATTCCATATTGGCAGATATCTGGAATTTTATACTTATGGCATGTGACAGTGAACATAGTTGAATATAAATGATGCAAATGTTGGCCTTATTTGCATAATATATATTTCATGGAGATTTGAGGTCTCCGAACTCTTGTTATCTATAAAATTCGTTAGGAGCTCTGTCAAATTGGTCGGTCGCAGGGACGTTTCAACCCTAGTGGAATTGGGTTGTAACATACTGATAGCAAGCCAAAGTCACAAAACGTGAAAAAGTTAAATCAGAAATAACGTTGGTACTGGGGTCAATATCTGGTCGGAAACTCATTTTGGAAGTAGTAAAAAATGACACAATAGGGACGTTTAAAACAGGAGGCATTTTTATGGTGCTGTGGTTGTGATTGGTCTGAGAGTTTCTTAACGGTCGAGGTGTGATTCAGTTTGTGGTGTTTGTTTTACTGTGAGAGAAATTGACAAATCATTAAATTGATCTTTGAATAAAACTGTAAAATTCACCACTGTTGAAAGCCCCTTGGCTAGCCTCTATAAAGGAAGCCGATGACAATGTTGTAATGTATGTGAGTGTATATGCTATGTGGCAATATTGGAGATGTTACTTTGGAGGCCAAATTGGTTTGGCAGATTAGGCATATTAAGAGAGCTCATGTATCCCTCTGGTATATTGGCATGAATCGCTAGGTGGTGCTGTAGTCACATGAAGCTCCAAACGGCGTACAAGGCAAGGTGTGCTATGGTAGTGCAATTCAGGTCATCAGCTTTAGAATTGTGTTGAAACTTCATGTGTGTGTGTGTGTGTGTGTGTGTGTGTGTGTGTGTGTGTGTGTGTGTGTGTGTGTGTGTGTGTGTGTGTGTGCGCGTGTCTATGTTTGTGCGCGTGTGCTTGTTTCCAACATTGTTTTATATATATGACAGGACGATTTTGTGCTTGTAACACAATGATTTAGTTATGATGTATCACGGTTAACGACTCCATGTTTACGGGCTGAATATATCATGGACTGGTTTCATAAATGACACGTTCACGACTATGTCATTCCTGAAATTCCACGCTACAGCTTGATTAATGTACAGATACTAAACACGCTGATTTTGGACACTACAGCAGTATTTCTAGGCCTAGGTAATATAACGTTACAGAACGACACCCCATCAGCTGTTGGCATTAATATAAGCTGGGGCCATTGCTAAAAACCTACTCTTCAAGCAGAATTTAGTCTCCAGCTTGCTACGCTGTCTAGGTTTTATACTGCATAGTGTTATAGTAAAGATCTGCCTGGACATAAATGGAAAATGGTTTAAAGGAAATTGTTATTCCCGGTAATTATTAAGAGGATAGTAAGCACCTTAAAAGAAGCCCACACCGCAAACACCACAATTATTTTACCGAGGCCTATATCCTACGGACTCTTTTTAGCATTGAAATATCGCGTACAAGGCAAGTACAGGCATAAACAGGCACTTTTCGTCCGTGAATAGTTTCATCAGGTTGGTAAGTCACTGAATGAAAAAGACTATTTTTACACAACCAAGTGATTTATTCCACCGACGTTTCGGTGACCATCTGTCACCTTCTTCAAGGCAAGCGATAATTGGTATCTGTTACACTTCTGTACGTTTGGGACCGCATGGTGATGTCAAACCCTGTGATTGTACATATGTAAATACTTTGCGTTTGGGAATGCATCTCATTAATATGTATAAGCAGCAGCATCTGTGCTGCATTGCTATGTGAACCAGTCAGAATTGCCTTGAAGAAGGTGACAGATGGTCACTGAAACGTCGGTGGAATAAATCTCTTGGTTGTGTAAAAATAGTCTTTTATATTCAGTGACTTACCAACCTGATGAAACTATTCACGGAGTCTTGTTATCATTGAAATATGGCGTTAGAAACAGGCACTTTTCTTTCCGCCCTACCGCAAAATCGTTCTCCAGGGACTAGACTCGCGTCTGGCAGTCTCATATCTTGTGTGCACAGAAATACCTCCCGCTGGGTAAAGCACAACCTGCTTCAGGTCATGTCTGAAGGAGATTTCACAAGAAAGTAAGACAGATAATAGAGTCACCGTTGAATCGCCTGATATATTTTTTATACGCCTAGTAACAATAAACACATTTTGTATCAAATACCAAGTTGTGATAAAAGTACAATCATCATCTATTATGAAATCATAACAACATAAAATGTTTTGATGCTTTCAGACTCTATGTTATTTCAGAACCATTTGCTTTTAATGTCTCTAATGTATGGCTAGTCAATAACAAACTAATGAGTACAGTCCCTTATAACTTGTCATGATGATGATAATTATTAGCAACAATGTCAATGGTTACGACAATGATTAATTGACTTTTTCTATGTACATTGTAGAATTGAAGGTTCTACCACATAGCCTCCGTTGCAGACACCCCTGTTGTTTTCTTTAGCTACAGGTTTCTTATGACGGAGTCTGCAACGGAGGCTACTGCCACAATCATACTTAATCCACAGAAAATTTTCATCGTTTTATTTTGACTTTGAAACACCACCTTCAAAACAGCGTAGCCTTTTCCTAGTCGGTAGTATCTTTGAAAATGATAAAGACAGCCATGTTACCTATACATAGACTTCAAAGTAACGTCGGCTTTATTACTTTGTCGTAATGTATATCTTGAGTGTGTTCCACTTTCTCTAATGCTTATCGTAAGCACAAGTACCGTTCTTTATCGCTTCTGGTAAAAGACAGCATCTAGTTGCCATGGCAACGATATACCTAAGTCCGTTGCCATGGGAACGTTATCGTTTCTTTATCAAAAACAATGACGTGAGACCGTTGGGGAGTTTTCTTACGTTAAGTGGTCTTGGGAGCAATATTTGGGTCTTGGGGGCAATTCTTAAGTACGTATATATAAGGTACATGGGCTTTGTTCGCTTTTTTTTGCCCTACCAATACTTAGATATTGGTTGGGGAGGGCGAGGTTTACTTTAGAAGTGGAAGGGTTATATTTTGCAGCAGAAAGTCAAATTTGGAATCTACGTGAAAACATTGAATAAATTTGTAGAATGAAGATTTGAACGTGAAGAACAATACAAGATAAAACCAGGCTGTTATGTTTAAAGAACACAACACTGGGGCCTTCTAGGGATTTAGCTTCTAAGTAAAACAAAAAATAAAATATAAAACCACTTTGTCACCTTGGGGATGCTTGAACAATTTTCTAGTGAACCAAGCCCTTGATGTTGATAAGGTGGACCATAGCTAGAGCTAGGCTGCATTAACACAAGTGCACTACTGGGAGTATTGCGAATGTAAATTGACTCGTAGAGCCCATTAAAAATACACTCCGGTAACTTCATACAAGGACGTGCTCATTTGTCCTTCACAACATCACGACTGAATTTGAGTACAAGGTGGAAATGACTTTTTTATCAGAAACAAATGATCACTAATACACGTCTCTACGTTACTGGAGTATTTTAACTCGCATGGGTAAACATGAAGCCACCACTCAACTTGCCTCTCATACCTGTACTGTACTTCTTCAATTACTAATGAGAGCATCACATGCAAAAGGTTACATAACCACGTAGAAGGTCACACCAGTAAAAATACATATACAGTTAGGATAGGCAGTCATCACTCTTTGACAACACTGAAGCCGCATAGTTTCCGTGTCAACACAGTAGTACTGGCTAGTCTTAACTCGTTTGTGACCTGTTGGTTTCGTAGTGCGAAGAGGGCCCAGTATCTATCCCTGGGGAACACCATGATTGACATTTGCAAACAGCCAAATCGTTGCACAAGGCCGTGATGGCGAGCACACGCTACGTTTAACGTCCATGGTGAGCTAGGATCGGTACTGGTATATATATTCAAAGCCCATGTATGTTCAGTCTTTATCTATAGCTAGCTGTGCTTTTCAAATCCATCTATACATCCCTCCCATAGCTGATCAGTCGTAGGAACAGCATGACATTTTACACAAAGTTTCCACCTCCCCTCCATGATAGAAAAACCTATCAGTTTGCAGCTTCGCGACTCACCCCTAGAACTTCCGGAGGATAGACAGGTGGTAAAGCCATCGAAAGTCTGTCTTTCCGTCTTCCATCTTAAGACTTATCCAGATCTCCGGGCAGCTTTCTTCTTTTTATCTACACATGTCTATCTCAGTGTATACATATACCCCCACCCGTGGAGCATTACAGTACTCTAAGACTGGGGGACGTAAATGCATAAGAGGATATACTACAAAGAAATGATACCCTTAGGAGAGTCACGTTCTGAAAGTACAGAACATTCCTTCTGCGTTGTAAATCCTTAAAATAATATATGTCCTTCAGCTAACTTTTGTCCCATTCATCTGAAGGTATATCATATTTCCGCTGTGAATGCTGAAATCCAAATACATGGTGAAGTATTCTGCTGACGGGTGTTATTTCCGTAAGTTCGCGTGAAGAGATCTAGAAAACTAATAATGTGTAGATTTTTCCTCCAGCTTACTTTTGTTCCATATATATCAAAACGTGTCTTTTATTTCCGCTGTGAATACTGAAATCCAAACGCATGGGAAAGATCTTAGGTATCTGGAGACTAGTGTTACTTTGTAGAAGAGAAAACTCTATTATTTGTACATTTGTCCTCCCGCTATTTTTTTTTAATATGTCAGAATGTGCCTTTTATTTTTGCCGTGAATACTGGAATCCAAATGCATGGGAAAGATGTTATAGCCTGGAGTCCAGCATTGTTAGTTTTGGCCCGCTCCCAAAGTCCGCTAGCCGCTAAAAGGGCTAAGCTAACAAGGCTGGACTCCAGGCTAAAGATGTTACCGTTATCTGGATAACATTGGCTTAATTTGTCTTAACATTGAGTTCATAAATGACATGTTTGAAAACCACAAATAAGATACGAAATGACTAAGAAAAATCTAAACAAAACAACGTTGATGCTAAGATTATGTTGATGAAATCTGATTGTTTGTTTACCGATTTACAAGTACACATGTCAAGTTAGTCATAAGTTACACAGACTCAAATTTTTCTCAGAAAAAGTTCAAAATCACTTTGCCATCGGCCGTTGTCCATATTTCTAACATTGAAATGCCGAACCGTTCGTACAATATATTTCAACAGCAGTGGGCTATGCAGCTGAAAAGGTTAGCATGGAAATCTACAATTCAACCAGTCATATCTCCTTTCACAGACTGTCTTTCTTCCGCCCTCTAACACCGTTAAATACCGAACACTCATCGTACGTGTCCTCCTATTGGTGTAATTACAATACGGGGGATTCCGAACATAGTTTACAACTTAGTCTTATCGCGATGTACCCGCTAGCAGACTATTAGCATTCCTAGGGCTGACTGTTTTATAATTGATACTTGTGAACCTGACTTAGATTTGGGAGAGTGCGTTCTGAAGGTGAAATATAATACCAGGTCTGAAGTCGCTGATAGCAAAGCTTAGACGAAATTCGCGGTTTCAAAGTGAAGCGAATGTTACACGAAGGACGTCCGTGCTAGGATGTTATGATTGTATGTTGACAATTTACACCATATTATGATAAAAATTGAGGCCAATTTCTTAGTCTTGAAATTAAAAGATCCGTGGATTTTGTACATTCAAAAGCGAAGGGAACAGTGAGTGTGAGTATGTGATTATTATATCCATGAAAAATGGAGATATAGTTTTGGGTGTGTCTGTATGTGTGTCTGTCTGTCTCTCTGTGTGTCTGTATGTGTGTGTGTGTTTGTGTTGTGTATAGTCAGCATAACTCAAGAACCTCTTGATGGATTACGATGATATTCAGTATGTGGGCGGGTGTTGTAAAGCCAAAATGCACGGTCAATTTTGGGCCCCCTGGTATGTGACCTTGGTACTGCAGCAGAACTTCCGTTTTTGTATCTTTTGACCTGGACGTGCTATGGTCTTGGCTTTTGGGTGGCAGAGATAGCTTGTTATATAATAAAGAATTGGTGTAGGTTTTGGCCACCTAGCAGCTTGCGCTGGAGATGCAGGGGCGTTATTGTGAAAATCTTCCAAGGAGAATAACTGAACAAAGGACCGACGGATTTTCATGATATTTTTCCGATTTGAAATCAAGTAATGTGATATTTCAGACCGTGCAGATCATGCTTTAAGATTATAAAACAATGGTCTTTTAGTACTATCAATTGCAATAGCATGTTGAAAAAGTATCTGATAAAGTTGGACTCTTTTTCTCTAAAACATAACTCTCGAATTCGAAAGCTACGATATAGAAATTATGTTAATGGTGTGAACAATTTGTCAGTGTTTTTTTTTTTGCAGTTATCAGATTTAGTCCACTAACCATCGTTAAATTTAATCATATATTTCCAGCTCATTATGCCTGTTGCTGTAACATGATTTTATGCAAATATCGGGTTTATTCCAATGACGGCATATGCAATTATGCCATTTCATTTATGATATGCCATTTCATTTATAATGGAGTGAATGGGACAAGGTTTGGGTTTTCAGAAGTGCTGGCGAATCTCCAACTTATTCAATTAGCCGTCATATTATTAGCCGGAGTCTACTCTATTTCCATGGACAGATTAGGTGACAAAATCTATGTGTTTAACCTTTAGCACACTGAAGTAGCCTTTTGGCATCCAATTCTCTATTGGTTACAGTCTTAGGCAGCAAGGAGAAGGTTAATTATGTTTTACATGTGTTAGAAATCCCTGTATTTACAGGTTTGCGTAGCAAAACCATTGTTGGATCCGTTGACATGTTGTGGCCGCCATCTTGAATTGTGACCTCTCTGAAAAGCGCCCTGCGTGCCGATTTGAGCTTATCATGAATAAACAAAGGTTCAAACAAACAAACAAACAAACAAGACGTCACGGGGTCGCCATACCATTTCATTGGGAGGGGTGTTTTTTGGGGTCGCTAGCGTTCTCTCTATTTTTTAACAAATCTGCACACAAAGATCACGCATTCAACTCAAATGAAAATAAAAATTCAATACCAATTCATATTTGTAAAAAGACCCCATAATCGCTAAACTAACATAGCAAACCTGAAGTATATGTAGCACGAATACTTAACTCTAGTTTCCTAAATATCTTCGTCTTTTTCTGACAGATATTCCCCTGACGGTGGTTCTTGGTGCGGCTTTTGGTGGCATGATCCTGTTCATCATTGTGGTGTACTGCTGGTGGAGGTGTTACCTGTTGTCATGGCGACGCAAAAACCTCTCTCCCGACAGCACTCCCCCTCCTCCCCAAAGGACGCTGGGAACGAGGACGGCCTGAAGATCAGCCTCTCGTCCCCAGACATCCCCTCGTTGTTCGGTAGTCAGGATAGCATGGCGTCCGGACGGGGCGGGAAGCGTTTAGTCCGGCAGACTACAGAACCAGTCAGCTCCGACAGACACACGTCCTTCCGCCGGAAACTAGTCGCCGACCGCCACATCAACTTCACGAGCGTAGACTTCACAATCCAGAGCGTACGCAGAAAAGAACAGCCGCCCGTTGGCCAGATCCGACCGGAGTTGTACAAGCAGCCTGCCGTAGAGAACCTACAGAAAGCCTCGGCTAGCCTTGCCGGGCCACAGGAGAAACCCTGCGGTAAGCTGCACTTCTCCCTCCTGTACAACCACGATACGGACCAACTCGTCGTACGCCTCGAGCGAGCAGAGGGACTCCCCCCGAAGGACTTCTCCGGAACGTCCGATCCCTACATCAAGCTCTATCTCCTACCGGAGAGAAAGAGAAAATTCCAGACGAAAGTGCACAGAAAGACTCTCAGCCCCGTCTTTAACGAGACGTTCTGCTTCAGTGTTCCTTATAAGGATCTACACGCGAGGGAACTACAGTTCTCCATCTATGATTTCGACAGGTTTTCCCGCCATGACTTGATCGGACAGGTGACGGTGAATGATCTGTTAGAAGAGACAGATCTCGCACAGGAGACGTGGCTATGGAAGGATGTCATCAGTACAGCCGCCGTAAGTGGTGTCTCATTTCATCACTTTGTTATCGACATTATTCTTTCATAATTTCTAATATTCCATATTTCTATTTTTATATTATTATTTTGTTTTTTTAACAATTCATTTCCATATCATTGTTTCAATATTTTAATATTTTTGATACTCCATATCTATATTTTCATCTTCTTTGTTATTTTATTCATTTCATTTTTATAACATCATTTCAATGTTGCATCATTTTGATAATCCATACCTATGTTTTGTTACTTTTTCTAGTTTTTACATTTCATTTCCATATTATTGTTTCAATATTTATATTTTCATATTCTTTGTTATTTTTAATTTCATTTCCATATCGTTATTTCAATGTGTTATCATTTTTGATAATCCATATCTGTTTTTTTATATTCTTTGTAATTTTTTACATTTCATTTCCATATCATTATTTCAATATTTTATCATTTTTGATAACTCATATCTATATATTTATATTCTTGGTTATTTTTCACATTTCATTTCCATATTATTTTTGATGTTTTTGTGATTTAGTGTGTCATCCGTAGAGCCACCGTAAGTACTGTTTCATTTTGTTACTTTGTCGTTTCCATATCTATAACTTCTAATTTTCCATGTCTTTATCTTTATCTTCCTTATGATTTGATTTATTTTTGAATTCATTGTGATTATTTTTTGGTTAATTCCTAAAACTATAGAAATCATTATAATGGTGAAAAGCTTTCACATGTTAACCATTAGCGATAATATTAGCGAAAATGTTGAAGAAACCTCTAACAGAACAAAACAATAGACAAATACAGTGAGACATACACAAAAGCAAAAATAACTCTGTTTCACATTATTCTAGCAATAAACACATTCATATCACTTGTAAAATGTCTGGGGTTGTCTTCTATGGCAAATCTATAGCAAAAAAAATATTTAAATCATCTGACAAACATTTACAGAAAACGTGTTCTTACAATTCTCATATGCCCGGCATATGTCATAAACACTGTAAACATTTTTGTTAGCGCACGCTGTTACGTTAATAGGATATATGATATGCCCTCTCTATACTGCTTATGACTACCGTTCCGTATCGAACTATAATCACTGAAGCAATAAAAGAAAATATGGATATTCTAACGCTCCTATAGCGTGAGAAAATTTGAATTATCCTACTAATTATAATCCTAATTAGCGTTATGGTAGGAATATGTTAGAAGCATAGAAAACAGTGTTATATCTAAAAATTTCTAAGCAAATGGATTTAAGCTGTTACAATGCAGCTTTCCTATGATAACAATTATTACAATTTTCAGAATACTTTCTTTACATCGAAGCTTTTCAATATTTTTCACATATGACATTTCCATATCTCTAGCGACAACAAAACCCTTGTGACTACACTTTACAGGCCTGTATTCCGTACTCAACATAGTCAATTATTACACATAATTATATCGCGGTCTCTTATAATAAATGTGTCAAATATTTCAATGCTACTGCACGCTTGAGCCATTAAGAATGAAGTATATATGACAACATAATACCACAAATTTAGACGCTATTCACTTATCAGTAATCTAGTTAATGCAGTCCTTTAGAAAATGATTGCTGAATTTCAATGCGTCAGGCACATCTTAAAAAGAAAAAAAATATCATTTTTCGTTTCCGATCGCATTACGCACCGAGTAATATAATTTAATCTTCGTCGCTTGTATCACATCTATGCCTTATGTTTTACTTTATGTTAGTGCATCGTAATTAATTGTTGTCATCTTGCAACATGCCTACGGGCATGAATTTGAAATAAACTTTTGATTACAATAATATACCCCTTACTACGTAAGAAATGAGACCTCCCTTGTGGTCTCTTGAAACGTAAGCCGTTTCCTCTTACCTCAAGCTTCAAATAGTAGTTGTTAATTTCAAAATAAACATCTGGCAATATCTATGTCATTTTCTGGTTGTTGTCCCTGGGAGCCCAGACTAGTACCGGGTCGCTAGCGATTTCCTTCGGCGGCCCAAGAACAGTCAGCCCGCCCGATCTTAATCAACGCTCCGGGGAGTTGTAGCCCGTGGGAGTCACCTCTCCGGCTAAAACTCCCCCGGTGGGCTAAATACGGCATCGAGGGGCTTGGAGCTTTCGGCCGCCGAAGGAATTAGCTAGAAGGAACCGGCTAAAAGGACCGGCAAAAAAAGGCCCGATAAACAATCTGGTTCCCAGGGTATCCTTAGGTTGGTAAGTCAATAGGTAACAAAGTTCTTTGTACACAACTTACTTAATTACTTTGACCTACCGCCCATGCCATCCTTGGGCACAAGCAACTGTTTTATTCAAGACTGGGTTTTCGGTGACCATCTGGTACCTTTCTTAGGGCAATTCTGTTTGGTTCTGTTACGTACTGCAAGTTAGGTGTCGCTGCTGACTGATGCGCTCCCAAATGCGGGGCTACACCGTCTCTCGGAAGGGACGTAAAATGGGGATGTTGTGTTTGACGTAGGCTGGGAACCATACCATCGGGGGCTCCTTGATATCTCTACGGCGCTGGGAGTGACCCCGCCCGCCCATACAGCTTAGTCCGCTCGGGGTGTGTTTACGGCCTTGGGTTAAATTACGTGGGCGGAAGTAGGGTGGTAGCGAAATTCTATATTGCAGCTAAGTAGATAGGCGATCAGAAACGATTCAATAAAGCAGACTGGGCCTGGTAAAACACCCCTAAGCCGACCGCTAGAGACTGGGACCAGGCTAAGTTTGAGGAGGTTCCTCGAGCACGTTAAAAGTAAGGACCAGCAACCCCTCCCTGTAGTAATATTCCTTGCTACTGAAACAGCAGTCTTAATCAAGGAAACTTGCTGCCACTAGGCACTACAAGGTTAGTCTCAAACTATACCCTCGGTGGCTCCCCGATATCTCTACGGCGTTGGGAGTGACCCCCGCCCGCCCAGACAGCTTAGCCCGCTCGGGGTGTTGGTTTACGGCCTTGGATTAAATCATCTCACAGTGGCAGCGGAAGCAGGGTGGCAGCGGAAGTAGAAAGGCAGCTAAGTAGACAGCCTATCAGAAACGATTCAAAAAAGCAAACTGGACCCGCTAAAACACCCCTAAGCCGACCCCTAGAGACTTGGACCAGGCTACTACAAGGTAAACATCAAGAGGGGACTATCAAAAAATTGTTCAGGCAAGAAATTGAGATCCACGGAATGAAATTAGTGCTGCCTAAACGCTGTACACACGAATATGAGACCTTTGTGATGTTCAGTACACAAAGGAAGTACGGTGATGCTTATGACGCAGATCGCCCAGACTGTGCCCTAATACTGACATTGATGGATCCTGTCTAGCTTGTAACTTGACACCTTGTCTACGTTAAACGAGGTAAATACTTTTCAGTTCGCTCAGAATCGTCGTAGGCATCTAAACGTGTTAGGATCACCGTAGCTAAGTGGAGTACGCCTAAGCCGGAAATTTGCCATTTTGTAATACCAACGCAACCCTATCAGTTCGAAATGTTATTTTTAAAAGCGTGCGAGTAGATTCAACTACTAGTATTTGTTCTCCTCTACCAAATGTTCATTTCATACGTATAAGTATACATATTTTATTTTCGAATACCTTCAAGTTGGTTATTCTTACCTCACAACGTTATATCTTATCCATATGGCCTGTGGAAAAATTGAAAATGATTTTTTTCTTCTTGGTGATTTAAGATCCTCCGTTCCGCGTTTTTCGGGCTGGAGTTTTTCAGTTGACAATATGACGCACGAATATACATGTATTATGTTATGTTTTGTAAATATCAGTGTATTGTTTGTATATGTGTATCTAGGGCCTCCCTAAAAATCAGTGCCAAGACACTGAGGGAGCTACCCTAGTAAAAGAATACAGAAATAAGAATGAAAAGAAAAATAATAAAAGTTCTTTACAGGTTTGCAAATAGGATTTCCAAAGTATTTTCTCCGTATATCCACCGTGATCCCCTGGCCCTAGCCCATACGAGGGTGATGCAGAAAATAATGCTCTTAGTAGATCCATTATAGCAGGTTTATTCTAGTATGAAATGAATTAATATTTGGAACAAATGTAAAGGCACATATCTGAAATAGTCTGAAATATCTCAATTTTGTTGTTCAGATCTTTATGAGCGACTGAGTTGATTTCAAGATCTATGATACTAATAACATTACGTTTTGACCCACCCACGTACTTAGCGAACGGTACGGGGGAGGTGTGTCATCGACGACGGTCTCATGAATAGAGTCCATTCCAAGTCACCACAAGGGTTTTTAAATGATATTTGTAATTAATTTGAATAAATTTGAATAAAAGAATATCTAATTCACAATGACTCTAAAGTTTTCAAAACAATCCAATTAGATGTTTTAGAAACATTTTGAAAGAGACTGCACAGAAATATCTTTATTTAGAATAAATTGCAAATATTTATGTGATTCTTCTAAATTTCAACACATTGAGAAATACAGACAAAGCTGTCTAAATAGTTGATTAGGGTAATTGCACCCATAAAATTAGGTGCTTATCCTGCCCTATTGTCTGCCTCTGTGTATTTTAGATGTCACTGCTTGACACTGGTCCTTTGTGCAAGCCATCTATGCATGGTGCCCAAGCATAAGTCGCAAAGATGTGTGAGTTGCTTTCTTCACAGCCCGCTGACCAATTTTTGAAATGTTACAAATAATTGTAAAATTGTAGAAATGGTAGAATGCTGTAACCATTATTTAGAAACTATTAGAAATATCATAGTCCACATCATTAATATTTCCAAAGATTTACACAACCGGGCGAATAATTATAAAGTTGAAATGACATTCACAATATTTCCAAAGTATGAAATCTCCTAGACAAATAATTGTAAAGAATTAAAAATAGTTGTAAATTATGACAATAACAGGCCTTGCGGTGGCTCGGAATTGACTCTACCTTTCCGCCTTGCTTATCACAACATCTCCCTGGTCCCGTACGCTCTCCAAGCAATGCTCTAGAAGCCTCTAAGATAAGATAAGAAGTCGTAGAAACCTTAAAGATAAAGTAAGAAGTCGTGGAAAAGGCTGGATGACGAAGGGCTTTAACCATATCGACAGGAATCACACAGGCTTACTACGTCATGCATTCAGGGCTCGCACAGCTAGTTACTGTACATGATACATTATACTTTATCTAGCGGCCTGAAGCGATTATATGGTCAGCAGATTATAGAGGACTTTGAAAGCTCCGTGGAAACTAATATGTGGTGACATTTCGTTGTACATAGAATGAGCAATCATCTTGGCAACCCTTTTATCTAAAGAATAACAGGGAAATGTATTTTTGGTACAGATTTATTTAGTTTTTAAAGGTAAGAGGTTCGGGAAAAATATGTTTGGCGAGTCGAAAACACAGACACGCACACGCAAATGAACGCATACATACATACTCACAAACGAACACAGAAGAAATAGAGGTAGTTCACACATATATAATCTACACAGACACACAGACATATACACACATACACACAAACACACACACACACACACACACACACATACACAACTAAACACACACAGAAAAAGCTTGGAGGGATAATTTTCTCAGACCGTCACTAAGCAATATGGCGGCCTTATTCCACCAACATGGTGGATGCCAAATTACGTCACAGAGTCACGTGATTCCCATCAGCCTATCACCTTACCGTACCGGTTCTATGTTACAGGAGAAAGTTGACCTGGGTGAAATCATGTTCTCCCTGTGTTACCTGCCGACGGCTGGCCGCCTCACACTGACCATCATCAAGGCCAGGAACCTCAAGGCCATGGACATCACCGGAACTTCCGGTCAGTGACGTAGTACTTCCGGTTATAACTTCATGCTTCTTTACAATATATGTACTTCATTTTTCAACGTATTCATACGCCAGTGACGACAAAAGGATACTAAAAGTATACTAGATAGTGGTTCGATTACGTTGATATTATAGATCTACATGTATGGTTTCCATTTTCGTTTCGTTCTAGAAAGTATCTATGTCACCGATTTCTATCGTATACACGACAGCTATTTTATACATATACCTATGTTTATTTCCCAGATGGTATCTATATCAATATATTCTGTAAAGAATACATGCGTGAAGGGTTTCCACAGGATTAGTTTTGTTTTAATTTTTATTAAGATAACTACCTCTGGGCGTGACTTTCATTTCGCTTCGCTTCATTAATGTTGCTATTTTGAGACAGACTAACAACATTGCACGTGGCTTTCACACTGGGTATTGTTTACACTTAATACATCATTGGAAATTAAAAACACATGCTCCTGAAGAGCTTTTGGGTTTTAATTACTTTGGAGAGACGGGCACTCTTTTTGATTACGGTAATAAATATGATTGATATAACATCGTTCATTTATATCGTCTAAATGAAATACCAATTATCATTATGATAATCAAATAGACAGTCAGCCCGCCCGATCTGAATTAACGCTCCGCGGCGAGTTGTAGCCCGGAAAGTGGGCCCTTTGGTAATGGCCGGTCAACTTTCGGGCTAGATCGTTAACCCTATCAAGACTGGGGGGGGGGGGGGGGCTAAAAGTGCCCGCGCCAACTTTGACATCGTATAACTGCCGAACGACATACGCTAGGACTGCCAAACTTGGTGACTTTTCCTAAAATTTAGTTGGCAACAATATTATGATAATTGTATAAGTTTATCATTTTTTGTGTTGCCATGGCAACGGGTTTCTGAAAAGCATTTTATGCAAAAATCTCTGATTTTTTTAAAACAATGACATTTCTTAGGTTTTCTTGCTCAACCACACTAGTTTTCCAACATGTATATTATCATATGTAATTAGATGTAACTTTCATGATTTAATATTCATAATTTATGCTAATTTGATGACGTAATCGGTCAAAATCCAAGATGGCGGATCATTACACCATTTTAGGTATCAACAGGCTTTTTTGCCTTCAAAATCGTCACTACGTGGCATTTTCTTTACCAGAAACATTTAGATTAACGTTTCTAGTCTATTTTAGTGTTTTTTTGGGTCACGTGACGTCAATTTATGACGTAATTTTGACGTCAACGTAGTTAAGATTTACGTAATATGTCTTGGTATACCTTAAAATCAACAATACATACTATTTTGTTTAATAAATTTAGATATTACGGGAATTCCCTATTTAGCCAATAAAATCACCTCAATGACGTCATAATGACGTGAAATTACGTCAAAACGTCACCAAAATTCTGGGAATTATAAAACTTTACATGAACATCACTCCCTGCAAATTTGGGTAGGATACATCATACCGTTCAGAAGTTATGACGGGGGGGGGGGGGGCGAATGAGCCCCCCCCCCCCCCCCCCCCCCCCCCGGTCCCAGATATCCCAAAAAGCCCAGTCTGGATAGGGTTAACTACCCCGTTGCGCTTATTTGTATCGGCGGGCTTAGAGCTTTGCAGGGTCGCCGAAGGATCCGGTTGAACGCCCCGATAACAGTCTGGCTACCAGGGTAGCAGGATATGCACGTTGGCACATGCGCAATAGTCAGGAACCCGAAGATGGCACGTGCCTCATAGTGTAGCATGTAATGTATAAAATGAAGATAGCTGTGTTATATTTTGTAAAAATGTTTGTTTAAAAAATCTCTAAATATTTCACGGGCGTATGAGATCTTCCGTGAATAGTTTCATCAGGTTGGCAAGTCACTGAATAAAAAGACGCTTTGTACACAACCAAGTGTTTCTTTCAACCGACGTCTGTCACCTTCCTAAGGGCTGGTTCACTATGCACTGCAGCTAGATAAAGG
Source organism: Branchiostoma lanceolatum (assembly GCF_035083965.1). Classification (NCBI taxonomy): domain Eukaryota; kingdom Metazoa; phylum Chordata; class Leptocardii; order Amphioxiformes; family Branchiostomatidae; genus Branchiostoma; species Branchiostoma lanceolatum. The sequence continues at coordinate 4,618,619 of NC_089737.1, forward strand.
TATCGCTGTCTATAGATGTGATCCCAAAGGTTAATTCATTATATATACATAAAATCACATATATACATAGAGATATACAAGCACCGCATTAACTATCTATCTATATATGTATTGTGAATACTTCACTTATGGGACCGCATCTGTAAGCAGCGACACCTATAGCTGCAGTGCACAGAAAGGAAGGTGACAGACGCGGCACGGTCACCGAAACTTCGGTTGAATTAGTAATTCTATTCGGTGTGGGTATGAGAAACTTTTTATTACCTTCGACTAGAAGGTTAATATGTTTTCGTCAGCGTTCGTGTGTGTGTCTGCCTGTCTCACGATAACTCGAGAATGCAGTGATATTTGGTATGTAGGAAGGTCATTTTAAGAACTCGAAATGATTAGATTTTTTAGACCCCTGGCGGCTATTTCAGAAATGCAGGAGCCGAATTTGTTTCAAACTTTGTATGGGAATAACCCAAGAAGGGGTTGACGGATCGCCATGATATTTGGTCTGTAGATAGCGTAAATACATGTGATGATTGACAATGTTGTACTAGTATGCTAATTATGCAAACCAGGGGCTAATATACATAATTAATCAGGAAACTTTATCCATTTTTTCCTTCAACAGATCCGTTTGTGAAGGTATCTCTGATGTGTGAAGGAAAGAAACTGAAGAAGAGAAAAACGTCCGTGAAGAAGAACACTCTGAACCCTGTGTGGAACGAGGCAATAGTGTTTGATGTCCCTCCGGAAAACATGGACCAAGTCAGCCTGCACATCTCTGTGGTCGACTTCGACCGGTAAGTTTCCGCTTATCGGCTGACGTCACTGTTGAGTTGCGCAGTGGCGTGCAAAAATTGGTCCTCACACTAAACTTTTGAAACCCCTTTTTTCTTGAAAATTTCGGTCCATTTTGTATACTTTTGGGCTAGAAGGAACAGGTAGGGTCTAAGCTTTCCCAGTTTGGTCAAAATTTGTATGTTTCAGTCATTTAGTTGGCGTAAGGAGATATCTTTGTGGTTTGGTTTCACATGCTCCGAGTGGACTGTTCCAGGCTGGAAGTAGGTCAAAGTTGACGATTGTTTTCGTCTGTCAGCTGTTACGAGAGAACGAGCTGGTCAACTGTCTATTTTCTTTGCATGATTCTAAAGTAGACAGATGTGGCTTTCTGGTACATAAGATTTTGTGGGGCTTGCAATGAATTTAAATACTTTTCTGAGCCCTTGTTTTAGTGCTTTAAAGCATTACTGCCTAAGGGCAAGTCTATCTCTTGTATATGCCCTCATGCCAAGTGAACCCACCCTCCTTTATCAGCGCTGAAACCCGCTCGAGAAATGTTTGGCAAACCCTCCCGGTCTCAGCCCTGATCTTTTGAACGGAGATTTTTGCTTCTGGGGGCGTCACTGGCAGTTGCTCATAGATAATTAATGAGCTAGCCTTATTTGGCACAAACAGTCGTTAGGTGCTCATGTATAATTAAGTAGCGATGTAAGACGTAAGCTGATTGGCTGATAGCTTCCCAGCGTCCTTTGCGGCTTTGCTAGAGATGAGCTTTGGCAAACCCTCTGATTGGCTGAAAGCTGTTTGTTGGTGACTTCGCCAGAGGTAACGAACATATCGGGTCTGCTGGGAGGACGGTATCTTACTGGAATGTTTTTGACCTGGCTGCAACCGAGCGGCTCAGAAGGGCAGGGCCGCTATGGGAGGTAACGAACATATCGGGTCTGCTGGGAGGACGGTATCTTACTGGAATGTTTTTGACCTGGCTGCAACCGAGCGGCTCAGAAGGGCAGGGCCGCTATGGGAGGTAACGAACATATCGGGTCTGCTGGGAGGACGGTATCTTACTGGAATGTTTTTGACCTGGCTGCAACCGAGCGATTTGACAAATCGATTAGACTTCATCGCTAAAAAAATGTATATTTTCATGCTTTATGTGTTTTGTTGTCTTTTATGTCATACATACTCATACTCGATTAGCATCATAAAGTCAAGAGTAAAATGTATCCAATTTAAAACCCAGCGTGCCGTAGTTCAGTGAAATACTTTCCTTATCTTCCTCACTGTGGAAAAGGAGAAGAAACCTACGGGACCGAAACTTGCGCCACAGTCGAAGATCTATCCACCATCTAAAATTAATGCCCTGAGGTCATGGGGGCTAACATCCATACATACCAGAGATTACAAATGCCATGTGGACAACTTCCTATGGAATATCTAGAATTCTTACAAATTGCACACAATACTATGCCATTTGGCTCGCCCCTGAGGCGTCGCCAAAAATAAGATTTTCTTTTTTGCCAAAATTACCAGCATACCTAATTAATGAGTCATTAATCAAGGAAGGTCGACTATCATCATATCTCCTCTTTTTTTTGCGATGTTCATCATATATTTTGTATGGTCGCAGGATACAAGCTATGGCACGTTTTATGCATTGATGACCTTGTAGAGTGTCGACAAGAAAAATCTATTATTCAGTTTTCCGATACGATTGTTAAGGATTACCACATATCAGTCAGATTAGTGATAAATCTTCTATCTATATTTATCTGTAGCGTACTTATTACATGGAGGATTAGACACAGAGTCGGCAAATATTCTCATTAAAGATGACCTTGATATTTTTGTTCATGTTTTGTATCTGGTGGCATCGTAACAGTTAGGATATTTGTCCAGAACCCAGAGGTCCTGAGTTCGAATCCAATGACATACCACCCTTGGGAAAGGCACAAATTTCCCCTCTCCACCCAGGTGTAAAAAATTAGCCTCGAATTCAAACCTAGTACCTATTATAATAGCTCCCGAGTCCGCAAATGCGGAGAGGAGATTTTGGAACTATAGTGGGTTTGGATTCCAGGCTAGTAAAAAATGGTACCTGACGTCGACTGGGGACGTAAACGGCAGTGGAAGGAGAGTGTTACTGTACGTGCTCTAGACATAGTGGATAACAACCTACTTAACCTACGCCCTAAAAAGGCTATGGATAAATAACTAAATAAATGGAACAACATTTAACTTCACCATTCTATCTACGTGAAAAATGGAGATATTGTTTCGGGTGTGTCTGTGTGTCTGTCGGTTTGTTTGTGTTTCAGGATTGTTGTAGTCAGCATAATTCAAGAACCACTGATGATGATGATGATATTTGGTATGTGCTGGGGTAGTTATTGGGGAGACAAAGGTCAAGGTTGATTTTAGATCCCCTGGTATGGGACCTTGGTACTGCAGCAGAATTTCAGTTATCTAAAATCTTTTGACCTGAGGTGCTAGGGTTTTTATATTTTGGTGGCAGTTAGCTTGTGATGTAAGGAAAACGTGGTGCAGTTTTGAACCCTCTAGCAGCTTGTTATCTTCCCCGAGAAGATTATGTTTTTGATTACGCCAGCTGCGTGGTGGGTCTGTATGTATGTCAAGAGCATAACTTGAGAAACCTTTGATGGATCTTCATGATTTTCGGTATGTAGTGGTTGTGAAAAGAAAAATCAAGTTCGAAAATGGTTCACCTGGCATTTTCCAACAGTACTGCAGCGGACATTGCATTTTTGTGTGTTTGTATGTGGGCAAAAAAAGTGACGGAAACGTTGATGGATCTTCATGATTTTGGGCAGATAAGTAGCGGTTGTGGGAACAGAGGTCAAGTCCAAAAATGGTTCCCCTGGCATTTTCCGTCGGTACTGCAGCGGGCTTTGTGTGTAACTGTATTTTTATGTCACCAAGATAAGTTTATATATATTTCCGTTCTTCCGCACAGTGTTGGCCACAGCGAGCTCATCGGAATGTGTGACGTAGGACAGAACTGCGCAGGACCGGGACGGGAGCACTGGACAGAGATGCTGGCCAATCCGCGCAAGCCCGTGGCTCAGTGGCACCAACTAGCGGACGACGGCAGTCCTGCATCTGGAAACCACGTCTCGCCTTCGCCGAATAACACGTAATCCCACGAAGAGGGACTGTTTTGGGACTGATATGTGGCAATTCATGCCCACAAAAGGCATAGACTGTCTCAGAGAAGAATCTTGGGCTTTAATGGCTTCGTTGGCGACATTGTAGATGTCACAGAAATCGAATGCTTTAAACATGGCTGACTGGAATTTTTTCAAGACCAGTACGAAGTTGTGCGTAATTCCATAATCACATGGCATTTTGACACGGGCAACAGATGTGGTAACGTATGAGATGAGAAAAATGTAAATTGAATCTACATGCCGAGTACTGATAGACGGGGACAAGTTTTATACGTTTAACTTGAAATAGTATGGAGTTAACACGAGATTCAAAGAAAACAAAAATTTCAAAAGAAAACGAGAATCAAAAGGTACTACATGTACGTTTTAGTGGCGCGAAATAAACATCATGGAATGAAACATCAGTACAGACCGTTACCATAAAGAAGTTCGTCTATTGTTCAAAGATTGTACAATGGCGTTTCAGCACCATGTAAAGACTGCAGTACTCAAGTCGATCGCTAGATGACGCGGTTGAATGGTCACCGAAGGATGAGCTCTTGTAAATATAGTATTAGGTAGTGGCGTATGTGACAATCGTAACCAAGAATTGCGTAAAGACATCGTTGTACAATGTTTCCTTTCATTTAGAAAAAGATGAAACAATGCCTTGTACATTTAAACAATAGAATGTTATAAAATGTATTGTGAACATGTAAGCATTTCTCGAGTAGCCAAAATTCCCTGTAAATGTTGCGAATTTGTTTTCTTTAATGTTGTAAAAGTTCTGTGTTAAATGAGTAACATGCAGTACTGCCGCCTAGCGATTTTGTACATAACAGCAGACGCATAGTAACATACTGTACTAGAAACTTTCCTGTCTGATTAAACAGATCACTCAAGCAAATCGTGCAATACAGTTAGCTCGTCGTAAAGAAGACAACTGTGAAATATACAACTTGTATTGTTAGTAGTATATACTTTTGGCAATATGCCTCAGTGTGATAGTATTATTGTCTGAATATTTCATATCGTACGTAAACCAAGTCTTGCAATTTGTACTGCAAAAATGTGCTAATGTTACGTCGTAGGGTTTCCTGACAAGAAATCAGTAACTTAAGAACGAAGGAAAAATTAATCAGTTGCATACTAGCGGTAGATTGTATAAGTCATAGAATTGTATATAATTTGTAAGAAAAGCTTACTAAGGAATCGTATTCTTGAAGTTAGTGAATTGTACATATTGTCTCGTATGCTTCAGAATTACACAAGCTTTGAGAATGCACACATTTGGCTGAATTCCTTACTGAGTCTAATGTTACTCTCGATGTGTGTGTGTGTGTATGTGTGTGTGTGTGTGTGTGTGTGTGTGTGTGTGTGTGTGTGTGCGTGTGTATGTGTGTGTGTGTGTGTGTGTGTGTGTGTGTGTGTGTGTGTGTGTGTGTGTGTGTGTGTGTGTGATTGACCGCCGTGCCTATCTGACGGTCCCTGACTCCATATAAGCAGATGAATATTTTAATTAGCGTTTTTTTTAGAAACTTTTGCCAAATTTCGGTCATTTCGGGAATGGGGAAATTGCGAAAGGCTCGCACAGGGGTTTAAATTTTTAGACACATGTAAAAATGATACGATTCCTTTAATTTAGAATCTATTAATGGATGCGGTCGAATGTACGTCATACCATCAGGTGTGTATCATACCACATATGTATGAAGTATTCTCACAACTTATGGGCGTTCTTTTTGTTGTTGTACGCGTTCGCATCAGTTTTGGGGTGTCCAGATGATATCATCCATTAAGTCAAGGCAGAGTGGCCTTCGATTCTGTGCTTCTAGATTTGCAATTAAAAAGGTAAAAAAATTAAGTATGAAAATATTTCAAGGGAGCTTTAGTAAAAACAGGATCACTAACGCAACAAAGTTGATATGATAGAAGAGCATGTGTTCTTGTCATATTTTAAACGAACGTAGATTGTCGCGAATAACAATAGTGTTTGTTTTTTCAAATGATGGATAATGCCTTATATTTTGACAGACTCTAGTAACTGATTTTGATGTCAAGTGTATGTAATGTTTGGCATTATCATAATTAATCAATGTGGGTTTGGCGCCCTACCTATAGATGCTGGTTTGACTAACGTTGTCAACGTTTCCTTGTTTCACAAAATAGAATTGCTATTCGGACGTCGTGTCTCCTCAGAACATGACAATATATAGGATATGTATACTCGATAACTTTTACTTGTAAATTGCGAACAAAACTTATCATCGATGACATAACATCCGATTGTTTTGTTGCTAAATGTCTTAAATATTGTCATTCTTTATTCTGAATGGTCACATTATTGAAATCAAAATATAATTAGTATCTAGAATTCAAACCCCTTTACGAGCCTTTCACGATTTCCCATTCCTGAAATGATTGAAATTTGGCAATTTGGCTGTCGTTTTAGCCACTATTCTGGAGGCGGTCGGGAGCGGTACTGCAGATAAGGCTCTCATAGGGTATATCGTCCTGACTCGTAAATATTTGAAAATATGCAAGACATTTGGCTTAAAACCCATCAAACTTTCTCAAACAGGTCAAGACGTGTTCGCCTATTTTTAGAATCATCTTCAAGAGTTTTATATACATAAGTTCTCGTGAAAGGATCGTTTTTTAGGAGTCAAGAGAGTTATACCTTGGCCACGCGTCGAAGCGCCACCTATATTATACATCCATGTTAATATCACTTCAAATACGTGATTAGTAGGTTCACAATATATGTCGACATCATCCAGTTTCCCTTAACAACTGTGTATCTTCTTATATGCAGTAAGGGACCGTCAGAGAAGCCCGGCTGTCAATAAGAAAACATTGCAATCTTTCATCACCCTAACATCTGCTTGGAGATTGGATAGGCGGGTGTAAGAATAACTTGAAATGCAGAAAAACACACATTCTGGCCATTGAACACAGAGTCCTTTATTTATTATATGACACTGGCAGAAATATACAGATATCAAATGACAGTAATGACAATTCCAATGACCACCCAATGATGTTAGTTAGTTAGCGTCATACATGCACATGAAAACCGGGTCCCCAGAGAGTCCGAAATGGAACGAAATGGAACGAAATGGAACGAAATAAAACGAAATGGAACAAAATGGAATGAAATGGTGTGAACTGGAACGAACTAAAGCAACATGTCGCTCAATTTCATTCTATTTCGTCCATTTCATTCCATTTTACAAGCACTTTCTTGGGACCGATGTAAACCTGTACATTATAATTGTGGATTCAGTGAAGATAATTGTCATACCATCTACTGTACAGTCTTTAAGCACATCAAATCCTAAGCTATCTAGTCAACTTACATCAGCGTGTGTGCCTGGCGCTCCACTATGCATTGTCTTGAAGCAACATTGATAAAGAAAGAAATCATGCATTTCCAACTACATACTATCATGCTCATATGTGTTGAACAGCATTGTGTTGAACTTTCTTCTAACGTACATGATTAAAATTTGGACAAATGGAATTCTAGCCGCTTCTTGGCTTTGTCATTAAAAGTTATAGTACATTTTATTGTGTCTGTGGCACCAAACACTCCCCAAACACAAACAATTATATGCAGTTGGATTTTCATATGAACATACTTTCAGTGTTGATTCAGTAAACTTTAAGGCGATTGTCATACCATCTACTGTACAGTCTTCAAGCACATCAGATCATAAGGCTAAGCTTTCTAATCAAGTACAGAAAATATCCATGCACTGTTCAATTCACGTGTTATGCTCATATGTGTTGAACAACATTGCGTTGAACTTTCTTCTAACGTACACGATTACAAGTTGGAAAAATGAATTTCTAGCCGCTTTTTGGCTTTGTTAAGCCGCTTTTTGGCTTTGTCATCAAATGTTATGATACATTTATTGTGTCTGTGGCACCAAACACTCATCAAGCACAAACAATTGCATGTAGTTGGATTACATATGAACATACTTGCAGTGTGGATTCAGTGATGGTGGTTTTCATACCATCTACTGTAAGTCCTCAAGCACAAAGATCCTAAGCTTTCTAATCAAGTACATTCGTCATATCCTACTACATATGTTCATCTTTTTATTACGATATTAAGTTGACATTTCTTCTATCGTGCACAATTACATTTTGCAGAAACGGAATTCTAGCCGCCACTGGGCTTTGTTAGAATAAATCATGATACAATTGATTGTGCTCAGTTTGGCACTAACCACTTCTCAAGCGCGTCAGTTCAATAACTTCTACTTATTAAGTGCAAATTAACTGAGCGTGATTATTTCAGATATCAGAATTTTTATCACAAAGGTGCAGAACATTTTGACAGAGTTCTAGTTTCTTTTAACACATTATCATATCATCTACTGTACAGTCTTAAAGCACAAAGATCCTAAGCTTTCTGATCAAAGTACACTCGTCATTTCCTACTACATATGCTCATCTTTCTATGACAACATTAAGTTGACATTTCTTCTATCGTGCACAATTACATTTTGCAGAAACGGAATTCTAGCCGCCACTGGGCTTTGTTAGAATAAATCATGATACAATTGATTGTGCTCAGTTTGGCACTAACCACTTCTCAAGCGCGTCAGTTCAATAACTTCTACTTATTAAGTGCAAATTAACTGAGCGTGATTATTTCAGATATCAGAATTTTTATCACAAAGGTGCAGAACATTTTGACAGAGTTCTAGTTTCTTTTAACACATTATCATATCATCTACTGTACAGTCTTAAAGCACAAAGATCCTAAGCTTTCTGATCAAAGTACACTCGTCATTTCCTACTACATATGCTCATCTTTCTATGACAACATTAAGTTGATATTTCTTCTATCGTGCACAATTACATTTTGCAGAAACGGAATTCTAGCCGCCACTGGGCTTTGTTAGAATAAATCATGATACAATTGATTGTGCTCAGTTTGGCACTAAACACTTCTCAAGCGCGTCAGTTCAATAACTTCTACTTATTAAGTGCAAATTAACTGAGCGTGATTATTTCAGATATCAGAATTTTTATCACAAAGGTGCACAACATTTTGACAGAGTTCTAGTTTCTTTTAACACATTATCATATCATCTACTGTACAGTCTTAAAGCACAAAGATCCTAAGCTTTCTAATCAAGTACATTCGTCATTTCCTACTACATATGCTCATCTTTCTATGACTTCTAGTTTCTTTTAACACAAATTGAATAGAAACAATTTGATATTCTTGCTGGCTTTTCTAAAGAAGCTTTCCTTCTACAGGTAACCCTACGAACAAATCACTACAATCACTGAAGACAAAGAATTTACAGGGCCTCTGCACTATCAAAATCCACTAAGTCCATCCACTAATCAGAAGTTGGTTTTACATGTACCATGCTTTGGATTTGTTCTTCCTGGTCCCAAGTAATTGATCAGCTGCTGCTTTAATGTTCTTGTATGCCACGTAAGTTTCATGTTTTTTTCCAAAGCTTATAGTATTTCCAAAGAAAGTAATTTTCTTTCAGAAGTCTGGAGTTTCGGAAAATGTTAATCTTCGGAAGGGGTCTTTTAGCGACCCAGACTGGACATGCCATTCAGTTGCTTGTGTTTTCATACAGCACTGATGATGTTTTTGTCTTACCACCAGGCTGTCCAACAGCTGTCATGTACATCTTGTAAGACGTGCTGTCCTTATTCTCAGGCTGTCCATGAGCTGGGCTATGCAGGACGTGAGACGTGCTGTCTTTACTCTCAGGCTGTCCATGAGCTGGATTCTGCAGGACCCGAGATATGCTGTCCTTACTCTCAGGCTGTCCATGAGCTGGATTCTGCAGGACGTGAGATGTGCTGTCCTTACTCTCAGGCTGTCCATGAGCTGGGTTATGCAGGACGTGAGATGTGCTGTCCTTACTCTCAGGCTGTCCATGAGCTGGGTTATGCAGGACGTGAGATATGCTGTCCTTGCTCTCAGGCTGTCCATGAGCTGGATTCTGCAGGACCTGAGATATGCTTTCCTTACTCTCAGGCTGTCCATGAGCTGTGCTATGCAGGACGTGAAACATGCTTTGCTTCTTTGCACCATTAAACTGCAAGACATTCAAGCTTCTAATCACGGTTTCTTCCTTCACTTCGCAAGGAACCTCACCAACACTTTTACTGCCATTTTCTTCTTCGTCCTCATGTTTTGGCCCTTCATTGTCCTTTGTTGGTAGTGACTGGTCGGCTTGTTGGTCGCCTGGTTGATTGATGTTCGTTGATAGGTTGCCATCTTTCACTTCTTCGTCCTCATGTTTTGGTTCTTCATTGTCCTTTGTTGGTAGTGACTGGTCGTGGTCGGCTGGTTGATTGATGTTCGTTGATAGGTTGCAATCTTTCACTTCTTCGTCCTCATGTTTTGGTTCTTCGTTGAGATCTGTAGGCGTTGCCTGGTCCTTTGCGTGGGCGGCTGGCTGTTTGATGTTTGTTGATAGATTGCAATCTTTCACTTCTTTGTCCTCGAAATTTGGTTCTTCGTTGAGATCTGTTGGTGGTGCCTGGTCCTTTGCGTGGGTGGCTGGTGGTTTGATGTTTGTTGATGGGTTGTCATGTTCCTCTTCTTCCTCATACTTTGGCTCTTCATAGGCAACTGTTGGCAGTGCCTGTTCCTCTGGTTGAGCAACTAGTTGTTTGACGCTTGTTGTTGATGATTTATTATCATTTCCCTCTTCCTCCTCCTCATAGATCGTCTCCAAGTCTGCATCTATTGGGCGAGACTGCCCCTGTAGATTCGGTCGGGCGACTGGTTCATTGGCGATTGCCGCCTGTTGGTTGATGATGGTTTGTTGCGGCATTAATGATGTGAGGCGTCTTACAACCCGTGGCGTGTCGGGGCAGTCCGCTCCATACAGCGGGATCCTACAGCTGTCATCCGCTTGGTGTTCAGCGGGGTCAAAGTAGACCACTGCATACGGCTCGATGTTTTGGCTTTCTTCTGTTGCTGCACCACCCATTCCAGTTGGTTGGTTGTCCTGGGCCAAACCTGCGCCGTGGCAGCGTTTGTAGATGACGAGGACACCTACTGATGCCAACACGAGGAGGAGAGGCACAGCCACAGCACAGACCGTGACAAGGGTATGGTGGCTTTTGTCATCCTCGTTGATGCTTGGATCTCCTAGACTGTCAACGCGGGCCATTTCTGTTGTAGGCTGAGCGAATGGCACATCATTTGTGGTCGGTAACTTTGCATGGTTGCCGTTGTCATCCCTTTCGATCATTGGGTCTCCTAGACTGCCAACGCGACCCATCTCTGTTGTGAGCTGAGCGACTGATACATCATTTGTGGTCGGTAACTTTGTACGATTGCCGTTATCCTCTTTGTTGATGCTTGGGTCTCCTAGACTGCCAACGCGGCCAATCTCTGTTGTGAGCTGAGCGACTGATACATCATTTGTGGTCGGTAACTTTGTACGATTGCCGTTATCCTCTTTGTTGATGCTTGGGTCTCCTAGACTGCCAACGCGGCCAATCTCTGTTGTAAGTTGAGCGACTGGCACGTCCTTTGTGGTCGGTAACTTTGTGGAGTCGACCGCGGGAATGGTCCTGTTGTAAGAGCTTGTGATTCGCGCGTCCTCGTCGGTTGGTATGCTGATACGCTTTTGTGACGTGTCCATCTTGGTGAAAAGGCAGTCCCTCCAAAGGGTGGAGAGGACAGTTCCGAGGAGTTCAGCAGGTGACGCACACTCCAGGTGGAAGCGATGACTGATTTGCCGCACCTGAAACAGGTGGCAGATGAACCACGTGAGGTTCTCGTCACATCGCAGTTGGTTGTGGCCCACCTGAACCATCAGGCGCTTGTTTTGGTTCAGCAGGCGCATGACATTGTTGTGGATGGCAGTGATGCGATTCTGTTTTAGGTTTGCGGTCTTCAAAGCTTTGAGCTGCAGGAGAGCCGCAACGGGTACAGACGCCAGGTGGTTTTGGGACAACTCCAGCTTGTAGAGGCTTTGCAGGCCGCGAAATGCATACCGCGATATGCTTGAAATCGCGTTCTTGTTGAGGTACAACGAAGCCAGTCTTCCAAGCCCAAGGAACGTATCCGGCTCTGAAGATAAAAAGAATATGGTTGATGGTTTATATGTAGCGTCGTATGGCGTATAATGGATAGATCTAGAACATTCGACTGTCAAACAAGGGGACCCGAGTTCGAACCCGGGTTGCCCCCCCAGACATGTCTGGACATGTGCCCCGACGTTGTGCCCTTGGGAAAGGCACCTAACACGACTTTCCTCACTTCACTCAAGTGTAAATGAGTACCTAGCTCATCTATGGCTAGGGACGTCCCTCGGATATGACGTTAAATGGAGGTCCCGTGTTTGGGAAGAGCCACACCCTGCGCACGTAAAAGAACCCACCACACCTTTCGAAAAAGAGTAGGGGCATGCCCCGGTGTGGGATGGTCCAAACCTTACAGTCTGGTCTGACATCTTGAAAAGGTGATAGTCACCTGTTATGTCAATCCTTCAACAAATGTGGTAAATCTAAATAAATAAACAGTGAGCCAGGTTGAAACTAGGATGGGTGAAAGAGTGAGTTGCCACCTGGACTTTGTTGCAGGCCCAATGGACGATTTTTTTAACAACTCGGCACACACCGCCTCCACAATATTTCAGAAATCACATAAAGAAACCCCATAACAAATGATATATTAAGAGAGTCAAGCCAAGGACCAAGGACTACCTAAAACTATAATGCAATATAGACCGTCCATCGAGGAAGACAGAAGGTTAGGCAACGGAAAAGATCAGAGAATAGACAATAGACAGTGGACAGGCTAGCCTGGTCCCAGTCTCTAGGGATCGGTTTCGGGCGTTTTACCGTGCCCAGTCTGCTTTATTGAACCGTTTTTGATAGCCTTTCTACTTCGGCTGCCACCCTACTTCCGCTGCCACCCTACTTTCGCCGCCAGCTAATTTAATCCAAGGCCGCAAACCAACACCCCGAGCGGGCTAAGTTGTCTGGGCGGGCGGGGGTCACTCCCAATGCCGTAGAGATATCGGGGAGCTACCGAGGGTATGGTTTCCAGGCTATGGACAGGTATGACACTAGGAAAAACATTGAGAAGAGCAGAAAACAGAGAAGGGTGGACAAAACCGGTCGTCAGATTTTCTGTGGTGCCCCAAAGATCAATACTTGGACTAAGGGATAGATGTGATGAGACTAACCCTGTTTAATGATAGGCAACGCTCTTTGTAAGGCCATGTTGATTTGATTATATTGATGACATCCGCGCGCGCATCAATTTTCGTCCATTTCCAAAATTAAAAAAAAGCGTTTTCTACCATACTGCAAAATCGTGCAAAGCAGCTACAAAATGAGCAAATATGTGCTGTAAATTGCAAAAAGATATTTCGGAAAACGAATATAAATGCCTATAATGCTAAACTCACAGAGGAAAATGTGCAAGACCAAAAATGACGAATCAAATTATTTGGTATATCATTCTCTGTGTGATAAGTTATTTGTTCAACCTTCTTGACCACGTATATTTCATAAATATGATAAAGGCACTTTTTTTTTAAATTTGCACGCTCGCATCAGTGTTGGGGTTCCAAGAGGATGTATCCATATAATCAAATCAACATGGCCTAAGTAAAATAAAATTCTGAGAAATTCTTGTGAAACGGGCCTAAAATATGCTATTAAGCTCGCTCCTGAAGCTTCACTAAAAAAGGGAATTGCAGGTTAATAATTCAAGAAGCGACTATCATAGTATCTCTTAAAACTCACCCAGCCTAGAGATGCGGTTGTCAGCGAGGGAGAGAAGACCAAGACACGGCAGACCTCTGAAAGCCCCCGGCTGTAAGGTGGAAACATTGGACTTCTTAATCCTCAACTGCTGAAGACTTGAGACGTTTGGGAAAGACCACTCCAGAAGAGTAGGTGCAAGGAGATACTCGATGTGGATTTCTCGAGTCTCTTCGTGGAATCCAGTTGGTATGGCATCGATACACCATTGCGTTTGACTCCCATAACCCTTCCATGTGCATGGGGGCTTCTTTCCGAGTTTGTAATATGGACAGTGACAATCAAACTGTTGTAGTCCAAGATTCTCGGTTCTACAGCTACCTGGGCAACTTTGAGCTGCAGCAAGCGTAAAATATAAAAGTGTGGAGATCAGAAGTAAAGAAACGAGTGCCTCGCTTCGTGACATCTTGAAAACTGATCGTTTACACTGATTTCTTCCCACATCGCTTTAATAATGAAGTACAACCTGAATATGCATTGTACACTTTCCTATTCATAAATGGGGGTGTAGTTGCTAACGTGCTGTTATCATGTTGATACAAATTTGTCTGGGAAAGCTGCTGTTTGATTTATGAAACAACGTTGGTAATTGAGGAAAGATGCGAACGTCATTGCAAGCACCGCCTACGCATCGACGGAATTTTTCTCATTTATGATTTTCTAATGAGTTATTTCAATGAAGTGCAACCTGAATATACATGGTGTACTTACATATTCATAAAGAGAGCACAGTTGCCAACGTTCTGTTGTTATGTTGTTCAAACTTTAAGTATTTGTGCTACATATACTTCATTTCGCTGTGTTAGTTTAGCGATTATGGGGTCTTTTTAAATATATGAATTGGTATTAAATACTTCTTTTTATTTGAGTTGAATGTGTGATAGTTGTGTGCCGATTTGTTAAAAATAGAGAGAACGCTAGCGAGCCCAAAAAACACCTCTCCCAATAAAATGGTTTGGCGACCCTGTGACGTCACAATCCAAGATGGCGGTCACCACTCATGCCAAAGGGATCCAACAAAGTTTTTGCTACGCGAACCTGTAATTTGATGAAACGTCGTTCATCTTGCAATTGGTAATTGAGGAAAGAAGCAGGCACCACGTGCACCTACGCATGAACGGATTGTACAATTTTCTTGTCATCAATGGGTGACGTTTGTTACTGGTTTGTAATTATGTTGTTACAAATTTGTCTGAAAAAGTTGCTGATTTTTTCAATTTGAAGAAACATCATAGGTTTGAAAGTAACTACGCATGGACGGAAATTGTTTGATTAAGAGAAGCATGGATATATACAACTACATATTTATGTATAACTACGATGCACTTGCCAATTTAATTTTTTATTACCTTCGCCAGTGTTATATTTTGGGCAGAGTTTGTTTATGTGTGTATGGGTGTGTATGGGTGTGTATGGGTGCGTGTGTGTGTGTGTGTGTGTGTGTGTGTGTGTGTGTGTGTGTGTGTGTGTGTGTGTGAGCTGGTCCCCAAGACAAGTCGAGAAAGGCTGACTGGATTGGTTTTATATTTGATGTGTTGGTACATTGTAACAAAAACTGAAAGTGATTAGATTTTTTAACCCTTTGGCGTCTGTCCGTGGTACTGCAGCAGAATTTCCGTTTGGTGTGTTCTGGACCACCTGTGATTTTAACCTTTTGGTGGCAGATACAAGTATAGCTAGATCAAATCTGCAAAATGAATTAAGAAATTGTATAAATATCACATGCTTTCCACGATAGGTCTATACAACCATGTGATTTATGTAACCAAGAGAGGAACATCGAGAAATATTATGCAAAAAATGGACCCCTGGTTAGGCTAATTACTTAGCAATTCACACACTTCAGTGGATAACCAGCTGATGTTTAGAATCTTCTTCTCTGGATACACTCATATCTTTTTGCATGAGGATAAAAAATAATGATGAATTTAGCCAAGTTTGTAGGGCAATGATAAAGTGTCTTTTCCCCCTTCAAAACTGCTAGAACTCTGACAAGTAGGCTCTACCAAAACTGTGGTGAACTGTAAACGGGCACCCCACTGGGCAGTTACATGTGTGGTCCACACTGCCCAACTGCCGATTGGCCTTGCATTTTTTGAAAGTTCACAGTTTTTAACCCTCAAACACCTGAACCTTTTTGCGACTAAAATGACCGAACGGGGTCAAAAATGAACCCAAAATGTTTTGTTTAGTAAAATCTCCCTTTTCACTTTTTTCGCTGATTGTTACCTGTACATTGCTTAATCAATGTAAGAGGAATGTTTTGGCATTTTTAGGTTATAATCTCTCATGGGTGGCCATAGAGTCTTACAAATAATAATTCTCCAACACTTTAAAAAAGGATATATTTTATAGACGCCAAATATAAATTTAGAAGGAAAATATGTTGCTGAAGTGCCCCAAGACATTTTGACAAAATAGGTCCACTCAGTGCATTGTGTTCAAAGTGCAGTTCTGTTTTCAATGACAGGATTGAAAATACATGACGTCACTCTAGTATAAATCCATCAGTGTCAGATCATATAGTCTGAAAACACTAAAAGATGAAGTTGATAGAACAAGACATTGCTGCTCTTTTGGAACCCTAAACTAGTTAAAAAATTTTATCAAAAAATATAGTTTAATTTTTTCACCCCTACGTTTGGCCAATGGAAAGATCCAGAAAAAGGGAAATCCCCCTGCCCAAATGCCCTACACGTTAAAAGTTCCGGTACACCTGGACACTTCCTCTTTCGCTGGTGCCAGTCGCGAGGTGAGACCGTTAGTGAAGTGTGGCCATAGGTTAGAATTCAAAAGGTCTCGTTATACACAAAGAAGGCCGCTTTCCTTCATATTAAGAGGTGCTGACAACAACGCAACTTGACAAAAGAGGTGTGTACGGTTGACAATGTATTTTGATCTTTTCTACAAGAACGTAAGGCCATAATTGCCATAGATTTATCATGGCACGCTGATGTTACAGGATAGTTTGGTAGGCGAACAGTTTGTGCCCGGCGTGTCCTTCTACCAACAAATAATACGACGTAGGTTGCATAATTCTAAGGAGTGGCGACCAAAATCAGCATATCGGCTGTATTTTACAAATGTCGGAAAGGATGACGGTAAGATTTCACCTGATAAGCGCATGACCACGTGACTATTTGATCCAATCAGAGCTGTTCGTTCACAACACGATTTACCATGCACGTTCACAAATTAGCCTTGGATTACCATACTGGAACGAACAATAGTTACAGAGCAATGAAAACATACGCAAAATCGATTGCAGAATGAGTACAAGTTAGGTTTGTTACAAAGTCCATTTCCAAATCTACGCTACACAAGTATGTTAAGAGACGATGTCTGTAAAAACCAAGAAAACTTACAAAAAGTTGGCCCCCAAAAAATAGATTTTGTTTGGTGTTAGGGCCTTGGCTCAAACTTACAAAACGTTTTAGCTTTAGCTTTGTGGTTACCAGTTGCGACGGCAATGGCCATTTTTCAAAATGGCGGACTTTCGTCTGGTGTAATTGCCTTAGTCTCAAACAAATCACCTTTGGACTTTTGTAACTCCTACAGGCTTGACAAATATTCTATTCAGTCTAACCTATGTTGTTACTTATATCTTGATAAAAACAAGATGGTAGGTAGTTTAGCTCTAAATATATCTGTAATGAGATACAGCAGAGGTTTGAGTATGACTTGTTTTCGTAAATTTTCAAACTTGACAAAAAGCGTTTCTTTGACGATCAATAAATACCTCCTTCACGGGCAGTTTAATTTGATTGATTTTCAGTAAAGTTATAGTTCATACTTTTACATACATCATATCTAAAAATTATAAAACAACTTCCGGCCAACCGTGTACCTAGCTTGAGCAACATCTTATCTCTATAATTAGATAAAGATAAAGTGGCATTCAGTCTCTTTGTAACTAACAGTAATACAATCATTTAAAAGAAAACTTTTTCTAAAATATAGATATACATTATGCAATATCACTAAGCACCCTTTGTACCCCAGCGACATGACAATTTGTGAGAAAATACCGGAAATGGCCAGTCCGTGGCATTCTGGAGCACATTTTGCTGACCTGTAACCTACAAGTAATTTTTGGGGCGGGGTGGGGGTCGAGCCTGATTTCAATTGTTTCACCAAAAAGTATTCCCAAGACATGGGAGCATTAGAAAAGCAGGGCCAAATATGTTTGAACAATAGGAGAAAACGAACAGGTAGTATTGAGATTTTTACTTGCATCATAATCAGCAAAATAAGTTTGACTTTGTTTATTTAGCAAAATGAGCTCAATGGGGAATAATATGACTCATTTGATCGATCGACTTTTGTCCGCACTTTCTCCCAAAACAGCTCAGAACCAGTGTGCACTATACCCTGCTCCTGTCCAGCCTACATTTTTTGTCTATAAGAGCCAGTTGCAGCACAAAGGTGAGTTATAACAAAGTTTTTTTTGAAAATCGTCATTCTAATCTTGTCTGGGTCATATCCAGCTTCAGTAGGCAGAAGTAAAGCAATGTAACAAAAAGATAAGATATGTATGTACATGTCGTTGCCTGTTCAAGTTATATATTGATTCAGAACTAAGCATTGACCTTGCCACAACTTGGAAACAGGGTTTGAAATACCCACCTTCAATCTAGTATTTTGCCGAGAACATTTTAAGATCACATTCCGATAATGAATTACCAGTAGTAGGTAAAATCTTCGACCAATTTAGGCAACATATTTCACACAGCTCTCTGCGTCCCCATGCAATTATTGAATCAACTTTGGTATTGAACGGAAGGTTTTCGACAGGTCGGTAAACAGAGCTATGATAAGGGCTCAGCCTGGCTTCTTAGAATCCAACGCTGTAAGCCATGTTTGTACCGGTATGCGCACAAGATCGTTGGTTGTCGAGTAGCCCCTCATGTACGCATACTGTTTTTCATGACGGCGTATAGATGAGGGAGAAGTCTTTCCAGGATACAACGCTCCATCACCGTAGCTAGCACAAACAGACACACTCAATCGAAAACATAATCTTCTCAGCCAAGGTAAAATCCAATTTGACCTGCATGGATAAAAAAATTCAATTACCCAGATCGAAGACTTTTAGACAAGCATATTTTACTCAAATGAGCTAACGTGGCAATTGTAACTCTTATCTGATTATAAGATCATGGTCCATTTCTATTTAGCAAAAGCAGTAAAAAGTTACATTTGATCGATCAACTTTCTGAGTATACAACGTAACTGTTGTGTTCGTACTTCAGCCCACACCAGCTCAGAACACCACTACACCCCGCTTCTGATCCTGTCTACAATCCTTGTCTGGAACAGCAATATGTAGCACAAAGGTGAGTTAAAACAGAGTAAAGAGTTAGTTGAAAATCATTAAACAATGTCTAGGTTACATCCTGTTACAATAGGAAGAAGTAAAGCATGGTCTTAAAATTGCAGGATATGTCTATACATGTTGTAAAAACATGTATCTGCTTGTTCAAGGTACAAATGGAAGTACTTTAGTAAGCATTGTCCTGGCCACAATGTAGCTGAACAGGGTTTCAAATAACCCCCCCCCCCCTTCAATTTAAAATTTGCAGAAAACGTTTTGAGATCACATTCAGATTATGAACTACTGATACACGTAGTAGTAAGGTAACATTTGCGACCAATTGCAACATACTTCACTCTGTCTCTCTACATCCCCGTGCAAAAACTGAATCCACCTTCTGCGAAAATAAACCAACGAGAACCGGAACATGACAGTAGACTATGACATACCCTGCCACTCATACTGCAATAACCATGATAATTAAACCAGAAAAACCTTTGACATTTGGTAAGCGTAGCTGCGGCCATGACATGTTTCATTATTTGTGGTGGGGAGGGGGGCGGTTTATAAAAAGTACCATTAAAAGTGTACCTACCTCAGGTTTTGTATACTATAAGTCTATTTTTGCAATATCTTAGTAGTATATATCAAAATGCCATACTGCGAGTGAAATTTGGGGCCCCTATAGGGCCATTAGAAGTGCTATTTTGAGTTTGTCAAAAGTAGCTCATGTTGCATTGTTCAGGGTGGGGAGGGGGTCGATTTGTGAAAAGTGCCATTTCAATTTAGATGTATTCGAATTCCCCAGGTTTTGTAAACAATAAGTCTATCTTTTCAATAGCTTAGTAGGATATAGCATAAGGCCATATTGTGTGTGAAATTTGGGGCCTACAGGGCCATTACAAGTGCAATTTATGTTGATGAAAAGTGACTCATGTTTCAATGTTTGGGGTGGGAGGGGGGCATTTAAAACTATCACTTTTAAGTCTACTTTTCTTAGCTTATGTATATTTTTGTCTTGATGTCGTTCTAGCTTTGTGACATGTATTGGTCTGTGCTATTGTGTGAGAAATGTTGAGTTTCTTAAACAATGAGATGCGCTATTTTGTGCCGGCGCAAAGTGCATCAAACAGAGCTATGAAACGGGGCTATGCATAGGTAACAGAGCTATCGATCAAACAGAGCTATGATAAGTGCTGGCTTCTTAGAATCCAACGCTGTAAGCCAAGTTTGCACCGGCATGCGCACAAGATAGTTGGTTTCCCGAGGAGCCCCTCATGTACGCATACTGTTTTTTTTCTTGTTTTTTTTCTTTTTATGAGGGCGTATAGATAAGGGAGAAGTCTTTCCAGGATACAACGCTCCATCACCGTAGCTAGCACAAACAGACACACTCAATCGAAAACATAATATTGTCAGCCAAGGTAAAAATCCAATTTGACCTGCATGGGTATTACCCAGACCGAAGACTTTTAGACAAGAATATTTGACTCAAATAAGCTAACATGGCAATTGCAACTCTTATCTGATTATAAGATCAATGTCCATTTTTATTTAGCAAATGTGGTACCAAGTTACATTTGATCGATCAACTTTCTGAGTATACGAAATAACTGTTGTGTTCGTACTTCAGCCCACACCAGCTCAGAACACCACTACGCCCCGCTTCTGATCCTGTCTGCACTTCTTGTCTGGAACAGCAGCACATTAAGGTGAGTTAAAACAGGGAACAGAGTTAGTTGAAAACCATTAAACAATGTCTAGGTTAAACCCTGTTACGATAGGCAGAAGTAAAGTATGGTCTTAAAAGTGCAGGATTTGTCTATACATGTTGTACAAACATGTATCTGCTTGTTGAAGGTACAAATGGAAGTAAGCATTGTCCTGGCCACCATGTAGCTGAACAGGGTTTGAAATGCCCACCTTTAATTTACACTTTGCAGAAAACGTTTTGAGATCACATCCAGATTATGAGCTACTGATAGTAGTAAGGTGACATTTGCAAACAATTGCAACATACTTCACTCTGTCTCTTTACGTCCCCATGCAAAAACTGAATCCACTTTCGGCGAAAATAAACCAACGAGAACCGGAACATGACAGCAGATTATTACATGCCCTGTCACTCGTACTACAATAACCATGATGATAATCGAACCAGAAAAACCTTTGACATTTGGTATGCGTTGCTGCGGCCTGTAATGACATGTTTCATTATTAGTGGTGGGGAGGGGGGCGGTTTATAAAAAGTACTATTTCAAAGTATACCTTCCTCAGTTTTTGTATACTATAAGTCTATTTTAACAATGTGTTGGTAGAATATAGCATAATGCCTCACTTTGAGTAAAATTTTGGGCCTCTGGGGCCATTAGAAGTGCTATTTTGAGTTTGTCAAATGTGGCTTATGTTACATTGTTCAGGGTGGGGAGGGGGTCGATTTGTGAAAAGTGCCATTTCAATTTGTATATATGCCTCAGGTTTTGTAAACAATAAGTCTATATCTTCAATAGCTTAGTAGGACATAGCATAATGCCATACAGTGTGTGAAATTTTGGGCCTGCAGGGCCATTTTAAGTGCAATTTGTGATGATAAAAAGTGACTCATGTTGCAATGTTTGGGGTGGGGAGGGGGGCATTTTAAACTATCACTTTTAAGTCTACCTTTCTTAGCTTATGTATATCTTTGTCTTGATGTCATTCTAGCTTTGTGACATGTATTGGTCTGTGCTATTGTGTGAGAAATGTTGAGTTTCTTAAACAATGGGAGGCGCTATTTTATGCCGGCGCAAAGTGCATCAAACAGAGCTATGAAACGGGGCTATGCATAGGTAACAGAGCTATCGATCAAACAGAGCTATGATAAGAGCTGGCTTCTTAGAATCCAACGCTGTAAGCCAAGTTTGCACCGGCATGCGCACAAGATAGTTGGTTTCCCGAGGAGCCCCTCATGTACGCATACTGTTTTTTTAATTTTTTTTTTTTTCTTATGAGGGCGTATAGATAAGGGAGACGTCTTTCCAGGGTACAACGCTCCATCACCGTAGCAAGCACAAACAGACACACTCAATCGAAAACCTAATATTGTCAGCCAAGGTAAAAATCCAATTTAACCTGCATGGGTATTACCCAGACCGAAGACTTTTAGACAATAATATTTGACTCAAATAAGCTAACATGGCAATTGCGACTCTTATCTGATTATAAGATCAATGTCCATTTTTATTTAGCAAAAGTAGTAACAAGTTACATTTGATCGATCAACTTTCTGAGTATACGAAATAACTGTTGTGTTCGTACTTCGGCCCACACCAGCTCAGAACACCACAACGCCCCGCTTCTGATCCTGTCCACAATCCTTGTCTGGAACAGCAATATGTAGCACAAATGTGAGTTAAACAGGGAACAGAGTTAGTTGAAAACCATTAAACAATGTCTAGGTTACATCCTGTTACAATAGGAAGAAGAAAAGTATAGTCTTAGAAATGCAGCATATTTCTATACATGTTGTACAAACATGTATCTGCTTGTTCAAGGTACAAAATGGAAGTAAGCATTGTCCTGGCCACCATGTAGCTGAACAGGGTTTGAAATGCCCACCTTCAATTTACACTTTGCAGAAAACGTTTTGAGATCACATTCAGATTATGAACTACTGATAGTGGTAAGGTAACATTTGAGACCAATTGCAACATACTTCACTCTGTCTCTCTACGTCTCCATGCAAAAACTGAATCCACCTTCTGCGAAAATAAACCAACGAGAACCGGAACATGACAGCAGACTATTACATGCCCTGCCACGCGTACTACAATAACCATGATAATTAAACCAAAAAAACCTTTGACATTTGGTATGCGTTGCTGCGGCCATGACATGTTTCATTATTTGTAGTGGGGAGGGGAGGGGAGGGGAGGGGAGCGGAGTCGAGGGGAGGGGAGGGGAGGGGAGGGGCGCTGTGACATGTTTCATTATTTGTGGTGGGGAGGGGGGTGGTTTATAAAAAGTACTATTTCAAAGTGTACCTTCCTCGTTTTTTTTATACTATAAGTCTATTTTAACAATGTGTTGGTAGAATATAGCATAATGCCTCACTTTGAGTAAAATTTTGGGCCTCCAGGGCCATTATAAGTGTTATTTTGAGTTTGTCAAATGTGGCTCATGTTACATTGTTCAGGGTGGGGAGGGGGTCGATTTGTGAAAAGTGCCATTTCAATTTGTATATATGCCTCAGGTTTTGTAAACAATAAGTCTATATTTTCAATAGCTTAGTAGGACATAGCATAATGCACAGTGTGTGAAATTTTGGGCCTGCAGGGCCATTAGAAGTGCTGTTTTGAGTTCGTCAAAAGTGGCTCATGTTACATTGTTCAGGCCTGGTTGGGGAGGGGTCGATTTGTGAAAAGTGCCATTTCAATGTGTATATCTGCAGGTTTTGTAAACAATAAGTATATCTTTTCTATAGCTTAGTAGTACATAGCATAATGCCATACAGTGTGTGAAATTTGAGGCCTGCAGGGCCATTACAAGTGCAAGTTTGAGTTGATGAAAAGTGACTCATGTTGCAATGTTTGGGGTGGGGAGGTGGCCATTTTAAACTATCACTTTTAAGTCTACTTTTCTTAGCTTATGTATATATTTCTCTTGATATCGTTCTAGCTTTGTGAGAAGTATTGGTCTGTGCTATTGGGTGAGAAATGTTGAGCTTCTTAAACTATGGGAAGCGCTATTTTGTGCCTGCGCAAAGTGCAATATTTGAAAGGGGAGGTACCAAAATGTAATTTTGGATTTAGATTATTTTTGGAAATGTACATGATATAAAGAAATTATACTTGGATTTTGGTAGCACTGACATAGTTTATGTTGTTTTAGCCACCCTGGGGCTATTGGGGAAAGCAAAGCCGAGATACAAGAGGCGATGATAAATATGGCCCATGAAAACATCTTTGCGTAATTCGATGCTTTCACAAATTTGCATAAATAATGACATCAAAGGTTGAATTGAGAGTTTGCTTAAGAATTCATGTGTTTCGTACAAAATAACACACTTGAGTCCAAAACCAGCACTGCAGACCCAGAAATACGAAATCTCACTGTGCCACCTTTGTTCTAAAGATCGGGAAGATAGACTGAATAATACCCCGTACGAATCTAAGTCGGCCAGAGTTACGTCAGAACAGAGGTCGAATCCGAATACAAGATGTATCTTTAGTAAGTAAAGTAATAAGTAAAGCTTTGTGCTCCGAAAGAGTTGAAACACCTCGACGCAATATTTTTGATAACTAGACCGCAGTCAGAAGTAAGATATATCGCGGCAAAGTTAACTCTCCTCCCCAAGAGGCACTCATTAACAACCATTACCATAGCTTGTCCAGAACACGAGATATCAAAGCAGGAAGCTCCACTCCAGTATTAGTCGCTAGAGAACTTACAATCGAATCATTTTGAGGTCTCATTAAGTTCTACCAGCATATCAAATATGAGACCCCTCAAAGAACATCCTGAGTATAAAATCAGAAATCATTTGGTGATCACCGGATTATTAACTCCTGGTATAAAGGCCTAGGCAACGTTTGCACAAACTGAATCAGCCTTTTGCGGAAATAAACCACTTAACAGCGCAACATGACAGCAGATTATGGCATGTTTTCGATGTACTGACACTCGTATACGTACTACAATAGCCATATGCAAATAGCTAGTAAAACCATACAAACCTTTGACATTGTGTACTATGTGTAATAGATTTACACAACAATGCACATGTTTTTATTTTTATTTTTGTCTGTTCGGTTGACGTAGATGGACTAGCAGGCAACGACTTCTGCCAATACAATGTCATGTAGTCTCCCAAGGTTGCTGCAAATAGTAGAAACTGTGCAGAGAGATTTGAAAATGCTCCTATGCAAATGTCTCGCGGTTTGGTGCGTGCGTTGGTGTATGTAAACAGCATGGCTCAAGAGTGTTGATATTTGGTATGTGGTTAATTTTTGACGAGTGTAGTACGTCGAAATGAGCAGTACGATTTCAAAAGTCAAAAAGCCATAGTGTAGCCCTTGTAGATCTAATCAGAAATGCAAGATGTATCTTTGTGCTCTAGAAGAGTTGAAACACCTCAACGAACTATTTTTGATAACTTGACAGCAGTCAGAAGTAAGATATATCGCGACAAAGTACTCTTAGTGGACCCATTTACAGATTTTCTGCGTAACGACTCTGCCATTGTTTTCAAGCCACGTTGCACACCGTATGGAGTATTTCGAGATCTCGTTTTCTTGGACTAGACACCAGGCAACGTACCTTATGCTTCGGTCACAATTGGAAAAAGGGGCCCTGCCGGGTAGTTCCCGGGCCGTTTTTATGCACTTCCTGCCGTGAGCCCTACGTGGCCCCGTGGGGCACCCTGCGGCTACCGGGCTATTTTGGGGCCCGGCGGGGACCCGTCACAAATTTAGTTCTGACTTAAATTCTACCCGGGCCCCGCGGACAAAACGCCGCCGTGACCTCGACGTGAGAACACCGCGAGGTACCCCTACGGGTGCCGGCAGTCCACCGGGACAAGTAATTATTTGTCTGTTTGCTCGCTTGTTTGTTTGTTTGTTTGTTTGTTTATCAATTTGCACAACAAGAAAATCTATAATACATAATACGATAAACAATATATAAAAACAGGTCGAGGTGGAGGAAAAAAATAATATAGCTTATACGAAGGACATTATATATAATGTCCTTGCTTATACTAGGCCCTCCTGGTCTATACTTCTCAAACTTGATTATGAATTATAAATAATATAGCAAAATTATACATAAACTACGATAACTATAGATAATGATAATCAAATAATTGATAGTATAGATAAAAGTTAGATAATAACTTAACATGTGACTACTACATGTTCCTTTCCTTTCTTTCTTTCCTTACTACAACAGTGGGCTATGATGGGTCTTAATGGCACTTTCAAACGCCAGAAAATGTGATTGTTTGTATATTTATTGATATCGTGGATATCTAGTATTTTGTCTCAGTGAAAGTCAGAAGCAGTTGCTATCCTTGTCTTGTGAATTTCTTTTGGAGAGTTATAAGAGGATGTAGAATTGTTCGGTAGGCGCATCCCCAAATAATGTTACAGTAAGTATATAAGACGTCGACGGTTGCATATTATTTAGTTGTGAGAATATTTTAAGGGTTGATGTATTAGATTTTCACAATAACATCAATTATTTCAGCATTTTTTTTTTAAAACTTATAGCAGAGATTGGGCTTTCGAGTTTAATTTTTCAGCTATTATTACCCCAAAACGTTGGTCTGTTTCTCTTGTCTATTAGGGACATTTTGGCCTTAAGGATATCATAACTTAGATTTTTACTTCAGAAAATAAGGCAATCTGTCTTTGAAGACTTTGTTTGGAACTTATTTGCTTCAAACCATGTACTTTCCACATATCTTGGTTGGCCAGTTCAAGGACATTATATAATTTTCTTGGCCAGTTGTATAAGAGAATCAAAGTTTTTGTGGGAAAGGGAAATGTAGGTGCAAGGACTTGGTTGGTGTCATCGCCAAAGAGTATAGAATTAAGAATTGTTATATTTTGAAACAAACCGAGTGCACAGAGCTAGTGTGTTTACTTCTTAAGACCGGGTCAAGTGTGTGACGTTACAGATCAGGTGAGCAGAACTAAGGCGTAAACTTCGTATATCGTGTTTCTTTTTGAGCTCCAGTGCCGCAGTTTTATAGACCCCCGAGAGTGCCCACGAGGAGCTTGCCTGATGCCCGACCGTCTTTCGCGGGACATTCGCCAGGGTCCCTACAACTGCCCCATCTGGATGTGAAAAGCACGCGGTACCTTGTCGGACCCTCAAGGGGTCACTATAAGACATCGTCAGAGCAACTGACGGGTTCCTACCGGAGACCGACCAATGAAGGTGACAAGATTTTATAAAAATGCCACCAGTGCCGACCGGAGCACCCCGGGACCCCTGCAGGGCAGCGTGAAAGAAACTTTTAATTGTGACCATGACAGTCGGTGCCCCCCGGACGTCAGAGCCCGGCCGGGGTTACATCCCCGACGGGCACCGGCGCAATTATAACCAAAGCATTACAGGTGAGACAAGTGTGTTTTCTTTGACTAGGGACCAGGTTAGGTACCTTACAAGCGCCTAGGTGAGACAGGTGTTTTTTCTTTGGCTACAGACCAGGCGAACTACCTTACAGATGAGACAGAAGTTTCCTTCCCGCTGCCCTACATGGGTCCCGGGGTGCTCCGGCAGCCACTCGGTGGCATTTTTGTAAAATGTTGTCACCTTCATTGGTCGGTCTCCGGCAGGTACCCGTCAGTTGCTCTGACGGTGCCTTGTAGTGGCCCCTGTGGGGTCCGACAGGGTACCGCTTGCTTATCACAGCTGGGGCAGTTGTAGGGTCCCTGTCGAATGCCCGGCGAACGACGGTCGGGCATCAGGAAGGCTCCTGGCCATCATCAAAGCTTGTCACCGTTCATCTCTGTCCAGTTCCGCGCAATCTCGTTCGCTTCCCGTAAAGCATGAGTCATGAAGATTTAGGTGGGATGCATACACAAGTAAGTAAGGTTGAACATGAGTGATGAGGATTCAAGTAGGATGCATACAAAAGTGAGCTAGGTCTAACATGAGTGATGAGGATTTAGGTAGCATGCATACACAAGTGAGCTCGGTTGAACATGAGTGATGAGGATTTAGGAAGAATGCATACAAAAGTAAACTAGGGTATGCATGAGTGATGAAGATTCAGGTAGAATGCATACACAAGTAAACTAGGGTGAACATGAGTGATGACGATTCAGGTAGGATGCATACACAAGTAAACTAGGGTGTGCAGGAGTGATGATTATCCAGATAGGATGCATACACAAGTAAAGTAGGGTGTCCATGACTGATGATTATTTAGATAGCCTAAGGATGCATACACAAGTAGACTAAGGTCTGCATGAGTGATGAGCATTCAGGTAGGATGCATACACAAGTGAGCTAGGTTGAACATGAGTGATGAGTATTCAAATACAATGCATACACAAGTCAGCAAGGTTGAACATGAGTGATGGGGATTTAGGTAGGAAGCATACACAAGTCAGCTAGGTTGAACGTGAGTGATGATGATGTAGATAGGATATATACACAAGTGAGTTATTTTGAACATGAGTGATAAGGATTTAGGTCGGATGCTCACACAAGTCAGCTAGGTTAAACAAGAATGATGAACATTCAGGTAGAATGCATACACAGTGACCTACTAAGGTTGATCATGAGTGATGAGGATTGAGGAAGGATGCATACACGAGTAAACTAGGGTGTGTATGACTAATGGGTGTTCAAGTAGAATGCATACACAAGTAAACTAGGGTATGCATGAGTGATGAGGATTCAGTAGGATGCATACACAAGTAAACTAGGGTGTGTATGGCTAACTGACGGGGATTCAGGTAAAATACATACACAAGTAAACTAGGGTGTGCATGAGTGATGGGGATTCAGGTAGGATGCATACACAAGTGAGCTAGGTTGAATAAAAGGGATGAGGATTTAGGTAAGATGCATACACAAGTGAGCTAGGTCAAACTTGAGTGATGGGAATTTATGTAGGATGTTACACAAGTCAGCTAGGTTGAACATGAGTGATGAGAATTTAGGTAGGATGCATACACAAGTCAGCTAGGCTGAACGCGAGTGATTAGGATTTAGGTAGGATGCATACACAAGTGAGCTAGGCTGAACACGAGTGATTAGGATTTAGGTAGGATGCATACACAAGTGAGCTAGGTTGAACATGATTTATGAGGATTAAGGTAGGATGCATACACAAGCGAGCTAGGCTGAACATGAGTGATGAGGATTAAGGTAGGATGCATGCACAAATAAACTAGGTTGAACATGAGTGATGAGGATTTAGGTAGGAAGAATACACGAGTGAGCTAGGTTGAACATGAGTGATGAGGAATTAGGTAAGATGCATACACAAGTAAACAAGGGGGTGCATGAGTGATGAGGATTCAGATAGGATGCATACACAAGTAGAATAGGGTTTGCATGACTGATGATGGTTCAGGTAGGGTGCATACACAAGTAAGCTAGGGTGTGCATGAGTGATGAGGATTCAGATAGGATGCATTCACAAGTTAACTAGGGTATGCATGACTGATGATGATTCAGGTAGGGTGCATACACAAATAAATTAGGGTGCGCATGAGTGATGGGGATTCAGGTAGGATGTATACACAAGTAAATTAGGGTGCGCATGAGTGATGGGGATTCAGGTGGGATGCAAACACAAGTAAACTAGGGTGCGCATGAGTAATGATGATTCAGGTAGGATGCATACACAAGTAAGCTAGGGTGTGCATGAGTGATGAGGATTCAGATAGGATGCATTCACAAGTTAACTAGGGTATGCATGACTGATGATGATTCAGGTAGGGTGCATACACAAGTAAATTAGGGTGCGCATGAGTGATGGGGATTCAGGTAGGATGTATACACAAGTAAATTAGGGTGCGCATGAGTGATGGGGATTCAGGTGGGATGCAAACACGAGTAAACTAGTGTGTGCATGACTGATGATGATTCAGGTAGGTTGCATACACAAGTAAACTAGGGTGTGCATGAGTGATGAGGATTCAGGTGGGATGCATACACAAGTAAACTAGGGTGTGCATGAGTGATGAGGATTCAGGTAGCATGCATATACAAGTAAACTGGGGTGTACATGAGTGATGACGATTCAGGTAGAATGCATACACAAGTAAACTAGGGGGTGTATGACTAATAGGGATTCAAGTAAAAAGCATTCCCAAGTATACTAGGGTGTGCATGAGTGATGAGGATTCAGTAGGATGCATACACAAGTAAACTAGGGTGTGTATGAGTGATGACGATTCAGTAGGATGCATACACAAGTAAACTAGGGTGTGTATGACTGACTGAGGGGGATTCAAATAAAATGCATACACAAGTAAACTAGGGTGCGCATGAGTGATGGGGATTTAGGTAAGATGCATACACAAGTAAACTAGGGTGTTCATGACTTATGATGATTTAGATAGGATGCATACACAAGTAAACTAGGATATGCATAAGTGATGATGATTCAGGTAGGATGCATACACAAATAATCAAGGGTCTACACGATTTAAGGTAGGATGCATACACAAGTTAACTAGGGTGTGCATGACTGATGAAGATTCAGATAGGGTGCATACAATAGTAAACTAGGGTATGCATGACTGATGATGATTCAGGTAGGATGCATACACAAGTAAGCTAGGGTGTGCATGAGTGATGAGGATTCAGATAGGATGTATGCACAAGTAAACTAGGGTGTGTATGACTGACTGAGGGGGATTCAAATAAAACGCATACACAAGTAAACTAGGGTGTGCATGAGTGATGGGGATTTAGGTAAGATGCATACACAAGTAAGCTAGGTTGAACTTGAGTGATGACCATTTAGGTAATATGCATACACAAGTTAGCTAGGTGGAACATGAGTGATGAGGATTAAGGTAGGATGCATTTACAAGTGAGTAAGGTTGAAAAGGCGAAATGGGGATTTATGTAGGATGTATACACAAGTGAGCTAGGTTGAACATGAGTGATGAGGATTCAGGTAGGATGCATACACAAGTGAGCTAGGTTGAACATGAGTGATGAGGATTTAGGAAGGATGCTCACACAAGTGAGTAAGGTTGAACATGCGTAATGGGGATTTATGTAGGATGCATACACAAGTTAGCTAGGTTAAACATGAGTGATGAGGATTCAGGTAAGATGCATACACAAGTAAACTAGAGTGTTCATGACTTATGATGATTTAGATAGGATGCATACACAAGTAAACTAGGGTATGCATGAGTGATGATGATTCAGGTAGGATGCATACACAAATAATCAAGGGTCTACACGATTTAAGGTAGGATGCATACACAAGTTAACTGGGGTGTGCATGACTGATGGAGATTCAGATAGGATGCATACACTTGTAAACTAGAGTGCACATGACTGATGATGATTCAGGTAGGATGCATACACAAGTAAGCTAGGGTGTGCATAAGTGATGAGGATTCAGATAGGATGTATGCACAAGTAAATTAGGGTGCGCATGAGTAATGATGATTCAGGTAGGATGCATACACACGTAAATTAGAGTGCACATGAGTGATGGGGATTCAGGTAGGATGCATACACAAGTAAATTAGGGTGCGCATGACTGATGGGGATTCAGATAGGATGCATTCACAAGTAAACTAGGGTGTGCATGAGTGATGAGGATTCAGTTAGGATGCATACACAAGTAAAATAGGGTGCGCACGAGTGGAGATGATTCAGTTAGGATGCATACACATGTAAACTAGGGTGTGCAGGAGTGATGATGATTTGGGTAGGATGCATACACAAGTACAATAGGCTGTGCATGAGTGATGAGGATTCAGGTAAGTTAAACAGGTGTGATCTAGCTTTTGTAAGGTTTACTACATCTAGATGCTGACATATGAATTTACCTGAGAGCAAGAATATGAATAAATAAACATGACTTTAACGGATCAGTAAACTACTGGTTTAAAGTTCTACACATACTTTGATGTATTTACATTTTATGGAACAGGAAGACAACATGTTATCCCCAGGTTAATACCTCCCTCAGCCAAGGAAATTCTACGAGCAA
Organism: Branchiostoma lanceolatum; assembly: GCF_035083965.1. Classification (NCBI taxonomy): domain Eukaryota; kingdom Metazoa; phylum Chordata; class Leptocardii; order Amphioxiformes; family Branchiostomatidae; genus Branchiostoma; species Branchiostoma lanceolatum. The sequence goes on from NC_089737.1 coordinate 4,650,339, forward strand.
TATGTGATGATCATTTGTATAATGTAAGCTGTACGGTTGTGTGTTATTGTGTCTGCAGCAGGGGCATCAGCAGCAAAATGGAGACAAGTCGTTTTACGCGCCGAGCTGCTTCACTCGGGGTTTTCGGTCTCTTGTGGGTCGTCACGATTGGTTTCGCCTGTCCGGAGAAATGTGACTGTACGTCTGACGGTTGGGTTCGTTGCAATGCACGGGGGCTCGAAGCTGTTCCCATCAGCATACCAGTCAATGCAACTCGTCTCTACCTGAATGACAATAACATACAGAACTTGACTGATACGGATTTCTCCAACCTGACCAGCCTGCGGCACCTTGATCTTTCAAACAACGACATCCGCGTACTCCCTGGCGGGGTCTTCTCAAATCTCACCCGTCTGTGGTTGCTTGATCTAGCTGATAATCACATAACTCACCTCCCGGATGGAATATTTTCAAATTTGATTAGTTTGGCACTCCTTTACCTTAAAAGCAATCACATCTCGAGTCTTCCAGCTGGAGTTTTCTCGTACCTCACCAATCTCGACCAGCTATATCTATCTGGTAACAATTTAGCTGATCTCGCGGATGGAGTATTCTCACAGCTGACCAGTTTGGTCTACCTTTATCTGGACGACAATGAAATCTCGAGTCTCTCCGATGAAGTGTTATCAAATCTTACTCTGAGATCGCTGGATCTATCTTATAATCGTATAACGTCCCTTCCGGATGGGGTATCATCATATATTACTGACGACGTACGTAGAGACCTTCGGCTAGCTGGGAACCCCTGGAGGTGTGACTGTAGTTTTCAGCGTCAACTGACTTCGGAATCTCTGCGCACTTTGATTGCGGATGACCCTACGTGCAGCTCCCCTCCCCACATGGAAGGCCAAAACCTGAAACGCGTTGAATCAGACACAGTTTGTCAACACCGCGGGGACTGCACCACGGGAAGATCAGATGGCTCATGTGCTTGCAAAGTCAGCTGGACTGGTACATACTGTGAAAAAGGTAAGGTGTCTGTTTACGTCTGTTTGTAAAAGAATACTTAAAGGAGTCCTAAACTACAGAAGGCGTTGTTATTTTCCACAAGATTATGTATCAATAAATACATAATTAGCCGACTTTTTAAAGAATTCTGCTTAAATGTGGTGAATTACAAAAGGTGTGTTTTTCAAAACCATATGATACTCGCTAAACCCGTGCAGACCCTACCCATGTATTCCCTATGTGTTAACATTAGGGGTGGGTACCGGTACCGTGTACCGGTACAAAACCGGTATTTCTTAATGGACCGGTCCAAGAAAACCGGTCCGTAAAAAAAATCAGTGGACCGGCCTATGGACCGACTAGAAAATTCATAGTACCAGGCTACCAGCAGGCGGACTGGACCGACCTGAAGTTAGCAGCCCTTTCGGCAGCCGATTCCAGCAGCCGATTCAACAGCCCATTCCAGCAGCCGATTCGCCTATAGGAAAGCTAGCAGTTGATTCACATGCACCGATACTCACTATATTTGATTATTTATTTGATTCATCGGGTTTTTCGCCGTGAATGTGGACAAAATAGATATAAGATCTCTTCCGTGAAGACTCGGGTCTATACTTTGAAAGTCAGGTTATTTTCAATGGAAAAAACACAGAAAAACAACAGCAAATAACCATCAGAGCGACAGCTACTGGAAAATGTGTGAATTGCAGTTAAACTTAAACGCCTGGTAATTGTGACTACCACCTTTAAGAGAAACACAAGTGAACGTGTCCAAATTTAGCTGCGGGATTAAATTCCCTCAAGAATTATTTAATTTACCTCCCACAGGGACACTAATTGACTACAAGAGACTACGAGACTATAATCTCAAGATTTCCGCTTTATAACTGCTGTACTGAACGGATGGCTTTTAGCTAATAAACGAAATTAGGCAAGTGATCTTGGAAGGCATAATATGATAGCTAACAATCTAGTGCATCTTCTAAAAGTTTCAAACTTTACCTGCCAGATTTAATTAACATCCCACAGGGACACTAACTGAGTACAAAACACCACGATCTCAAGATTTCCGCTATTTAGCTACTGTACTAAACAGATGGCTTTAAGCTAATAAACAAAATTAGGCAGGTGAACTTGGAAGGCATGATATGATAGCTAACAATCTAGTGCATCTTCTAAAAGTTTCAAAATTTACCTGCCAGATTTAATTAACCTCTCATAGGGTCACTAATTGACTACAAGAGACCACGATCTCAAGATTTCCGCTTTATAACTACTGTACTGAACAGATTGCTTTTAGGTTATAAACTAAATTAGGCAGGTGAACTTGGAAGGCATAATATGATAGCTAACAATCTAGTGCATCTTCTTAAAGTTTCAAAGTTTACCTGCCAGATTTAATTTACCTCCCATAGGGACACTAATTGAGTACAAGAGACTATAATCTCAAGATTTCCGCTTTATAACTACTGTACTGAACGGATGGCTTTTAGCTAATAAACGAAATTAGGCAGGTGATCTTGGAAGGCATAATGGGATAGCTAACAATCTAGTGCATCTTCTAAAAGTTTCAAATTTTACCTTCCAGATTTAATTAACATCCCACAGGGACACTAATTGAGTACAAAACACCACGATCTCAAGATTTCCGCATTAGCTACTGTACTAAACAGATGGCTTTAAGCTAATAAACAAAATTAGGCAGGTAAACTTGGAAGGCATAATATGATAGCTAACAATCAAGTGCATCTTCTAAAAGTTTCAAAATTTACCTGCCAGATTTAATTAACCTCTCATAGGGACACTAATTGACTACAAGAGACTACGATATCAAGATTTCCGTTTTATAGCTACGGTACTGAACAGATGGCTTTTAGGTTATAAACTAAATTAGGCAGGTGAACTTGGAAGCCATAATATGATAGCTAACAATCTAGTGCATCTTCTTAAAGTTTCAAACTTTACCTGCCAGATTTAATTAACCTCCCACAGGGACAATAATTGACTGCAAAAGACTACGATCTCGACATTTCCGCTGTATAGCTACTGTACTAAACAGATGGCTTTTAGCTATAAATCGAAATTAGGCAGGTGAACTTGGAAGGCATAATATGATTGCTAACATTCTAGTGCATCTTATAAAAGTTTCAAAATTTACCTGCCAGATTTAATTAACCTCCAACAGGGACACTAATTGAGTACAAGAGACTATAATCTCAAGATTTCCGTGTTATATCTACTGTACTGAACAGATGGCTTTTAGCTAATAAACTAAATTAGGCAGGTGAATTTGGAAGGCATAATGAGATAGCTAACAATCTAGTGCATATTGTAAAAGTTTCAAATTTTATCTGCCAGATTTAATTTACCTCCCAAAGGGACACTAATTGACTACAAGAGACCACGATCTCAAGATTTCCGCTATAAAGCTACTGTACTAAACAAATGGCTTCAAGCTAATAAACTAAATTAGGCAGGTTAACTTGGAAGGCATAATGTGATAGCTAACAATCTAATGTATCTTCTTAAATTTTCAAACTTTACCTGCCAGATTTAATTAACCTCCCACAGGGACACTAATTGACTACAAGAGACTATGCCATCAAGATTTCCGTTTTATAGCTACGGTACTGAACAGATGGCTTTTAGGTTATAAACTAAATTAGGCAGGTAAAATTGGAAGGCATAGTATGATAGCTAACAATCTAATACATCTTCTTAAAGTTTAAATCTTTACTTGCCAGTTTTGATTAACCTCCCACAGGGACACTAATTGTCTACAAGTGACTACGATATCAAGATTTCCGTTTTATAGCTATGGTACTGAACAGATGGCTTTTAGGTAATAAACAAAATTAGGCAGGTGAACTTGGAAGGCATCATATGATAGCTTACAATCTAATGCATCTTCTAAAAGTTTCAAACTTTACATGCCAGATTTGATTATCCTCCCACAGGGACACTAATTGTCTACAAGACACTACGATCTCAACATTTCCGCTTTATAGCTAATGTACTGAACAGATGGTTTAAGCTAATAAACGAAATTAGGCAGGTGAACTTGGAAGGCATAATGTGATAGCTAACAATCTAGTGCATCTTCTAAAAGTTTCAAACTTTACCTGCCAGATTTAATTAACCTCCCATTGGGACACTAATTGACTACAAAACACCGTGATCTCAACATTTCCGTTTTATAGCTACTGTACCAAACAGATGGCTTTAAGCTAATAAACTAAATTAGGCAGGTGAAATTGGAAGGCATAATATGAAAGCTAACAATCTAGTGCATCTTCTTAAAGTTTCAAAATTTACCTGCCAGATTTAATTAACCTCCCATTGGGACACTAATTGACTACAAAACACCGTGATCTCAACATTTCCGTTTTATAGCTACTGTACCAAACAGATGGCTTTAAGCTAATAAACTAAATTAGGCAGGTGAAATTGGAAGGCATAATATGAAAGCTAACAATCTAGTGCATCTTCTTAAAGTTTCAAAATTTACCTGCCAGATTTAATTAATCTCCCACAGGGACACTAATTGACTACAAGAGACTACGAACTCAAGATTTCCGTCTTATAGTTACTGTACTGAACAGATGGCTTTTAGGTAATAAATTAAATTAGGCAGGCAAACTTGAAAGGCATAATATGATAGCTAAAATTCTAGTGCATCTTCTAAAAGTTTCAAACTTTACCTGCCGGATTTTATTAACCTCCCACAGGGACACTAATTGACTACAAGAGACCACGATCTCAAGATTTCCGCTATATAGCTACTGTACTAAACAGATGGCTTCAAGCTATAGCTAATAAACTAAATTGGGCAGGTTAACTTGGAAGGCATAATATGATAGCTAACAATCTAGTGTATCTTCTAAAATTCTTAAAGTTTCAAACTTTACCTGCCAGATTTAATTAACCTCCCACAGGGACAATAATTGACTGCAAAAGACTACGATCTCAACATTTCTCTTAACTGTTCAGTACAGTAGCTATATAGCGGAAATCTTGAGATCGTGGTCTATTCTAGTCAATTAGTGTCCATGTAGGAGGTTAATTAAATCTGGCAGGTAAATTTTAAAACTTTTAGAAGATGTACTAGATTGTTAGCTATCCCATTATGCCTTCCAAGTTCACCTGCCTAATTTCGTTTATTAGCTAAAAACCATCTGTTCAGTACAGTAGGTATAAGACGGAAATCTTGAGATCGTGGTCTATTCTAGTCAATTAGTGTCCCTGTGGGAGGTAAATTAAATCTGGCAGGTAACTTTTGAAACCACTACAAGATGCACTAGATTGTTAGCTATCCTATTATCCCTTCCAAGTTCACCTGCCTAATTTAGTTTATTAGCTGAAAGTCATCTGTTCAGTACAGTAGCTATAAAGCGGAAATCTTGAGATCGTGGTCTATTCTAGTCAATTAGTGTCCCTGTTGGAGGTTAATTATCAGGCAGGTAAATTTGAAGACTTTTAGAAGATGCACTAGATTGTTAGCTATCCCATTATGCCTTCCAAGTTCACCTGCCTAATTTAGTTTATTAGCTTAAAGCCACCTGTACAGTACATTAGCGATAAAGCGGAAATCTTGAGGTCGTAGTCTCTTGTAAACAATTAATTTCCCTGTGGGAGGTTAATTAAATCTGGCAGGTAAATTTTAAAACTTTTGGAACATGTACTAGATTGTTAGCTACCAGATGATGTCTTCCAAGTTCACCTGCCTAATTTCGTTCATTAGCTAAAAGCCATCTGTTCAGTACAGTAGCTATATAGCGGAAATCTTGAGATCGTGGTCTCTTGTAGTCAATTAGTGTCCCTGTGGGAGGTTAATTAAATCTTGCAGGTAAATTTTAAAACTCTTAGAAGATGCACTAGATTGTTAGCTATCATATTAAGCCTTCCAAGTTCACCTGCCTAATTTTGTTTATTAGCTAAAAGCCATCTGTTCAGTACATTAGCGATAAAGCGGAAATCCTGAGATCGTAGTCTCTTGTAGTCAATTAGTGTCCCTGTGGGAGGTAAATTAAATCCGGCAGGTAAATTTTAAGACTTTTAGAAGACACACTAGAATGTTAGCTATCATATTATGCCTTTCAAGTTCACCTGCCTAATTTCGTTTATTAGCTAAAAGCCATCTGTTCAGTACAGTAGCTATAAAGCGGAAATCTTGAGATCGTGGTCTATTCTAGTCAATTAGTGTCCCTTTGGGAGGTTAATTAAATCTGGCAGGTAAATTTTAAGACTTTTAGAAGATGCACTAGATTGTTAGCTATCCCATTATGCCTTCCAAGTTCACCTGCTTAATTTAGTTTATTAGCTAAAAGCCATCTGTTCAGTACATTACCGATAAAGCGGAAATCTTGAGATCGTGGTCTCTTGTAGTCAATTAGTGTCCCTGTGGGAGGTAAATTAAATCTGGCAGGTAAATTTTGAAACTTTTAGAAGATGCACTAGATTGTTAGCTATCCCATTATGCCTTCCAAGTTCACCTGCTTAATTTAGTTTATTAGCTAAAAGCCATCTGTTCAGTACATTACCGATAAAGCGGAAATCTTGAGATCGTGGTCTCTTGTAGTCAATTAGTGTCCCTGTGGGAGGTAAATTAAATCTGGCAGGTAAATTTTGAAACTTTTAGAAGATGCACTAGATTGTTAGCTATCATATTATGCCTTCCAAGTTCACCTGTCTAATTTATTTATTAGCTAAAAGCCATCTGTTCAGTACAGTAGCTATATAGCGGAAATCTTGAGATCGTGGTCTCTTCTAGTCAATTAGTGTCCCTGTGGGAGGTTAATTAAATCAGGCAGGTAAATTTTGAAACTTTTAGAAGATGCACTAGAATGTTAGCTATTATATCATGCTATCCAAGTTCACCTGCCTAATTTCGTTCATTAGCTTAAAGCCATCTGTTTAGTACAGTAGCTATAAAGCTGAAATCATGGGATCGTAGTGATTTGTATTCAATTAGTGTCCCTGTGGGAGGTAAATTAAATCCGGCAGGCAAATTTTAAAACTTCAAGAAGAAGCACTAGATTGTTAGCTATCATATTATGCCTTCCAAGTTCACCTGCCTAATCTAATTTATTAGCTAAAAGCCATCTGTCCAGTACAGTAGCTATAAGACGGAAATCCGAAAGTCATTTGTTTTGTATATCATGGTATTGTATTAGCAGTAATGACCATACCTGATTACGCCATCATTCTTGAGGGAGTTAATTATATCCCGTAGGTTAATTGGGACACGTTCACTTGTGTTTCTCTAAAAGGTGGTAGCAACAATTACTAGGCGTTTAAGTTCAACTGCAATTCACACATTTTCCAGTAGGAGTCGCTCTGATGGTTATTTGTTGTTGTTTTTCTGTGTTTTTTCCCATTTAAAGTAAGCTGACTTTCAAAGTATAGTCCCGAGTCTTCACAGAAGAGATCTTGTATCTATTTTGTCCACATTCACTTCGAAAAACCCGACGAATCAAATAAATCAGCAAATATAGTGAGTAATGGTGCCTCCAAATCAGCTGCTAGCTTTCCTATAGCTGAATCGGCTGCTGGAATGGCCTTTTGAATCGGCTGCTGGAATCGGCTGCCGAAAGGGCTGCTAACTTTAGGTCGGTCATAACTGGTCTCACTAGTAAGAAAATACAAAACAGCAGATTTAACGAGTCTTTGTCGAAGACGTTAGCTGTGAATCATATCTAGAAACACTCAAAGGATGAGTAAACAGACGGCGAGGAGAGTGTAGTTATAATTTTCAGACAAAGTGCAAACCTAAGAAATTATATCGTTCCAGACATGACGTTTGGAGAGTTTTACGTGTGTCTCGCTCTCCAAAATATGATCTACTGCGAGACTACAATAATCAGGTACAGGTACAGGTCCGGACCTGGACCTGACCCTCTGGACCTGGACCTGGACCGGACCTGAATTTTATGTACCGGTACCCACCCCTAGTTAACATACATCTTTTACCGTGAATGTTTTTTTTTTCATAAATGAGGGTGGTTAAGCAGAATAAGAAGGCCATGCAATTGTTGATAAGATATAAAAGAACAAAAAGCAAGACGAGTTTTTCTCAACCACCCTGACATTCTTTTTGTAATCTAACTTTTGTCAGGCCTTGTTAGGCACATTGTAATAAACCATAGGCTGAGGTTAATTAATCTAATTAATCAGAAAATAGAGGGTCCCCTGGGGAATTCGGTAGAATATTAAATGCTTTTTGATGCGCACGTAACTAGTGGGTACTTCATCGTATACTGTAAAAATTATTAATTTTTACTTCCTAAAATTATTATCTATTGTAATATAACTCACCCCTCTGGACTTTAGGACTCCTTTAAACAAGGGCTAATAAACATAACTGTGAATGTCCTAATTTGAAATGCTTTTTTAGGCGTTTTAACTCAGAGCGTCCCATCGCTTGCCGCTGGAAAATGGTTTTGCACACATAATCATTCATATCAAGACCATATTTGAGTAGCATTTATAATGTTAAAAGAACCTTTCGCGCTCTGGGCCACAACCCGTAAAACGTTGGAAGATAGTGTCAGCAACGTACCTTACATTTTTCTCCATGCTATACAACGTGCTCTAACTTTTAAGACATTTGTGTATTTTCGCTCTCCTCAGAAGTTGGTCATGAATTTAAATATTTTACCTGTCCTTTATTGAGAGATTGTGTGTTTTCGTACTTCTTTCCTTGATTAAGGATAGCTGCTATCTATTGCTATCCAGCTCGTGTTGCGGCATGAAAGTCTGTTAGTGCCACAAAGTGAATGCCGACCGAAATCATGATCATTCAAAAACCGCCAAAGAGTCGATTGATAAAGTACCGTCCGTATTCGCTCCAGCGCGGATCTGTTATAGCAAATCAAAAGCGGCATGCTGACGGCAGCGTTGTCGACGTTGTTTTTCGTAGGTCAGAAACTCAATTTTCTGAGGTTTTATAAAGCTTTATTTCTTATGTGCATAGAATTGCCAGTGACCTCCTATTCAGCGCCACCCATATCGTTGTTAAAATATTAACTTTTGGACATAGAAATGAATGAATATATACAAGTATAATTATATATTTGATAATAATACAAATGACAACTGTGCCGTAGGACTATTTTTTTTTCTTTCATTTTTAATCAGCATACATGCATTCGGTGACATTGAAGACGGCGTGATCATGCATAATAAGAACTGTACAATCCATCTCAAGTTAGAGCACAATTGCCTAAACCCGAGCTGTCACTTTCCAGATGTACGCAACTAGGCAACATTGCCAGAAAATCTCCTACGTATGCCGTATACACGAGCTTATGATGATATTGATATGAAACTCCTTGCACGTGTGATTTGCTTACTTTTAGTGCGTGCGTCGCAGCATCTTGTTCAAGGTATTCTAAAACCAAGAAGATAGCGGGGACTCTTGAAGTTGTGAAAATATGACGACGTTCTTCCTATGTGAAATAGTACTGTCCACTTCATACCCCCTTCTTACTTTAAGTAGTTGAATTTAATTGACTTGATATATGTTGTACCCCAAACCATGCACATGAGCGAACTGATTGAAGGCAGACACTAACTCTTGCTTACTTCTATAACGAAAATAACTTTCTACCCAAATACATATGATATTTTTCATGACGTTCGGTCACTATTCATCTGCAGAAGCTAATTTGGCCCTTGGAAAGAAAGCAACGAGTTCCACCGGTATCTACGGCAGACCCGAAAAGGCTGTGGATGGTTCTTGGGAAGAGTGCGCAGTAACAAGCCGCTGGTGGAAGGTTGACCTGGGAGCTTACTACGTAGTCAACCGTGTCAGGGCTGTGAGCAGTGGTAAGTTGGTTCTGCAAGGACAGTTACATTTATGTCATACATTATAGTTATACACTTATGCTAATATAATGTCATTCTTTTATCAATAGCATCTACCTTCTCTCTTTATGGTCTAAAAAAATATATTTTGGACAGAGGTGGCAAATTTGGATTGGTCCATTTTACATGGGGTGCCACTATGGAAGAGTCCATTCTTGCCTCGGGGATTTTCAATTAATTTTTTGACAGGGTCGATTACCCCAAAAGTCCCCTTTTAGAGAATCGGAAGTTTTCGGAATGACTCATTATGCATAAGGTTCTTGCGGAAGAGGCCTTTTTTGCATAGAGGGCAACTTGGGAGAATCCAATTTTGGACTGGAATGACTTTGCAGTTGTTCACTTCTTGAAGTTAAAGTTATTATCATGGAATGTTCAATTTTTGTACTAGGGTTATTTATGAACAGTCCATTTTTGCATGGGGAGGGAGACGGAGTGACATTTTCTGTATTTACAAACAAATATTACCTTTCTAGTTTTGACTTTTTTTAACGCAGGTAACTTACAACATGCAACGGTGAGAGTTGGCCCGAACGAGAACGTCACTCAGAACAACCAATGTGGACAGATGGAAGTAATTGGATCAGCTATAATGCCCACTGAGTTCAACTGCGATCCGCTGATATCGGCTCGTTATGTATCAGTACATATTGTGCATTTCCGCCAGATGCTGCTGTGCGAGGTAGAGGTCTATGTTACAGGTGAAATATACAGGCCTTAGTTTCGATACGTCTACAGGAAAGGACGATGAATTAGAAAATAAAGATACAGAAAACGTGATTAATGTCAAGCATATAAAAATATTGTCAGTGGTGCTGTACTCAACAGATAATGTTATCTTAGCGGTGCTACATACAATATGAAACTTATCACACCACTTCTTGTAATGTAATGAAATGTAATAACATTTCTCACTAACATAAGTATTTCTGATTTCTTCAATCTCTTGTTATTCTACTTTTATGCGACCATTCTTATCACCTCCATCAAATAGGTTACTTTTCAATGCTTTCAATGCCGTTTTGTTTTTGTATTTTTTTAAATAGACAAGAGAACCATGACTGGCTAATACCCTTCTTTCACTGAACCATTTCTTTTAGCCTTCTATAATGTATATACGTTTAATTTTTTCAACGCCTGTTTTTGTTTCCTTTCTTACCTTAAGATATCTGCTGTGACGATGCCATAGCAGTCTTGAATGGCCAGATCACTGCTTCCAACGGCTTCTGTTCAGGGAACGACGCCCAGTTCTCTTGTGACCCTGGATACGAGCTCGTCGGTAGGTCCACTGTCACCTGCCAAGGTAACGGAAGCTGGGACGGAGAAATTCCGACTTGCGAACGTGAGTTATTAACTGCAATTCACAATGGGAACGTCATGATAAATTTCATGGTTGTCCTGATTCTTTTAGATTGACTAAATTTCTGTCATACATGAAGCCCTGAAAGTACACATGAGGCCCTGCAAGTACACCGGGTGAAAAAAATGTATTCTGCTTTACCTATTTCCTTAGGCGCAAAGGGTATCATGTAATTCTGAAACCTAAAGAGGTTCTGACCACTGCTTGGTGCTTTAAGTATAGCCCCTGTCACACTTGTGCGTATATACAAGTCCGCATGAGTTGCGTATCAACATGTTTTGGTAAAGGTTAAGTTTGCAGCCGAATAAGTAATTTCTTAGGTTCGATCACTAGGATGCACAACGGTGGGTCAAAGTAGAAAACAACTTTTACCCCGCAAACCTTAAACAACAAAAAAAGTTAATGCGCAACTCACGCGTACTTGAATATACGCACAAGTGTGACAGGGCCCTACTGGATTGACAACATATCTTGGTCATCTGGCTTAATTGGCGGAAAATTCTCGTTCCATTCTGTACATTTTCAGGTGTCTGCTGTGACAATACCACTGAAGTCATGAACGGCCAGGTTAACGCTACCGACGGTTACTGCTTCGGGGACGATATCCAGTTCTCTTGTGACCCTGGACACGAGCTTGTGGGCAGATCCAATGCCACCTGCCAAGAGGACGGGAGCTGGGGACGAGAACTTCCTACTTGCCAACGTGAGCTACTAAAGCCTCTTTCTGTACTGTATTGTTTCTTAAAATCTGATTCAGAAAAGGTGAGAAAATGACACTTTGAGCCGGCTATTCAAATTTGAACTTTCTTGCACCCAAAAGGGAGAGGGGTGTAATATAAAATTCGCCAAAGGCTCTGAGCAATAAAGCCAAAAAATACACCAAAAGACGATCCAAGCCGGTTATGATGCGTCTACATGAAATAGCAATGAAAAGAAGAGAGAACAAAAAGTCAGTGTGCGATTAGGAGGATGTAAGGAGAATGGCTGCTGATCGAGCCAGCTGGACGAACCTAACTGCCTCATGTATGTCGGGCGGGCCCCGGTTCGAATCCCCTGACGCCACCGATCGTGTGCCCTTGAGAAAGTCACTTAACACGACTTTTCTCACTCCACTCAGTTGTAGAAATGGGCATATTGTTCTCTGTACGTGGCACTGTTAACTTATAGTAAGTTATGAAAACTTGAGTGTTGTCCATGTGTATCCAAAAAGCGAATGTTTCATTTTTCAAATTCGTTTTTCTTTCCTTTTTAAATCCTAAGGTATCTGCTGTGACGATACCATAGAAATCCTGAATGGCCAGATTACTGCTTCCAACGGCTTCTGTTCAGGGAACGACGCCCAGTTCTCTTGTGACCCTGGATACGAGCTCGTCGGTAGGTCCACAGTCACCTGCCAAGAGGACAGAAGATGGGATGGAGAAATTCCGACTTGCCGACGTGAGTTACCAACCGCTACTTGTGAACGTCATTATGTTTAGCCATAAGTATGGCTAAACATATTGTTTTCTCTCATGTTTCTTCTTCTTCTTCTTCTTCTCCTGTCAAATTTTCAAATCGATTCATCTCTGTCATTTTTTGACCAAATGACCTGAAATTTGGTACAGAGGTAAAGTAGGCAAAAACCAATGTGCGGTCTTTTCCTCCCTTTGATATTGACCTTGAAAGTGATTTTATTGAGGTTTTTAGGCTATTTTTAGCATATCTTGGCCTCCTGCGCCCTGGTATTTCAACCGAATGACCTGAAATTTGCTGTATATGTGGCTTGAACAAATATTTTAAGGACTACATTCCCATTTTTGGCATACATATATTCAAAACGATTTATTTTGGGCTTTCTTGACAATATTTGCCGCTTCTGTCACTTTCAATACTACATATGACCTACAGGTCATTGACCCCTAGTGCCTTGCACCTGGCCAAGCTGGAAGTTTGCTTACGAGGAGGAAAGACCGGACATAAACATTTAACGTGATTATCGGGAAAACACCATGTTCCCTTAAACTCAGTGGTCAAATTGCAGTTTCGGAAATTTTATAACAGAAAACAAGTTAAATCAATGATTTTGTGAATGTTTATTCTAGCATTAGTTATTCCAGATATTTTCAAACTCCAAATTCTTCAACACAACACGGGAGATCGTTTCTCCTCAGACTGGCGCGACACTCCTGTCAAAATTGATTGATGATCTCTCTCTGCCGCCGACTTCATACATGATCAAAGGCGGGTGGTAGGCGGTGCGCGCGAAGTGTTGCACAAGGAATTCTCACGCTGAGGGGTACATGAAATAATGCTACAAAATAGACCTCTATGAATCGGGCTACATTCAGCAATGGTAGACGGATTCGGGGCATGCCGCGCAAAACACATTGTCTCACTGGGGACAGGCGTTTTGGTCCCGCACGTTGTCGCAGCGGTGCGTCGCCGCTACGCGATCGAAAGCACGCCGCTGTCTGTCTCGGACAAACACGCGTCTCCCGTGATGTGTAGCGTCCACCACCAGGCCTTCCTACATGTCCTACGTACGGGCGTATGGATCGTAGAATTCGGCAAAAAAGGAATGATTAGGCCAGTAGAGTCAGTCCCCGATAAGGTCAATGATTCGCCCCTTTGCGCTAGCTTGTAACGTTAAATGAATGTACCCTCTGGTGGCCAAACTTCACTGACAAACTTTCTCCCTATTATCATCATGAGCTTGCGTTAGTCTGGTACTAGTGACTATTATGTGCCGGGAATGTTTATCTATCGCACGCCTTGGAAGGAAGTTCAACCATGATAAATGGTCGGCCGTTGCGAAAATTTGGAATCCCATGCTGTTGATTTTCGTGATTGAATCTGTAAGAAAATATATTTTCATGTCGTTCATGTTTTTGGGACGGACGCCGGGACGGGGTGAATTTTTTCTATCATTTTCGTCCCGTTAGTAATGCAAATCGAATCGTGTTGCACAAGAGGCAAAACACTAAAAACGTGGGTCTTGTGGAGTGTTTTGGAGCGGGAAAATGCCGGATATTAGCGGTGCCGAACAGTGTACATCGTCGCGCGCGGGTGACGCTCCGTCAAAACAAATCCGCTGGTGGTCTAGCGCGGCCACCGAATATAGGCAGAAACACACAGGAGGACTTAGCACCTTCGTTTATGAGGGCAATTGTGAAAATCTTTTGTTACAAATTTTTCGAACATTGAAACATTTGGATAGATGGTTTGAAACTGTTCTAAATAAAGAGATTTTTGTGTAGTTACGTTCGAAATGTTTCCAACGTATGTGAAATAAGTTCAAACATGTTATAAGTTTCAATTCTAATTGTTTGAACACTTTAGAACTATTGTGACTTAGACATTCTTTTAATCAAAATAGTTCAAACATATTACAAATATTATATTAAAACCCTCTCGGTGACTTTGAATTGACTCAAATATGTTGTTTTTGGTCATTTCCTTCGTCTCCTGTCAAATCTTCATATGTATACTATGGAAAACTTCATTCTTCCCTGGGGTTGATCTTTTTTAATTTAATTTTGAACTGGGTTGATTATGCGCAAGAGTGTAATTTTCAGCGGATATTTTTCGACTGGTTTACATGGAAATGTCACGGAATATCCCATTCTTGCAAGGGGAGGATTCTTAAATTATTTATTTCAATTTTGAGCTGGATGATTATGAAAAAGTCCATTTTTTAGCAGAAGTGTATTTGTTTATCAATTAGTGGATATGGTTGTGGACTGGTCCATATTGTGTTGAGGTGCTACTGGAAGACTCAATTTTGGACTTGGGTGATTAATTTTTTTAGTGCAAGTATTTTAGAATGGTCCATTGTTATTTTGGGAGAGTCCATTTTTGGCATGGCGAGGAGTATGGCTAAACATGCTATATTTGCTCGCAAATGTTGCCTTTCTAGTTATAACGTTGTTTTAGATGGACTCTTAACCCTATCCAGACTGGCCTTTTTCTTTATATCGGAGGGGGGGGGGGGTGCTCATTTCGAAAAAACAAAAACTGATTGGAGTTCAGAGGGGGGGGGGGGGGCTCATTTCGAAAAAACAAAAACTAATTGGAGTTCAGAGATGAAAAAAAAAGCATGTAGCTAATAGAGATATGGGTGTTGATATATGTGCAGTTTTAGTCTCCTACTCCTACACTAGTTGCATGTGGGCCATACTTTACTTTTACTGCTTCAAACTTCCAATGGTGTGTTCATTTTGACATCGACTCAGTCGTTGGTGAAAATAATACAACACACTTAGATATTTCAGTCACGAAAAGACATGTTCCCTTACATTTGTGCCAAATTTTATCTCATTTCATACAAACATGAATCTGCTATGTATGGTAAATAAGGCGTTTTATACTGACTTCCCTTCTTACCTAGAAAAACGGCCTATTTTGTTTTTATTCATCGTAAATCAGATTGTAATCGGACACCTGCTACCTCCGGGTCCGGGAAATGTCATTCAAACACGTTCCATTTTTAACCGTGAGACGTGCGCGGTGACATAGGCAGCAAAATCCCCCTATGACGAAACCAGTTTGTGTGGTTCAGATTCGTCTATTACAGTACAATCATTATCATTATCATAGGGTGGCTATCCAATATGCGTGGTCAGAACGAGTTTAATTTGCTACAAAAACAATTAGCTCAACCTTTTTTTAACATTTTCAATTCCATGGACCTACTGTAACAAAACATTCAAGATAATGGCAAGACGACTAGATCAATTGAAAAGACAACTACTGCTCTGAGAGCGCTATCGAGCTTTCTTGTGACACCAACTTTGAGCTCTCAACTTTGTGATCGGCAGCTTTTTCGTTAGACCTCATTTTCTATTGGATTTTTAGACGCTTCCAAGTTCTTTATGTCAGCTTTTGTGTACATTTTCAGGTCTCTGCTGTGACAATACCACTGAAATCATAAACGGCCAGGTTAATGCTACCGACGGTTACTGCTATGGGGACGACATCCAGTTCTTTTGTGATCCTGGGTACGAGCTCATCGGTAGGTCTTCGGCCACTTGCCAAGACGACGGTAGCTGGGGACGAGAACTTCCAACTTGCAAACGTGAGTTAAGCTATGGTCACACTAAACTCACGTCGTACCTGCGATGGGGTTTCTTCCGTCATGACAGCGCCGTACGTCGTACGTTTGGGGAAAACCGGGTGCAATAGTTAACACATACAAAGTGGTGGTCACATATAACGTAGGTACATCGTACGATGTTTTTTTTGTACTGTACCTACTAGGTCAATCGCAGGTAAATCGCACGTAAAAGTAGCCATCGCCGAGCGTCCTACGTCGAAAAATACAGCTAAAGATGATTTTGAACATGTTTAAAATTTTCCCTCCGTCGCCGTACGATTTTTATTGCCCCCAATACAGACTTCACTATGGCCTTCTTTTTATACCAATGAGGTGAAAAATGTATACATTTCGATCGATCCCTGATATTGTCGATGTTGTTGAAAAGTGCAGCCACCAGAGCACAGTGGCAACCGTTGTACAACGCGCCCGCTGAAGAGCCTGCTTTCAAGGCTATGATTTTCCACGTGTCAGATCAAGTATCGCGCGCAGGTGATGCATACGATTGTTTCATGGCTATACACACGTGGGTTCATAATTATATCAGACCTCAGTCCCATCCTGTCTCTACTTTTAGTTTGCCAGGAGAACAGTTTGCGGATGGCCCAGACAAAGAATATGACAGGCCAGTTGTATTGTCCATCAAAAAGAAAGCACATAATAGGCATAAAACGTCAAACGAAAACTGAAAATAGAGAAAGGATAGGACTGAGGTATGATCTAATTATAAACCCAGGTGTATACAGACATAAAGCAATTATATGCGCCTGGTTCTGGACCTGACACGTAGAAAATCTAAACTTGGAAGCAGGCTATTCTACGGGCACATTGTTTTCTGGTTGCTATTGTCTTATGATGGTTACAATTTGCATCAGCATCGGCAATATATCAGGGTAACTGAAACCATCAGAACATGGTCGAAATGTATGAATTCGTCACCTCATCATTAGATAAAAAGGCCGCAATAAACCCTAAATATGAGGCTATAAAAATCGTACGGCGTTGGATGAAATTTTGAACATTGCCCGACGCTCTGCGATAGCTGATTTTACCTACGATTTACCTGCGATTTACCTGCGATTTACTTGCGTTGTACGGGAAATGCATCGTACGTGCATCGTAGGTACGGCGTGAGTTTAGTGTGACCGGGGCTTTACCGAAGCCTAGGCCGTTTCTGCAGTGTAGTGTTTTCTAAATATCTAGATCAGAAAGGAGCGAAAATATTTTCAGCCACTTCTAGGCCTTGTCATTTCCACTATTGCGTTTTATTTGTATTGTTTGGTTGGTTGGTTGTTTGGTTGGTTGGTTGGTTGGTTGGTTGGTTGGTTCAGAGCACATTGACAAACGCCAGACTGGCGATATGCCCTTTGTGCGTTTAGATTGAGAATATATGACATAAAGTCGACTACACTTCGTCAAGAAAATTTAGTTTCCGAGGACGGAAACTAAGCTGACACTTTTCTATCGCCGATATGTTTCTTTTTAACCCTTAACAAGCACTATTCATGTTGCTGTTGCTCCCGAATGATTTTCCAAAGGCAGTTTGTGTCGTTCCCTGGCATTCGTCTGAAGTACTTAAGCCGTACGCTCGAAGGGCCCTATAGCCCCTGTCACACTTGTGCGTACATACAAGCCCGCATGAGTTGCGTATTAAGAGCAAATGTCTGTAAGGATCAAACAATGGTGGCAGGGGTCAAAAAATCGATTTGGCTCATATTTTGCACAGTGATAGTACTTGGCCCACAACCCCTCAAAACAGCTTTCTTTCTTCTCAAAACCGATTGTTGCCATGGCAACAGGCCAAACAAGTTTTGGGGCCATTTTCCCTCATTTGGGCATGTCAAAAACAGGAAAATTGGCTTACTTTAGTACAATATTGCGAGCACATACTTGAATATTAGGGAAAAATAAAAACGATACTAAAAAGAATAACTCTTCAGCTTTTCTAGGGTAGCTTTAAACTTTTAAAAAAGTCAAGTTGAAGTGCTTGGGCAGCCTGAAAACAATACAGTGTTTTAGGCTTTTCAAAAAATGTAATATTTGCCCAACTTTGTAGCGCTGTAAGTACAAAGATGGTATTTTTTTGCTTCAAATTCAAACCTTATGTACATGATCATATTTGCTACCAGTTGCATGCTTGCAAAGTTTAGGGTCTTATTTGGTTGTCACGTGGTTGCCTTCAGAATAGGTCATTTTTCATGTTTGACGTAAAAATATGATTTTGAGCCATATTTAAGATGCAATATCTGAAGGGAGAACAGTGATCTAATTTAACTTAATGTCAGAGGTAGCCTTATGTATTGTTTATGAAACGATTGCTTGTAGAGGTTGGGGTCTTGTTCCGTTTTCGTGAACTTGTCCCTAAAAGTAGGCCATATTTTGAATATGTGCAGAATCGGCATTTTGGGCTGTGTTTGATGCTTTGAGAATCTCAAAGTGGGGTATTGTTTAAATTCAAATATTTCCCAGTAGTGACCCCATGTGTTGTCTATCAATTGAGTGCTTGTAGTGGTTGGGGTCTTGTTTCATTGCCGGGAACTTGTCCCTAAATGTAGGCCATTTTTTGAATATGTGCAGAAACTAACATTTCGGGCTACGTTGATGTTTTGAAAATGTCAAAGTGGGGTATTGTTTGAACTCAAATTTTTATCAGCAGTAACCGCATGTTAAATCTATCATTTGAGTGCTTGTAGACGTTGGGATCGTGTTTCATTGCCGTGTACTTGTCCCATAAAGCAGGCCATTTTTTGACATGTGCAGAAATCGACATTTGACTATGTTTGATGCTCTGAAAATGTCAATGTTGTTTGAAGTCAATCTTTACCAAAAGTCACTTTTACCAAAAGTCACTCCATGAATTTACCACTGAGATATCATGACCATAGCATGTTCAAATAAGAGATCTCTAAAGTGAAAGTTCCCCTGCAGTGCCATAGAAAGTCACTAGCTACATGTTGTATAGGAGGCCCAAAAGCCAATAATTTCAAGGTCTCACAAAGACCTATCCACCTACCAAACATGACAACAATTCTTGAGTTATCGTCCAGTTGACTTTCACATTCCTGTACAATTCCTAGAATTCTTGCAAACTGCACACAATATATCTACCATTAAGATAGCCCCTGAAGTGTCGCCAAAAAGCATCTAGTGGGCAGGGAAAAACACTATCCAAAGTGGAATACCGGTAATCACAAGAATCATCGACAGACAATAAAGCTTATCGTCATAAACAATTTAAATTTTAAAAAAATCTACTTTCAAAAGCTTCAATACTTAACGTAGTGCTCAATGTTATTTCTGAACATTAGCCTATATGGCCTAATTTAGGGGACAAATACTCAGCAAGAAAACACCATCCGAACTTCTATAATCATGCATTTGATAGATAACATATTTATTTCTATTTATTACACAAGTATCTCTATGTACTGATAAAGAATCGAATTCAAATAACATCCTACTTTGACATCGTCAAAGCTTTACACATACATGTAAGTGCAAATTGCTATAGGGTTCACATGTGAAGAATATGACCTACTTTTAGGGACAAGTGCACGGAAACGAAACAATACCCCAACCTCTACAATCACTCAATTGATAGACTATACCTGGGGTTACTTCTAGTAGACATTTGTACACAAACAACATCCCACTTTGACATTTTCAAAACATCAACATAGCCCGAAATGTCGATTTCTGTACACATTCAAAATATGGCCTACTTTTAGGGACAACTTCACGGCAATGAAACAAGACCCCAACCTCTACAAGCACTCAATTGATAGACAACACATGGGGTCACTACTGGGGAAAATTTGAATTTAAACAATACCCCACTTTGAGATTCTCAAAGCATCAAACACAGCCCAAAATGCCGATTTCTGCACATGTTCAAAAAATGGCCTACTTTTAGGGACAAGTTCACGAAAACGGAACAAGACCCCAACCTCTACACGCAATCGTTTGATAGACAATACATAAGGTTATCTTTGATATAAAGTTAAGTTAGATCAGTGTTCCCCCTTTTCAGATATTGCATCTTGAATATGGCTCAAAATCATATTTTACGTCAAACATGAAAAATGACCTACTTCTGAGGGCAACCACATGACAACCAAATAAGACCCCAAACTTTGCAAGCATGCAATTGATAGCAAATATAATCATGTACATAAGGTTTGAATTTGAAGCAAAAAAATTACCTCGATGTGTTTTTATTGGCTACACAGGGAATTCTCGTAATATCTAAAGTTATTAAACAAAATAGTATGTATTGTTCTTTTTAAGGTGTACTTAAATTATATTACGTAAATCGTTACCACGTTGACGTCATAATGACGTCATTAAATTACGTCACGTGTTGTTAACGACCCCTTGGGATCCGCCATCTTGGATCGGACATTTTGAAATTTTCAAAAAATATTTTTTTCCACTTATGACCCAAAAAGCACAAGAAATTGACTAAAAACATTAATCTAGATGTTTCTGGTAAAGAAAATGCCACGTAGGAACGATTTTTAAGGCACAAAAAGCCTGTTGATACCAAAAATAGTGTTATGGTCCGCCATCTTGGATTTTGACCGATTACGTCATCACATTAGCAAAAATTATGAATATTAAATCATGAAAGTTACATCCAATTACATTTGATGCTATACATGTAGGAATACTAGTGTGGTTGAGCAAGAAAACCTAAGAAATATCATTGTTTTAAAAAAATCAGTGATTTTTGCATAAAATGCCTTTCAGAAACCCGTTGCCATGGCCACACGAAAAATGATGAACTTATACAATTATTATAATATTGGAAAAGTCACCGAATTTGGTAGTCCTAGCATATGTCGTTCGGCAGTTATGCGATGTCAAAGTTGGCGCGGGCACTTTTAGCCCCCCCCCCCCCCCCCTTCCCCCAGTCTGGATAGGGTTAATAATTATTTCAACACATTCAGTACATACAGAAGAAAGTTCCACGTCCAACGGAGCCATCGTCGGAGCCATCTTCGGTGGAGCTTTCGCAGTGGTAGTAGTGGTAGTAGTGGTAGTGGCAGTAAGAAGACGAAGGACGAAAAGAGGAAGTCAGGAGTATGCGGAGATGGAGAATATAACAGGTGAGTGAGATGTTGTTTTTCCTTTTTAATAGGAGATTCTTAGTAGGAGCCTCCACTCAGTGCGATCCTCGGTGAGGGAATTTCAGCTGGTATGGTCGATGTTACAGCACAGGGGCCTGGCCCTTATTTGGCAACGAGATCGACGTTAATGATTGAAAGCACCCAGTGGAGGGTCCGAATCATACAATGGCCCTATACGATATGTCGAGCCATTGTGGTCCTGATGCTGGGAAGTTTGACTCGGAGAAGGACAGATTCGCTGGAAACGTGATCTTGTCATTTTTTTAACACTAAGAGTCCATCCCAAGTCACCGCAAGGGTTGCTTTTGTCATAATTATCTTCGCCGAGTACTTGTACTCGGAGAAGATTATGTTTTCGGTTGAAAAATCTGTTGGGTGGGTCTTTATGTATGTCAGGAGCATAACTCAAGAAAGCTTCGATGAATCTTTATGATTTTTTGTAGGTGTGTAGTGGTTGTGCAAAGGAAGGTCAAGTCAAAAAATGGTTCACCTGGCGGTTTCCAACAGTACTGCAGCAGACTTTGCATTTTTTGTGTTTGTATGTAGGCAAAAAAAGTGACGGAAACGTTGATGGATCTTCATGATTTTTGCAGGTGTGTAGATGTTGTGGAAACGGAGGTCAAGTTCAAAAATGGTTTCCCTTGCATTTTCCGTTGGTACTGCAGCTGGCTTTATATGTGTGTGAATTTGAATGTCGCCAGCATAACTCGAGGTGCTGTTGACGGCTGTACATGATATTCAGTTGGTAGGTAGGAGTGTTAAAGAGGAAGGTCAAGTTCGATAATGGGCCTCCTAGCGGATAAGTAAGGTACTGCAGCTGAGTTTTAAATTGTGTGGTCAAATTTGCTGGAAGTGCCAGGTTCATGATTTTTCACCAATACATAGGGTCTTGAACAGGGAATAGGTGGTGTAAGTTTGGCCCCCCTAGCGGCTTGTTTGGACCTGCAGTTGGCGTTTTTGTTGAAACCTTTGGAGGCTAATAACTACAGAAGGGGTTGACGGATCGTCATGATTTTTGGTATTTAGATGGTATTTAGCTTGGGTAATGTTTTACATAATCAAATACACATTATGAAAACCAGGAACTAATTTGCATAATAAATGCAGAAAGTTTATCTATCCGCTTAAAGTTTGTGGTCGAATTTTTTGCAGGTACTAAGGTTATGATTTTTTGAGTGGTAGATAGATCTTAGGGCAGAGAGTGCGTGATGTAAGTTTGGGCCCCCTTGCGGCTTGCCTTAAACTGCAGTGGGCCTATTTGTTTGTAACTTTTGAGGAAGAATAACTCAAGCAGGGGTTGATGGATTATTCTTGAATTTGGTATATATGTTCCTTAGGTGATGATCAACATAATGATATGCTCATTATGCAGATCATGACCTACTTTGCATCATAATTGGCATATATAGGACTGCCGCACCATAGTACGTGGCATGTGTTAGTACACACCTGGCGTCCAGAATCTAGGTCAACAGCTGGTGTCCTGAATCTAGGTCAACAGCTAGCTTACTAGCTGGGCAATTGAAAAAAAACAGAACTAAAATGTATCTGTTATGTTTGGTATGAAGATTTAAAAGTGGATCTCACGATTGACGTAACATTGTAATTATGCCAAACAGGACCTAATTTGCATGATTAATGAAATGTTTTGAAATGTGCTGAGTTCTATGTTTGTGCCCGTTTATATGCATTTAAGTCGTATTCTAGTCTTTGTGAAAGCTTGTATCAAGGTCTGTATATTGTTCTGTTACTAGGGCTAACCCTTTGTAATAGCCTTAACCTTTGGTAGCCCTGGCTGTACTTATCTACAGCCGAAAAAAAACAAATAAAAACAAATCGCCTTTGAAAACTGTGTCATCCTTCACTGAGAAAGAGAGGCTAGTAATTATCGATTATAATCAAATTCGAAATATCAATTATTCAAATGACCTCATTTGGATTATTGCTGAGATTATACTAAGATAATAACACTATGCTCGTAATTGACTTTTTATATTCATGTTGGGCATTTTGAAATAGCTGAATCTGATCATTGACATAGCCAAGCCAAGTTAAACAATAAGATGCTGATTATGCAAAACAGGGTCTAATATTTGATAGAGTTATGCTACTTCACTACGTTTCGAAAATCCATTTAGCATAGTGTCAAATCGCTTGGTCATAGCTAAGGTCACTAACGTGTTAACCCTATCCAGACTGGGGGGGGGGGGGGATAAAAGCGCCCGCGCCAACTTTGACATCGTATAACTGCCGAACGATATACGCTAGGACTACCAAACTTGGTGACTTTTCCTAAAATTTAGTTCGCAACAATATTGTGATAATTGTTAAAATCTATCATTTTTCGTGTTGCCATGCAATGGGTTTCTGGAAGGCATTTTATGCAGAAATCACTGATTTTTTTTAAAACAATGATATTTCTTAGGTTTTCTTGCTCAACCACACTAGTTTTCCTACTTGCATAGCATCATGTGAAATTAGATGTAACTTTCATGATGTAATATTCATAATTCATGCTAATTTTATGCCGTAATCGGTAAAAATCCAAGATGGCGGAAAATTACACTATTTTAGGTATCAACAGGCTTTCCGCCTTCAAAATCGTCATTACGCGGCATTTTCTTTACCAGAAACATTTAGATCAACGTTTCTAATCTATTTCTAGTGTTTTGTGGGGTCATAAGTGGAAAAAAAAGTATTTTTGAAAATTTCAAAACGGCCGATCAAAGATGGCGGATCCCAAGGGGTCGCTAACAACACGTGACGTCATTTAATGACGTCATTTTGACGTCAACGTAGTTACGGTTGACGTTATATGTTTTAAAACGACAATACATACAATTTTGTTTAATAGCTTTAGATATTACGGGAATTTCCTTTTTAGCCAATAAAATCACATCAATGACGTCATAATTACGTCATATTACGTCATAACGTCACCAAAATTCTAGGAATTATAAAACTTTACATGAATATCACCCTCTACAAATTTGGGAAGGATACATTCAGAAGTTATGAAGGGGGGCCGAATGCCCCCCCCCCCCCCCAGTCCCAGATATCCCCAAAAAGCCCAGTCTGGATAGGGTTAAGGGTCCAGTGAGATGGGGGGTTTAGTCCAAAACTACATTCGCAATGTTAGCCTCCGTAGTCTCTCTCCGCAGTCTCCACAGTCTCTATGCGAAGTCTCCACAGACGCTGTGTTTCACAGAGGTTATGTTTCACAGGGGCTTGGTTTTGCAGAGGCTCTGGGAGCCTACTTGGATGGCCTGAGGTATCGTTATTTGCAGTCTCCACTTTTAACACACAGTGACATAGTGCCAGTGGAGGATGCGGCGAGCGCGACGGTCCACAGAGGCTACCATTTGGGCCTTTTTGCTTTCTGTATGACAGTCTGCCTTAAGTACGAATCACTTTAAGTTCCCATTCCGTAGTGCATATGATGTTATTGTATTTTGAGGGAAATTTACCGAAAGATTTTAACGATTAGAAATATTTTCCACTAATTGGTTTTATCCCGAAGTCTGTTGTTGCGCTTCAAAATAGGTCTGCTTTTAGTTCCAAGTCCAGATACCCAAGTTTTGAATATTTCATACAAGTATGTCACTTAAAAACTTAGAAGATGTGATGTGAGGGATTGTGAAGGAAAGATACGAATAGAAATAGCGAACAGTAAGATTTTTCCGCAGTAGAATTTGACCACAATGTTCTTATCCCATGTTGTTGTACAGAACAAGGGTCGAGCATGGATGCAGAGGAGCCCCCCATGCCACGGTCACGGTTCCCGCAGTTCGAGGTAGATCCCAGTCGGGTGACGCTTGGCGACTTTCTTGGCAAAGGGGCGTTCGGCATAGTTTACCGGGCAACACTGACGCGAGACGACGGGACGAAGGACGTCGTCGTAAAAACGGTTAAAGGTTTTGTATACATTTACATTTACAAACACATACGCGTTATGCATCACGTTTTCAATGCGACTTAAAACGATATTTGCCAGCGTTCTAAACGCGACTAGATTTGCACGTTATTCAATTATACAGTCAAAGGGTGGATATTTCTATATATATATTCTGGAGACTGGTATCTGAGAGACAACGGCAAAACAAGGAATTGAAAGGTTCATAATTGTCAAACATCCAGGTAGTAAGATACGCCCAAAATAGTTACTCAAGCAACTGGATATCTTTTTTTAACTTTATCCAGTTGCTTGAGTTACTATTATTGGCGTACGTAATTGGAAAAAATTCTGATAAATATGTATTGTGAAAGCTCCTCAGATTTTGAATAGCACCAATATGAACTGGTAAGCTGGTTGTCAGGTACAATTATGATTACCCTCGCCTTTCCGGTTACTCCAGCCGAGAGCCGGGTCAGTATGTATGTCAAGATTATATTCATAACTCAAGAAACATTTGATTGATTGGACTGGAAATGTCTAATGCAGGTCATGTAAACAGATGGCTCAACGAAAGTAGATCATGTAAACAGACCGAACTTGCACTACTGCTAGATACTGAAAAGTTACACCTTACTCCTTAAAAATATGATGTGGAATCAAGATCTAATCTATTCATATTCAGTTACTGTACCATTTCATAATCACTTTCAACTTACAACAATGCAATATCGAACAGTTGTGGCCCATATAATGTCAAAATACTCATATTGTTTTCATGACCAGCTGTAACATATATTAACACACGAGACACAGCTACTAGTCTTGGACCTCCAAATGATTTTTTTAAAGTCTTAGATAAAGACAATCTCCATGTCTCCGGTCACGCCTTGATTATTTGACGAAGGTAATGTGTTCATGGTACAAACAAGTTTGCCATAATTTTCTAATGTTAAGCTCCATCCGTAGAGAATGCCAGTGAGGAAGAAAAGCTGCTTTTCCTGGAGGAAATCAGTGCGATTGTGAATCTGGGGGTTCATGAGAATCTGCTGGGTCTGGTCAACTGCTGCACGGTGCGAGACCATTTATATCTCATCACGGAGTTCATGCCGTACGGAGACCTGAAGAGTTTCTTGACAAAATGCAGACAGGTGAGCGACCGATATATTTTTACGACATATCTGGCCGCATGCATTCCAAAAGGATCTCATTCTGTTTTGATGATGAACAAATTGCTGGTGGTCAAAAACTGATATCATAAATTATGTTTTTGAATAAGGAAAGGTAGAAAATTGTTGAAAAAATGAGGAATCTATGTATCAGTTATGTGTCATAGTCTGCTACTTAAGCACACACATGCTGGTAGCCTTGTCGAATTTCTACACATGGGTATTACGTAATATACAATGCAACATTTCACGGTGATCAACTTCATGCTCGATGGGTCACCTGCGGTCATTGCATGTTCCTACTGTAAATTCGCGCGATCAGGCACATTTCTCTGCATCAGGGGAAAAACTACTTCTTTTGACATATTTTACCCGTTTTCTGGAAAGTATATCTATGCTGGCACTTTGTTGTGGACACCTAACATGTAAGGTCCCCATTCCACTGGGACGGCGCTCTCGCCGCGCTCTCGCGGCGACTTCAATTTGGCCAGAGAGCGTATCGAGAGCGCCGTGAGAGCGCGTCGGAGCGCTGTGAGAGCGCGTCGAGAGCGCCGTGAGAACGCGGAGGGAGCGCGGCGAGAGCGCCATGAGAAGATCCAATGTGAAATAAAAGGGCCACAGCTAGCGCTCAAGGATCGCAGCGAGCGCTCCACTAGGATTGAACGGTCTCAACTGTAGTTCAAACAAATTTCATTCTTGAACTGGTATATCTTGAATATCTGGGAATTTCGTGGTCAACTTATACTTTTGTTTATAGGTAATACAAATAAACAAATGACTACAATTACGTACAAGCTTTCATTCAGATAAATTCCTTCAAATTTTATAGTCAGTAGTTCAAAAAAACTTTCAAAATTCTGTGATTTACGTTCCTATTATAACGTAGCATGAAAACAAAACAGGTTACATGACAAACAACGCAGAAAAAAACATATTTGCACATATTCGAACATAAGTTGAACATATATACTATTACTTAAGACACACGCTGAGCGACCGTGCAGCGACCAAAATTGAATTTAATCCCCCCCTTTATTTCAAAATTCAAATATGATACAAAAGGTAAATAGACTAATGAAAGATGATGATCAGTCTAAAATACACATAAATACATAAACTATACATATATTGAAACGTGTTGATCTAGTTTTTAATCACAATGGTTGAGAAATAGAGTTAATCGAGTTCAAAAAGTCCGTTTTTGGACACCTGCCGAACAACCTACGGCCTGAACGGGTGCGCGGTATGACGTCAGTAGTATATACACATGAGGAGGGGTTGTATAATCCGGGCGGCTCCAGGCGGTTCCCCATTAGCATAATATGTGTATGGTTGACAGGTGCTCATTAGCATAATATATATATATGATTGACAGGTGATCATTAGCATAATATATGTATGATTGACAGGTACTCATTAGCATAATATGTGTATGATTGACAGGTGCCCATTAGCATAATAGTTTTATGATTGACATGTGCTCATTAGCACAATATGTGTATGATTGACAGGTACTTATTAGCATAATATGTGTATGATTGACAGGTGCCCATTAGCATAATAGTTTTATGATTTACATGTGCACATTAGCATAATATGTGTATGATTGACAGGTGCTCATTAGCATAATATGTGTATGATTGACAGGTCCTTATTAGCATGATATGTGTATGGTTGACAGATACTTATTAGCATGATATATGTATGGTTTTATATACATGTATGTATGTTTGTATGTATGTATGTAATATGGTTTATGATACGTGTATGTGTATATGGTTTATGGTATCTATTGTTATACCTATATCATATATCTATCACACATACGATTACAGTGTATACTATATGGAGGAAAGGATAATATACTAAGAAACTTATTTGATCGGATAGGTATCATGCGTGAACATGTGACATTTCCGAGTAGATGGACGTGTTGCTCCGAAGTAGAATATTGCTCCGGAGTATGCTCCGGGGTAGATGATTGAGTGCATTTGTGGTCAGTCACGTATATTTCCCATGTATGTACCTATCATATATGCATACAACAACACAAACGACACTAGGGCACAGGGATACTGTTTCGTAACACTTTATTTATAACTCAGTCAACAAAGTATCAAGATCTCACAAGCCAGCGTACGTCGTGTCCTATACGTTACGTGAAACGTGATATCAAGAATACATTAACAAAGAAAGTTGTGCTGATGGCGGTATGTCGACGTTACTTCAGGACAAGGTAACCATATTTTTTTCATCAACGTGTTTTCTGAGACCCAGTTCTTGCTGTAAGTGATCTCATAACTGTGACGAGGCAACGCAGCAAACTCTATCAGATAAAACTTTTTCCCAGCGCGTTTCGTTGCTTTGATGACGCGTTGAGGGACATCGCCTGACTGGTTTTGTATACATGACAAATATGATGATTCACGCATTGCATATTCTATTCAGACCGGGAAGCACTCATTTGCATGGAAAATATATCTTTGAGTGCACACCTATATCTCGTTTCCCACTGTCCACCGAAGAGAAAGGAAGTATGCCTTACGTCTGCGAGGTTTGTGATCAGGAGTTCACTCGTAAGTTCAACCTCGATCGGCACAAAGAAAGAAAGCACCGAGACGAGTCAGTCGTTGCCTCAGGAGAAGTCGTCGTAGACACTGAGACGGGATCTTACAGAGGGCGCGATATTTTCGACGACTCCGACATGTCGTCTGAACATGATAAAGACTCATCTGGTTCATCAGCCGACGATGGCGATAGCAGAGATGTGAGTTCGATGGCGTCACATGATACAGAAATCGTCTCTGAAGAATATGAGTCTGTGATGGACTCTCGGGAGCCAACGACAGAAACCGACGGAGACCCAAGTTGTTCCGAGACTGATGCAGGTTCTGACTTGTCTTCATCTGCGATGGGCTCTCAGGAATCAACGACAGGAACAGACAGCGACCCAAGTGGTTCCGAGACTGATGCGACCTCTGACATGTCTAGCATGTCCTCATCTAATGAAAGTGAAGAGTACGGCTACGACAGTAGTGATGAAGAGGAGTTCACACTCTATCGAGACTGGACCATTCCCCTACCTTACCAGTCAGGCGATGTCCCTCAACGCGTCATCAAAGCAACGAAACGCGCTGGGAAAAAGTTTTATCTGATAGAGTTTGCTGCGTTGCCTCGTCACAGTTATGAGATCACTTACAGCAAGAACTGGGTCTCAGAAAACACGTTGATGAAAAAATATGGTTACCTTGTCCTGAAGTAACGTCGACATACCGCCATCAGCACAACTTTCTTTGTTAATGTATTCTTGATATCACGTTTCACGTAACGTATAGGACACGACGTACGCTGGCTTGTGAGATCTTGATACTTTGTTGACTGAGTTATAAATAAAGTGTTACGAAACAGTATCCCTGTGCCCTAGTGTCGTTTGTGTTGTTGTATGCATACATGATAGGTACATACATGGGAAATATACGTGACTGACCACAAATGCACTCAATCATCTACTCCGGAGCATACTCCGGAGCAATATTCTACTTCGGAGCAACACGTCCATCTACTCGGAAATGTCACATGTTCACGCATGATACCTATCCGATCAAATAAGTTTCTTAGTATATTATCCTTTCCTCCATATAGTATACACTGTAATCGTATGTGTGATAGCTATATAATATAGGTATAACAATAGATACCATAAACCATATACACATACACGTATCATAAACCATATTACATACATACATACAAACATACATACATGTATATAAAACCATACATATATCATGCTAATAAGTATCTGTCAACCATACACATATCATGCTAATAAGGACCTGTCAATCATACACATATTATGCTAATGAGCATCTGTCAATCATACACATATTATGCTAATGAGCACATGTCAATCATAAAACTATTATGCTAATGAGAACCTGTCAATCATACACATATTATGCTAATGAGTACCTGTTAATCATACACATATTATGCTAATGAGCACATGTCAATCATAAAACTATTATGCTAATGGGCACCTGTCAATCATACACATATTATGCTAATGAGTTCCTGTCAATCATACACATATTATGCTAATGATCACCTGTCAATCATATATATATATATTATGCTAATGAGCACCTGTCAACCATACACATATTATGCTAATGGGGAACCGCCTGGAGCCGCCCGGATTATACGACCCCTCCTCACGTGTATATACTACTGACGTCATCTACAGACAAGCTTCACGCGGCGAGCGACGTTATGTGATGCAGAAAGTGGCGGACACAACCGATCGCTTTTCCGTCTCCTCCTCGGATGTAGAGGCCTGATTTGAAGCTGTCCAGCGTAAGGAGCCAGCGGAGGGACCGATGGAGGAATTACATCGTTCAGATTTGAACCATTATTGAACAATGGTGGCGACAAAGGTCGCGGGAGGGAGCAAGATGGCGGTAGGGCAAAGGGGCAGGGCATATACCGATGGAATCGATGGATGTGCACGAAGAAAAATTATTCAGGCTTAAGAATGTTGAGTGGCAAGTTTACGACAAGATTGTTTGGATACTTGACTTGTAAACAATAACGTCAGTTTAGTGTACCTCGCTGGAGTTAGCATGATTTTTGGCTTGGGGAAGGAGAGACTAAATAAAATTATTCTATAAATAAAATTGTTTTCACCAAGTTTTCGTTAACCCTGGGACTTGCGGTAGCGGTATACGCTATCAAAAGCATACGCTTTACGTGGCATTTTCCATGCTTTTGATAGTTACGCAATTTTCCTGGATATGAAGCAAGAAACAATCACCGGAGACAAAAAAAAAGTAGCCTTACCTACGTTCCTGCCGCATCATCCGAGAAAAGACACGTACAACAAAACAAACTTGTGAAAACAATCTAGTTGATTATTGTCACTCAGACATCGTCACACGTGAAAACTTCTACATCTTGCTCCATAAACTTTATATTTTGCTTTGATTTTTAACCTCCTGTCAGCAAGGTGTTAACCCCCGTCCCAACCAAAGGTGCTTCAAATTCAATTTATAATTTGTTCCTACTGTATATAGTAGAGTGGATTCATTCCTCAAGCTAACCGACATCTTTCACACCGCAGTCGTCCGTCAGTAAGAATTTTGTTTTATGCTCATGTCACAATATGCCCCTCTAAAAACAACAGCACTTCTTTCTAACCTTTGCAGGTGCAAGGTAATCTAGAAATTCTAAGGTGTAAGTGTCACTCCAAAATAGGCATGTCCAGATTAGTTTTGTCGCCAATGTACGTACAATCATGACCTCTAAAATATATAGTGGTATGAAATATTTTGCGTTTCTACAGAAAAAGACATTTGGTGAACCTCGAGACGAGATCTACAACTTTGAGGAGATGAATATGTACCAGGTAGCCCGGCAGATCGCCGAAGGCATGGTGAGTATCAAGCACTGATAACCATATGCTGAAGGGGAATCAAGTGCTGCAGATGTACGAGTTTCTGCAGATATACAATTTTAAAGATGTACTGGCCTTGCAGAAAAGATCGCAGAGGGATGGCAATACCTTACGAATCAAATTCAAATAACATCAACTCTCATAATTCCGCCGGGTACCCTAAAAAAATCCATAAACACAGCATTGGTAATCCCAGAGGTATGCACATTTTAGATATCTAGGTTTTCACTACATTCTTGACAAGGTCTCTGTAACACAGTTTTCGTGGCGACCTCAGTGTACCGGCTGAATTATGAGAGCTGACATTAGTAGAACTTTTGGATTATGGTATAAATACAAGATATACTTATAAACTCCCTCATAATTCCTGCACCAGTTGACTGGATTTAAGGCAGGAGAGATGTTATATAGCAGACTAATCACGACATGTGTGTGGACGTCCATGTTTCAGGTTCGCATCGAGCAGTCTCATTACGTCCACGGAGACCTGGCCGCTCGGAACGTCCTGGTCGGTGAAGGCATGAAGGTGAAGATTTCTGACTTCGGGCTGTCAGAGGACATCCACAGCCGAGGTTACCGTCGTCAGGGAGGGGGCCAGAGGTTGCCCTTTAAGTGGATGGCACCGGAGCGGCTGGGGGATGGGGAAGCCTACACCACACAGAGCGATGTGTGAGTAGTTCTATGATGATACACGTGCGTTGCATCTGCAGTGTGAGTGTGACTATGATACCAAATCTGAAATCGCTAAAATTACACCAAACAAAACATTTTGTGAGTAGTTTTATCATAGTATCTGCATTGTATTACTACTTTTGATCCTTACCTATATTTTGAGATGCCATATTGGAAAGTTTCTGCGGCCTCATACCATATTTCCTTACAGGTGGTCCTTCGGGATAGTGCTGTACGAGATATGTACGCTAGGGGCCGATCCTTACCCTGGCATGGGCCCCGAGCTGAAAGATCACCTACAGTCTGGATACAGGATGCGCCAACCCGAAGGTTGCCCGCAAGCCTTGTAAGTCTGCTGGATTCTGCACTTAAGTCGCGAGCAATCGGACAAGTTTGATTGTTTTATGGTACCTCGTAGGGGTGGGTATCGGTACAGAAAACAAAGGTCCAGGTCTGGACCTAAACCTGATTATCGTAGTACAGTAATACTTCATCATATTTTGGAGACCGAGATACAGGTAGAGGTCTCAGTGAGTTTTACAAATTATGTTAGAATTCTACGTTATATGGTTTCTTCAATTTTAAACGAAAATGATATATATTAGATAGATAAACATGTAGGTTCAGAGTCGGAATTCTGGGAACCTGAGCAATAAATCTAGGTTCCCTGTATTCTGACAAAAGCTAGAATTCTGGCTCAGGTTCCAAGAAACCTGGCAGAGTTTTCCAGAATTGGTTTTGCTCCCGGAAACATCTAATTACAACCTACATATTCATTATCTATTGCATACATCATTTTCACACATATTGATTAACTTTTGGTTAAAGTCAAACCAGAAGGATCCTCGTCCTATAAAAACTAACATCTGTCAGGGAGTTAATAGCTAAATTGACTCATCCCCACATAAAAACTGGCTTACCCCCTGTAGGGGATCTCTACCCGTCTGGCTCAAAGAAAAATAGAATGGGATCAGAGCAGACGACAGGAACTCATTTGCATATTAATCGACGTCTGTATTTTTCTCACTATTTTTGAAGAAAACATTGTCAGAAAAAAGAAGAATAACCCAGATACATTATTCATGTATAGGTGTAACAAAGCTTCGTAATCAATACAATACCTAACTTTACTAGACAACTTTCCGAAAACCATAACATTGTGTTTTCAACTGTCAAAGCAACCCCTTTAAAGTTGGAATTGTATCTATATTTTCCTCAGAGCTAAATAAGCTTTGGTAGCTGTGTCTAGAAATATGCATTATACATGTAATTGTGGTGCCTATTTGGTAGTCTAAAAAACAGTATAGAATGGGGCTCTCTAGAAATGTACATGTAATTTGTTTACTGACAGCCAATGTCTGAGACATTCCACCAGTGAGCATGGCAGGCCAGTGTTGACTTGTTTATGTGCGACTATACTTCGATTCCTTTTCTACATTTAAACGTGTGCTGAAGTAACTTTGTAAACTGTCTTAGCCAGCGAGCCCTCCACCGATGTGAACACCACGGCATTCAGAAACAGACTGAGGTCTGGGTGTTTACATAAGCTGAATGGATTGGGTGGTTATATAGTCGAGGCTTCCACTATAATTCATTTTGATATAATAATTTCTTTTTTCTTTTTAATCAAAGAGTTTGTTCGTAATTACAGTGGGCCCTGTTATATGTAGGTGGATATAGGAGTTGGACATGAAAACGTTAACAGCACATAAAAATATCGGTTTGCATAGGGTGAATGGCATGTATAAAGCATGGTCAAAACAATAACTAAAAACAAGCCAGGGACCTTCCACTTTCACCTGCGCATGTTCAGGTTCATCCGTAAGAGCGCTAACATGATTTTCGTTTCGTGAATTACAATGAAGTCACAAGCAGTTCGTATCTAAGAGACCTTAAAGTATAAGTTCTTATGACGATCGCGAGATGTTGCTTTCTCCAAAGGTACGACCTGATGCCGGAGTGCTGGCGCTGGGAGCCCAGCGAGCGGCCGTATTTCGTCGATCTGGTTCCAAGACTGCACGAGCCAGTCGGGTTGGTGGAAGAAGCTGTCCGGCCCGATCGGCAACTTTCCCCCTCCGTAACCGAGTACGTGATGCGTACATAAACGACAACTCACAGTTCTTGAAACGACACCAATGTCTGCAATCTGATCAAGCAAGAACGACTGCAAGTAGCGAAGAAGTGGTGATACAGCTGAAACTCCTCCATCTTTAGTTTTATCTACTGTTCTGCACATGTTATAATCTGGTTTTTGGCTGTCAGCTTACTTTCGGTGTCGGAATGAAGTGGTGTAGGTAACCTTGCAGATTGTCTCATCATGTAGCGTTAATAGGTAGCTTATTTGGAGATGCACATAATCAAATACAAATAATACAAATTAGATCTTTCAAAAGTTGCATAACTAATGAAGACTTTTCAATTCCGTTGTTAACTGCATCGTTCGATATTTCTATGATTGCTGGGGAAATCCATACGTAATAAATAATGGAAATTTCATACAAAGACATTGGTAAGTTAGTTAAGGCCACAGCAAGTAAATTTAATGGATGACACCAGCGCGCCGAATAATTTTTGCCTGATTTCGAAATAAAAAAAAAAACAAGAAATTTCATTGCCCTCCGATGATATGTCCGACAAAGGCTTTCTGTGTTGTGTATTTGTTTGATATGATCCAGCGAACTTGAGGCTCAATTGCTCGCATTTGATGGCATGTGTTGACAGGGTTCCATTGTATATGAATGGTATGACAAGCTGTTTAATGTTGACAGTCTAAGGTGTTTCATTGCATAGGGATACCCAGTGTAGTTCCTGCGCATGATGGTATAACAAGCTGTTTTCTGCATTTGTTCTAGCAAGGACATTATATAGAGTCCTTGGTTCCAATTAATTGAGCTGTATACACAAGGATTTTCATCGCATATGAATACCCGGTATAGTTACTTCAGATGATGGTACAAGAGGCTATTTTCTGCATTTGTTGTAGCTAGTCTATTGAGATGTATACATTTCATTTCATTTTCATTTCAACTTTAATTCAGGCACCTGGCCCATATCATAGAATATACAAAGGAGAGAAGACTACATAAAAAAAAGATAAAATACAATATAACTTACTTATACTATCTTTTAAAAACGATGTTGACATAATGGCTCCAGAAAGTGCTGTAGTAGAATGATTCGGAGTGAACGAGTGTCTGTATGATAATATTCTCAGAACAAAGCAGACGGGTGACAAAAGAGTGTGATAGTTTTCGAATTCGGGCATCAAAAGAATCGATTCTGTTGTGTGCAAATAACCAACTTGTGCTTGTCTGCCTGCTCACACCGAGCAGTAATTTCAGAGCGCTGTTAAAAGCCATACGAAGTTTGGAGATAACCCCCACGTTATAGTCAGACCAAATGTGAGCGCAGTACATAACGGAACAGTAACATTCAAACAGAATCCTCTTAACCTCCGCGGAGCAAAAACGGAATTTACGTATAAGTGAA
The DNA here is from genome assembly GCF_035083965.1 of Branchiostoma lanceolatum. Classification (NCBI taxonomy): domain Eukaryota; kingdom Metazoa; phylum Chordata; class Leptocardii; order Amphioxiformes; family Branchiostomatidae; genus Branchiostoma; species Branchiostoma lanceolatum. Next base: position 4,686,422 of record NC_089737.1, read on the forward strand.
TTCGCTCTGGAGTAGAGCCCTCTCACATTACCTTGTATGGCTAAATTATCAGACAAGTCAGGGGTGAACAGATAACCAAGGTAACTGGCATGCCTAAGGTGCTCAGCTGCAATGCCCTGGCCATCGCTAGCCTTCCCATTGGATAGGCTGTCAATTGCATCAGATACTTCTTCTACAGTCACCGAGATATCGGCATCGATACCTGACTGAATTGAATTGGTGACAGCCATCTACAAGGACATGTTTACTGTTGAATCAAGGAGGTCTTATATTATATATGAAACCTCATTGGTTGAATACAGGAATAAAAGACCTGTTGGTCCTGATATCAGATTTTGTGGCCTCAATTCTTGTTTAACAAGGTTTATGATCTCAAAATGTGAAAATATAGGAATCTTGTTTTCCCGCCTTGTTTTTTTTTCGCCCTATCTCATTATCTTCGCCGAGGAACTCGGAGTAGATTATGTTTTCGGTTAAGCCGGCTGTTTTGTGGGTCTGTATGTATTTCAAGACCATAACTCGGAAAATCTTTGATGGATCTTCATGATATTTAGTAGGTGTGTAGTGGTTGTGCAAAGGAAGGTCAAGTTCAAAAATCGTTTACCTGGCGTTTTCTAACAATACTGCAGCGGACTTTTAATTTTTCTGTGTTTGTATGGGGGCAAAAAAAGTGACGGAAACGTTGATGGATCTCAATGCTTTTTGGTAGTTTGGAAGAGATTGTGGGAACGGATGTCAAGTTTAAAAATGATTTATTTGGCGCTTTTCTACAGAACTGCAGCAGGCTTTGTGTGTGTGATAGTTTGTATGTCGCCAGCATAACTCGAGGAGCTATTGGCGGTTGTGCATGATATTTCGTGGCTAGGTAGTGATATCAAAGAGGAAGGCCAAGTTTGATAATAAGCCTCCTAGCGGGTATTTGAGGTACTGCAGCGGAGCTTCAACATTTGAGGCCAAATTTTCTGGAGGCGTCAGGTTCATGATTTTTTTGTAGTATATAGCTTCTGGGACGGCAAGTGAGTGGTGGGAATTAAGGCCCCCTATTTGCATATTTGCATAATAAATGAGGAAACTTTATAAATTCGCCGAGAGCTTGTAGTCAAATTTCATACAAGTGCTATGGTAATGATTTTTAAGTGGTGTACAGGTCTTGGGGCAGGGAGTAAGTGATGTAAGTTTAGACCCCCTAGGGGCTTGTTTAGAACTGCAGTGGGTTTTTTATGTTACCTTTGGAGGCGAATAACTCGGGTAGGGTTTGATGAATTTGAATTATTTTGGACAGGTAGGTTATTGAGGTAATGATTAACAAATAAAGACGTATGAAATTGTAATCAGGGTCTAATTAAGTGGTGAAATAGGCTTGTTTATAATTACATTTTTAAGTACCTTTTGTCGACCTATATCTAAGGACAACACCTGCTTGTCAGTAGGCCTGTGCAAATTAGATTGATGCTCTCTGGTGACCTCAAAAACCACCGGCCAAACTACACTCCCGCTGGGACGGAGCTTATATCAACAAACACAGGAATTGTTAAGGGCGCATTCGCAACAGTAGTAGGCATTGACAGCACGTACATGCTATGATGTTCACACCTTCCTCGTAAAATTCGACACTGAAAGCAAATACAAGAAATATTTACCCAAATGCGGTACTCATCAAAAGACAATGTTCAATATGTTCTCAGTTACGGCAAGCGGACGATCCAAGCAGGACGAGAACAGTATCCTCAATCTTTAGCATGGGGCTGTACCTAAAGTTTAAGGTAGATCACTGGACAAAAATGTTGTCCCCTCTGAGCGCAAATGGGTCGTTTTTTCTCAGGTCAGTTATATGTTGCCTTGCGTCATGTTGAGTTTGAACGGATTGTATCTATTGGGATTTAAACCGTATGCAATTACAATACTGTAAACCAAAATATATGTTCTTAAAGAAATGGAACTCCTAAAACAGCTGCCTGTGTCAAAGGTTACACAACAACCTAACACAGACGACCATGATACTTGCATTAAATGTCAAGTTCCTGAATATACTCCTACGCGGAACATCTAAAAAACATGAGAGCTGACAGATCAACACAACCAGTCGATGTCTTCTGTTTCGTGGAAACCTTTCTGAATGGCCGACAACAGACTAAAAAATTTCTGCCACAAGCAACGGCATTCAGAGCAGACAGAAATGGAACAGGAGGAGGGGTGATGACTGTTGCTACAGAAGACGTCAATCCTACACAGCCGATATATTTTAGCCGATGGAGTGAAGTGCATAGCTACCACAGTCACCAAACTATCGACCACAGTCAACAGCATTAACATCTACAGACCACACCCCTTGCCTAAAGCAGCCTTGATCGATAGACTACAAAAACTCATATATTAAACTTTCAAGTGACATCTTGACAATTGTCTTTGGTGATTTCAATTTCGACCTGTTCCTCCCCAAATCCTAATTATTTATTATCTGTAACGGGACAGTTCAAGCTCCCAACGCTGACAATAGTACCCTTCTATATCACGTTTATGTCCGTGGACATGTACAAGACAGTATCAGAGTTACTGTTATGGACACATACTACACGGACCACGACATGGTCTGTGTTGCCTTGATGATATAACCTTAATAACAAACTGCTACTTAAGGTAATCCTGCCCATATACACAAAGCTACATTTCTAGCATGTTCACCCTTGGCACATATGATTCGAACGCTCTTCTAACAACAGCAATTATACTTACCTAGGCATTGATTGTAATATACATTTCCTATCTGTTCTTTTCCCACATGTCAATTGACAGACTCAAATTAATATATGAGGTAACATTTATAAACATAATAGATTTAAGAACTCTATAAAAACACCGGTCTGTGCACTCTTTATAGAAACCCTTGCTTTTTCGGCGAAGATATGTGTTCGTGGAACTCTAGTTTAGAAATATTTTCAATTTATTGTAATTTTTGTGTGCAAGATATTTGATAATTTTAAATCATTTTGAATGTGTTTTCAGCTTTAGAAACATTTCTTAAGTTTTGTAAAAAATATTCATGAGGTAGAATATGACATTTGCAATAGTTTCTAAATAATGGTAACAACATTCTACCATTATTCGCCATTTTCTGCCATTTCTTACCATTTTTTACCATTATCTATAATATCTTTTTAAACAGATCAGAGTGCTGGAAAGAAAGCAATGTTACAAATCATTACAAAGTTTAGGAAATAATGGTTTCCACAAAGGACCAAGCAGTGTTCTGCAGTGAAACCTTAAGACGTACAAAAGCAGACAGAAGGGCCGGAGTAGCATCTAATTTTATGGGGCAATCACCATTCTATCATTGTTAGCTATTTACTACCATTTTTTGTAAATATTTCTTAAACCGAAATAATCACATGTGTTTAGAAATTATTCTAAATAAAGAGATTTTTGTGCAGTTACTTTCAAAATATTTCAAACTTATCTAATTGAATTCAAATAAATTCACATTTTTATTTTATAACCAAGCTTTTAGAAAAATTCGAACTATTGTCTGGCAGATGTCCTTTTATTGGAAATATTTCAAAATTATTACAGATGTTATTATAAAACTCTGTATCAAACCCTTGCGGTGACTTGGCATGGACTCCATTGCCCACAAGTCAACATAGATTAATTGTTTTTCTCGGACAGAATTTTCACCCATTGCGTCGTTTCTTATTTAAGCTCCAAACTACACTCGCAATTTCGGCTTATACTCTCTCCACACCATCCACAGACCCTTATCGCAGTCTCCACATAGCCCATGTTTCACAAAGGCTTTGTTTTGCAAGAGAAGAAACCGTGATTTCAAGCGTGAGTGTTTCGCAGAATGATTGTGCAAAGAAGCAAAGCATGTCCCACGTCCTGCATAACCCAGCTCATGGACAGCCTGAAAGTAAGGACAGCATATCTCACGTCCTGCATAACCCAGCTCATGGACAGTCTGAGAATAAGGGCAGCACATCTCACGTCCTGCACAGCCGAGCGCATGGACAGCCTGAAAGTAAGGACAGCATATCTCACGTCCTGCATAGCCCATCTCATGGACAGCCTGAGAGTAAGGACAGCATATCTCATGGACAGTCTGAGACAGCACGTCTCACAAGATGTACACGACAGCTGTTGGACAGCCTGATGGTAAGACAAACACATCATCAGTACTGTATGAAAACACAAACAGCTGCCTTGTCCAGCCTGGGTCGCTAAAATACCCTGCTGGAAGAATAACAGTTTCTGAAACTCTAGACTTCTGAAAGGAAATTACTTTCTTTGGAAAATACTACAAGCTTCGGAAAAAAAACATCAAACTTACGTGGCATACAAGAACATCCAAGCAGCAGCAGATCAATTACTTAGAACCAGGAAGAACAAACACAAATCCAAAGCATGGTACATGTAAAACCAGCTTCTGATTAGTGGATGTTTTGGGTAGATAGACTATGTGGATTTTGACATTGCATAGGCCTTGTAGATTATTTGTCTTCAGTGATTGAAGTGATTTGTTCGTAGGGTTACCTGTAGAAGGAGAGTTTTCTTTAGGAAAGCCAGTAGGAATATCAAATTGTCTCTGTTTATTTTGTGTTAAAAGAAACTAGAACCCTGTCAAAATGCTGCGCTTTTTTGTGCTAAAAATGCTGATATGTGGAATAATCACGCTCAGTTAATTTGCAGCATGTACAATGTTTCATATGAACATCTTTGCAGTGTGGATTCAGAAAAGGTGATTGCTATACCATCTACTGTACAGTTTCAAGCACATCAGATCATAATGCTAATGCTTGACCTGTTTATAATTGTAAACTATGTTTAACATTGAAAATGTATAGCGCAATCACACATTATATAGCGTAATCATACTTATTATGTTTACAACTCAAAATTTATGTTGTAGTTACTCTTCTTTTCATTTGTTTCATTAGGATTTATGGTATTATTTCAATTCGTTCTTTCGTTAATTTTGCTAAGTTGTGACTATGTATAATTTTGTAAAAATTCCTGTTGTCTACTTTTGAGGGGAGGCCCACGAAAAGCCACATAGGCTTCTGGCCCCCCCTGCATGTTTTTCTTTCGACCTGTTTATCTTACCGTGTTTTATAATGTGTACATATGCGAATAAACAATAAACAATCCTATCTACGTAGCACGTCATTTGATATCCCTTATTAATAGTTAAGCATTATTGAAATCATTGACAAATTACTCACACAGTCTAGTTTTGTCAGACACACCAGTACAATTTGCAATGAAACAATCAAATAAACTCGTTCAAAAATCATTTGTTGACAATAATTGAATTTACAGTTTAACGTTTCCGATCTTCTGAATTCACCGTGAAGGGCTTATCTGATCGTCATATTTGTTGTGGGATGCACGATCGTAAATCGAGGGCAGTCTTTGGACAGTTTAACATATGTTGTACAAACTATAGCTGTTAGAAAAAAGGCTGTTTTAGATCATTGTGGCGGTTAGTTATTCCGAGCACAGTCATCTTGAAAATTCTACTTTGACTTTTTTTCCAACGTTTACAATTACAATTTGTACAAACGGAATTCTAGCCGCTTTTTGGTTTTGTCATCCAATGTTATGATACATTCTATTGTGTCTCAAATACTCCTCAAACACAAACAATTGTATGTAGTTGGATTTTCATATGAACATACTTGCAGTGTGGACTCAGTAAAGGTGATTGTAATACCATCTACTGTACAGTCTTCAAGCATATCAGATCATAGGGCTAAGCTTTCTAATATATGTAAATATGACTGCTTTATTCGTCATATTTATTTTATTTATTAATCAAGTACAGAAAATATCCATGCACTCTTCACTCAACATGTTATGTCCATATGTGTTGAACAACATTGCGTTGAACTTTCTTCTAACGTACACGATTACAATTTGGACAAATGGAATTCTAGCCGCTTTTTGGCATTGTCTAGCCGCTTTTTGGCTTTGTCATCGAATGTTATGATACATTCTATTGTGTCTGTGGGACCAAACACTCCTCAAGCACGAATAATTGTATGTAGTTGGAGTTACATATGAACATCTTTGCAGTGTGGATTCAGAAAAGGTGATTGCTATACCATCTACTGTACAGTTTCAAGCACATCAGATCATAATGCTAAGCTTTCCAATCAAGTACAGAAAAATATCCATGCACTATTCACTTCACGTATATGCTCATATGTGCTGAACAACATTGCGTTGAACTTTCTTCTAACGCACACGATTGCAACTTGGACAAATGGAATTCTAGCCGCCACTGGGCTTTGTCATTTAATGTTATGATACATTCTATCGTGTCTGTGGCACTAAACACTCCTCAAATACAAACAATTGTATGTTGTTGGATTTTCATATGAACATACTTGCAGTGTGGATTCAGTAAAGGTGATTGAAATACCATCTACTGTACAGTCTTCAAGCACATCAGATCATAAGGCTAAGCTTTCCAATCAAGTACAGAAAATATTCATGCACTACTTACTTCACATGTTATGCTCATATGTGTTGAACAACGTTGCGTTGAACTTTCTTCTAACGTACACGATTACAATTTGTACAAATAGAATTCTAGCCGCCACTTGGCTTTGTCATTAAAAGGTACAGTACATTTTATTGTGTCTGTGTATGTAGTTGGATTTTCATATAAACATACTTGCAGTGTGGATTCAGTAAAGGTGATTATAATACCATCTACTGTACAGTCTTCAAGCACATCAGATCATAAGGCTAAGCTTTCAAGTACAGAAAATCAAGTACTGAAATACCCATGCACTCTTCACTTCACAAGTTATGCATATATGTGTTGAACAACATTGCGTTGAACTTTCTTCTAGCGTACAAATGAAATTCAAGCCGCCACTTGGCTTTGTCATTTAATGTTATGATACATTCTATTGTGTCTGTGGTACCAAACACTCCTCAAGCACAAATAATTGTATGTAGTTGGAGTTACATATGAACATCCTTTCAGTGTGGATTCAGTAAAAGTGATTGTCATACCATCTACTGTACAGTCTTCAAGCACAAATATTCTAAGCTTCCTAATCAATTACATTCGTCATTTCATACTACATATGCTCATCTTTCTATAACAACATTAAGTTGAAATTTTTTCTAACATGCACGATTACATTTTGCACAAACGGAATTCTAGCCGCCACTGGGCTTTGTTACAAAATCTCATGATACATTTGATTGTGCTCAGTTTGGTATCAAACACTTCTCAAGCACGTCAGATCAATACCTTCTACTTATCAAGTGCAAATTAACTGAGCGTGATCATTTCAGATATCTGCATTTTCAGCACAAGGGTGCACAGCATTTTGAGAGAGTTCTAGTTTCTTTTAACACAGAATAAACAGAGACAATTTGATATTCCTACTGGCTTTCCTAAAGAAAACTTTCCTTCTACAGGTAACCCTACGAACAAATCACTTCAATCACTGAAGACAAAGAATCTACAAGGCCTCTGCAATGTCAAAATCCACTTAGTCCATCTGCCTAGAACATCCACTAATCAGAAGTTTTTACATGTACCATGCTTCGGATTTGTGCTTGTTCTTCCTGGTCCCAAGTGATTGGTCTGCCGCTGCTTGGATGTTCTTGTATGCCACGTAAGTTTGATGATTTGACCGAAGCTTGTAATATTTTACAAAGATGACATTTTTCTTTCAGAAGCCTGGAGTTTCGGAAAATGTTCATCTTCCGAAGGGGTCTTTTAGCGACCCAGACTGGACATGCTATTCAGCTGCTTGTGTTCTTCATACAGCGCTGATGATGTGTTTGTCTTACCATCAGGCTGTCCAACAGCTGTCGTGTACATCTTGTGAGACGTGCTGTCCTTACTCCCAGACTGTCCATGAGCTGGGTTATGCAGGACGTGAGATGTGCTGTCCTTACTCTCAGGCTGTCCATGAGCGGGGTTATGCAGGACATGAGATATGCTTTGCTCGTCTGCACCATGATACTGCGAGACACTCACGCTTGTAATCACGGTTTCTTCCTTCACTTTGCAAGGAACATTTCCAAGACTTGGACTGCCATTTTCTTCTTCGTCCTCCTGTTTTGGCCCTTCATTGGCACTCGCTGGCAGTGACAGGTCGGCTTGTTGGGCGACTGGTTGATTGATGTTTGTTGATGGATTGTCATCTTTCACTTCTTCGTCCTCATAGTTTGGTTTTTCGTCGAAATCTGTTGGCGGTGCCTGGTCCTTTGCGTGGGCGGCTGGTTGTTTGATGTTTGTTGATAGATTGCCATCTTTCACTTCTTCGTCCTCGAAATTTGGTTCTTCGTTGAGATCTGTTGGCGGTGCCTGGTCCTTTGTGTGGGCGGTTGGTTGTTTGACTATTGTTGATGGATTGTTATGTTCCTCTTCTTCCTCATACTCTGGCGCTTCATAGGCAACTGTTGGCGGTGCCTGTTCCTCTGGTTGAGCGACTGGTTGTTTGACGCTTGTTGTAGATGATGTATTGTCATTTTCCTCTTCCTCCTCCTCATATATCGTCTCCAAGTCTGCATCTATCGGTCGAGACTGCCCCTCTAGATTTGGTCGGGCGACTGGGTGAATGGCGATTGCCGCCTGTTGGTTGATGATGTTTTGCTGCGGGATTGATGATGTGAGGCGTCTTGCTACTCGTGGCGTGTCGGGGCAGTCCGCTCCATACAGCGGGATCCTACAGCTGTCATCCGCTTGGTGTTCAGCGGGGTCAAAGTAGACAACTGCATACGGCTCGATGTTCTGGCTTTCTTCTGTTGTTGCATCACGTGCACTCATTCCAGGTTGGTTGTGGTGGGCCAAACTTGCGCCATAGCAGCGTTTGTAGATGACGATGGCACCTACCGATGCCAACACGAGGAGAAGAGGCACAGCCACCGCACAGATCATGACCATGGCATGGTAGCTTTTGTCATCCTCGTTGGTGCTTGGGTCTCCTAGACTGTCAAGGCGGGCCTTCTCTGTAGTAAGCAGAGCGACTGGTATATCATTTGTGGTAGGTAACTTTGTATGGTTGCCGTTGTCCTCCTTTTTGATGCCTGGGTCTTCTAGATTGCCAACGCGGCCCATCTCAGTTGTAAGTTGAGGGACTGACACGTCATCTGTGGACAGTAACTTTGTTGGGTCGACCGTGGGAATGGTCCTGTTGTAAGAGCTTGTGATTGGCGCGTCCTCGTCGGTTGTTATGCTGATGCGCTTGTGTTGCGTGTCCATCGTGTTGGTCTGGCAGTCCCGCCAAAGGGTGGAGAGGACAGTTCCACGGAGTTCAGCAGGTGATGCACACTCCAGGTGGAAACGATGACTGATATGATGCACTTTATACAGGTTGCAGATGAACCACGTGAGGTTCTGGTCACATCGCAGTTGGTTGTACCCCACCTGAACCATTAGGTGCTGGTTTTGCTTCAGCAGCTGTATGATGTTTCTTTGGATGGCACTGATGCGATTCTGTTTTAGGTTTGCAGTCTTCAAATTTGTAGGCTGCAAGAGTGCCTCAACGGGCACAGACGTCAGGTGGTTTTGGGACAACTCCAGCGTGGATAGACTTTGCAGGCCGCGGAATGCATACCACGATATGCTTGAAATCGCATTCTTGTTGAGGTACAAGGATGTCAATCTTCCAAGCCCAAGGAACGTATCCGGCTCTGAAGTGAAAAAGAATATGGTCTATTAATTTCTTGAAAAAAAAACAGCTTCATTAAAAATACTTTCTCTACTGTATCGTAATAACATTTTCATCATGAGCAAGAAACTGAATATGCATACATGTACTAGTAGGTTATAACTTTATTTATACAAGTTGGTATCCAGGATGAACTTTTAATTTTGTGAAAGAATTTCAAGGCATGCAGAGTATTTTATAAGGCTTGAAACTTGAATAAAAACTACTCAAATTTCTAGTAATTCCTACACATAATAAGTTTCAATAACACTATACCATTACATATCGACATTAAAGGAACAAAGATACGATGTCATTTGTGATGAGAACTGATAGAAAATCCAAGCACTTATAGACTGAATCTGACCGTCCATCACATTTAGCGGTTCGATCAATGAGAGAGTGACTGCATGTCCGTCAAATATTTGCATTTTTATGTTGAGCCCAACATACTGTGTTCGTATGGTTTCTTTCTCCTGTCAAATCTTGTAATCGACGCAGCTCGGTCGTCCCTGTACCAACAGAGCTGAAATTTGGTATACATGTAGAGTGGGTAAATACCCTGGGAGTTTTTTTTTCATTTTTTTTCGAAATTGACCTTGAAAGTGATTTTATTGAGTTTTTTTTGACAAAAAACGTACATTTTGGCCTCCTGTGCTCTGATAATACATCCAAATGACCTGAAATTTACTATGGGGGTACATTGAACAAATATTCAAAGAATTCCATTCGTATTTTTGGCATACAACACTTCAAAATAAGATTTAAGAGGGTATTTGGGGGAGAACATCGGCTATTTTCCTCATATGGGGTCACTGACCTTTAGGTCACATCTTTCTTCATCTGGCCAGGTGGACTAATTCGGTCAGCCAATGAGAGAGCGCGTTGTAACACGGATTTATCAAGCTCAACCTGATTGGTTAAAATAGTCAATTTAATTAGGGGCATACTCTGACAGGAACAGACACAACTTCACTACTCCCTGGCTCCCATCCTTGCGCTGTTATTGTTGTGTCCTACTGAAGTTAAGTGAAATTGAGAAGGTTCAAAACTTTTGTTGTGGTATTTTTCGACACACACGGTGTTTTTCTTATTCTAACACTGCATGGAAACAAAGATTTCCACAACTTTGCAAGGTTGGACACTATGGTGAAACCTGACATTTCCTCGCTATGTACACGAATTTTCTACCCCTGTGTCACCAAGATTGGACACCAGTGCACACAATAGTGAACACAAAGTGTCCAAAGTTTCCCACCTAGGAAACATCCCGTGTCGGGACGTGGACAATAACATTAACAATAACAATAGAGAGTTGTGAAATGCATTAAAATTTACCTTGAGCAAGGAGGCCCTTGCTTTGAGTAATTGTTTAAAGTTTTTGGCTAAAAATGACGTAAACGATTTCAAATACCAACATTGCAGACATACAACAAACGTTAGCCTCTATGCCACAGTCGCTTTTTGCATTGGGAGGGAAATGGGCGAAACATGTTGCATTTGCTCCCGCAAATGTTGCCTTTCTAGTTATGTTTTAATTTTGCATTTCTACGTTTTGGCGAAGGTGGGCGGGGCTATGCATACGGTATCGGTCTATTTGCACTAGGCGCGTGAAACTAAAAGATCACCATGTAGCTTGTGCCGCTTTTGAACACTTTTGATATGAAATCCACTCGCAAATGTGGTAAACAGTGGCATTAAATGTCAATTTCATAAAGATTACAGCAACTTGAATATTTCCAGTTTTCTAGCCTCATAAAATGCTCTGGGTGCCTTTAAGCGCCGCATCTGAGAAATAAGAACAGATGCCTTTGGTGAAAGACAATCTGCCCTACTCAGCTATGGGACTGGTTATGGTCTTTAATATTCCATGCTGTATCAGTGAAACAGGTTAGAAACTGGTATGGGTAAGAGAGTGAGTTGCCACCTGGACTGCGTTCGACAGGCCCAATGGCCTTTTTTCAACAACTCTGCAAACACCGCTTCCACAATATTTCAGAAATCACATGCAGAAACCCATAACAAAGGATATATCAAAGTGGATAAAATTTGAAGTATTCTGGGGAAAGCAATTCGGTATGGTGAAACTGAAATTGACATTTACTTCCCCATGTTAGCACAATTGCTATTATTATTTCATACTTTGAGCGTTTAAAAAGAGTGCAGAAACAAGCCGTAAAAGGAGTATTTCATTTATGGGTACCACCCAATAATCAGCCCAGAATCCAGCCGTAACCGTTTTCTCTCGCAAAATTTTCGGTAACTTCCGGCCACGTGACGTCACAATGCCCGAGCACATTGAGCCATGACCACATGATTATTTCTCCGGAAGCCTTCGGGACTTATCGGTCGGAATCGCGCATGTTAGGAAGATTTTAAATAATGGCTGGCTTCCAAGTGCACAGATTTTCAATGAAGTCACACCACACAACGACATCGCTTTTTGCTCCATGATGGTCGATATGCAATTGGTTAGTGTTATTTAAACTTATAATGGATAGAAATCACTAAAAAAAATAGTTTTGAAAATATGACTTTCAACGCCCTAATATTGCTAAGGTTGCCTTTAAGAGAGTAAAGCAAAGCACCAGGACCCAGGACTATAAAAACTATAATGCAACAAAGACCGTCCGTGGAGAAAGACAGAGGGGTAGGCAACGGAAAAGATCAGAGAATGGACATTAGTCAGTGGACAGGCTAGCCTGGTCCCAGTCTCTAGGGGTCGGCTTAGGGGTGTTTTACCGGGCCCAGTCTGCTTTATTGAACAGTTTCTGATAGCTTTTCTACTTCCGCTGCCACCCTACTTCCGCTGCCACCCTACTTCCGCCGCCAGCTTATCTAATCCAAGGCCGTAAACCAACACCCCGAGCGGGCTAAGCTGTCTGGGCGGGCGGGGGTCACTCCCAGTGCCGTAGAGATACCGGGGAGCCACCGAGGGTATGGTTTCCAGGCTATGGACAGTCATGACACTAGGAAAACATTGAGAAGAGCAAAGAACAGAGAAGGGTGGACGAAAGTGGTTGTCCGATTTTCTGTGGTGACCCAAGGATCAATACTAGGACTAAGGGATAGATGAGTTGAGATTAGCACTGTTTACTATTAGGTAAACTCTCTGTAAGGCCATGTTGATTTCGTTATATGGATGACATCCGCGCGCGCATCAATTTTCGTCCATTTCCAAAATCTAAAAAAAAGTTTTCTGCCATACTGTAAATCGTGCAAAGCAGCTACAAAATGGGCAAATATATGCCGTAAATTGCAAAAATATATTTCGAAAAACGAATACAAATGTCTAGAATGCCAAACTCAAAAAGGAAGTGCAAGACCAAAAATGAAGAATCACATTATTTGGTATACCATTCTCTGTGTGATAAGTTGTTTGTTCAACCTTCCTGACCACGTATATTTCATAAATATAATAAGGGCACTTTTTTATCATCAGTTTTGGGGTTTCCAGAGGATGTATCCATACAATCAAACCAACAGGGCCTAAGTAAAAAGGAAACTTCAGATTTATATTTTCAAAAAGCGACTATGATGAAACAGCTCTTAAAACTCACCGAGCCTAGAGATGCGGTTGTCTGCGAGGGAGAGAAGGCCAAGATACGGTAGACCCCTGAAAGCCCCCGGCTGTACGGTGGAAACGTTGGACTTCTTAATCCGCAGCTTCTCAAGGCTTGAGACGTTTGGAAAAGACCACTCCAAGAGTAGGTGCAAGGAGATACTCGATGTGGATTTCTCGAGTTTCTTCGTGGAATCCAGTTGGTATGGCATCGATACACCATTGCGTTTGACTCCCATAACCCTTCCATGTGCATGGGGGCTTCTTTCCGAGTTTATAATACGGACAGTGACAATCAAACTGTTGTAGTCCAAGATTCTCGGTTCTACAGCTACCTGGGCAACTTTGAGCTGCAGCAAGCGTAAAATATAAAAGTGTGGAGAGCAGAAGGAAAGAGACAAGTGCCTCGCTTCGTGACATCTTGAAAACTGATCGTGCTCACTGATTTCTTCCCGCATCGCTTTAATATAGAAGTACAGCCTGAATAAACATTGTGCACTTCCATATTCATAAATGGGGGTACAGTTGCCAACGTTCTGTTACTATGTTGTTGCAAATTTGTCTGGTAAAGTTGCTGTTTGATTTATGAAATATTGTTGGTAATTGAGGAAAGATGCGAACGTCATTGCAAGCACCGCCTACGCATCGACGGAAATTGTGTCATATGATTGTCTAATTATTATTTCAATGAAGTGCAACCTGAATATACATTGTATACTTACATATTCATTAAGAGGGCACAGTTGTTAACGTTCTAGTTATTATGTTTTTACAAATTTTGTCTGAGATAATCTGTTGTTAACTAGAGCTAAGTATTTGTGCTACATATACTTCATTCATGTTAGTTTAGCGATTACGGGGTCTTTTTAAATATATGAATTGGTATTGAATTTTTCTTTTCATTTGAATTGAATGTGTGATTGTAGTGTGCCGATTTCTTAAAATAAGGAGAACGCTAGCGAGCCCCGAAAAACACCCCTCCAAATAAAATGATGGCGACGCTGTGACGTCACAATTCAAGATGGCGGCCACCACACATGCCAACGGTTCCGACAAAGGTTTTGCTACGCAAACCTGTTATTTGATGAAAAGTCCTTCATCTTGCAATTGGTAATTGAGGAAAGACGCAGGCACCACGTGCACCTACGCATGGACGGAAATTGTACAATTTCTTATCATCAATGGGTAACGTTTGTTACTGGTTTGTAATTATGTTGTTACAAATTTGTCTGAAAAACTTGCTTATTGTTCATTTGGTTAAGAGGAAAAGTTTGAACGTCACCTACGCATGGACGGAAATTGTTTGATTAAGAGAAGCATGGATATACAACGTCATATTTATGTATAACTACGATGCACGTGCCAATTAGTTTGTCTGTTTTTACTACCTTCGTCATTGTTATATTTTGGGCAGCGTTTATTAATGTTCATGTGTATGTGTGTGTGTGTGTGTGTGTGTGTGTGTTTGTGTGTCTGTCTGTGTGTGTGTGAGAGTTGGTCCCCAAGATAAGACGAGAAAGGATGGCTGGATTGGTTGTATATTTGGTGTGTTGGTAGGTTGTAACAAAAACTGAAACTTATTAGATTCTTTTACCTCCTGGCGTGTTTCCGTGGTACTGCAGCAGAGTTTCCGTTTTTTTGGTGTGTTCTGGACCATCTGTGATTTTAATATTTTGGTGTCCGATAGATGTAGCAAGATGAAATTTGCAGAATTAATCAAGAAATTGTATAAATTCTGCTTTTCATGACAGGTCTATTTAACCATGCGAATTATGTGACCGAGAAAGAAATATTCTGCAAAAACTGAAGACCTAATACTAATGAGGAAATACCAGAATAGGCTTCTTTGCTTAAATAAAACTTTCATATTTTGAACTTATACTAACTGATATAATTTATGCACATTAGAACATTATTCGAATAATCAAAGAGAGTCGTTTACAATACGTCACACTAAAACTGTGTGACCATCATTTGACAATATGGTATCAGATCATGTAAGGTTTTTGGAACACTTTAAAAATAAAACAACAGAGACAAATTTCTTTTCCCCGATTCTCCATGTATTTGAAGTTCTTTGTACATACATATCATGTAGACTACAGGTTTATAGGTTTGTATATACAATACTGTAGGGTTGTGCTTCTGTGCAACGGCCATGTGCGTTGGCAGCGCCCCCTGACGTCCCACCTTAGAACTACAGGCTCGTTTGTCATTGTCACAGGTAATATTTTGTGCATACTACAACTGGCTTATTTTGTGGTAAATTATATAGAGTATAGATAAATATACAATATATTGATAATTTAATATACAAATGAATTGTGATAAATGTCATTCAACATTGTTTAACAATAAGTCAATTTACAACCTTAATAAATATTCACCTTGATAAATATCAGTGACCGTAAAAGAACGAAACTCTTCAAATTCTTTCCATCATTAAAAACCAACCAAAAAATAAAAGAAATATTATAATAATCAACATACATGTCACATAATCCATGATCTGTACATGAGCAAAACTAATAACTGTACTACTATATTTACAAGCTATTTCAATATTTTGTAAGGGGTACAGTTTTGTTTAAAGTTATCCAAAGTAACTTAACATATATCTACTCATTCCTCTTTTTCCTCACATAAAATCAAAAACTTTCACCAATCTTAACATAAAACAGTATCTTGCAGGTACACTGCAAAAGTTACAGCTAAATTAAAACAATAACAATATGTCCTGAAATATTCATAATTCAACAGCAAACTACGAGTTACAGGCCCCTTTTCAAAACTCAAAATTTCTGTGGCTCAAAAAAACAACAAAGTTTTGAAAAGAACCCTGAACTGTTGGAATGTGAACCTGAAATAGTATACCTCATGATTTCTTTCAAGTCTACACAGCAGAAATCATATTAAGCGATATTTCTACATTTGCAATTCTACTTTCTAACTCGATACAAATCCTGAAACAATACTTCAGTATCTATTTATTTCCATTTTCGTCTTCATAATTTCAGGTACATTTGACACTATAAGCTCTATTTGCTGAGCACCATCACAAACTTTTATCTTCGAATGTTACTAATTGACAACATGTGGCTTGAAGTTGTAAAAGTTTGACATTGTTGTAACATCATTGTGGAAAATATGAATAATAACGATACAAGCATCAAATATAAGACATTTGGTTGTGTATCTGCTTTTAACATTAACACACAATGTTTCATAATTTTCAAACCTTCTTATGTCACAATCCTGATATCATCATTGATAATTTCAACATAAATCCCTGGGCAATTAAAATTTCCTACATCCAGATTTCAAAGGAAATATAAAGTTTACAGAAACAGTCACAAAAGTCATGATTCTATAGAACATCAACATAATCTTTGAAAAGCAGAGAAAAGGGAATAAAACAACTTTTTCCTCACATCAGGTGTTTGCTACCTCATCTGAGTAATTTACTGTCACAAAAATCTTTCAAAATCAAAAATACACGTAAAAAAAAGTTGAATTCTTTTTAGAAGGCATCATTGGTAAGAATGCGGACTCATCACTAAATTCGAAATAAAAAAAATCTGAAAACAGATCTCTCACTACAGTTTTCAAATGGTACACTGGTATGATACCACTATTATTAGCACATATCGATATTCAGTCCAAAATCTGAATAACATCGGACAATTTCATTCATACATATTTATACAATAAGTTCACACTTTGACAACATTTATGGACAACACCAACTACATACTCATTTCTTGGTCTACATGTATTTTCTTGTCAGAAAACCATGAGTTTCCAAGCTTAAACTTTTTAAATAGTTACCTGCAAAATTATTCACACGTTGTCCATAAAATTTCTTCCAAGGTGGGAAAAAGCTTTGGAAGAGAAGTATTGAGAAAAATGCTGAATTTTCCTACTATTTTCAGTCAAGCCATTCAAAGAAACAAGTGATAATAAGTTGGTGCAACAATAGAACATTTACAAGAGCTAGGCTTGACAGTTGTACACTTTAGCACTTTTATGAGAAGCATTTATACATGATAAAGCTTTTTGATATTCCACTGATTTCAGCAGGTAACCATAATATCATAATGTAAGGTGTGTTCATGATTAGGATGTCTGTCGTTTTTTTTAACCAAACTGCAGGTTCTAGACGGAAGGAAGCGGGCTGGTTTCCTCCTCGTGGATCGGAGGCAGGACAGGGAAGGAGCGGCTGCTGTGTAGCGCCGCCGGACTGCTCGTCGGGTTCTGCAGTCGGCGGTAACGGTTCCCGCGCTGGGGGCTGAACACTGACGTGTACGTCTGTTTGTATGGACACAGAGGAATGTAATATTAAATCAAAATGATATGGAAAACAAAAGCTGAAGATAGTGTAACAGGAAGTAAAGTTCAGAGTTGTCAGAAAAAGTAATGTACTCTCACTCACTCACTCTCTCCCATAGCTTATTCAGCCGTCGGGGCAGCATAGGTTTCTGTGAAGGCTCTCCACTGCTGGCAGTATGTACAGTATATGCCAATTATTTGTATACCTTTTTTCTGTATATTTCGTCTTTCTGTATAGAATTCCAAAACACCAAACCATTTACCATTCACTCAATTGTAAAATCAATGCATATCTGTATAACCCATAGTCGTAAAGTTCGGGGTACTGTATAGAATCGTGTCCGATTTTATCATAAAATGACCAATAACTATAGGCTTAATTTTGGATTTGCATTGTAGTTTCGGGAGTGAGGACGCCGTCTACCGTTCAACAATCACATTCTTTTGCTACTCGCTATTGTCATGCTTGCAGACAATCGATATCGGTGCCTTTGACATACGGTGATCTCATTAAAAACCTGTTTTTCAAGACTCAAGCGACGAAAGTGAACAAAAATACGAAAAGAAAAACATGATTTTTGTCGGAGCATTTGAGCCTCTACGCTGTATTTTGCTGCGATTTACCGTTATTTGTGGCCGTATTCGGCGGAGAACCTATTCCTCAGATTCTTTCCCCGTGAAAATTCTGCTTATATAGCGTAGATGAATCGTATTTTACGTCGCGACTTCAGAAAAAATAAAGCGGCGAAGGCCGGGTGACGCAGGGCGGCCATCTTTGTGTACTCATTGATATGCATTTTTCTACGCGCTGATTGGTTCACGTCATAAAACCTGTGCTCTGATTGGTTGACTGTAAGATTTCACGTGATCAACATGCGGCGGGAGTTTTTTATGTGGCAGGAGTTTCCCACGCAGTTCGGGCTTATCTGAACAAAATGGATCGCGTATTTAATCCAATATTGTGACGCTAAGATCGACGAAAAGGTTGGATTGTACTTTGATTAAAATTTTGCAAAATAAAGTTGTGATATCGTTAATGTGTTTGTGTGTCTTGCTCAAAATCCTATTCGCCCCCCCCCCCCTTCCCTCCTTCGGGACGTCAATATCGCTAGTTCGGACAGTCGTATAGTTCGGACAGTCGTATAATTTGCGCTGACAAATGGGCTATACAGATATGCGGAATCTACTGTATAGACATTTGTTTGAAACCGTTACTGTGTCCATACAGATGTATAGACACAGAAACGGTTTCCATTTACAACTTGAAGGTTGATAAAGTACTTATTCTGACAGCTATGAACTTTACTTCCTGTCACAGTCTCAAAGGTTGATAAATAACTTCTCCTGGGAACTCTGAATTTCACTTCCTGTCACTCTGACAACTCTCACCTTCACTTCCTGTCATACTGTGGTGAATGTGACTAGAATATGGAAAATACACAATGCAGAAACACAGACAAACAAACAAACTGAATAAAATACCACTGTTCAATAATACATGTACATACGCACATGAACAAACACACAGTCAAACACATGTACACACAGAAACACACACACACACAGAAACACACACACACACAAACACACCCACATACACAAGCATACACACAATCACACACACACACACACACACAAACACACAAAAAATACACACACACACACACACACTCACACACATACACACACACACACACAAAGACACACACACACACAAAGACATGCCCAAACAATACATCATTCTCTTGAGATGACCTCAAAATGTAATACTGTTTACAACATGTTTTATGTACTTTGTACCTTGTACAATTGTTGTGCATATATATCACATATATATTGGGGGGTGTCCCTGTGGTGTACTGGTCTGTGCTTCTGTTACTTACCACATCTGGTTCTGATTACTTGGAACCAGAAGGCCAGAGTTCAACTCCCGGGAAGGGCACCTCTGGACAAGAGGCGCATTGAGTCATACCAAAGACCTTATAGAAATGGTACATACTTCTGAGACTGTCACAGTATATATATGGAAGTTAAACACACTCCACTGCATGCCAGTGGACTAGCCCCCTGCTGCAGTGATTGCACCACAGTGTGGCACAGGGCTATGAAACGGGGATGAACTTTTTAACTAATATTTGATAGCTGTACTGACCCCATCCTCTGCCCAGCTAGAGTCGAAGTCTGTGGACGCGGGCTCGACAGGGTGGAACACACACATCATGGTCCAGATGGGCAACATGAACTTCAGCAGCTCCAACAGGGCATAGATCAGGGAGTAGAACCACTGGCTATGCAGCTGGGGAACAGAGCACAAGGGTTACAATTAGGGGTGGATACCGGTTCAGCTTAATAAGGTCCCAGTCCAGGTTTAGGTCCAGAGATCTAGGTTCAGGTCCGGACCTGAACCTGATCCTGTCTAGATGACATGTTTTGTTTTATTAAACCAATATTAAGCATAGCGAATTAAGACTGACATGCATGACTGTAAAAGTTTCTTGGTGAGAAGACTTTTAAGGCAAACCAGTATTTAATATTTGAATGTTGCACTTATTTTACATTGTATATGCCTTTTCTTCTCATAGGGAGACTCAAAACACTTTTCATCAAACAAAATAGATAAATATATTTGTACTTTGTTCAGTTTTTTTTTGGACTCAGGTTTTTGGCTTTTACTATTCAGGTTTTTTGGACTCGGTTCTTGGATGTTATATACATTGTAGGTCCGAATCAGGTCCAGCGAACCGGTATCCACCCCTAGTTACAATCACATACTGTAATTCTTGATTTGTTAACTGTTACTTACTTTTAGCTGATTTGACGGTCACTAGTCAACCACTAAAATTTCATCATCGCTAATATTTGATCACTAATATTTGAGACTGTAATGTTTGTTCCCACCATTGAAATCAAGTTCCATGACCTACTCCATTTTCCCCTAACTGCTATATTTTCCTGCCGCTATATTAAAGCGATTTACAGTACTGTAAATGCAGAAATGTTTGCGGGGATTTAATTTGGCGGTAGGGAGAAAATGGACTGTTTGCGGTGGTTTTGAGTTTGTGTTTGAAACAATAGTGGTGCGCTACAGTCACACAATGGAATGGCGTTTCGTGGTGGTTTTAAGTTCACAGTAAAGAGCATTTACAGAAGTTGGTACACAGGCGGTTAGCATTTCTTGCAAAAACAAGATACATGTATCTTACTAACAACTTTTCTATTACATTTTACTTGACATCATTTTAATTTGATCAAGACTAGTTTTTCCACAATGTTTTTTTCTGTTCTCTTCAATTTTGTTCCTTCACACAGCATTTTGTCATAAATGTTTCAAGCTGACAAGCAGTCATGAAAAAAAGAATACTTACAAAGACACCACTGCAACCGTTATCTTCATCTGCCCCTAAAATAGGATGCAAATATGAGATGCA
This sequence comes from Branchiostoma lanceolatum, assembly GCF_035083965.1. Taxonomy (NCBI): domain Eukaryota; kingdom Metazoa; phylum Chordata; class Leptocardii; order Amphioxiformes; family Branchiostomatidae; genus Branchiostoma; species Branchiostoma lanceolatum. The sequence goes on from NC_089737.1 coordinate 4,707,418, forward strand.
TTACTTTAACAAAGTTCTCACTTTAACAGAGTTCTTACTTAACAAAGTAAACTTACATTTTGTACATGAAAAAGACACTAATCATACACAAAATATGACTGGTTTATTCGTTGAATCTTTTCGAGCCCAAAAGGGCTGAATTGCGGAATTCATTACAAAGCGTTGGTTCTCTTATATACACAATAAAATACTAATACAACAATTAAATCTCACGGCACATTAAAGTCGACACTATACTGTATACATAAAAGTCCATTACATCTATGTAATGATTTTGTACATTTACATACTTTGTTGATAAGATTGAAGGTAATGTTCAAATAGTTTCTATCTTTATCATGTAATATAAGTCTTGGCCCTCAAACAACATTTCATCCTATTGTATAAAGATTATATTACTTACATATTAACATGTTGATGTCATAAATAAGTGTGATGGTAGCAGACAGCTCAAACACGCCGATCAACCTGAAATTCAAATCAGAAATATGGTTGTCAGTTCAACATTCAGGCAATGTCAATCAAAAGTCCCTACCCACCTACGCCCCTAAACAGAAAAATTGAAACAATTTGTCAAAACTCACAGAAACATTCGTATGAGAACTAGAATGAACATTTTACAAATGGCAGACATTTCTAAAATGATAACAATAATTATTACAACAACACTTACCGTAGCGTTATCAATTTGAGGTTTTCATTTCAACATCAACTTAAGTATACTATACGATAATGGGGAAGAAGTAGAAAATTAAACTAGTTTCAAAGGATTAGTCATTCAGTACAGTGGTATCACATTACAGTTCTCTTTCTTTTGTTAGAATCAAATAAAGGAAAACTGCTACATGATACCATATTTTGGGTTAATGGCACATGTGCTTTAAGCCCCCGTCACAAATAAGAAATTCAGCCCGGCCGACGTGTTGGCGAGCTTCAAATGTGCATTTTCGGCCGAAGTATGGCCAACGTCCTGTCGATTATGCAGGCTTCGACTTGAAGCGATTTTTAGAAATAAAAGTTGATCCAAATATTGGCCTTTTACCAGGTTAGTCGATACTGACTTTGTCCATGTCCAAGAGATGGTGCCATCTCATGGGGGATCTTAAGTTTTTAGTGTTTGACAGCCATCGCCCGAGATTTTCATTGGAAAATATTGTCGACGCTCTGGCGATTTTGAAATTCGTCGAGCTCTGGGCGATCTACAAAGTCGGCCAACGCTCACATGAATTGTGACCACCCCTAGTCTTTTTCTTTCTCTTCTACAGTATATTTTGTTTTAATGCAAAGAAAAAGAACTCCATTTTTGAACGACAGTATGATGTTTCTCACCCCCACAAGTCGCGTTTCTGTTCTCTCCTGGTCTCGGCTTGTGTGCTGATCTTGTTGAGTTTTTTGGTGATGTAAATCCCTGAGACGAGAAACAACTGCACCAGAACGAACTCCATGGAGGACAGCAGGATCCATTCTGGCTCTGTAACAGGAAAAACAACACTGCAACTTACACTGTAAGGCCATGTTGATTTGATTATATGGATGACATCTGTACAGGCATCAATGTGCGTCTGTTTTAAAATTTAAAAAAAATGTTTGCAACCATACTGTAAACCATACACAGCAGCTAGAAATTGTGTAAATATATGCCGTAATTTTTTTCAAAAATTGGATAACGGAGTTCACACTATGTCATGGAATGCCAAATTTAATTCCAAAGACAAAGAAGAAGATTGTAAAAAACAATAATAAAGAATATATTGTTCGGTATACATGTACCATACTCTTTGTGTTAAGTCATTTGTTAAAACCAGGCTTTTAGCTAGGATTTTTAGACTATAATGTTCAACTACAAGTATTCTGTATCTGTATAGCCAGTATAACTGCCCTTCGGCGCAACACACTAGCTTCGCAGGCATGCGGCGCAGCAGCAGCTTATCATATTACACTGAATAACCTATCACACTTAATCTCTGCACCATGTACAAGTATGACTTAAAAGACAATAAAATGAACAAAACATAAAAAAAGATTTGTTCTAGATCTTGATCTATGAAATTCACGGCTCGAAATAGTGGGTGTATGCATGTGCACTGGTGCACCTAGATATTTTTGTACTCTATAGGGTAAAGGTTCTATTGTGACTAGCATACAGAATATTATTGAAATGTAAGTATCAGAAAAAGCAATATAACCTTTTGTTGTACTTTATTTGATGTACTGCTTGCTTGAAATTTGAAATCTGGATAGAATTACCGATTGAAATTCTAAGAGAGGCAGTAGTGTCAAACTTATGTTTTGCTGACATTTAATTTCATTTTATGTGGTGCACCAATTTTTTTTCTGTGCACCTAATTTTTGGTTGCGTGCAGCAGTGCATTTATTTTCAAAAAAGACTTTCGAGCCCTGAAATTTGTTGAGCAATCTGTTTAATCTTCAGTGGCTCAGTGGTTGCAGCCTCTAGTGCAATGAGGTTACAGACAAACAGACATTCCCTTTCTGTATCTGTATCTGTACAGCCGGTATAACCGCCCTTTGGCGTAACACACCAGCTTCGCAGGCACGCGGCACGGCAGCAGCTGGTTATATTTCACACTTTGCACAACTTAAAAGACAATGAAACAATCATAACATAAAGATTTGTTCTTGATCTATGAAATTTGTTGAGCGATCTGTTAAACTTTCAGTTGCTCGGTGGTCGCAGCCTCTAGTGCAATGGAGATCTAAAAAAACAAAAAAAAAAAAAACAACAAATACATGTAGGTGCAACAGAACAACAGAAGTTGTATTTACCTCTACAGTCTACCCATGAGGACCTGGCATCCAACATCCCCATCACTGTAATAACTGTGAAGTAAATAAAGGCCAGCACAAACAGGGGACCAACAACTCTGCAGAAAAAGAAACGATATGAAAAATTAGATACATGTACATGTACATGGTCTTTTTGTGAACAGAAAATACATCTCAACAATGAAAAACGAATTAAAAGAAAACTTCTGCAACGTATAGATTCAATACATAATTTTTTGTTGATTGGTTACAAATGTCTTCCAGATCCATTTTAATAAATTGATGTACAGTCTTCCAGATCCATTTTAATGTAGTCAAAACTGCAAGAAGACCACCACCCAGGGGTCTGATAAAATCTGGTTTATGTGGACAAGTGGTCACTATTGACAGGATTCTTAATGCTTGTGTCAATGGAAAAAAAAATTATCATAGGGACCACCAAAAAGTGGTCACATTGGCCAGGTGGTCCTTATGTAGAGGTGGTCAAATATACAGATTTGACTGTACTGACAATTTTTGTATAGGCCATCCACAGTGTAAAAATATGTTCCTATGAATTTTATGATGGTAAAATGGAGCTATGCATAGCACACCATCTAGCTGTTTTTTTTCATTATTGCAGGTAAAAAAAGAGGTCCTGCTTTGTGTATATGTACCTTGAGGAGAGTTGTTCTTTTCTGGTGACCCTTGCAGCCAGACAGCAATAAACATGGCAGACCACAAGGAACTGGATCAGCTTCAAGTACTGCAGCCCAAACTCTATCTGGGTGTACTTGGCATAGATCCAATGGATTGCACTGAAAAAGAACAAAACAGGGACCTCATTACTTATCCAAAAATCTAAATCATGGATTTATTGAATCTTCGCCCTGAACTGTTCCTAGTAGTAACGCAACCCAACTGCTTGGTCATCTAGATGTGGATCCGTGAACCTGAGTTTGATCCTAGGGTCAGCGCCAGCTTGGACATGTTGTAAGGGATTGCATTCATCCTTTCGGATGGTGACGTAAAGCCAGCAGCCCCGTGTATAAGGGAGCTTCCTGCATTAGCCTTAAGTGTCAAACCTCTGCATGTTTAAGAACCCAACACACTTTTAGAGAAGAGTAATGGTAAATAGCGAAGCCGCAATCCACTTTACTATAAAAAAATATCATGCTTTACCTCAATTGAGGAGGTATGCATATGAGTACTTTACTTTACCCTTTTGACTTGTGACTGAATACATTTCAGACTTCCATACTTCAAAACATATTGGTTGTCAAAAAATGTATTGTTAGATGTGGCCTATCATCATTATCAGCCAAAGTTGCATCGATGCTCCTCATTTTGATAGTACAAAAACTTGAGTTAAAAAAGAAAACAGAATAGGATGATAGTGCAATATTTTTTACTGAACCACCCCCTTCCGACAACCCTGCATGGTTTGGTCCGTCTCCAAGGCAACAGTACCCACCATAAGACACACTCCACCAGTGCTGTGTAGAAGATGATGTACTGATGTACTGTTCTCTGGTTCTTCTGATGGAGACGGCACAACTGCACAACAACAAACAAACAAAACAAAAACAAATTATATCTCAGTTGTAGAAAAAGGCTGAAAATGACAACAAGAAACTACAACATATCTATTGTCAAGTCTGACAGTAAGGCAATTGACAGAATAACTGATTTTAAAAAAAATTCCCATGGTCCCTCATCACTTTATCTACTAATGAAGATTTACATATCATAAGGTACACATACAATGTAGTAACATACATGTATGATAAGCAATTATTACATGAAACTTTTCAGACTTCATTCAATTCAAGCATTTGTTTTCCTTGTAATTTTTTTTTTGTGGCAAAATTTGTATTTGCAAATCGTGTACTCCCAAAATAGTACCGATTAGTTGACATACATGTAGCAACATTTTTCAAGTCCCCTCACAGACACTTCTCAAATAAAAGCACACCCTGGAATGAAAATTTCAAAATTGACATTCAAGAACAACAAAAAAAGGCTAAAACAACGATACCTTGGCAGCACAAAGTAGCCCTGTCACAGTCACAAACAGCGTCATGAGACCGCTGCGGACGCACGCGGTCGTGTCGAACCGCTCGAAACATCCCTTACACGCCACATCGAGGCTGTCGTTACCGATGGGCTTGAAGGGGTCGGTATGGTTTCCGTGGTGGAAGTGTACCATGATGCCATCCCGTATGTAACCATGTTGCCATAGCGATGACATGATTGACAGTTAGGAGAGAGAGGTGAGGTTCTAGGTTGTATTTCTTGTTACATGGTTTCACTGGTAGGCTCTCAATGTTGACTGTAGGGTGCTTCTGAGGAAAATAAAGACAGGAAAACACATAATTAGCATTATCGAAATTAGTCAATATTCTTCCACATATACAGATTAAATCAAAGAAAAATAAAACAATGAAATTCTACATTAGAATAATTTAGCATATTACAGAAAAATGAATGTTTCTATCGTTGACAAAAATGTGCTAGTTGTATGTTTTCTGTCTTATTGTTAGACCAAATGGTAACTTTTTTCTAATACTTTCATACCTTTGTAGCTTCAACAATATGCAGTTGAATGCAAAAATGTTTTAGTCAAAATTAGAAAATGACAAAAGAACTAACGGCTTCATTTTTTGAAATATTGGTAACAGATACAATTGTACACATAGAGCTGTGTACCTAAACAAATTTTAGGTACAGGTACAGGTACATGGGTTTATTAGGTACAAGTCCGGACCTGAACCTGTACCTAAAATAAGGGTAAAAGCATGTTTGAACTGGTAAAAACATATAATTTTTATTTTATATTTAATTGTGCTAGGTATAATTTTTATGAAAACACTGATGAAAATTTGACTCCAGCTTTGCAAATGTGTTTTATGTGCTGGAGTATGGTATAGATGTGCTTTAGTGCACTGCCGCAGTAATTTCATAGTAATTTTATCTGTCAAAGTGGCCATCCCCTGACTCAGGCTTGACCTGATTATTACCTTCCAGTAGGGTTCAGGTATTTTGGACCTGTACCTAATTGATCGTACCCGGAATACTGTCAAAGGAATTAACATATATATATGCGCAGCAGACAGAGCATGTGTATTTATGCTAATTTTTGTAGCTATGACCTTAAGCTTTCACTATATGCACATGACATTGACTCATAACACCGATACTTGGCTCTAGTTCAAGGTTGCCTGGGTTTCTGGGAAAGCCATCATGGATCTCTCTATAGAAACATATTATTAGCAATAAATGATAAGACACAAGGGATTGGGTGTGTCCTTAGACAAATTGAAAACAGATGACTCTATAGTGTTTAATTATAAATTCCATTCATGTATTACTCCGAGTGGGTACCAAGGATTTTTAAAAGCCTGAATAAAAAAGATAATATAAAAATTTTACCTTCCTTGAAGCGTGTTACTTAATAAGGTGAGACAGGAAATTTAAAGGAAGAACCTGTCTATCAGATGTACGCAGGAGGTCGATAATGAGGATGTGAAACTTAAGGTTGGTCACGCAGTATGAGTCATATTAGGAACTTTCATTTTCACTTCCTCCAGGCTGACTGCCAAGAATGGGACCACTCTCTAAAATGCAACTTACTATTATGAATTTGTTAGTAATTATAATGTGTAGTGAATAATGAAATATATATATATATATACGGACTGTCTTGCTATATTTTCATAATCTTCCACTTAAGCGAGAATCAGGATGATTCTTGATGACGATGATTTCCAGAAGACACATGTACTTGAGAATAGAACAATGCATGCAACTAACTTAATAATATGCTAATCATATTTCAAAGGGATGAAACAATGTAATGCTTTTTAAAATGAAAAAATGAAATAAAAAATACATATTCTTAACATATGTTTATCTTTTAACATCTTCTCATGTTACTATCTGGTCATTTGGTCAAAATTTTCAAACTTTTTGAGTACAGATTTATAAAAATACACAATCATGTGTTGTTGTTTTTTAACTGAAGCACTGATCATGACTCGGCAAAGCAGGTCACTGAACTTTAGTAAGAAAGTTTAATCACGCTTCCTTCCACTGTAGTGAACAAACATGGCTGAAGTCCAAAACAACAAACCCAGTTCCATGCCCAAGGTAGTTACTAGTAAGTAACTTAAGGTAGGGTGACAAAGTTTAGACTACATCAAGACAATGGTGACACACTGCGCACGTGTACTCTAAATCTTGAAATATTAACGGTAATGCCGCAGCAAGTACATTTTGAAATGGGAAAAATATGTCGTGTTGTAGCCTTGAGTGCAGATGTAGTTGGTAAAAGTAAAGCGGTCGAACCTCATGAGGAGGAAGCATGACGCTTTTTCGTTAGCTAGTAGTGCAATGCGACTTCGCTACTGCTCGCGTTTTTGGCCAAGCACACTGGGTCTAACACAGAAAGCTCCCTCATATATGGGGCCGCCAGCTTTATGCCACCATCAGAAATGGCGAATGCAATCCCTTACATTTACAACATGTCCGAGCTGGAGTCGACCAATAGTATCAAACTCGGGCCCTAGGATCAACGGAATTTGATCCAGATGGCGAAGCAGCGGGGTTGCGTTACTGCTTGCGCCACGAGGACAATGCTATCACTATTATTAGTAGTACTTAGGCTACTATGCTAGTACTATCACCTAGTTACAGTAACTGTACTTCTTAACCCTCTCCCTGCTGCCTAACTCTGATATCAATAGGGAATTGGGTGCCAACCGGCTACTTCAGTGTGCTAAAGGTTAAAGTTGCTGTGACCTACTCTCATCTCCCAAATAAACATACCCCCCGGAATAAACATACCCCCTGGACAAATTTTCAAAATCTAATAAACATACCCCCCGGAATAAACATACCCCCCGGAAAATTACCAAATTGACACGTTGACTGTGTCCATGCTACTTCTGTCTTAGGGAAAGAAGATGATAAGCAGGTAGGTTCTTTTTATTTACATATTCTATATAAGTATGTAAATAATGAACCGAATAACTGTAGATATCTTGTTCAAATTATAATCATTTTCTCCACTTTTGGAAAAATTGGGCATAGGTTCCCCGCGGGGGCCAACGGTGCTTCAAATTCAACAAGTGAAAATGTACATGATACATGTACTTTCTACTTGGAACTTGAACCAAGTGATCAAGGAAAATTGTTGTATAAACTGGCATATCATTAAAACACAAGTAGTTGCCAAACTTCTCAGTTCACTTGCATGGACAACACCTTGTACAAATGTATCAACATTTAGAACTTGAACAGAAAATTACCATATCCTGAATATCTGATGAAAATACAAGTATTACGTATTTGTAAAAGCTATGTAGAAAAGGTTGAACTATGACATGTATGATGTTACTGGTACTTTTTTCTTGCTCAACTTTCCATTTATCATGTATGCATTGCATATAGAAACATGGATTAATTTTGTAAACATTACTAGAAGTAATACTTTCCACAAAATCACATTATTATAAAGAACATTATCATAATTCTCCTTGATTGTGTTGTTGCAATCCAAATAATTTCAAATCCAAAAATTACCCTTGATGTATGCAGAAAAATCTTTCATTTTGAGAAACTTAGTTGTCAACAAATTCATTGTTTAGATGTGAGAAATCTCAGGCTTGTTCTATTTTGTGCTCTCTCTTTCTGATCAAAAGTTCCTTGGTTACATCTAAAACTAGGGGTAGTACACAAAAATTTCAAACTCTTCATATCTTTTTAAACTTGGTGTCATCTGATAGGTATTTGTGAAAGAAACAGAATGGTTTTTGTTTAAACAAAATCGGACATACCGTTAGCGAGTTACGGCCCATCAAAGGTCTGAGAATTAGTCCTCAAATTCTCCGGAATCCGTAAAAAACGTTGAAATGTAATATCTTAAAACTGTCATAACTCAGTAATAATTCACAATAGAAGCACCAAATAAGCTGCATTCTCTTTATTTACAATGATATTAACAGGCCCTTAAAGCTTGTAGCTCTGCCTTCATCATTTCTTTAGATTTCTCATATCAAAATATCACCAAAAGTGGGAAAAAATGGACATGGGAACAGGACATCTTAGCGTGCAGAGACTAAGTCGGCTAATTAAATATGCAAGATTGCGATATCTCTGTAACCGTACAATATACAAGGAAACAACTTGGCATACATGGGCTCTGTAACATGCTGAATCTAAATAAGGCCACGAAATATACATATTTGCTTCAGAAATTATGAATTATGATGAATAATTGATTTCCTGAGGTAATGTGATGCGCGTCCGCTAATTAAATATGCGAACTTTCCATATCTTCCCTATACTTGAAGATAAAAGAAAAAAACTTGGTACATAGAGGTTTAGACACATGCTGATTTCAAATCTAGCCTCAAAAATATAATCTGATCCAGGAATAATGAACTACATGTATTACCAAATGCTATATATTTACATTTGTACACACCGATATCATTCATCGTACAATCTGCAATATTGGTCCGACAATTCAATATCCAGCACTCATTTAATTTCTTCCCCTTTTTTCACTGCAGGACTTCGTTTTCTTGTTGCAGGGCAGTTGCGTGGCACAGTATTTATTGTATTGTACATGTATTACATTTTAATTTTACGGGAATCAGACAACTGGATCATGGAACAGGTGGACATTGCTTCTCCGGTCTGGAACTATTTCTACAGTACAGTTGAATCAACTACAAAAGCTAAATCTACTTTTGTATGGTTTTTCTATCCAGCTGAGATAACCTAGACACACACATGCTGATCACTACTAGGGGTAGAAGTTACTGAAGTTCACTCTCTTTATGTACCAAAACTACAAAGTTATTAACGGCAAATAGAATATCTAGTCTCGTCTTCTGTTTCACTGGCAGTTCTGTCATGTCTGTTGGGTCTTTATCACTTTCCTCCTCTTCACTCTCTTCATTCCTGTGTCAAAAGAGAAAATGTCTGTTGAAATTCAAACTATATATTACATGCACATGGCAGACACAAATTTCAAACAATCTATGATGAGATAAATATGAAACTTGGATACTTGGGTATTTACAGTTTACCGGTATTCCCTCCATTAGCTATCATACATATACTAGTATACTAAGTAGTACTAGTAATTGCATACAATAATAAAGGCTATCATTCATTATAAATGTAACAACTTAATAAAATTGACAGACCAGCATAGTTCTGTTAAGTGAGGTTTATACTTTTACTCAATAAAATAAATTACAACGGAAACTACGACTCGAGTAGACGGCAGCTGGGCATCCCCGCCGCCCCCCTCCCCCTAGCAGTGACAGCAGAAGGTGAGGATAGCAAGTACAGTTTTCTGCATTTTAAGCTTAGATTACGGCACTAGCAAAAAAAACAGGAACCAAATGCGTCCACAGGGCGTTGAAAATGATTCATAGTAATCATACATGCAACCACTGGCACGAAAATCCACGTAAAAACGGCAAATTCAAATCATTTGAGCTACCGGCATGCGGCATACAGAAACAACAGTGTTTACCGTTAATCATGCGGCCAAATTTGACATAAAAATACCCCAAAACCCACATAAAACTACGTAAAGACTTGGAAAAAGACATTACCTGGCATTTGGGTGGTAGAAGTGTCCGTATTTTGGCCCGATGCCGACGTAATCGGCTCCGAACTACAGCGGTTGGTAGCGCCCGGGCCGCCGGCCGCCATCTTGCTTCCTTCCCCCAAAAAAAGACTCGTAATGGTGAAAGTAGGAGCCGATTCGGAGCCCACCATGGCTCGAATATATGCGAATTTGGTACCAAAATAACGACAATCTCTTGAATTTTCCCACGATATAAGTGGCTAAAAATTTTTTAAAGGGTACCATCGTCCGCAATTTCGATTTGAAATATTAAAATGTGAATATTTTCACCCATGAAAGTCGCACAAGCTGGCCACTTACATGAAGTTGAAGCTCGTAATGTTGGCTACAAATTGGCGACTATCTTTCTTGTTTACGAGTGACGTAACGCTCCGTATTTGGACCGGAGCGGAGCCGGCCCTCCCCAAGTGCGTGACCGGGAAGTGGGTCCGCCTGCTCCCGAGGGCGAAACGCGCGTAACCCGATGGGCGATTTCTCGCTTATGGTTGACGGTATTTTAGTAAATCTTTCACAGATATTGAGTTAAGAACCTTCTTCAACTACTGATATAAAAATGTAAGCGATTTTTGACCGTTATGTATCAGATCGTACGCCTTGAATTTGGCTCATTTTTCGGTTTTGACGGGCCCGGAGAATAAATTTCGGTCTGTGCGCCACCCCTACTAAAACATTGCCACAAACCACAGGGTTCTCATGTTACACATCAAAGCGTGAGTCAGAAGGAGCGGCAACGAACACAGGAACACAGACAGTAAGGGGCGGGGCTAACAGAGAGCTACATGAAGTTCTGAGAATACTCAGCCAATTTGTTTGTAGGGGAGTGATTTTTGTCAAAACATCGTAGGTGATAATTACTGAAAATAGATTGCAATTCAGTGTTGTTTATCAACTATTAAGTGGGAATTCACTTTGTTGAAATGCCACACATTTCTGACAACGACAAAATAGTTTTATTGGAAGATCAAAAGCAAGCAAAAAGAGCTGTTTCCCATTGGTAGAAGTGAGCTCTTCCGTCCGTGGGAAACTTCTAGTGGCGTGCGTTACTGTACTGTGGCGATTTTCCAAGGGCTGAATTTTCATGTTTGTGGTAGGAACCGTAGGATTTAAATGTTTTCGTAGATTTTAAACTTAAAGTATTATTCAGTTTTTAATGCTAAGACACTGTTATAATGTGGTGTTATTTTCATATTCTACAAGTTTTGAGGAAAGGCTGTATTTCACGTGAGTAGAATTTACATGCGACTCAATCGTAACTTCAGCATTCACGGTGTTGATTACGTTGTTCTTTTGGCAATGTTTTCGTCTTTTTCGAGCGCAAATTTTGCGTCTCTGTAAGAATTAAGATGGTCTAGAACGAAAAAAGACTGTCAATGTTGTTTATATGCAAAATAGATTTCAAAACTTAAGTGTGGCGTCTTATTTTGTCTGAGATAACAACATTTACTTTGTAGCGAGATCGACTGACATGTTAGTACCGCCAGGATTTCACGAATGCCGGGTCATAGCGGCAGGGAAATCAACGCCGCTAGGCCGAAAAATGGCAAATTATGAGCAAAAATGTCGGGGAAATATGGGCAGGAAAGCCCAAACTTTCGATTTTGATGGGATCCCTGGTTAGCAAAACTCTGATTTTCAAAAAATTAATAAACGTACTGTCCAAAATAAGAACGTACTGGGTGGATTTTGAGGCTGAAAAAAATAAACGTACCGGTACGTTTATTTGGGAGATGAGAGTAATTGTAACTTATCAGTTCTTGTAGTCACGTTCCCACGAAACTCACCATGTCACGTGTACGCTACAGTAAATAAATTTAAGTTTGCGTGGTTTTTATTTCCTACTAAGGGGAAAATCGAGTGTTCGTGGTGGTTTTAGGTTCGCGGCAGCGCTATAGTCACATGCTGCTACGGTATCGGACAAAAATGTTTGCGGTTGTTTTCAGTTCGCAGTGAAAACCGCAAACATAAACCACTGCGAACATTTCTGCATTTACAGTAACAGATGTCGACACTCCTTTTGCCTTGATACTATAATAATTGTTTTGAATGCAAACTCTATGCTATTCTTAATTTTCACAGTACCATGAACAAAATCTGCAGTACACGTGCACTGTGACATCACAGAAAACTGCCAACAAGACAGCCATACAGCTGTGGAACAACTTGACCTTTAGAATTAGAGTCACTTAAAATGGATCTCAAGTCTCCTACAAGGAGAGACTTAATCAAAGCAGTCTTTGCAATTTTGGCCGACGCCCAGTTTCTCTGGGTTCAACGACCTGATTGAATAGCTGCATATACAAAAGCTTGAGTCTCAAAGTAGAGCTGTTCTAGTGGCCTAGAATTTCTCCTTCCTTAGGCCACACCATTTTAATTTCTTGGTTAACGGAATTCTAAAAAAAATGAGGAAAACAGAATCTCAGAGGAAACTTTGTACTTTGGTGCTCACAATTTCAGGGAGTGAACAGGGTCAGGTGCAAGTTTTCACCCCAGCCTTCTGTTTTCATGATTTTTTTGCTAAAATCAACACAACAAAACCAAGAAATTAAATTGGCCATGGTGTGGCCTTACCTTACAGTGAATTTTGAAATATTTACCCTTTCCATCAATGAATCATACATTGTAGCCGTTTTACAGTTAAAATGTACATGTATATGCCTTTGATGGCCTATGGTACATGTACATGTATCAAATTCTTACTGTTACATAAAACTTGAAAGGGATCTGAAACTGTTACATTATGTGAGACACACAATCTGCCTTGCAAAAATGAAACAACGTTTCAAGGGAACAACATTGCATGAATGCAAGTCTTAAACATTGATAGTACAATACCCAAATGCATGTGCAACCCAAATATTAAGATAGCCAAAGTTCATTCCCATCCCTTAATAATAATAGCTACCAATACCATACATCAATACAACATCTCGGACTGAGTCTATGAAAATTCAATGCAAATGTAAGAAACTTACAGTCTTCAAAGTCGCAGCTATAGCCTCCAGGTACTTACCGGTAGTACTGGTAATGTTACAGGTTGTAACAATAATAGATGTGCTAGCGGTACCGGCATGTGTACCAAAACATGTGTGTCTACATGTGAGCTTGGAACCCAGAGTAGAGTTACTGAATCTGTTTACCCCATTTTCCTGCTCTGTGATTGGCTGAGAGCACCGGTAAAATTTGCATGGCCCAAATAACAAGCTAACTGTATCTGGTCAACACTTGGTCTACGTGCCAGTCCAAAGTATATGTTTGTCCTTTCTCTCACCGTGTGTTCATTTATGATTATGTAACCCCTTAAAAGGGGGCAAGGACGATTCTAAGGGATAAGGAGGCCACACATTACTAATACTATACTGTAAATGAAGAAATGTTCGCGGTGGTTTTATGTTCACGGTTTCGCGGTGAACTTTCTGCGCGAACTTAAAACTACCGCGAAATTTTTGCCCACCTATGACTGTAGCGCTACTACAACGCGAACTTAAAACCACCGCGAGCACTCCATTTTTCTCCTACAGCGAAATAAAAACCACACAAACTTAAACGCATTTACAGTAGTCTAAAGTCCTGCATGCCTTATCGGCCATGTTAGCTATTCTAGTCATGTGCCCGACCTTACAATGACCCTGGTTACAATTTGCATACCTACATACATTAGTGGCCCACACCTGTTTCTAATGAATTCCTTGTAATTAGCTACTATAATTTGTCATCTTAATTTCAATCACTGTTTTTTTATCCTGGAAGTGAATATGTATCAAGGTATGACTGTAACCGCCTCTGTGAAAATGAAACCGTCCCAAACGGCCGAACGCCGTCTGTGACGGGCGTCCACTGAAATTCGATGCGTCCTGAATTATGACTGCAGACCGACTTGGACGGGTTGTAAATCTCTTGATGACACGTCTTGGACGGTCTGAACGGCCTGAAAAACGCCGGACGCGTCTAGATTGGCTCATTTGACGGCGTCGTTGACGCCGTAGAAAACGTCCCAGACGTCTTGGACGGCGTCCGCGCGGGCCCCCCGCCGGGTTGCAGGCGCCGCCCGGGGACGCTAGGGACGGGCGCCGAACAAACGGCGTTTCTGACGCGGACGCGTCTAGATTGGCTCATTTGACGGCGTCGTTGACGTCGTAGAAAACGTCCCAGACGTCCTGGACCGCGTCCGCGTGGGCCCCCCCCCCCCCCCAGGGGCGGGCGCAAACGGCGTCAATTTTCCCGTGCTAATCCTTGCTGCTGTGCGCATGCTTGCTCCGTTTTGAGACGCGGTTTCTGACGGCGTCCGGACATGGCTTTGATTTTTATGGCCGCTTGGGGCAACAAAATATGCAGCCAGACTGGCGTAGTAGACCACCCACGGCCGCCATGGCCTCAGACTGGAAGCTAAATTAAATGAATTTCTTATAACATTGCTCCGCGGTTAAAAAACATTGTTTAACACAGCGGCGCATCTTTGTGAAATTCAATCCGGCCTTTGAAGTTTGACTGCGTGCGCCGGCTGAAAGTTTGATTGACGTCACCAGGACGGGCGCGCACAAGTCATCAAGGGTGGGTGCAAATTCTTTAAAAAAATTTTGATCTTTTCTATTGTCTCATGAATGTGCATAATCAATCTAGAAATAAGACAGGAGATAGTCTAAATATGTATTCTACAGTATCCTTATGTTATTTGTATTTTGTGGGGTCCAAACAAGATCCTCAGTTTGATAATTGCTACCCCGTAATCGGAGTCGGAAGGGCGGTAAGATTCTGCCAGACATGCCTCGTGTTGGTGGGTTGAAATCATTTTCTGTTGTCGAGATATACATTTTCACAGCATCTTCATCGTTTATTAAAACAACAGATATTGTAAACAGGTATTCTACAATTCTTATGTGCCTTTTTCCCCCGTGGTATTTAATAGCAACATCCTATTTTATAATTTCTTTCGTAAGTGGGGAGGGCACCGTGAGACCTCGTCGGAAATGATCTGCCTTTGTATCATTGTAACGAAACATCAACATGAAATGCTTGTTCACTTACCAGTCTCCGCTAATATAAACTCAGCCAGCTTGATAAAACTCAGCTTCTTTGGTGATATCCCTTTTTTCTGCCGACGGAAGTTTGTTGACTTTCGAACCACCTCCTTGTTCGAACCAAGATCGCAGCGGCGGGCCCGCCACGGCAAATAATGTTCTTAACATGATTCTTCTCACAATCGACGTCTTGTTTGGCAATATAAACTCAGTCACCGGAATAAAACCAAACCCCGGATGTTTTAGAAAGAGTATGCTGCTTTTAGAAGTAAATTGCATCCTCAAAAAGTGCGCGAAATCCAAGAAATGGGCCAAAAAATACAGCAAAACGAGCACTGACTGAACAAATGGTCTGTAACAGTTAACGGTCAAATCGAAACTACACGCGGCTCAAATTTGCGCATGTGCAGAAGCTGAAAACGTGCTTTTCACACGTTAAAAATGACGACAGGCGGAAGTGTCGGGTGAATAATTATTTTATAGCCCCGTCGGACGCTGTTTCTGACGTTTCCAGCGGGCAGGGAAGCCGCCCCGACGTCCAACTAACAGACGGGCAGGACGGCCTGAACGCGCGCGACGTGTCCGCCGCCGTTTCTGACAGGACAGACGGCCTCGGACGGGCTCCGACGCACTAAAACGCTCTTAGACGGCGTCCAAACATTTTAGACGGCTTCTTTTTTCACAGAGGCGATAACATGAAATCATTAAATCTTTTAATCTTTGCACAGCATTGTTGGTTGAAAAACATCAAATCTTGTTTTTTTTTTTTTAGTATCCAATAATTTTCTTAAAGTTAAACCACCACATGACATAACACACCAGGTTTGTACTGAACAGCTTGTACTACAAATCCGGATAAACATATTTGATCCACTCATACCAGGAAGGATCCCTACTCTTTTCAATAAGACCCCGTTCACACTCAAAAAGTTTATTCCGATTATTAGATGTGATAGAATTGATCCGATCGCAATTGATTTTTGTAGTGTGAACGCTCCGGATCACGATTGATGTTCCCTGGATCGGATTGTTTGGATCCACCTCCCGGAGGTAGTTTGGGGAGGATCAATCCTATCCTATCAAATATCGAGTGTGAACGCAACTACGATTGATTCTATCGCGATTGTCTCACAGTAAATGTACCAAGTACAATGTTGTCCCACCAATCGTCGCTTCATTCAAGCTCCCAGATTGTCCTGTGACTCCAGTCTACAGCTCTTGCCGCGTTCATTACCTGTACTATACAGCTAGGCCAATATACAAAAGCCTTTGTTATAACATCATGTGCAAATAAATGAGAATATCTTAACTGCCCTAGTTAGTGACTAGGGCAGATAAGACATTCTTGTTCATTCGCACGTGAATAGAAGTTAGACCCCCATTCCGCTGGACAGGGGTCACGCTGCAACCTCACTGCAACCTAAGTTGATCTTGTGTAACCCTTGACTTCATCATTGGAAAATTAATCATGCAAAATTTTAAGTATGGCTAAAAAGAAAACAAAAAAACAAAAAGGGTAGATGATCCATTTTCATCTACGATTTTATCTACGAACTTTTTTGAGCACGCTGTCAAATTGCTCGGTCACAGAGTGGTCGCCGCCCTAGCGGAATGGTTGAGTTAATGATTTAACTAGTAAAAGTTATGTAACATAACCCAGAACATGGGACATAACAACGGCTATGAAAGACTGGTAAACTTGACAACAGTCAAGTAACACGAGAAAGGCGCAATGACATCAATATGGCAATCAAAGATGGCAGACTTCACCCCCTTAAGCACACAAAATTTTGTGTCCTGGCCAACGCAAAAAAAAATTATGTTATAGGCAAGGACATGTGCGTGTTTCTTTCCTTCATACAGTATTTATAATATCATATTGTCCTCATAACTGAACCAAGCGTAACCCAGCACCAAGCGACCACGTCAAGCGATGTAAAAAAAGGACAACAACAACAACAACACATTCATTAGGAAAGAAATACACGCATACAAGTTAGCCAAAAATAATCACTCTATCCGGATTTCTTTGGTAGAAGTAACAAACTTCCTTCTTATTACTAATTATTACCTACTTATCCTCTAAACTTACGAATCAACAACAACTCAACAACAACAACAATCGCCCCCCTCCCACCCATGATTCAGCAAGGCGCCATGACACTTGTTTACAAACACCAAGGATTTCCTCCAAAATAAAAACAATGTTTGAAAATCGTCAGATCGAGATATTTGTTCGGTATTTCTTTTACATTACATATAAAATTCAAATTCAAGTATTTATCTAGTAAATGTACAAAATACATATGAAAAGAAGGACAGAAAATACCGGCACATGCTACACACATGAGGACGTAAATTTTTCCCCGACTATACTACGCATTTTAACCCCAAATTTCTCTTCAAAATACCAACCTTTCAACCTCTCTTGAAGCACTACTCTACAATAACTGCTTGAGGTGTCCTTCAGGCTCGGTACCGGTCGAAATCCTTCACAAATTGTCCACAAAATGAAGAAAATATGTTAGGATTTTTGTAACGTTGCAGAATATGGCGAAACTAAAATACGCACTGCTAAGGGCGGGTCGTGTGGGGTAAATGCGTCATCACGGTTCGACCAATCAGAGAAGATTACGTCATCAGAATGGAATGTCGCGCCATTGAGTCAGCGCGTGATTTCCCGCCAAAATCTGACTCAACCGTCCAGGGAACTGATCATGAAAAATTTATGGTATTATTTTTGTTTCCGGTATATTTTGAACATGATATGTACGGTCATTATTTGACTTGCATCTGGGCTTTTTTTTTAGATAAAACTAGAGTTCCGCGACCTCATACCTTCGCCAAATGATTTTAACCTTTATGACTGACGTATTTAGAAGTGTTTCTCATCAATCGATAAATCATACCAGTTGATCGTCTTCACCCAAATAACAGAAGTTGTCCAAAGTATGAGCTTATCAAAGAAGGTTATGCTAACATTTATCATCAATTATGCATAGCATAATTTGATTCAACGATGTTCATTCACATTCACATAACTTTCAAATGCCACAAGTATGAAATTGCCATCATTTACCTGTATGCAATTATAGTAGTTTCTCATTTATTATGCCAATTACGCCTACAATTGCATATTTTCTATCAAATTCCTCTCTTCCTCAGTTAGAGATGTCACATATTTGAATAGTCATATCATGGAACAAAGCGGGTTTTAAAACCGTCTCATTAGTTATGCAAATTAGAATTTGATTTGCATAATTATATCCAATCATACAAAGCATCACGTAAGCTATCTACATACCAAAAATCATTACCATCCATCAAGCCCATCTTGAGTTATAGTATTTTCTCATTAATTATGCAAATGAGGTCTTCATTTGCAAAGTTGATATCTATCAATATTTCTCTCCTCCTCAGTTACATATGTCACATGTTTGAGAGTCCTATCATGGAATTTGGCGGCTGTATAAACTTTCATCATTAATTATGCAAATTAGATACTGATTTGCATAATAAGTATCTAATCATGAACATCATCACTCAAGCTATCTACTTACTAAAAATCCTGACCATTCATCAGGCCCTTCTTGAGTAATTCCCTTTTGAAAGTCTGAAGCAAAACCTGCTCCTGCAGTTCCAAAAAAGCCGGTAGGGGGGCAAAACCTATACCATTTACTCTCAGTCCAAAGAGCTATATCTACCACTCAAAAACCAGGACCATAGCATGTCCAGAATATGAGATATCAAAAAAGGAAGTTCTGCTGCAGTATCGTAACAAGCCGCTGGGGGACCCAAAATCTAATCATTTCCAAGTCTCATCAAGACCTACCCACCTACCAAATATCAACACAATCCATCCAAGCCTTCTCGAGTTATGCTGTTTGTTACAAACACACACACACACACAAACACACAAACACACAAACGCTACCCTCTCCATAACCTTCTCGGCGAAGGTTAAAATGCACTATGTGTCTACTCTTCTCCCAGACTGACTGAACAAGCTAGTGCCCCAGCGACACCATGCGGAAATAAGCAGAACGGCAAGACATTGTAAGATTTACACAGCTACTGAGCTAGCTAATCAAAACGGTATCAAAAGCTTGCTTAATTTTTTTTTCACGATAAATTTTCAGGAGTACATATAAGGTGTAATCTCCTTTGCGACACGGCCGTCTAAACAATTCGTCTCAGGGAGAAAAAAAAAACGCCGTGAGCTTTTTCTGTGTCATGTAAGGTTTCTTCAAGCTGTGTATGTATGTTTCTTCTGTGACCTGTCGCGGTTTCAGTGTTATACGGGTGCGGCTGCAACTAAGAGATAAGGACCTATCAAAGCTTTAACTACTATGGTATGCAGTATGTAATTGTTTTCAATACACACCCATAGCCGTGACTAGATCAGCTTTTGTAATTTTGCAATTGCTGTCGCTAATAACTGAATAAGCTAGTCTGAGGATTAGACATGTTGAATGTGAATAAGCTAGGCGTATTCACTTATACGTACTCTCCAAGCAGAGGAGGGGTTTCGGGTGTTTTTTTACGTGTTTTTAGGCGTTTTTGTTGGGCTTTCTACTTTGTCATCTTTTTTTTTTTTGTGGGTTGGTTATACAAAAAAAAAAGATGACGATGTAGAAAGCCCGACAAAAACGCCTGAAAACAGCCAAAACCCCTCCTCTCCATGGGGAGTAATATTCACAGGCGTAACCACGAATTCCTTTAGTCTCTACCAGACTAACTATTTGCCAGCTATAGGGAGAATACTTGCCAGGGAATTTTGGCCACCAGAGGGTTTTATTCGCAAGAGCTGGAATTATTAATCTTACCGTGAAACGACTCTACTGGTCAATTATTAGTTCTTTTGTCGAATTCTACGATTCATACCCCCGTAGGAAGGCCTGGTGGCGGCTATCACATTGATAGCATTTCATAGTCACTTTGAACTTTGTATCAAATCAATTATTAAGGGTTAATGACCCGTACCGAGGTGTATATGCCTCCTTCGCAGACTTTTTGGAACGACAGTGTCTATATATATAGAGAGAGTTGACATAACTCCCTCGGCGGCGAAAGTCCCTTGCCGGCATTAGAGAACCTAGGCCCGTGCAAGAAATCGGGTAACACCCCCACCCCCCACGGCCCCACTCCAACATATACGCCGCCGTTCCAGGAAGTCTACGAAGGAGGCTAGGGATGTATATGGTGTCCTAAGGCCCGTCCATTTGCTTTAACCACCGAAAAAAGAAAGTAAGCAAGCACCGAGAAAAATTACAGTACTTAGTGCAAGGACAAAACTGTGACGCACTTAAGTTTACAGATCTTATGGCATTTCTTGACGATACGTACAACGTCATAACCAATTGCAATATAAAATGGCCATGGGGACTCAAATTGCTTGGCTGTACGTGTAATACAACATTGTTAATATTGATATTTATGTGCCTATGAGAATATCATATTTCGGTGTGTGACTGAATTCCCATTGCACGATGCAATGCGGTGATTTACTGGTATAAACATTGCATTAAGTATATAATCTTCCTTCGCTTTACATTAATTTCCCCACATTGTGTTTGTTTTGCGATTGATCACTTCAAATGACAGCTCAGTTACATCGTTTTAATTGCAAAAGGCCTTGACGATTTGAAAATGGTATTAATTCTCATTATGGTGAATAGATTCACTTGTTGTAACTACTATTGCCTGCCATTAATCCACGTTTAATACGATTTCCGCCAGAAACATTTGCGTTAATCTGGAAGTGTTATTTAATTCCATACATATTTTATTTTGATGCTTTAATATGCATATGCTAGCCTTCACGGAAGGGAAACTTAATTAAGTTAACCTTTACGGAAGGAAAACATATTGTTTTGACACGCCTCTTCCTGTTTTTTCCTCTTTATCTTCAAACAAATGAGGTCAATGACCCGGAACCAGACGGCTGTCACCATGGTTACTGGTAAAGTAGCTGACACTCTGTCGCTTTCAATCACATTACTAGTATGTAGCAAGTGGCAGGACAGCCAATAGCATATTGTTTTGACACGTTTCTTCCTGTTTTTCTTCTTTATCTTCAAACAAATAAGGTCAATGACCCGGAATAGACGGCTGTCGCCATGGTAACTGGTAAAGTACCAGACACCCTGCGGCTTTCAATCACATTACCACATGTAGTATGTAGCAAGTGGCAGGACAGCTGGAGGGACTGGTCACGATGCATATATGTATGGATGTATTTCAGTATGTATAAAAAGAGCAGTAGTTTGTGACGGACATGCAGCCACTTCCTCATTGGTCGATTCTCCAATTATCAGGTAATCATTGGCTAAACTGCTAATTGTGATTGACAGGATTGGTCTAATGTTTGTCACAAGGGCCTCGTTTTCATTCTATCCTGCCCGCCGCGTGAGAAAGGTCTATACATGCTGACAGGGTGAGTCTAAAAATCCAAGCTGTCGCGTCCAAGTACGTTACACAACAAGGGTACAAATGGTTCACTTTCGTTACGGCGGTACGGAAAAATTGACAAGCTTTAAATGCAGAAATGTATTTTCTTGTAATGATACCTTTATTGTTATTCTTTAGATTCACAAATTAATACATGGCAGAATTTCCCGACCGCAATCTCAGATTGTCTCGTATAATTCTCATAATTAATATTCTTTTTCTTCATATAGCTCTAGCATCATCCCTTGACAGACAGTTTCACCAATTAATTGAAAACTGAGTGCATTTATGAAGGTCAGATATCCAGGTTAACAATATGTAAAGACAATTCAAACTCTACAACTGAATAAAATTCGGAGATTTAATTCCGGACGTTTCGAGTGACATCCATCACTCTTCTTCAGTGTCACTAAACTGAAAACTGTGTAATGATTAATCCCCAAATGAATCATTCAGTAAAGGTGGCATTATCTCTACCTTAATGGGAATCCAAATTATAGCAACAAAGCCTTCGTCTGATAAAAGGTTTTAACAGCTCTTCTATTTGATCTATCGACAAATATTTTCATCCAGCCTTGGTATATAGAACAAAGGGACGTTGTGTAGCGTGTGGAAAATGATATTCATTTGAGATTTGCTTGCGTATGATATCCTTCACGTATCAATCCCATACAACATTACATGTACAACATGTGTATAATCTTTTGTTTATCTCCCCTGCCCCTCTGATAATCCTTTACGTTTCTCAAGGGTGGCTATCTACAATTGGTATATAGAACAAAGGGAATATGTTTAGAGTGTTGAAAATGATATTCATTTGGGATTTGCTTGCGTATGATATCCTTCATGTATTAATCCCATAAACATTACATGTATAATCTTTTGTTTATCTCCCCTGCTCTTCTTATAATCCTTTACGTTTCTCAAGGGTGGCTTTGTTGACATGTTCTCTCTGTTTGAGAATGAATATAATAATCTATAAAAGTATGTACAACGTACGATGCTCAGCTTCTGACTTTAGTTGTTTACTATAGTTGCCTTAAAGTTTGTAATTGTTTATTGTTTTTCTTCTGTAATTGTTAATTGCAGTTGTTTACGGTAATTGTTTACTGCAATTGTTAACTGTAGTTGTTTGAGATGTAATTTTGTTTACTGTCGTTGTTTGCGATGTAATTGTTTACTGTCGTTGTTTACGGTAATTGTTTACTATAATTAATGATGACTGTAGTTGCTTCCTGCAGCTCTCTGTAATTTTTACATTATATTAATTAGTGTTTTTTCATATTGATGGAGTTTCAATCATGCAGTATATAGCGCAACTATATGATTTATGATATGTGCAAATAAGCCCTAATTTTCAAGGTCTTTTTCGATAGCATCGTGCGTTATTCTAATTTAACAGTAGCACGCCAAAAATGGTTACTCAAGCAACTGGATAAAATTTTGAAACTGTCAGACGTTCCAGATAGCATCCGCTGTCTTTTGTCAGTGACTAACGATAGGAGTGGAAAACCAGATTTATGCCAAAACTCTATAGATATGTTAAAGATGTTAAGACAATTTAGGATGTCTTGACGTAGTCTTCAAAAGAATAACAATAGCAGGTTAACACTACGCATTTAGCTACGAAGGTTAGACATCCATGTAGTAAAATACGCCAAACGACAGTTACTCATGCAACAGTATAACAGTTTGAAACTGAAAACAGCTAAATACGCGTGCGCCAAATGGAAGTTACTCAAGCAAGTGGATTTGGAAACAGATGTTTTAGACAGCATCCGCTGTCTTTCGTCAGTGACTAGTCAATGACGAGAGTCAATGACGAAAGACAGCGGATGCTGTCTGAAACGTCTGACTTTTTCCAAATGCAGTTGCTTGAGTAACTGTCATCTGACGTACGCATTAAAGGCAACCAAGGCAATATTAGGACAAAAAAATGGAAATGAAAAAAATCCTTGAATCCTAATGGTAGTGACATTTATTAACACTAGTTAGCATATTTGCGTAATAATTTCATACTTTTAGGATTTTAAAACCGCACAATATCATGATGTACAATGATCCCCTTAGTTTCGCAAGCCTACAAAAACTCTGGCCACGATTTTCAGTGAGTTCTCACATCACAGCAATATGATATTTTCGCATCATGGACGTTGCTATACATTGTGATGTTTGTTTCGGAACTAATCATGTATAGAGATGATTAAATAAATTGACTTTGATACTCCAATTTTTCAGACCCTAATATTGCTTAGGTTTCCCTTAAGCTGTTTTATTATGTTAGAACTATCTGTTTTAGACATACACCAAAGAGGACTTTCGTTCCCCTTTGATATGATTCAGATCTAACGATTGGACACCAGCATCCAACAGAAAGCGCCCAGCCCAAGCGCTACGTAGTTCAGGATCTTAGCACGGTTGGATGCCTTTAGGGCCCTGGTGACGTCTCCGATAGCGTTCGCACTCTGTACCTGCCGAGCAGAAAATTAAGAAGAAACGTTAAATTCTTTATCATCATACAGACTATTATTCCTGTATTATCTTGAAACCTTCAATTCCAAATTTCGGTAGCGAAAAGTACAGTCTTCAAACATTTCTTTGCTCATTTATTGGACTACCCCGGCCCCCACCCCCTTTTTATAACTGCAAGCCTGCCATATCGTTTCACTTGTATTCAGAAAAGAATTATACGTATACTATAGAGAAGCAAACCAAAAACATATCTACAAAGAGAAAATCCATCTGGAAGAGGTACTTTGGTCTCAGTAAAAAGCTCACATGTTCGTATGGCTGATTAGTAAAGACACGTGAATTATCCGTCTAAACGATTTCATACGTATTTTGACGTCTAGGACAAAGCATCGGCCCTGCATTTGAAAATTGTCAGTTAGCATCGCGTCAAAACCACTATACTGGTGGCAGCGGTGAGATCACACGCACGCGTTACCATAGAAACGGCTCTTACCTCGTAAGAAAAGATCAAAGCAGCGACGCCGACAGGCAGGCAGCAACACACGAGGGTAAAGATTGACAGGCCCCAATAGTCCTTCGGCATCACCTAATTCGATTGAGAAATTGGGACGAATAATATACATACAATTATGCCAGGCCGTTCGGTGTAATATAACCAGCTGCTGCCGCGCCTTGTGCCTGCGAAGCTGGTGTGTTACGCCTAATGGCGGTTATACCCGCTATATAGATACAGATACAAATGTCATACCTGGGCCGCGAAAACGTTCGATACGGGTTCTACTTGAATAACACGGGCTTCCATAGAATATTTAGAATGTATTTTGAGTGCGCCGGTTGCGCCGCTGTCGAAAATTCGAATACCGGATTGGAAGGTTGGAATCGATGTTGTTTCCAATTTTTTGTTCGAGGACACAAAACTCTCTCAAGTTCAGGCGCATTTCGCATTGAAATGTGCCTTTTTTCGGGAGGGTATGACATACATGTAAATCAAATACAACGCGGTGTATTCCGCATCACCCTCGGTCCCAACCCTCCCGCGATACGACCCGCGGTCGGGCCGGCACCTCGGGCGATACGGAATACCCCGTGTTGTATTCTTACCAGTGCCTCGGTAAATTTCATCTAGCCTCATTTCTATGTATCTATATTGTCAAATGCTAAAACGTATTAGACGATGAAAAAGTATACCGAAATTTCCACGACAGCGGCAGTTTGCTGTCCGTACGGATGCATGTTTGTGGGGTGTTGTTGTTGTTGGTTGTATTGTTGTTGTTGTTGGTTGTACTGTTGTTGGTTGTTATGTGGTTGTTGGGTGTAGTACGGGTGAAACCCATAGCTCTGCTGTTGTTCTCGGTTGTCGACAGTGTAAGGGGGAGGGGAGTAAAGCTCGTTTTCAGCCGCCATTTCTATTTTCAAATTGTGGAATAATTGTAAAAGTTTTACAAACTTTAAGTTAACGGAACGGATAAATGCTCCATCCGTTTTTTAAACTGAATGGTGGACGTTTCTTTTGTGCTCGAAAAATTTACAATATTAGCATAGCCAATAATGATATACAACAGCTCAATAGCAGGCTATATAATGTCCTTGCAAAATGCTATGTCCGGGATGACATGATTTTGTCAATATACTGTTACAGTGTCTGTGCTATATATTTTGCACTTATATATTGTGGCATTGATAAGGCTGGATCTAGAACATATACCTTTTTAGCCAACTAACAACATTTGAATTATATCTGTCTCTTTTTCTGCTTTGAATTGTGTCAGTTACGATAAGAATGATACTATGACATGGCCATTATTGAACGGAGCTAGGTTTGGGGGGAGGGTGATCCCTGACTATCGAACACGTTATAATCATAATGTTAATATGCTAATCTGTTCAGTCGCGATACCTTCTAGTTAATGAATTGCTTGCAGCGTTTACTAATGGATTCCATTGTAATAAAATTGTTGGGAGACCTTCATGCCAATGGTAGACCGGACCTATACTCTTTATAGTTAAGGCACTGAGCGTTAAAAACAAAAGCACTGGTTTAAATTTTACATTCTTGCTGTTGTAGTTAAGATTTAACATAAGCGTACAGGTGTAGATAGTTATATGTTGATGAAAAGATTTTGATGCACCTACCGTCTCAGATTTAAAATACTGCCAGTCAAACTGTTGCGAAGGTGTATCATAATAAGGATGTACCGCCGGAGGCAATGCTGTCGTCATTTGCTGGTACGTGATCAGAATGCCAATTCAGTGTAACAGGTAACGTTAGGTAGCCTGGAAACCACAATAGCGCACACATAAGCATAAGCGCACACATAAGCGCACAATTTTACGATCTTGATTTTAATTACTAGGCGGTGGTTAATTAGAAAGCCCCGGGCTGGAAAGATAGGTGGTCAGAAATATGCATTTGCTATGTAGACATGGGTTGGTTGTATATATATACAACACCCCTTATGATTAGGTACCGATTGGAAAAAGGGGCCCCGCCGGGTGTGACCCTAAGTGGCCCCGTGGGACACCCAGCGGCTGCGGGGCTATTTCTGGGACCCCGAATCATTTTAACTCGGACTTAAAATCAACCCGGCACCCGGTGATAGATATACGCCATAAGCTAATAATTCGTGAGAACACCGAGAGGTACTCTTCTGGTGTCCGGCAGTCCATCGGGACACAATTGTGACTTCAGGGCCCGACCGGGCTACACACCCGACGGGCACTGGTGGCGTCGTGTGGCGCAAGTGGTAGAGCGCGCGGCTGTCAAACAATGGGACCCGGGATCTAATCCCAGGTTGTGCCCAGAGACATGTCCGAGCCTGCGCCCCGACGTTGTGTCCTTGGGAAAGGCACTTGACACGACTTTCCTCACTTCACTCAGGTGTAAATGAATACCTAGCTCCGGTTAGGGACGTCCCTCCGATAGGACGTTAAATGGAGGTCCCGTGTTTGAGGAGAGTCACACCTTGAGTACGTAAAAGAACCCACCACATCTTTCGAAAATGTGTGAGTGGACCAAAACATTCCGGCCTAAATGAGGTAGGGAATTTTCCGAGCAGCCTTCGTAACCCCTGCTTCTCCTAATGGGTCAGTGAAGTCATGCTTAAGCTTGCCTCGAGCATTGATGTTTCTGACCTAGGGCGAAGAGATGCTGCTACAGTAAGAATAAGTTCAGTGCTTTGATGAGTGGCCCCCTACGGCCTTACACTGAGCGAGTTCGTTAAAAAAAATATGACCGTTGCATAACCATGCCAGTGGGACCTAAACGCGGTGTGTGTAGAGCTAGGAGTGTTGCCCCGCAGCCAGCCCAGTTCATTAGGGCACACCGGCGAACTTAAAAGAATAAAATCACCTCGCAGCGGTAATTAGAAAGCCCGACTGTAATGATAGGTTGTCAGAAATAGGCATAAAATCAGTAGAGGGACCGGTTATATAACGTTAACTACTTTGCTACGTGATAAGATAGCTGATGTTAGATATAGAACGGACAGTTGTATAATGATAGAAGGAAAGGACTCGTCTTATCAAAAAAGACCATAGCACGACCAGGACAAAAGATAGAAAACTAGGAGTGCTGCTGTTGTACAAGGGTCACACATCGGTGGACCATGACCTTTGTGCTCCCGAGACCTACCTATGAAATATCATCACAATTTATCTAAAGGTTCTTAAGTTATGCTGAATAGAAACACACAGACGAGCGCGCGCGCGCACACACACACACACACATACACACACACACACACACACACACACACACACACACACACACACACACACACACACACACACACATATATGTATAAACTCTCACACGCATACACATACTCACACACATAAACATACGCAGACACTTGCACGAATACAGGGTAAAAACGTAGAACAGATCTGCATTGCCAACCGTTGTTGATCATCAATATGCCTTCACCGTACGCGTAAACCAGTCTGATTTTTACACTGATCGCGCCATGCATTCTTTACTTGTGTAGAGATTGAACTATAACTACGACGTACACCTCTCGTTGATACCATGCTCCTTCACATTGTAAACGCTAGACAGACCAAGGGGACCCAGGGTCCTCCTCCTATAAAAACTAATCATCTGTTAGGGAGTTAGCAGCTAAATTGTCTCCAACCCTCATCTAGATCTCAACATCATAAATGGATTATCCTCTGTAGGGGATCTCCACCCGCCTGGCTCCAAGAACAATAGAATGGGATCAGAGCAGACGGCTTGATGTGCACCTATACTTTCATTCCTTTTCCACATTTGAAAAATGTGCTGAAGTAACTTCAATACTTAGTAAACTGTCTTAGCCAGTGAGCCCTCCACTGATGTGAATACCACGGCATTCAGAAGCAGACTGACGTCTGGGAGTTTACGTTAGCTGAATCTATTGGGTGGTTTTATAGTCCAGGCTTGCTCTTTAATCTTTTGTCTCGCCCGGTTTGGGGTGCTAACGCTGTGGGTGCTAATGCCGTGGATTGTGATCCCTTTCTTTATACAGATCAAAAATGAATCCCTCGTGGACTGAAAAAAGCATATCTTTATTGCAAAAAGATGCAGGCAGTCTAGACAAACATACGTCCATGCGTCCATCCTTGACCGTGAACCCCGCTGGTTCGAACGTGGAGTAAGGGAGGCAATATATGAGAGGATATACAATCCAACCCTCAACAGGAAAGGAGGGCTAAGGGTGGAACTGTCTGGCACTTGGGACATAGCCTTGGGGGCAAACCAGCTTTAGCTCCTATATTAAAACAATAGGAGCTATTGTCCCCTTTTACTTCAACCTTGTCTTGAGTTGTCTAATTCGCTTTCTATTGGACTATCTAAAAATTTGTCTTCTTCTTATTTGCATATCAATTCATAGTTCGTGGTTATAAACCTGCTGTTCAACTGATCTTGCTCACAGTCACTGACGAAAAGTAGTGGATGCTACTTGAAACGTCTGACCGTTTCCAAAATCATATCCAGTTGTTTGAGTAATTGCTTTTTGGCGTATGCGTCCATGTCTTTGAATAATTTCAAAGCCATCAGACGATCTTAACTCTTCAAAAGTCCACCGGTGCCAAAGGCGGCATCAGGACGCTAACGCAATCGTCTGCTGCTACTTAGATGCCCGCCTTAAAGGGATTTGGAGCGAAATTGGATTCTTGGATCTTTGAACTATTTATCTTCTTTACATTGGATGTCGTCACCGTATTCCGGACCAGACTAGTTAAATCGCAAGAGTCAAATTGAAGATTTCGTGGGGTCACTGGCCTTTGTATAGGTAGTTTGCCATAGAAAGATCCCGTTGGGAGACTTCTGGCGCTGAAGAGTCTGTGCGAAAAAGGTCAATGCTAAGACAAGATAAGGAAAGGGTATGTAACATGATTTTGTGATGTCCTCAGAGGTTCGCTGAGTCAGCGATTCCTTGGCTTGAAGTCAGACCTTTTTGATTGAATGATATAGTTTGCCACATATAAGTCCAGTTGATAAACTTGTGGCACTAGATAGTCTGCCTCATGTAGGTCATTCCCCGCACAAGATAAAGGAGGCGTATGTTTTCATGATGTTCTCAGAGGTTCGACCACTTTGCTTTGTCTAAGGAGAGGCCCGTGTATTTGAGGGAGCTTCAGGCATAAGCCTCAAGCTTTATAACTCTGCACGTAAAAGATCAACACACTTATTGAGGTAGAGAGTAGGGTTGAACCGGTGTGCTTGGGTAAATATGTGAACCTTAGCGACTGTGCAAAAATGTCAAAAATTCAACTTCTTATTCAAAAGCAGTCTAATATAAAGAGGACCAAATCGTCTCATTGATTTTATGGTGTATTGTTGCTACGGTATTGTTTTTACAACAATATTGTTTTTACAACATTTATGGCCAAATGAGCCTAACTTTGACTGTCTTAAAATGATTACAATTAAACTACAAAATAAAGTTTCCGCTTTTGATAAGAAAAAAAAAAGAGTGTACTTTTGGATTTTCTCTTCTTTAAAATGGTTCCACTTAAGCTCTCTGTTCCCCCTTTTAAAAATCCGTTTCCCGTTGCATTTACTTCCTCGTCCTGAAATAGTATATATAGTAACTTGTGCTGCGTACCTAAATATAACATCAGGTATCGCTACCGGTACGGAGGTTAAGGTACAGGTCCGGACCTGTACTTGTACCTGAACAATCTTACAAATTAACATGTGTTCTTCTGAACTTCTTCAATAATGACAGAATCATCAATAAACTGTTTTCAACTTGTCAGTATCTATATTAAAAGAACATAGCTAGATTTCCTACCGCCAAACTCTCTTGGCCTTGCTATCAAAACTCCCGGCCTGCCTGAATGATCTGTTGCATATTATTTACGCTGTTCCAGGGTGTCACTTTGGTCACGTTTGGTGTTGCATGAGGCCATGAGCTCAGGAGATCAGTCGCAAAATAAGCACATACTTGGTGTAAATTTATTTCGGTACAGTACCGGTACTTCATGATCCGGTATTTTGACCTGTAGCTAATCAGTTTTTACGGTACAGTACCGGCACACAGTACACAGTACCGGCACGCAGCACTAACATCGTACAGCTTTTCAGTCAGAGGTTGCAATGGCGACAGGAGATGTTTCTTCTGGGCTCCCTCTCAGAAGAAACACTCACAACAGTGAAGAAGGGTGGGTTAAGATGAAAGGCAGTGGCTTCGAATCAGAGCAGGATAGCCTGTGCCCAAAGCAGCATGTTTCCGTGCCACAACAGTAATGCATAGTAATAGTAATGCATAGCTTTAAAAATGGGAAACAAGATGAGAGTGGAAAATGTTTCATTATAAGAAAAGTTTTACTCTCAAGTTTCTGCCTAAGACTTAAGTAATAACTGATTAAGAACGCAAACAATCATATGCGAATTAGATTGTACTTGAAAGAAAGAAAATTTAGTTGGCAACAATATTATGATAAAAGTATAAGTTTACCATTTTTCGTGTTGCCATGGTAACGGGTGTCTGAAGAGGCATTTTATGCAAATTTCACTAATTTCGATTTAAACATAGTTGTTTCCAATGTTTTCTTGCTCAACGACACTATTTTCCTACATGTATAACATCATATGTGATTTAATGTAATTGTCATGATTAAATATTCTTAAATTATGCTTATTTGATTACGTCATCGCTCAAAATCGAAGATGGCGGCAAGACCATTTTTTTCTGTATAAACAGGCTTTTTCGCCTTTAAATTCGTCACAACCTGTAATTCTCTTAACCAGAAGCATTCAGATTATTGTTTTTAGTCTATTTTGATTGTTATTTGGGGTCATAATGGAAAAAAATGTATTTAAAAAAAATCCAAAATGGCCGATCCAAGATGGCGGATCCCAGGGAGTCGCTTACAACACATGACGTCATTTTTCGACGACATTTTGACGTCAACTTAGTCACCAGTGACGTCAAATGTCTTGGCATACCTTTAAATCAATAATACGCACTATTTTGTCTAATACTTTTACATATTATGGGAGTTCCCTATTTAGCCAATAAAATCACACCAATGACGTCATAATTACGTCATATTACGTCATTACGTCATCACAATTACCGGAATTATAAAACTTTACGTGAACATCACTCCCTGCAAATTAGGTGATGATAGAGCATACCGTTCAGAATTTATGACGGGGGGGGGGGTCGAAAGAGCCAAAATCCAACCCCCCATCCAAGAAGTCTCAAAAAAGCCCGGTCTAAATGGGGTTAAGTTGTGAAAAAATAAGAATCTATTGTTTTGCCAACTTTTGTACGCTCGCATCATTAATTTTGGGGCTAATAGAAGATGCCATTCATATAGTCGAATCAACATGGCCTATAGACCTCAGATCGGCAGCTTGCCACATATAAGACCAGTTGATAAACTTGTGGCGCTAGATAGTCTGCTGCAAGTAGGTCATTCCCCGTTAAAGATAAAGGAGGCGTATGTCTTCATCATGTCCTTAGAAGTTCGACCGCTTTGCTTTGTCCAAGAAGAGGCCGATGATTTGATTTTCGGATCCATTCAGCTTCTTGTGAGATATGATAAAAGAGCTCGGTAACTAATCGTTTGGCTACATCGCCAGTTCACTATAGGTCGTCTTGCTACAAAGCAAGTCATTTCGCTACTGATTAAGATACAGCTTTCGAGGCTAAAGTCGGCCCCAGTTCGAACATGGCCATGGCGGGCCCGTGTATGAGGGAGCTTCAGGAATAAGCCTCAAGCTTCAAACCTCGGCAAGCAAAAGATCAACACACTTATTGAGCTAGAAGAGTAGGGCGAACCTGTGTGCTTGGGTAAATATGCGAACCTTAGCGACTGTAAATAAATGTACAAAAATTCAACTTCTTTTTCAAGAGAAGTCTAATACAAAGAGGAACAAATGGCCTCATCGATGTTATGGTGTATTGTTGCTACGGCAGCTCAGATATTGTTTCTGTAACATTTATGGCTAAATAAAAAAAGCGTAACTTTGACCTGTCTATTATTTCATTGAAAACAGGTTGCAAATTAAAAGTTTCCGCTTTTTGATAAGAAAAAAAAATGTGTGTACTTTTTGATTTTCTCTTCTGTAAAGTGGCCCCACTTAAGCTTTCTGTTCCGGAATCCCCCCCTTTTAAAAATCCGTTTCCCGTTGCATTTACTTCCTCGTCCTAAAAGGATATATTTAGTAACGAGACAGACATCGCACAGATTTTCAGTCAGAGGTTGCAATGGCGACTGGAAATACGTCTGGGCTTCTTCCCGCTTATTCTGAAAAAGTGTGGGTTGAAATGAAAGGCAGTGGCGTCGAACCAGAGCAAGAAAGCCTGTGCCCAAGGCAGCATGTGTCTGTACCTCAGCAGTACTTACCACAACAGCAGTACTTACCACTCCAGCAGTATGTTGTACTGCTACAGCCGAACAGACAGGCAGCAGTGGTAACAAGTGACGCACGTCCTCTGATGAATGACCAGGAGGTATGATTTATTTACCATTTATTTCGATTTTACCACATTTGTGGAAGGATTGACATAACAGGTGAACTATCACCTTTTCAAGATGTCATCCCAGACCGAACTGTAAGGTTTGGGCCATCGCACACCGGGGCATGCCCCTACTCTTTTTCGAAAGGTGTGGTGGGTTCTTTAACGTGCGCGGGATGTGGTTCTCCCCAAACACGGGACCTCCATTTAACGTCCTATCCGAGGGACGTTCCTAACCCTAGATGAGCTAGGTACTCATTTACACCTGAGTGAAGTGAGGAAAGACGTGTTAAGTGCCTTTCCCAAGAGCACAAGTCCGGACATGTCTCTGGGCACACCGGGATACGAACCGGGGACCCATTGTTTGACAGCCGAGTGATCTACCACTGCGCCACACGGACGCCACTGTATGATGTAATATTTCGGTTGGATGATCTTATTTTCTGCTGATTAGGTCAGAGAAGACCCAGACTTTTCAACTATGTCCCCAACAAGTGACTCTTAAAATGTCTAAAAGTATGAATATACTCATAAATGAGACGGTGCTGCCTTATTCTATTGTCACCAGGTCGAGTGATTTTTGTTGGGGGGAGGACCTTGGACCCACTTGACTAGATAAGACCGAGAACTTCTTGAACGTCCTTGTATGCAACGCTTTCATTTTCTTTATATATTGTTTTCTTTAATTTAGCCAACCTTCGTGCCACCGGAGCAGGGCGATATTCGTACCTACATGGGCCTGTCCATTTTCACAGCCTTGTTCTGTTGTCTGCCTGTTGGCGCATTGGCAATCGCCAAATCGTGCGAGGTAAGATGATTTTTGTACGATTTCTCTGTGTTGTTTAGTGTCTTCTCAGTCATAATTCTATATTTTGCAGAATATTCCAATAATAAATTGATCCCAAGGCATTCAGGTCGCGGGGTATTGCCGTATAGAGGAAAGGAATTACGTGCCATGGATTGCCCTGTAGAACGAGAGTCTGAAGACCCAAAATCTCCATGAAATTTGTTTTTATATATGATGTGTTTTATTTGCTCAAGTTATCTATTGTTATGTTGGTCTTTTTTCATGGAGATAACAAATATACAGGTTAGGTTGTATATACCTTTGTGGTTTGAGCTCCAGCTGTCGGGCCCTGGGGAATATATTCGACTCAGTTTCGCTACCAACAGGTGTGCTATAATATGCGATAAACAACACTGCAAATACAGATTTTCCTCATTACTTATGCAAATTCAGTCCCAATTTGTATAATTTGCACTTCAGTGTGTACATCTATGTCTAACCTGCCTGCGTACCAAATAATATGAAAATCTCTTGTTCCTTTCTACGCCAATGCAGTTCCAGTGACACATACAAGGGGGCCCAAAATCGACCTTGACCTTTCTCCTCCCAACTCCTACTGACATACCAAATATCATTACAATCCATTTACATGTTCTACAATTATGCTGATTTTAAGCATCCGGTGACACAAACATACAACCGGTGACACAAACACGCAAAACACACGCAAAGACACTCAAAACAATATCCCCATGAAAAAGTATTTTTATATGGAGATAATAACGAACATGGAAGGGGGGAAGTACGTACATGTACTTCGTGTGAGCTTCGCAGTATATGTCATGTTTGTTTGTTTGTTTATTAACATGTTGATTTCTTTACAAAATTGTTTGTTAGGTGAAGGACGCTAAGGCTTCTCGTGACTCCGACAGGGCCAAAAATGCGTCAAATGTAGCCCTATGCCTCAACGATTTATCGGCGTTCCTGGGGATCATTTGCTGGGTCTTGTTGATCATTCGGATCGTTCTGGTCAGCAAATACCAATGATTCAAATCAAGATGTGAGTAATGAAACGACAAGGTCAAACTACTCCCTACTATTTATTACAAGGTGTTTCACAATTAATTGGAGGAAAATAGAAAATAGCTAACGGTAAAGAAAATACGAAGAACGAATGGACATGGTACCCAATGAGAACACTTGGATTAGAATTGAAGTCACACCACTATCACCATCGTTACCATAATCACCATCATCATTATCATCATCATCATTGTAACCTGTAAATCGTTTACTACGTCATTTGATTGATTGATTGACTGTTTATTTTATTGTTAGGCGAATGAGGCAAAGACCTACGGGGACAAAAAGGCGTCGCGGCGAGCCCTGTCAACGGGATTGGGATCGTTCTGGGAATTATTTTCATAATCATCATGGTTATTCTTAGGTTACAATATTATAATTGACTTTCATGTTACGATGCTTGTTTAAAAGAGTAAATGCATTGGGTATACGCAAAAAGAAAATTAGTAGAGAAGTAAAATTTGTCGCACTAAGAGATAAGTTTAATTAATGAGGAGTTAGATTTGTGCGAACATTTTGCAGTTCTTGGTACGTTCGCCATCTAACGTCTAACAATAAAGTGATGGATTATAATGCAGACAGAATGCGCTGATGTCAATAAAGAGTAAAACTTGTTGCAACTCGTTTGAGATGTTCTATTATCTTTGCAGAGTTGGTTAAAATTACACTTTGTGAAATAACAGGAAACCAGTTCATATCAAAATTGTGAAAGGCAAACATTCGGATAAGGCACTCGTGTAACACACGTTCAAAGTATTCAGTTCCTGAGCTATGGATCATAGCGAAAGGAAACTACATTGGTCTATAACCTAAATTAGGAACTTGTACATGTACGTTCAATCTATGTTCATTGCGTGACAATGCTTCCAGTGTAATGACAAGATGACAGATGTAAATGTTTTTTTTATTAAAATCTAAATCTTTCTAAAGAGCTTATATGACTGGTTTATTGAATGAACTGTTTTCACAGCCCAACAGGGCTGAATAGTGAAATTCAGTACATAATTTCCCATACATAATAAAATACAACAACGAACGGACAGTTATATAATGATAGAAGGGAGGGACTCGTCCTATAAAAATAGACCATATCACGGACAGCCAGGACAAAAGATAGAAAACTGGAAGTGCTACTGTTGTACAAGGGTCAGACATCGATGGACCATGACCTTTGTCCCCCCCAAGACCTACCTATGAAATATCATCACAATTCATCTAAAGGTTCTTAAGTTATGCTGAATAGAAATACACACAGAAACATAGACGAGCGCGCTCACAAACACACACACACACACACACACACAAACAAACACACAAACACACACAGATACATACACAGACACGTAAACACACACGTACACACAAACAAACACGTACACACACACACACACACAAACACACACAGATGCATACACAGACACGCAAACACAAACACACACACACACAGAAACACAGAAAAACACATCCAAAACACACCTCCAATTTTCATGGAGTTAAAAACGTAGAACAAACGTAAATCATTAAAATGCCTTCACCGTACGCATAAACCAAGTCTATGTTTTACACTGATCACGCCATGACGGTCGAACATGTGTAGAGTTTGAACTATAGCTACGACGTACACCTTGTCGATTCCATGCTCCTTCATAGTGTAAACGCTAGCTTAATCTTTCGGCCCGCTAGGTTTGGGGTGCTAACGCTGTGGGTGCACCAAAGATTTCCTTCCGTATATGATGATCCCTTTTTTGATACAGATCAGAAAATAATCCCGTGGGGCCTGAAAAATCATATTTTTATTGCAAAAAGATGCACCCAGTCTAGACAAACATCCGTCCATGTCTTTGAATAATTTCAAAGCCATCAGACAATCTTAACTCTTCAAAGGTCAGCCGGTGCCAAAGGCGGCATTTGGACTCTAACGCAATCGTCTGCTACTACTTAGATGCCCGCCTTAAAGGGATTTGGAGCGAAATTGGATTCTTGGATCTGTGAACTATTTATCTTCTTTACATTGGATGTCGTCACCGTATTCCGGACCAGACTAGTTAAATCGCAAGAGTCAAATTGAAGATTTCGTGGGGTCACTGGCCTTTGTATAGGTAGTTTGCCATAGAAAGATCCCGTTGGGAAACTTCTGGCGCTGAAGAGTCTGTGCGAAAAAGGTCAATGCTAAGACAAGATAAGGAAAGGGTATGTAACATGATTTTGTGATGTCCTCAGAGGTTCGCTGAGTCAGCGATTCCTTGGCTTGAAGTCAGACCTTTTTGATTGAATGATATAGTTTGCCACATATAAGTCCAGTTGATAAACTTGTGGCACTAGATAGTCTGCCTCATGTAGGTCATTCCCCGCACAAGATAAAGGAGGCGTATGTTTTCATGATGTTCTCAGAGGTTCGACCACTTTGCTTTGTCTAAGGAGAGGCCCGTGTATTTGAGGGAGCTTCAGGCATAAGCCTCAAGCTTTATAACTCTGCACGTAAAAGATCAACACATTTATTGAGGTAGAGAGTAGGGTTGAACCGGTGTGCTTGGGTAAATATGCGAACCTTAGCGACTGTGCAAAAATGTCAAAAATTCAACTTCTTATTCAAAAGCATTCTAATATAAAGAGGACCAAATCGTCTCATTGATTTTATGGTGTATTGTTGCTACGGCAGCTCAGATATTGTTTTTACAACATTTATGGCCAAATGAGCCTAACTGTGACTGTCTTAAAATTATTACAATTAAACTACAAAATAAAGTTTCTGCTTTTGATAAGAAAAAAAAAATGAGTGTACTTTTGGATTTTCTCTTCTGTAAAGTGGTTCCACTTAAGCTCTCTGTTCCCCCTTTTAAAAATCCGTTTCCCGTTGCATTTACTTCCTCGTCCTGAAATGGTATAAATAGTAACTTGTGCTGCGTACCTAAACGTAACATCAGGTATCGGTACCGGTACGGAGGTTTAGGTACAGGTCCAGACCTGCACCTATACCTGAACAATTTTACAAATTAACATGTGTTCTTCTGAACTTCTTCAATAATGACAGAATCATCAATAAACTGTTTTCAACTTGTCAGTATCTATATTCAAAGAACATAACTAGATTTCCTACCGCCAAACTCCCTTGGCCTTGCTATCAAAACTCCCGGCCTGCCTGAATGATCTGTTGCATATTATTTACGCTGTTCCAGGGTGTCACTTTGGTCACGTTTGGTGTTGCATGAGGCCATGAGCTCAGGAGATCAGTCGCAAAATAAGCACATACTTGGTGTAAATTTATATCGGTACAGTACCGGTACTTCATGATCCAGTGTTTTGAACCTGTAGCTAATCAATTTTTACGGTACAGTACCGGTACACAGTACACAGTACCGGTACGCAGCACTAATAGTAACGATACAAACATCGTACAGCTTTTCAGTCAGCGGTTGCAATGGCGACAGGAGATGTTTCTTCTGGGCTCCCTCTCAGAAGAAACACTCACAAAAGTGAAGAAGGGTGGGTTAAGATGAAAGGCAGTGGCTTCGAATCAGAGCAGGATAGCCTGTGCCCAAAGCAGCATGTTTCCGTGCCACAACAGTAATGCATAGTAATAGTAATGCATAGCTTTAAAAATGGGAAACAAGATGAGAGTGGAAAATGTTTCGTTATGAGAAAAGTTTTACTCTCAAGTTTCTGCCTAAGACTTAAGTAATAACTGATTAAGAACGCAAACAATCATATGCCAATTAGATTGTACTTGAAAGAAAGTAGAAAATAAATGAGCGGAGACGAAGAAGACAATAGGCGCACCCATCACATTTTTTCAGTTTCCAAAAAGATTTCGACTGTGCTGTAAATCGTAAAAACCAGCTGCAAACGGAGCAAATATATTAAAACAAGTATTAGATCTAGAAGATGGATATCAATATCGTAGATTGCCGAAGTCAATTCAAAAGTCATAGATTAACCCTATCTAGACGGGGGGGGGGGGGGGCTAAAAGTGCCCGCGCCAACTTTGACATCGTATAACTACCAAACGACGTATGTTAGGACAACCAAACTTGATGACTTTTTATAAAATTTAGTTGGCAACAATATTATGATAAAAGTATAAGTTTACCATTTTTCGTGTTGCCATGGTAACGGGTGTCTGAAGAGGCATTTTATGCAAATTTCACTAATTTCGATTTAAACATAGTTGTTTCCAATGTTTTCTTGCTCAACGACACTATTTTCCTACATGTATAACATCATATGTGATTTAATGTAATTGTCATGATTAAATATTCTTAACTTATGCTTATTTGATTACGTCATCGCTCAAAATCGAAGATGGCGGCAAGATCATTTTTTTCTGTATAAACAGGCTTTTTCGCCTTTAAATTCGTCACAACCTGTAATTCTCTTAACCAGAAACATTCAGATTATTGTTTTTAGTCTATTGTGATTGTTATTTGGGGTCATAATGGAAAAAAAATGTATTTAAAAAAAATCCAAAATGGCCGATCCAAGATGGCGGATCCCAGGGGGTCGCTAACAACACATGACGTCATTTTTCGACGACATTTTGACGTCAACTTAGTCACCAGTGACGTCAAATGTCTTGGCATACCTTTAAATCAATAATACGCACTATTTTGTCTAATACTTTTACATATTGTGGGAGTTACCTATTTAGCCAATAAAATCACACCGATGACGTCATAATTACGTCATATTACGTCATTACGTCACCAAAATTACCGGAATTATAAAAACTTTACGTGAACATCACTCCTATCAAATTAGGTGATGATAGAGCATACCGTTCAGAAGTTATGACGGGGGGGGGGGGGTCGAAAGAGCCAAAATCCAACCCCCCATCCAAGAAGTCTCAAAAAAGCCCGGTCTAATGGGGTTAAGTTGTGAAAAAATAAGAATCTATTGTTTTGCCAACTTTTGTACGCTCGCATCATTAATTTTGGGGCTACAAGAAGATGCCATTCATATAGTCGAATCAACATGGCCTATAGACCTCAGATCGGCAGCTTGCCACATATAAGACCAGTTGATAAACTTGTGGCGCTAGATAGTCTGCTGCAAGTAGGTCATTCCCCGTTAAAGATAAAGGAGGCGTATGTCTTCATCATGTCCTTAGAAGTTTGACCGCTTTGCTTTGTCCAAGAAGAGGCCGATGATTTGATTTTCGGATCCATTCAGCTTCTTGTGAGATATGATAAAAGGGCTCGGTAACTAATCGTTTGGCTACATCGCCAGTTCACTATAGGTCGTCTTGCTACAAAGCAAGTCATTTCGCTACTGATTAAGATACAGCTTTCGAGGCTAAAGTCGGCCCCAGTTCGAACATGGCCATGGCGGGCCCGTGTATGAGGGAGCTTCAGGAATAAGCCTCAAGCTTCAAACCTCGGCAAGTAAAAGATCAACACACTTATTGAGCCAGAAGAGTAGGGCGAACCGGTGTTCTTGGGTAAATATGCGAACCTTAGCGACTGTAAATAAATGTAAAAAATTCAACTTCTTTTTCAAGAGAAGTCTAATACAAAGAGGAACAAATGGCCTTATCGATGTTTAATATGGTGTATTGTTGCTACGGCAGCTCAGATATTGTTTCTGCAAAATTTATGGCTAAATAAAAAAAGCGTAACTTTGACCTGTCTATTATTTCATTGAAAACAGGTTGCAAATTAAAAGTTTCCGCTTTTTGATAAGAAAAAAAAATGAGTGTACTTTTTGATTTTCTCTTCTGTAAAGTGGCCCCACTTAAGCTTTCTGTTCCGGAATTCCCCCCTTTTAAAAATCCGTTTCCCGTTGCATTTACTTCCTCGTCCTAAAAGGATATATTTAGTAACGAGACAGACATCGCACAGATTTTCAGTCAGAGGTTTCAATGGCGACCGGAGATTCTTCTGGGCTCCCTCCCGCTTATTCTGAGAAAAGTGAAGAAGTATGGGTTGAGATGAAAGGCGTTGGCGTTGAACCAGAGCAAGAAAGCCTGTGCCCAAGGCAGCATATGTCTGTACCTCAGCAGTACTTACCACAACAGCAGACCGCTCCACTCCAGCAGTATGTCGTACTGCTACAGCCGAACGGACAGGCAGGAGTGGTAACAAGTGACGCACGTCCTCTGATGAATGACCAGGAGGTATGATTTATTTATCATTATTTCGATTTTACCACATTTGTGGAAGGATTGACATAACAGGTGAACTATCACCTTTTCAAGATGTCATCCCAGACCGAACTGTAAGGTTTGGGCCATCGCACACCGGGGCATGCCCCTACTCTTTTTCGAAAGGTGTGGTGGGTTCTTTAACGTGCGCGGGATGTGGTTCTCCCCAAACACGGGACCTCCATTTAACGTCCTATCCGAGGGACGTTCCTAACCCTAGATGAGCTAGGTACTCATTTACACCTGAGTGAAGTGAGGAAAGACGTGTTAAGTGCCTTTCCCAAGAGCACAAGTCCGGACATGTCTCTGGGCACACCGGGATACGAACCGGGGACCCATTGTTTGACAGCCGAGTGATCTACCACTGCGCCACACGGACGCCACTGTATGATGTGATATTTCGGTTGGATGATCTTATATTCTGCTGATTAGGTCAGAGAAGACCCAGACTTTTCAACTATGTCCCCAACAAGTGACTCTTAAAATGTCTAAAAGTATGAATATACTCATAAATGAGACGGTGCTGCCTTATTCTATTGTCACCAGGTCGAGTGATTTTTTTTGGGGGGGAGGACCTTGGACCCACTTGACTAGATAAGACCGAGAACTTCTTGAACGTCCTTGTATGCAACGCTTTCATTTTCTTTATATATTGTTTTCTTTAATTTAGCCAACCTTCGTGCCACCGGAGCAGGGCGATATTCGTACCTACATGGGCCTGTCCATTTTCACAGCCTTGTTCTGTTGTCTGCCTGTTGGCGCATTGGCAATCGCCAAATCGTGCGAGGTAAGATGATTTTTGTACGATTTCTCTGTGTTGTTTAGTGTCTTCTCAGTCATAATTTTATATTTTGCAGAATATTCCAATAATAAATTGATCCCAAGGCATTCAGGTCGCAGTGAGATTGTCGTATAGAGGAAAGGAATTACGTGCCATGGATTGCCCATAGAACGAGAGTCTGAAGACCCAAAATCTCCATGAAATTTGTTTTTATATATGATGTGTTTTATTTGCTCAAGTTATCTATTGTTATGTTGGTCTTTTTTCATGGAGATAACAAATATACAGGTTAGGTTGTATATACCTTTGTGGTTTGAGCTCCAGCTGTCGGGCCCTGGGGAATATATTCGACTCAGTTTCGCTACCAACAGGTGTGCTATAATATGCGATAAACAACACTGCAAATACAGATTTTCCTCATTACTTATGCAAATTCAGTCCCAATTTGCATAATTTGCACTTCAGTGTGTACATCTATGTCTAACCTGCCTGCGTACCAAATAATATGAAAATCTCTTGTTCCTTTCTACGCCAATGCAGTTTCAGTGACACATACAAGGGGGCCCAAAATCGACCTTGACCTTTCTCCTCCCAACACCTATTGACATACCAAATATCATTACAATCCATTTACATGTTCTACAATTATGCTGATTTTAAGCATCCGGTGACACAAACATACAACCGGTGACACAAACACGCAATCACACACGCAAAGACACTCAAAACAATATCCCCATGAAAAAGTATTTTTATATGGAGATAATAACGAACATGGAAGGCGGGAAGTACGTACATGTACGTCGTGTGAGCTTCGCAGTATATGTCATGTTTGTTTGTTTGTTTATTAACATGTTGATTTCTTTACAAAATTGTTTGTTAGGTGAAGGACGCTAAGGCTTCTCGTGACTCCGACAGGGCCAAAAAGGCGTCAAATGTAGCCCTATGCCTCAACGATTTATCGGCGTTCCTGGGGATCATTTGCTGGGTCTTGTTGATCATTCGGATCGTTCTGGTCAGCAAATACCAATGATTCAAATCAAGATGTGAGTAATGAAACGACAAGGTCAAACTACTCCCTACTATTTATTACAAGGTGTTTCACAATTAATTGGAGGAAAATAGAAAATAGCTAAAGGTAAAGAAAATACGAAGAACGAATGGACATGGTACCCAATGAGAACACTTGGATTAGAATTGAAGTCACACCACTATCACCATCGTTACCATAATCACCATCATCATTATCATCATCATCATTTTAACCTGTAAATCGTTTACTACGTCATTTGATTGATTGATTGATTGTTTATCTTATTGTTAGGCGAATGAGGCAAAGACCTACGGGGACAAAAAGGCGTCGATCGCGGCGAGCCCTAACCTTAACTGTCAACGGGATTGGGATCGTTCTGGGGATTATTTTCATTATCATCCTGGTTATTCTTAGGT
Source organism: Branchiostoma lanceolatum (assembly GCF_035083965.1). NCBI lineage: Eukaryota > Metazoa > Chordata > Leptocardii > Amphioxiformes > Branchiostomatidae > Branchiostoma > Branchiostoma lanceolatum. Next base: position 4,750,980 of record NC_089737.1, read on the forward strand.
TACAATATTATAATTGACTTTCATGTTGCGATATCTAGATGGCATTGCTTGTTTAAAAGAGTAAATGCATTGGGTATACGCAAAAAGAAAATTAGTAGAGAAGTAAAATTTGTCTCACTAAGAGATAAGTTTAATTAATGAGGAGTTAGATTTGTGCGAACATTTTGCAGTTCTTGGTATGTTCGCCATCTAACGTCTAACAATAAAGAGATGGATTATAATGCAGACAGAATGCGCTGATGTCAATAAAGAGTTAAACTTGTTGCAACTCGGTTGAAATGTTCTATTATCTTTGCAGAGTTGGTTAAAATTACACTTTGTAATTAATGTGAACTTAAGTGAAATAACAGGAAACCAATTCATATCAAAATTGTGAAAGGCAAACATTCGGATAAGGCACTCGTGTAACACACGTTAGAATAATTTAGTTCCTGAGCTATTGATAACAGCAAAAGGAACAGACATGTTGTCTATAACCTAAATTGGGAACTTGTACATGTATGTTCAATCTATGTTCATTGCCTGACAATGCTTCCAATATAATGCTTTTCTTTCTATTAGAAAAGTAATTAGTTTGTTAGTTTGCAATATTTCTTTTCAAGATCATCCCTGGTTCGTTTTGACAGGAATCCAGAGCATTTTATGAGGCTTGAAGCTTGAATACAAAAACTCCAGTTTCTAGTCATTCCTACACATAGTAAGTTTCAATAACACTATACCATTACACATCGACATTAAAGGAGCAAAGATACGATGTCGTTGTGTGGTAAGAACTGATAGAAAATCCAAGCCCAAATAGACTGATACTGACTGTCCATCGCAATTAGCGGCTCGACCAATGAGAGAGTGACTGCATATCCGTCAAATATTTGCATTTTTATGTTTTAATTTTGCATTTCCATGTTTTTTTTATTGACGGAGGTGGGCGGGGCTATGGTACCGGTCTAATTACACTAGGCTCGTGAAACTAAAAGATCCCCATGTAGCTTATTTTTGTGTCGCTTTTGAGCCCTTTTGATAAGAAATCCGCACGCAAATGTGGTTAAGAGTGGTATTAAATGTCAATTTCATAAAGATTACAGCAACTAGAATAATTCCAGTTATCAAGCCTCATAAAATGCTCTGGGAGCCTTTAAGTCAAAATCAGGATTAAGTGCACGCCGTTTTTTTTTTGCTCTCCTGTTGGACTCACAGCCCCAAAACAAGAGGCCGAACACATGTCATGCTCGAGCCTCATCCCCAGAAAATGGAAGCAAACAAAGTGAAGTAGAGGATGATCAGAATGACTCCGATGACCCAGAAGAAGATACCGAGGCCCAGCGCCCAGTAGTTGAGGAGTTTGGCGCGGTTAGACGCAGACTGGGCTCTGTTGATGTCCCCGGCATTGTTGGCGTCCTGTGTCTGATAAACAAACAGATAAATAATCCATCAAACAAAGAAACAAACAAGCAAACAAGGTTAGAGATTCACTCTGATAGAGATTTACGGAACGTCAACTATAGAAACCATTATTCCCTTTATACACCATTACTCTTGTTATTACAATCACCGAATTACTAGATTGTTGTAAATAAACAGTTGTGCAACATAACAAATTTGTTTATAGTCCTTCTAAACATGTGTCGAAATATCTACTTCAATACGATCATCATAGAAGCTCAGGTTAACTCTTAGCCGCCTGGAGGTTGTCAGTATCATCATGAGTGTAAAAGCTGAAAACTTAATAGGTTCACACTCAAACACCATTACACTGGTGGCAGCGGTGGGACGAAGTGCCCCCCTCCCCCATGCATGGTGACGTTTCCTTGCACGCCCTTTCAGCTTGAGCGGCGACCTCGCTGCGACCAGGTGATTTGGCAGAGCCAATGTTAAGGACAAATAATCCATCTTTTAGCGCTATTTTGTGTGTTTTGATGTCTTTTCATTCATGCTTTTTTTGTCATTTGGTATGGTATTCCAAATATGGAATCGACGGTTACGTAATATGGTCGCAGCATGGTCGCAGCACGATACAGTGGAATGGGAGCCTCAGACCACACTCCAGTAATGGCGCAGGCGCAGAAGGCCTACTTGGAGATAGGTTTGGTACCCTTGATAAAAGTAGCTGTAAAGGTTTTTTTCTGGAATATGTTTATATTTTTGAGCTGGATGTTCCAGGTAAGGGTTTCTACCTTCGAATTGTGTTGAAAAATCAGACTTTCATCCATTTTTGTGGTGTCTGTAGGCAGTAGAAGTTTGGTGTTTTTGTGTGATTATTAGGTAGAGAAGGAGGTCAAAGGTCAATTTTTGTGAACAAGGCCGGATTCGCAGGGGTTGTGCAGATTAGAAAGTTGAAATTATGCTCTAGATTGAAACTTTAGAGGTCAGACACTGCACGTTTTTTATGGACTAAAATCCGGGTAGGTGACTTTTGACAGCCTCTTTCTTACATGAATACCATGTGATAGATAACAATTCTTAATAACTGTCTTGTGGCCCTTACCTCGCAAGAGCTGACGATAGCGGCGATGCCGAGAGGCAGGCAGCAGCACAGGAGAGTGAAGATGGACAGGCCCATGTAGTCATTGGCCCTGCTCTGTACCATCATCATAGTCGGCTGCTGCAAAATCAAATAATGACGTCATAAATATATGAACATCTATGTTGATTTAAAGATGCCAAAGTATATTTTGATACAAATCGTCCCTTTTCTGATAACAATAATGTGTTATTATTTTGTTGCATACTTTAGTTGCTGTATAATGTCATTTCAAGGACTCCAGGAAGAGCAGTAGTGTACACGTGTATCACTAGTGGAGATATCGATTAAACCAAACGAAACCAAACCATGCTCGTTCTTACCCCTGCCATTTGGACAGTAGTCCCCATCTGCACAAACCCCCCTTGCTGCACGTAACCCCCTTGCTGTTGCGGGGGGTACTGGCCTTGCTGCGGGGGGTACTGGCCCTGCTGCGGGGGGTACTGTTGAGGTTGGAAGCCGTACCCCTGCTGCGGCTGTGCCTCACCGCCTTTGTCCGGGTACGCAGGGGGAGGGTACGATGCACCTTGGTCCGCCATGGTAGCGTCTAACTGTACAGGGATATGATTGTAAAATCATCGTATTTTTGCTTTAAGAAACAAAACTTACTCAGGAGTTGTTAAGGCACATGCCGCAATATACAGGAGTGGATAAGGCACATGTGCTAATGTAATATGTGTTAATGTTTTAATGATGTATGTAAATACCTGTATCAATGTAGTTTGTTACATGTACGTTTGTGTTTTTAAATACTCCAAGAAGAATTTAGTTTTGTATTTATTTGTACTTGTATGAAAGCTCATGGAGTGAATAAAGTATCCAATTAGCAAGTATCCAAGAAAAAGACAAGGTAAATGTGGCTCACAATTGCCACATACAAATAACAAAACATGTTTGATAAACATGGAAAAAGTGGGCAAACATCTTAAACCATGGAGGGATGGGTATGGCTTCTAAATCTGCTTGACGGACTTGCGCATCAGTCAAGCAGAGCTAGAATCAACTTTTTGCCCTCAATGTAACTCTGTGTTTTAAATTGTAGGATAGAGTGGAGTGTAGAATCATTAAGAAGAGGAACAAACAAACAAACAACGAATAAACAAGATTGGCAGCATAAAAAGATGTTGCCATGGCGACGGTGGTATCATTTCGTAAATTATATCAGTTGATCACCTTCTCTACCCAAATAACACAAGTTTCCCTATGCATAAAAGCCTTGCTTTCACAAAAAAAGGATATCCCCGTCAAAAAGCTACAACAAAATAATGCAGAAGGGTATACATGTAGATAGACGCAGCTTCATACAGCTATACTAAAAAGAACTGCGAATGAAATTAGAGACAATTTATTTATTCATATTCAGTGGCAAGTTTTGATGGCCCGTCCCTTACCCAGACTTTATGTAAACGATCAATAACAACTCAAATGCACGCAAGATCTTTGCACAGTAGTCAATGGTTAACAGAGGCACTTTTACGCATGTCAACAGCTCAGAATATATATTGACCATGTGCGAAACACACAAAGAAAGACTTGCATTTCATTTGTTTCCTGTTTTAACCTTTGATTTCTGTGAATGCAGAAATATTTGCGTTGGTTTTACGTTTGCGGTTTTCCCAGCGAACTTTTAAAAAACACCTTGAAAAGCCGTTCCATTGTGTAACTGTAGCTCTACCATTGTTTCAAACGCGAATTCAAACCCACCGCGAACACTCCATTTTCTCCCTACCGCGAAATTAAATCCCCGCGAACATTTCTGCATTTACTGTACTGTTTGAGCGTGCTTAGCAACCTATTTGATTGTCTATGGCCCCAAATGTGTGCTTAGTGTCCTCCGCAAGGACATGAATTTACAGGTTTACTATGTGGTTAATTTTTGATGGGTACTAAAGCGCTTGGTACGACCCTAAACTGACCCGAGACACATTCTGTAGCTTGTTACACCATTCTCCCAGAACAATGAAGAACCGAAGATTTGACAGACCTTTCAACAAATTTTATAGATAAAGGACGATTTTTGTCACATTTCGTGTTTTTTTGTGTGTTTGAATTCATACTGGTAATAGTAGTAGTGCGTTACAAAATAATTGTTGCCAAACCCTGTGACTATATATTACATGTCCAATAGCCTCACATTTGGTGATGTCATGAACAGTTAGTGTTTTCCAGATTAGCCTTTTTCTATATTATTATATATCATCAAGTATATATCAACTAACGGTATTTTACGCTATTTCATAGTATGTAAAAATGCTCAAAATTTCGACTTCGCGTCGTGTGATTGGTTGTTGTTTAAGCTACAAACATTTGTAACGTTTCACATTGCTTCTCTATTCTCTATTTCAATCTTATGTCAGCTCAGAAAGTTACCCCTAAGAAAGCGCCTAAAGTAAGTGCCACTTACAATTTGATTCGAGATCCTTTTTTCATAATCCACCGATTTGAAACTTCTGTTTGCACTCTTACATTATTTCTATTTTTTAGAGTAACAAAACACTTAAGATATGATATTGAAAGAAATATTAAAGTGAGAATAGATAACGGTACCTTAAGATATGATATAAAAAAGTGAGAATAGATAGAAATACCTTGTTGTTAGGCAGGTGTTAATTTGTCCGGGGCAGGTCTCGTGATGACTGACTCTTGGCCGTAACTGTATATGAGACATGCAAATAAATGACGTCAGTGAACACGGTGCGCCCAGCGACAACAACGCGGTCTGTGATTGGATGTAAGCTTTTTCCGAGTCTTTGCAGGCATCAACAAAAGCTAAATGAATTAACCAATGAGGTTACCAGGCATAGATGTGTTTTTTTTGTTTTCGTGAAACTTATTTTCTTCCCGTGAATATTTCGTTCTGACTTGTGATCGAGTGCTTGGAGGTCTCAGCATCGTTTAACCAATCAGGTCACTCGTCTCATCTTGAGTAGGGCACGCGTGTTTTTGCCTTTCGGTTGTAAGGTTACCTGGGGTTATTAGCGGGCATGTTTTTTGAGTTCATAGTCTACAGGATGTTGTTCTTAGAAACAGGGGAGGAAAGGAGTTAGATTAAATGGAAAAGGAAAACCAGCCTACACCAGGCCTTCCAAGATAGTACAACTCGGCACAAAGGGTTTTAAACTAGTCTTTTACTTTTGCGACTGCATGTTGCTTAAGCCCCCCTCTCACTCGACCCGCGGCACGCTGGCGGCGTCGCTGCGTCCTAAACTGGATTTGTGTTACCCTTGACTTTATAATGGGGATATCATTCAAAACGTACAAGTATGACCAAAAAGACAACAAAGCACACAAAACTAAGTTTCATTTTTAGCTAATATAATTTGTTGAGTGCTTTACCAATTCGATCGGCCGCAGGACGCCGCCAGCGTGCCGCGGGTAGAGTGAGAGGGGGGCTTAACCAAGCATAAGAAACTAACAATCCTCGTTTAATGAGTGCCCTCAATCTGTTTGGCCATTGCATCAACTGAACTATGATTAATAAACTGAAACAGCCTGAAACAAATTTCATTTGATAATCCCCTAACTATGACGACTAAAATGCAAATGATAGCGTGTTATCGTTGTATATGGCAGTATTGAGGTCACTTCATGATGACGCTTGTTTTTTTTCCAGTGAATGATAATCGCGTAGCCTGTAGTTACACAAGCTCTCGGCCGGAGGTTACTGACACCCACCCAGGACCGGCTGGCCACTAGGAGCGCAATTCGTCAGGCTAGATAATCGCGCACTGCCCACGTAATTGCTTTAAATCAGTTCTTATCATTTGTGACATTCATGCGTAGATTGGATAACAATGACACGTGCACTGAAACGTGTCTCTCAAATGAACTCATTGTACAAACAGATGTGTTCATCAAGTGTTCAAAGTGGGACGGTCAATCTACAAGGAAGCGATTATGGCGCACAGAATGGAGGATTGGTCAAACAAATTGGTCGGTAATGCATCAAAGGAGACACTGTAATGCCGTCTTTATGGTGTATTTGTGGCAGACTACTTCCCCATTGTATCAATGGTAAGTGATGGTTTCAAGGTCTTCGTGGACTATGATGGACAAACAACCTTTGTGAGGTTACTGACCCCCTAATGCCGTCTTTATGGTGTATTTATGGTAGAGTTCTTCCTCATTGTATCAATGGCAAGTGATGGTTTCAAGGTCTTCGTGGACTATGATGGACAAACAACCATTATGAGGTTACTAACCCCCAGCTACCGTTTTTATGGTGTGTTTATGCTAGAATACGTCCTCAATATGTCAACGGCAAGTGATGGTTTCAAGGTCTTAATTGACTATGATGGACGTCGACAAACAACCATTATGAGGTCACTGCCCCACTATTGCTGTCTTTATTGTGTATCTATGACAGAATACTTCTTCAATATATCAATAGCAAGTGATGGTTTCAAGGTCTTCATTGACTATGATGGACAAACAACCATTATGATGTTACTGACCCCCTAATGCCGTCTTTATCGTGTATTTATGGTAGAATACTTCCTCATTGTATCAATGGCAAGTGATGGTTTCAAGGTCTTCGTGGACTATGATGGACAAACAACCATTATGAGGTTACTGACCCCCTAATGCCGTCTTTATGAAGCATTTATGGCAGAATACTTCTTCATTGTATCAATGGCAAGTGATGGTTTCAAGGTCTTCGTGGACTTTGATGGACAAACAACCATTATGAGGTTACTGACCCCCTAATGTCGTCTTTATCGTGTATTTATGGTAGAATACTTCCTCATTGTATCAATGGCAAGTGATGGTTTCAAGGTCTTCATCGACTATGATGGACAAATAACATTGTGAGGTCACTGACCCACGGTGGAAGACGAAATACATTTTATCTCAAACTGCCCCTTCAATGATCAGGAAAGAAAATAGCTTTTTAAAGAAGGTACCAAACTTACCACACTTTCCAAACGTTTACCGACGAAAAGAAAACTAGAGCCCTGTTAACCTCTCAAAACCAACTCATTACAAAAATGGTGGGTCATTTCGTCTTCCACTGCTCCCAAAAAGGAAGTCAAACCCAGAAAGCGTAGATTGTATTATCCGTAGTAGTTATTCTACTTGTCGACATTGTTAACTTGCACTATCTGTACATTATACCCTCTCTATGCATTGTTTATTGTTGTAATTAGTCCTCGGGTAAGAACTTGCAAATAAAACATCAATTGTTTTCACTCTAGGAGTGGAACAGCATATAATGTCCTAGCAAGACGATGCATCTTTACCTCAAGATGGCTGACCTTGGCACTGCACCAATACTAGTTGATCGGACTATGAATTAGACTATGGATGGATAAACACCATCATGCCCCCCCCCCATTTTTTTTCTCTGACAGAGAGGTTTTGCAGCGTGAAACATTGCTTTGATTTCATCGGAATGGAACAGCATATTACGTCCCAGAAAAAAAAAATGTCTGTGTCTGTGTGCGTGTGTGTCCGGCGCAATATCTTAAAGGCATCCAGAGCATTTTATGAGGCAAGAAACTTGAGTAAAAAACTCCAATTTCTAGTCCTTCCTACACATAGTAAGTTTCAATAACACTATACCATTACATATCGACATTAAAGGAGCAAAGATACGATGTTGTTGTGTGGTGAGAATTTATAGAAAACCCAAGCCCTAATAGACTGATCCTGACTGTCCATCACAATTAGCGGTTCGACTAATGAGAGAGTGACTGCATGTCCGTCAAATATTTGCATTTTTATGTTTTAATTGTGCATTTCTACGTTTTGACTAAGGTAGGCGGGGCTAAACTAAAAGATCACCATGTAGCTTATTTTTGTGCCACTTTTGATCACTTTTGATAAGAAATCCGCACGCAAATGTGGTTTACAGTGCGATTAAATATTCATTTCATAAACATTACAGCAAATAGATTATTTCCAGTTGTCAAGCCTCATAAGATGCTCTGGGTGCCTTTAAGAACCTCTGGATGGATTTTGATGATATTTGGTATGTGGGTAGGTGTTGCAAACCCGACGGTCAAGGCCGATTTTGGGCCTCCTGTTGGCTGATCTTGGTACTGCATCAACACTATGTCATTTGACTAAGATGGATGAGCACCATTATCATGTCAATGATCCCCTATTTCTTTCACCTACAAGTTTTACAGTGTGAAACAAAGCTTCCATTTCATCGGAGTGGAACAGCATATAATGTCCTAGCAAGACAGTACTTCTATAAGAAATGGAGGGAACGTTTTTTTGTGTACGTTTGTCTGCGCAAAATCTTATGAACATCTGGATGGATTGTTACGATATTTAGTGTTGTTAGGTCGATTTCGGGCTTCTTAACCTACATGAAAAAAGGAGTTATAGTTTTCTTATCATTTTGTGTGTGTGTGTGTGTGTGTGTGTGTGTGTGTGTGCGTGTGTGTGTGTGTGTGTACGTGTGTGTGTGTACGTGTACGTGCTTGTCCGGCGCAATATCTTAAAGTTAAGAACCTCTGATGGATTGCGATAATATTTGGTATGAAGGTAGGTGTTGTGGACCCGACGGTCAAGGTCAACATGATCCTCCTGGTGGCCGAAATTGGTACTGCACCAGAACTTCTTTTTATTTTTGGTCCTTGATATGCTGTGGTCTTTTCTTTTTTAATTTTATCATTTAGTTCATAACATACTATTGAACCCCACGTAAAAGAAAAATACACGGCTCGATCAACATTAACAAGTATTTATTAAAATTGTGCAATACTATGTGGATTTACAGTTTTGATGATTTTCTAAGTGTACATACAATCCATTAATTTCATGATCATCAGTAAGAATCACCATCCAATAGTGTTGTTCACTCAAATGGGGAACCAGCCTCCATCAGTAGAAAATACACCGAGTGGTCTATTTCACGCGTTTGAACATTTCAATCTACCTGGGTTTGGAATGCCCCATATAATCAAAACCAACGACCATAGCTAACGGCGTACTTCTAAACGTCTAAATGCTATAGCAAACACAAAACGTACAAGAAAAATAATCTATCTGACATAGATTTTTGACATGTACGTAACTTCCCTATCAAAACCAACGACCATAGCTAGCAGCGTTCTTCTAGACTTCTTCTGATCTCAGCAAAATGATATAGCATACATAAAACGTACAAGAAATATAATCTGTCTGACATAGATTTTTAAATTTTATTTACTTTTCTACGTATATGCAGCTCTCGTACATTTGACTTTATTTACAAAAATACAGATCGAATGGCTATTTGTATATGGGCTATCTTTCGTTGGAGTTGTCCATGAAGTTAATTTTCTAATGCAACTCTTTCTCTTATAGATATTTTTCGGAAATCTGACGCCACAAAAATTGAATTTTTTGGTCCTCAGATATGATGCAAGATTGAAATGACAAAATGAAATAAAGAACTGTAAAAGACCATCGAAACATTCAATCTTTGTACCCACGGTTTCAAGCAGAGAGTGGACAGTGTCAGAATACATTTTTCTTTCTTATTTTCATGAAATATTCTTGCTAAAATAGTGCATTAAATGTCAGATAAACAAGAAATTATATTGATGTAGCCTTGCCTTTGACTTCACACACCATTCACGATTCTTCCGAGTCCCTCTAATTTTGATTGCCATAATGTATGAAAATTAATACTCATACAACAAAGGAAACAAATTGCTCATAACAATCACAACTTCATAATTAACACTCATTATAATATAAGCACATACGATGAGAAATATTTAAGTACACGATAAACAAACGTCGCTTCAGAAGACAGCATTTTATATGTATACATACATTTTTTTCCATTGGGCATTTTCGTCACAAAACTGTTTTCAAATTTATCATAATCAAGAACGGTTTACACAATCAATCAAGCAATCAATCAATCGACCCATTAATTGCTTTATACAGAGCATTACAAATACTCCAGAAAAATTGAAATATTGAGAAGGTACACAGAATGTCAAAGCTAATCCGTTGTTGGAAACAGTAATCATTATCATAATTCACAAGTAAACACATTTGGAGCTGACGCCTGAACCTTATTAATAAGTTGACGTGCATAATGTGACGTCACCATACAGCCAACAATTTTCGTATGCTCCTCTGCAATTCATAACTCATTTCCTGTTCCCTCCATACATATTAAGTGCTTCATTACACACATGTACATTAGCCTGCACTTTGCCATACTTTGGTGGTTAAAAAAGTTCTACTAAATGCAACATTTTTGATGGATACGTTGAAGATGTTAATAAGATTCACGCTGAGTGTATGATTGATAACTCCACGGGACGTTGGTTATTCCAAACCCCTACTAGGAATCCAAATTACACCTGACGTCTGTGCCTATTTTTGCTTGCATGAGTTGAAGTACATTATCCTGCATTAACTCCGAAGACGCCACTCAATGGGACCGGCCCACACATAAATAAGATCACATACTTCATCCATATACGTTATCCGCAAATAGATACCGGTATCAAACACTCACAAATGATCATAAAAATATTCACAATTTTCTTTTTTTTTTAAAGTTTCATATATAATCACAAATACGAGGCTCACAACCCTCTTTAAGGCATTTACTTCCATATGATCTTTATACAAATCTATATATACAAATTGCATGTTGAATATTTCTGCGTATATCGTTAGAATATCGTTGAAAAGTCATTGCTTTGACAATAGATAACTTCTTTTATGTTCTGTGTGTTTTTTTTAAAGACAAAGCAGAAAGAGAGTAGCGGGAACAATTTTGAACGTTGCATGTCATTTTGAAGAGGATGTTTTCGATGTGCATCCCAGCAGATTCTGTAAATGCAGAAATTTTGGCGGTGTTTTTTTTTATGTTCGCGGTTTTCGCGGCGACCGTTTCACCGTGAACTTAAAGAAACCACCGCGAACATTCTTGTCCAATACTGTAGTAGTATGTGACTAATACTTTAAACTTGAAACCACCGCGAACACTCCGTTGTTGCCTTAGCGAAATAAAAACCACGCGAACTTAAATGCATATACAGTATTCAACATACTTGATGCAATTAGAGCATGAAGCTGGCTTCAAAGAAATTGCTAACGGGTAAGCAGGATGTGACATTATTGAAAAACATTAGCCGACGTCGATATCAAAGCGCCTCTTCAATAACTCCAGGTGGTCCCTATGGCCTAGAAACATCGGGAGAAATAGGACATCTTGAGCGAACCTTATATCATCCATCAATAATAACATCGACTTCAGGGATTTGCTAAACGTGTTCGATCTATTTTCTGTCCCGAAGCACTCAATTACCAAGTTCATCGTTGAAGAATCGAGGTAAATCAGCGTGCCAAGCAATTTTGATTCATCTTTATCACACCGCGTAGAGGTGATTTCATTGACGTTGAGAGCGAATCAGGTGTAGATCATCGTGTGCACAAAGCTATGAGTATGGGTGTTAAGCCCCCCTCTCACTGGACCTGCGGCACACTGACGGCGTCGCTGCAGCCGATCGAATTGACAAAGCACTCAACGAATGTCGTCGACAAAAAAACACATCTTTTTAAGTTGATGAAGGTTGGACATCTAGGTAATAAGGTACGCCAAAAGTAGTTACTCAAGCAACTGGATAAAATTTTATCCAGTTGCTTGAACAACGATTTTTGGCACATTTTTAAGGCTTGTGTGTTTTGTTGTCTTTTTGGGCAGACTCGTACGTTTTGAATGATATTTCCATTATAAAGTCAAGGGTAACACAAATCCAGATTATGACGCATCGACGCCGCCAGCGTGCCGCGGGTCCAGTGAGAGTCAGGGCTTTAGAATGCACTCCATTGAGCTCTCCCATTTTTGCCTCCGTGCACTTGGCGTTTTTGTGTGGAAATCTTGTCAGTCCAAATTGGCATTTGAATGTCTACACTATATGTATAGTATATATCGTGTATCATATTAGATTTGCGAAGGTTTACAGTTTTAAATGTTGCATATGCTGGTTTCATTTAGCATTGTAGTGTAGGTGTCGTTTCGGGCTTGTTTTTGGTGTATTTGTATGCTTGTTTAAAACTTGTACCGATCCGTTTCAGTAGCAAAACCATAACAATTTACCAAGGACCAGATTCAGGCGTTTTGACGCAATAAAACTTGAAATAAATCAACTTTAACCAGAATGTACAAGAATATGAATTCTTCGAATCTTTTAGAGCCATATACATGAGAGCAACGTCTTATGTGTCAATGACCTTCCTGATTTCTCATCGTGCCCTCGCAGCATTTCAACCGTAAATTAGAAATCTCAAAGACCTTCGGAGATTCAACCTCGCCCTTTTGTACATCGCCGGTTTTAATGGCAGATTGGTGGTGCTATAGAAGGGTGTCTTTTACATTAGGCCTTGCCCTTTGACGATCACTATGTGTGGTCCTATAATCTGAGACCTTTGATTGACTACCAATAGCAGGGTCGGACGAGTTCTTGATTGCTTACAAATTGGACCTTACGCTGTACGGGCCGGATGGCTCAGTAGGCCGCTAAGCTGCCTTTCTGTATCAAAGCTGTGCGGTTACGTGGAATAAATCTCACTGATTCTTAAAGCAGTAGGTAAGGGTTTTGGCCTACGCCGTAGGCAGAACGGTATTTTGGTCGGGATTTGTGGAGTGATGGTTTTGGCGATACAACTCTTGATGCCATGTACAGATGTTGGTCATTTTTGGTAGATAGATTTCTATTGGGGAGACGAAGGTCAAGTTCGAAGATGGGTCTTCTGGTTTGTAAAAGTTTTAAGTGATTTTCCTTCAAACAAAAAGACTTAGAATTCTTTTATCGTTATACGAGCTATTTTGGATAAAACCCTTTATTGTTGAGCATGGATATATTCTTTGAATTGAAATGCGTTTGTTTAGGTTGCAAAGAGAGCATGATAGATACATCCTGTATCATATGAAACAAAGAGGCGAGTAGAACAGTCTCCTGGCTCGCAGGGTTCGAACCCGGGCCCGCCAATCCACAGACCGCACACCTTAACCACTAGGCTAAAAGGTCTAGAATAGCTAGACTGGCCATGCAGTTGGATGCGCTTGATCCTCACTGTTACACGTATTCCAATTACAAAATCATGGGTCACACATGTCCAACTCTCGTCGCTGTGCGTTCGCTTAGTCGCTTGGAGTGGGAGGGGGCTAAGCATTAACAATCGTATGGTTAAAGGATATATGTGTTTTCACTCAACAATGAAATATTATTCTCCGCAATAACAAAATGATAGACGTTTCCTGTTTCTCCTTTTATGGTAATGCTACACCGTGAAAGCGTTTCTGGTTGACCACATAATTCGTTGTTTTGACGGCTCATTGCCTTTTACGAGCTACGATGCTCTTGTGGATGTGTGCTTCGATGAACACATTGATTGGCCTGACGCCAAAGCTGATTAGACCTATCAAACCAAGAATTAGATCGGTCGTGAAGGCAAACATGCCGTGCACAGTTCAGGTTAAGACGGAAAGGTTTGCCATATATTCTTACCCGTGGTCGGTTCTTTCATAACCCTGCTAAAAGTCATTTTGCAAAAATATCTCTCGACGTTCATATATATGTGACCGCGTCTTTACAAAAACGTAAGTCGCTATTGCTCGTTGCGATTATCTTTTAAGGCATTCGTAGATTGATTTATTAAAATAAAGTCAATCAGCTACAAGCAATAAGCAAATGGCATTGCTCTTAGTTTATAAGGCGTTTCTTGCATTCTCTTTTTTTTTAAATTTTGAAATAAAAGGCATTTTTGTCCTGTTTATAAAAGGTTCGCTGTAGCTGAAAGTCGGCAACTGCTCTGGAACAAACCGGTTGAAGCATTGCCCGCATTTCTGTTTTTGGTTAATCAAATAAACACCTGGCACAACATGGGTTCTGTTTTAAACATACACGAATGAGGCCAAAGAGAAAACCTTTTGATTCTAGAAAAAAAAATGGAGCAGTATCTTTTTTTATGATTTATATGATAAAGACTGACCGATAAGATCAATGGTTTTCACATCCAAAGTAATATATTCAGAATCTGGTTTGAGAAGCCCCGGTCGCCACATTTTTTTGGTGTACGGGGGTAGAGGAGAGACTACAAGCAGTAGAGGCCACGTTTTTTCGGTGCAGTGGGGTAGAGGTGACACTACAAGCAGTAGTGCGGACGGGCGACAAGTACATTTTCCCCGGTCTACCCGTATGGTCATCCGGCAACACCGCCAACTCAACCTCTACCATCATGGGGCGTCTCCGGCTTTGCCTTCGAAGACTGGATCTCGCGCTTGGCTGGGACCCATACCGACTGATCTTCCGCCCTCCCCCCACGTGTGAACGCAGGAAGACAGCCAAGCTTCGCACGTACATCATGATATTCTCATTGAAGACTATGTAGGCCACAGTGTTTATCATGCTATTGCTTTTGGCGAAGACCTCAGCGATGTAGAACAGGTCTGTGTTGAGGTGGTAGTTCTGTAGGACGTCGAAGAAGTCGCGTACGAGGCTGTAGGTGTAGTAGGGCGTCCAGCACACTACGAACATGATGACCAGGACCAGGAGGTGGATGGTCTTCTTGCGGGACTTTTCTCTCGCACGCCGGATGGAGGCGTTCTCGGTGCCCGGGAATCGGCGGCCCCATACCTGTAGGGACAAAACAAGAAATGCACCAAGGTGTAAACATGGGTATATATATTGTTATCTGTACGTGACACTAAAAGTAATAAAATAAGAAATGAAAAACTTGAGTGCAGTCTCACGTCGTCCTCGGGTGCGGTCATTAAAAAAAAATACAAAAAAAAAAAATCAAAGATCTCAAACTTCCGTGAAATATGGGTGTTTTTTTCTTCAATTTTTTGTTTTATTCATTGTTGTGTATTTCTGTTCATGCATTTTTATGCCATCTTTAGACCAGGGCCAAGGCAACCGTTCCAACCTACCTGTCTGCGGGACCAACTTTGGACCCGAACCAAGGCAACCTTCCAATCCTGATAGTCTCCGGTTACACCATATTCTGCCTCACACCCTGTCACTCTATAATATTTAGATAACTTCTGTATGGTATAGAGGACTAGCTGGTTTGTTACGCCGAATGGCGGTTATACCGGCTATATAGACACAGATACAGACAGACTAATAAAGTATACAATAAATCAAAAAGACATGAAATCAATTGACCTATCAATAAACAATGCATCATTACTGTCCAATACAAAGACATCTTTTCATCTATTGAAGTAATGAAATATTTTAAGGCAGGGACTCAAGTTAACAGAATTTTCGACGACACCACTTAACATAAATCATAAATAGATATTAAGTGTAGGAAAACTACAGGAAACACAATGTACCAACAGAAGTAATTTACAATGTACAAAATGATGGGAAATTCTATAAGCGTAGGTCCGGCCCCTATATTTTACATACACATTATACAATGTATGATGTAGATATTTGTATGTACCTTGCACCAAACGAAGAGGAGGCACAAGGCCATGCACAATGACGGCACCACGTACTCGGCCACCATCAAGAACATGAAGTACGCCTTGTAGGCGAACATCTGGCTGACTGGCCAGGCCTGTCCACAGAACATGTTGTTGCCGTTCTGTTGAGGATGGATCTGGATTAAGAATGGGATACAACAGTCAACATCAAATGTGATACATATAAATATCTTCTTCTGATAACGTTAGAGGAGTAATGTTAGTGGCGTCGTGTGACGTAATAGCTAGAACATTCGGCCGCCATAAAAGGGGACCCGAGTTAGATCCCGGATTGACCCCAGACATGTCTGGACATGCGCTTGGACGTTGTGCCCTTGTGAAAGGCACTTAACACAAATTTCCTCACTTAGCTCAGGTGTAAATGAGTACCTAGCTTTGCTTAGGGACGTCCCTTGGATAGGACGTTAAATGGAGGTCCCGTGTGCTTGGGGAGAGCCACACCCCGCGCGCGCAGGTTGAAAAACCCACCACACCTTTCGAAAAAGAGTAGGGGTCCTTCCTGTGTGTGGATCATATAAATCTGCCCCGGTGTGCGATGGTCCAAAATTTACAGTCTGGTCTTCAACTCTATTGAAGATGACTGCTTTCATAACCTTTTATCAAACATGTCATGAGTCAAACTTAACACACGCATACACATACACACACACACACACACACACACACACACACACACACACATACACACACACAAACACACACACACACAAAGAAAACAACAACAACAACAAGCAGACGTGCGGGAATGTCAGGTCAGATTGTGTTTGCGCGGACAACAAACTACAAAGCGACCAGACGACATTCTCAGACACAAACATGTATTTCCATCCAGACTACGCAAATGTTGCTATGCCCGGACTCCACTGAACGGAACATTTAACATCCATAACAAGAGGCACGGCACCCCCTGGACGCGATGGCCTGCTCAGTGTGCAGATTGTGTTTATGCGGACAACAAACTACAAAGCGACCAGACGACATTCTCAGACACAAACATGTATTTCCATCCAGACTACGCAAATGTTGCTATGCCCGGACTCCACTGAACGGAACATTTAACATCCATAACAAGAGGCACGGCACCCCCTGGACGCGATGGCCTGCTCAGTGTGCAGATTGTGTTTATGCGGACAACAAACTACAAAGCGACCAGACGACATTCTCAGACACAACCATGTATTTTCTTCCAGACTACGTAAATGTTGCTATGCCCGGACTCCACTGAACGGAACATTCAACATTCATAACACGGGCACGGCACCCCCTGGACGCGATGGCCTGCTCAGTGTGCAGATTGTGTTTATGCGTACAACAAACTACAAAGCGACCAGATGACATTCTCAGACACAAACATGTATTTCCATCCAGACTACGTAAATGTTGCTATGCCCGGACTCCACTGAACGAACCATTAAACATTCAAGACAAGGGCACGGCACCCCCTGGACGCGATGGCCTGCTCAGTATGCCGTTATGTCAGATTGTGTTTATGTGAACAACAAACTACAAAGCGACCAGACGACATTCTCAGACACAAACATGTATTTCCATCCAGACTACGTAAACGTTGCTATGCCCGGACTCCACTGAACGGAACATTTAACATTCATAACATGGGCACGGCACCCCCTGGACGCGATGGCCTGCTCAGTGTGCAAATTGTGTTTATGCGGACAACAAACTACAAAGCGACCAGACGACATTCTCAGACACAAACATGTATTTTCTTCCAGACTACGTAAATGTTGCTATGCCAGGAGTGCGCCGTGTAAAAAGATTTTATTTTTATTCAGTGACTTTCCAACCTGATGGAACTATTCACGGAATTTTTCTCGATGATATTGACAACGTCGGCCCTAGCCAGGTGGATGTTCCACATGCCAAAACGTGAAACATATTGGCATACAACCGATTACTAGAATTTCGGATTAATTTCTGATTATGCTCCTCGTTTGTTGATTTTAAAAACAAAAATCATAGAAGTGCCCTTTGAGGATATTACATCTTAATCATAAAGTAATATAATCACTCAACATTGTAACATAAACTAATACAGCCGGTTAATAAATTAATAGTTGTTCCAAGTTTTTGTTTTATTTAACATTAAGGTATAAGCATAACTGATGGCATTTTGTGGTAAAACAATACTAAAAAAGTGATAAAAATATCTATATGGACGTATGATATACCATGTAGGTCTGAATCAATTTATTTTTTTCTAGCTTTTGCATACCCGTGAATAGTTTCATCAGATTGGTAAGTCACTGAATAAAAAGCCTCTTTTTACACAACCAAGAGATTTATTCCACCGACGTTTCGTTGACCATCTGTCACCTTCTTCAAAGCAATTCTGACAGGTTCACATTGCACTGCAGTACAAGTGTTGCTGCTTATACATAATGAGAAGCATTGAATTTCCCAAACGAAAAACATATTTACAATCACAGGAGATGACATCACTCCAGAATTCGAAGTGTAGCACATACACAACTTTCGATCAAAAAACAATGCAACGATTATTATCTATTTCCTAAGGACGCGGTATAACTATTAGTATGATAGAACTTTAAACAAAATATGACAGCAAATTATATTTTCCGTACCTTGGCGTAAAGGGCCGACGGAAGGGCTACAAGGGCGGAGACGGTCCACACCACCGCCAGCACGACAGCCACGCTCCGCCTGGTCTTCTTACCGTTGAACTGTCTTCTCACCACAAGGCATCTGTAAAATGTATTTAGAATACAATTATTGTGAAAAAATTCAATAACAACTTCAACAAGGAAGAGGGGCTGCGAGTCGAACCGTCTGGCACTTGGGACACATGCCGAAACAAAATGAGCTATTTTGAACAAACGGCGTTGGTTCGAACGGGGAGTTAGAGAAGCAATATATGAAAGAATGTACAATCCGGCCCTCAACAGAAAAGAAGTTCTACGCATCCAACTTTCAGGCACTTGGGACAACGACCCCCCCCCCCCGACGAGAAACATTAGCTCCGAAAACAACAGTAGCTAATTGATTCTTTACCATACAACCTTGGCTTAACTTGCTATTCTATTGAACCATCTGAAATTGTATTTACTTCATTAACTTTTTTTCAACCTTTACTTAACATTGAAAGTATACAATATTCGACCGAGGCCGTTTTTCAAGAGTTCGAGGGAGGAGGTCAGGGGTCCTTTGAACGTACCATTGGAAAGTAGAACATAATTTTTTTACAAAGATAACGTTACAATCAGTATCCCATAATTATATTCAGCATATAAACATAAATGGAATATATAACACCATATTCGGTATTCATAGTCAGTCCATAGTTACTCGTCGCAACATATTTTTGAATATTGCAACTGAAGGCGCCGTTCTCAAGTGTGTCAGACTATTCCATAGAGTAGTACCTGAGTAGGAGATAGACCTTCTATATACTTCTCTACGGACCATTGGTACATATAATATGTTAGACTTGGTGTTCTAGTTGCCCTATCCCTATAGCACGTGAACATGTGTCTCATGTAGGCTGGTACCAGGTTATTTAGAGCCTTATATGTCAGCAAAGCCTTCTGGTGCCTGTGTATAGATTTGATGTCCTTCCAGCCCACTCGTGAACCTTTCTCTCAATCATAGTTTTTGATGAAATTCTTTGGAAGTCTTCACAGAGAAAATTGGAAGACGTCACCGCGTCATTAAACATAACAATGTTGATATAAATTGAATGGTTTGTTTAATGGGATTTTGCATTTGCAAGATATGTTTTCAGCTCTATGGCGTTTTGTCTTTAGGCCATTATATATTCCATTTACAATCCTGAGTTCTTTTTCAATCAGAATCAAGATTGGTATCGCGGTGTAAACTTTAGTACAGTGATATTGACATTTAAAAGCTAACGATGCATTGAGAACTGCGTTTGATACAAATCCAATAACATCACATCTACGCATGGCTAGACCTTATAAACCTTTTTACCTCAAGAAAATGCGTTTACGATTGTCCAATATGTAGTTGTTTCAAACACTTCTAAGATGTCGTTTTGTAACGTAATTGTTAGCAACATCAATTGATCTATGTTGTTTTATGTAAATGATACAGCCATGGTATATAATCTAATTTTTCTTATCTCTTTTCTTACTCATCTATCATAAGGCCTTGAAGCGTTTCAATGTTACGGGTTGCATAAAGACGCCGTAACAGTATCTCTTATTCCTTAAAGTCAGAAACACTAATGCTTTGATCTGGAGAAGCACTAACTGATTTAATAGGAGAATCAGTGTTTAAAAATGTTGCTGGGGAACACACTCTAACCAATTTATACCAAATGGCTTGTCGATCGCGAAGCTTTATTTCTTGTGTTGGAGTCAACTCTACCCCCTTTTCTTAATGTTATATTTCAACATAGCTGAACTTTCATGCTAATACAACGAAAAGAATTTAAACAGCGACTTTAAATCACTTCACCTACCAATGCTCTGAATGCTGAGAGTAAATGGTCTCAAGAACTACAGTATGGATATGATTTTCTATTTTACAAATGTCTTTTGATGTTTTGTAGGTGATCATTTAGGTCCGCAATTACTTTTTGATGTGTGCATGAAGGCATCGACGTCGGAAATAAGTATTTGATATTTCGCTTTTAAAGTGACCCAAGCGTCTTGATAAGACGCAAAGGGGTTGTGCCCATCTCTATTTCTAAGCCATTGGGCCACAAATTTGTGCAAGTCACTACAGCAGGGGGCTGGTCCGCTGGTAGTGATGTGTGTTTAACTGCAATACTCTACCCTAAAAGCTGAGTGCTAAGCAGAGAAAGCAGTATTGGGGTGGGCCGACTACTCTCTCTTCGCAGCCAGAGGCTGAATTGCGAGGAGCACACATTTGGCGGGGCTAGGTCGCAAGCTTAAGGGTCTGTAGCGACTGCCATTCGGCGCGCAGGTGACCTCAATACGACAATTGTCTCATGTGCGGTCATAGGACTGTAGGTTATGGACCACTCACACCGGGAAGGACAACTCTTTTCGTGTGCGGTGGGATCTTTAACGTGCTCGATGTGTGGCTCTCCTCAAACACGGGACCTCCATTTAACGTCCTATCCGAGGGACGTCCCCAGCCGAAGCTAGGTACTCATTTACACCTGAGTGAAGTGAGGAAAGGTGTGTAAAGTGCCTTTCCTAAGGGCACAACGTCAACGGGACAAACCAGTACCTCTGGGTTCTGGGATCAAACACCCTGCCACTGCGCCACCGCGACGCCACTACTCTATCCTAAAAGCTGGGTGCTAAGCCGAGAAAGCAGTATGTGCAACTTTCAATGACACCGCGTCCGAGGATCGAACTCACGACCTACCGTGTGCAAGGCGAGCGCTCTACCAACTAGGCCATTGCACCGGCCTTTATGCTATTACCCAAACTAAAACCATCCATTGGAAATCCTTTGAAAGATAAGAACCACCATGCTATGTAGGCCATAAAATAGTGATCAAAGGTATTCGTCATGATAGATCAAACGCAATGGATTCAGGCCAAAAAAAGTTGATGAACCTCATGTCAAACTAATCAATGTGAAACGACTGAAGGCCCATTTAATGGGACTAATTATTACAGATAATGTAGAAAATTCACCGTTATATAAAACGTGGGATAGCTGCAGGTGCGGCGGCAAGAGGCCCCCAACAACTCTTTGAGTTGTGCTAGAATTTCCATAAGAGAGAGGCTATTGACAGAATGTCAATAGAATGTTTTGGCATTACATATTAGCAGTGTTTCTGCCACAAAGAATTTGGGCACCGCTGAGCAGGTGCAGCTGCAAGTAGCCCCCAACAACTCTTTGAGTTGTGCTAGAATTTCCATAAGGGAGAGGCTATGGACAGAATGTCAAAATAATGTTTTGGCATTAGATATTAGCAGTGTTTCTGCCACAAAGAATTTGGGCACCTTTGAGCAGGTGCAGCTGCAAGTAGCCCCCCCTCCCCAACAACTCTTTGAGTTGAGCTAGAATTTCCATAAGAGAGAGGCTATTGACAGAATGTCAAAATAATGTTTTGGCATTATATGTTAGCAGTGTTTCTGCCACAAAGAATTTTGGCACCTTTGAGCAGGTGCAGCTGCAAGTAGCCCCCCCCCAACAACTCTTTGAGTTGAGCTAGAATTTCCATAAGAGATAGGCTAGTGACAGAATGTCAAAAAAATGTTTTGGTATTATATATTACCAGTGTTTCTGCCACAAAGAATTTGGTCACCTTTGAGCAGGTGCGGCTGCAAGTAGCTCTCAGCAACTCTTTGAGCTGTTCTAGAATTTTCATAAGATAGAGGATATTGACAGAATGCCAAAATAATGTTTTGGCATTATATATTAGCAGTGTTTCTGCCACAAAGATTTGGGCACCTTTGAGCAGGTGCAGCTGCAAGTAGCCCCCAACAACTCTTTTAGTTGTGCTAGAATTTCCAAGAGAGAGGCTATGGACAGAATGTCAAAGGAATGTTTCGGCATTATATATCAATTGATACGGAGCACTGGAAGGACCTTGCAAGTGGCCGTTCCAGGTGGAGATGCACACTGTCCTAACAGCTCAAATCAGGAAAAGCCAGACTGAAGAAGAAAAGCAGATCCGCAGAAAAGTGCTTTGCAACAGAACTGAGTCCGCTTACAGATGTGATTGTTGTGGCAGAGACTACAATCCTCGTATAGGGCTGTTTAGCCATAGTCGATGCTGTAGGGCTGATGTGAATTAGGATTTTATAATCTACTGACCGACGGAGGTCATATACATAATGTTTCTGTCAAAAAGTTTGGGGAACCTTTGACAAGATGTCCATGTCAATGAAAATTTTAGCAAATATTAACAGGATGCTCCTTTGGTTATCTTGTTAATAATACCTCATGGTACTGTCAACTCTTACTACACTCAAACCCCAAGTATGATCCTGTAAAATGGTGCAGAAACAACACTTCTTTACATTCCTCGGCAAGAATAATTGACTATAGAAATACAAATGGATGTAAAAACGTTCTGGCACCTTATGTTTCCCCCCAACCCCATGAGTCATTGCATCGGTTTTTGGGTAAGATGTATTTATTTATTGTTTCGGCATGTAAATGCCAGGGTTGCCCAACTAGCCGGAACCCATGTGAGGCTCGGACTTTAGGTTTTTGGACCATCGCACACCGGGGCATACCCCTACTCTTTTTCGAAAGATGTGGTGGGTTCTTTTACGTGCGAGGGGTGTGGCTCTCCCCAAACGCGGGACTTCCATTTAACGGCCTATCCCTAACGTCCCTTACCCAAGATGAGCTAGGTACCCATTTTCCATCCTAATATCTCCACGTTTTCAGACGAAAAGAAAACTACTCTAAAAACGTGGAGATATTAGGATGGAAAATGGTGGCCCATTTAAACAGCTCATTTCGTTCGTGGTCGTAGAACATCGAATGGGCAACTTAACATAAAATGTGTTTCGCCTTCCACCTTGTTTGGCATGCAGTATTTGCAAGTTATTTCGCACACAGGTAAGTTCTTTAATTGGTTATCTATGGCCTTGCATTGAACAAATCCGTCAACAAAGTAGTTAAAACTAACCTGTCGATTGAGATGACCAGGAGGGTGTTTGTGGAGACGTAAAGCGTCACCATGCGAATGAAGGACACCACCTTGCACATGGAGCCTCCCCACACCCACGCCTGGTTCCTAATCACGTAGTAGTCCAGCTGCAGAGGAATACAGAACGCCGCCACACAGAAGTCGGCAAAGCAGAGGTTACTGATCAACATGTTGGTGGCGCTACGACTCTTCTTGTAGCAGAAGATGACGAAGAAGAGGAGCAAGTTGCCGATCCCGCACACAGCCATGACGAGAGAGTAAACGATACCGAGGACTGTACGGATCACGGTTGATGCCTTGTCCGTCTGTGTAAACTCAAAGTCATGGTGAATGCCGTGGCTGTCCATGGCAGCGGTTTCCAGTAGAAGCTGTTGGCAATACGGCGGGATATGTGATAGGATGTCCTGAAAACCGCCGGTCTCAGAGGTGTTATTGTTGTTGTAGAGTTGGGAGAAGAAGTGTAGACAAGAAGTCATGTTGAAGTCGTGTTGGGAATAGACGCTCGTAATATCCTCGATCAGAGGGTATTCTGTAGGATAGAGTATTTCTAGATCCGGATCCATCTTATTTCCTGTATGAAATATCTTTCAGCCAGTAAAAAGTACCTATTCTAAATCTCTCCCCTCCGTCAGAACCTTAAAATTGCAGTTCTAGTCAATACTCCCGTTAGCTCGCCACGTTATCCAATATAGTTTCTCCTGGAACTCCAAATTTGCATTCCGCTTGAGTTGAATTTTCGGCCTTGATCTTTGTTGAATGTGTAATCGTTTATCTAACGGAGTGCTCTGATGGGGGTTGACATCGATTACTGCAAGTCGATTGTAAACGTCCACGTGCTGTGAATGCAGCTGTGCGGTCCTCAGAAGATGAATTATCCGTCGAAGCTTTCAAGCAGAGGCAGCTTCGGGCAGATACTGTGGAAGCAAACAAAATACATATATTATCAAGCATTTATTGGCGAACAAAAAAATATATGAAATTTTGAATATTAGCAAACAATAAGATATCCTCCTCTGTTTCATCAGGTTGGTAAGTCACTGTATAAAAAAGACTCTTTTTACACAACCAAGAGATTTATTCTATCGACGTTTCTGTATTCATCTGTCACCTTCCTCACGTGCACCTTCTTCACTACGGAGCATGTCAGAATTGCCTTGAAGAAGGTGACAGATGGTCACCGAAACGTCGGTGGAATAAATCTCTTGGTTGTGTGAAAAAAGCCTTTTTTATTCATTATGATATATTTTTACATAAGTCATCTTAATATATGAAGAATACACAAAGAAAGAATAAACAAGAACAAACACCATACTCCGTTAGTAGTGAGTTACAGAAGGCCATTGGTGAATGTTAAAGTACTGTCTGAAGATGCAAAGCTTTAGTAATCTAATATGCGTATGTTTGCCATAGATCTGTAGAACGAAACTCTTTCAACGGTTAGGAAACACACTCATAGACATAGTGATGAAGAAAGAAAGAATACACAAAGGCTGAATAAACAAGAACAAACACCATATTCCGTTAGTAGTGAGTTATAGGATGTCATTGGTGAATGTTGAAGTGTACGTACTGTCTAAAGATGCAAAGCTCGAGTAATCTAATATGCGCATGGTTGCTATAGATCTATAGAACGAAACTCTTTCAACGTTAAACAGACGCACCATAGACATGATAATGAACAAAGTGTTGTAGGGATCTTTGCATATAGGCAAGTTAAAAGGGGCCTCTGTATGTGATAGTTGAATGTTTGAAGATTTAAAGCAGCTGATCAAGCATACTTATCAAAGAAATTACAAGCTACCTTGCAGCTGTTTTAGTTTTTGTCTTTTCTTTCTACCTTGAAAACCTGAATCAAATAACCTACCACGTTAGCAACATATACATCACACGAAAAAGTCGACGTTCAACGGAAATTGTGAAAACACATACGAAACTTCCAAAGTTAAAGCACATATATTGAAGCACACACGAACAATAGGGAGAAGCCAATTTCCATAGGATTATGAAGTTTATTAGTTTGCAATCCGTGATTTTATGATATCTATGTTATCTGTATCTTTATCTATATAGCCAGTATACCCGCCCTTTGGCGTAACACACCAGCTTCGCAGGCACGCGGCGCGTCAGCAGCTGGTTACATTACACCAAACGACCTTTCACGTCTAACCTTGGCATATCTAACTGCATGCATTGTTTAAAACTGTCTGATGAGGATGCTTCTACGGTACTTGGTGGCAACGAGTTCCACTCTACGATCGTTCTAAGAAATTTTTTGAATTTTTGGAACAAATCAGCCCTAAGTTAATAAGGCTGATGCTTAAAGGCATGTCTTGGCTATTTATTTTCTTAGCTGGTATAAGACACTTATTAGTCGGTACGTCCACCAGTTTATTGGTCATTTTGTACATCATGCATAGTCTGGACATTTTCCCTTCTCTCTTCGAGTGACATTCACTGCAGATCTGTTTTCATTTTGGTAACATTAGCACCCCTGTCGTAGTTGTTTGTGTAGAATCTGGCACACGTTGCATGTAATTCTACGTTATTATCTTCGCCGAGAAGATTACGTTTTCGGTTACTCCAGCTGTTGGGTGGGTCTGTATGTATGTCAGGAACATAACTTGACAACATTTTTCATGTATTCTATGTATCTCCTTTGCTTGAGTAGTAGCGGTCACTAGATAGCTAAAGTAGATACGAAAACACCAACAACACCTGGTCGAATTAAAATCACAGTCAGCGAAACTGCCGCAAATCACAAACATCGTGAGGTCAACTGTATACTGCAACCTTGGTGCCTGGCTCATATGGCAGTTCGCCAAATTAACTTTATTCTAGTTATGCCGAACTTTCTGCAGAACATGGGTCACTTGAGAACCAAAACATTGTATGGAACAACACTGTCTTTTTGTGAAAGTGTACCAGGTGTTGTGTTCCATAGGTCAACAACCTCTGTCTCTTCTTCGATACCCCTACGTACAGCTGCCCTTTGGTAATTAAACTGTTCCTGTGTTCTTTCTATACATCAGTTGCGGAAGAAATCAGATGACACGTAGAACAAGGTGACACAACCCTCATAGAGGGCACATCCAAGTTTTTGACGTTCATTGAACTTCAAAAGTCCGAAGCGCCTTTCAAACAGCACTGTAATCTTTGTGCAATGTACAGTTGCATTGAAACCACCGGTTAGATTTGAATTTTAAAAAAAGGGGTTGCAAGTTCTAAAACATTACCTATCTTTTAGAGTCCGCTTCTGTAGTCTGAACACACAGACAATTGTCAATTGAGAATCAGCCCATTGTATAGAACAACGCTGTCTTTTTGTGAAAGTGTACCAGGTGTTGTGTTCCATAGGTCAACAACCTTTGTCTCATCTTCAATACCCCTACAGCTGCCCTTTGGTAATTAAACTGTTCCTGTGTTAATTCTATACTTCAGTCGTAGAAGAAAGTAAATGATACTTAGAAAAAGGTCGACGCAACCCTCACAGAAGGCACAGCCAACTTTCTAACATTACATTGAAGTGAACCCACCGCGTTTGGATTTGAATTTCAAAAGGTGTTGCAAGTTTGCAGGTTCTGAAACATCTTTTAGAGTCCACTTCTGACGTCTGAATATCCAAACAAGGGTTTGTTTGTTTGAACCTTTGTTTATAAATGATAAGCTCAAATCGGCATGCATGCCGCTTTTCATTGAGGTCATGAGGGAAGAGGTAAGGGTCAGATACAATGTAGCAGAGATACACATTCATGTGGTGTCGTGTGGCGTAACGGCAGGGTTTTCGGCACAGAACACAAGGGTCCCGGGTTCGAATCCCCTGACGCCACCGATCTTGTGCCCTTGGGAAAAAGGCACTTTACACGACTTTCCCCACTCCAGCCAAGTGTAAAAAAAAACGGCTATATAATGTGTGTGGGTCACAACACCAGCAATAGCTGCCTGTGTCGCGCTTGTATATTGCACTGTTGCAATTCCAATAAAATCCCCAAAACCCCCTAATCACAGTCATTTGAGTCCTAATAACTCTATCAACATAATATCATTACATATTTATGGTACAACAATATACAATTTTTTGAGAACCAAAACCATTGTATGGAGCAACGCTGTTTTTTCTGTGAACTTGCACCAGGTGTGTGATCCTCTTCTTTTATCTCCCTCGCAGCTGCTATTTAGTAATTAAACCCTTACTGTTTTTTGTTACTATACATCAGTGGTGGGATAACGCACCAGATGAAACGTAGAAAAGGGTCGACAAAACCCTCACTGATCTTCGTACTTTGGACCCAACGCGTTTTGGATTTGAAAGTGTATTGCAAGGTTGCAAGTTCTAAAGCATTTCGGATCTTTTCATGCTCATACAGTCTGAACTTTTCAAAAGAATAAAGAGAATATGAATATGAATAAAGAAACAAAAAGGGACTCCAAGTTACAAGTAGATCTAATTGTTGCGAAGACCGTATCCAACCTTAGGTTGCAATAAAAACTTCTTCTGTCAGTTGGATACGGTCTTCGTAACCATTAGATCTGCTTGGAGATTACAAAAAAGGGCACAATACGACAGAATACTGTTAATATATTGCGGTACATCTTGAAAATGTGAAAACAGAGAAATAGAAATGTTCCTTCAAGTCTTCAGAGCTTACGTTTTCACAGTCTAACAACACGTTTGTATGTTCAAAGAGCTCAATTGATGCTGCAAGAAAGCCATGTAAAGCCGTAAACAAATGGGAGTCTTTGAATGGAGCATCAGACCGATGTCAAAGAAGATACCAAGACAATCTATCACAGCTGTACTCGGTTTTATGCTGCTATGTTGTGGTGTTTTTTCCTATCACGAAGAAGGCACAGAAAGATGGCATTGCTTTAGGGAACGAGGCTACTTATACTGGCTATATCTCCTGGCAGCAGGAAAAATTCTAAAGCCTTGGTAAGACATTCATAAATTTTCAATCCTGCAAATCTCATGAGAAAACTTTTGTAATGATGATGAAATATGATACGCTTTGTAGTTACGAAAAACACATGCCGACAGACTCTAGAGCCCAGTGCTTACACCAATGGGACAAATTGTTCACTCTCGTAACGACAGCTATGAAAGATTTGACAGAACCCGTACCCGTATCTTGCGACTGATCGTTATGTTTATTTGTGGCATGGGTTATTTGAGAGCCTAAACCATTGTATTGAACAACGCTATATTTCTGTAAAAGTGTACCAGGTGTTGTGTTCATAGGATAACAACGATTGTCTCTTCTTCTGTACCCCTACAGTGGCCCTTTGGTAATTTTCTGTGTTCATTCTATATATCAGGGGTGGAAGAACGCAGATGACACGTGGAAAAAAGTTGACACAACCCTCATAGAGAGCACAGCCAATTTGCTGACGCTATATTGAAGTTCAAATGTCCTAAGTGCCTTCCAAAAAACACGGTGATTGTTGTGCATGTACAATTGATTTGAGCCCCTCGCGGTTGGATTTGAATTTTCAACAAAAAAAATGTTGCAAGTTTGCATGTTCTAAAATATTGTGGATATTTTAGAACACGCTTCTGAAGTCTGGACCTCCAGACAAGGATGATTTGAGAACAAACCCATTGTATGGAGCAACGCTGTATTTCTGTAAAAGTGTACCAGGTGTTGTGTTCCATAGGTCAACAACATTTTCCCCTTCTTCTAAACCCCTACAGCTGTCCTTTGGAAGTTAGACTGGTCCTCTACGAGGCCCTCTACGACGATCGTGTTACCTTTTTTCTACGTGTCATCAGTGGTGGAAGAACGCAGATGACACGTAGAAGAAAGTTGACACAACCCTCATAGAGAGCACAGCCAACCTTCTGACGCTACATTGAAGTTAAAAGTCAGTAGCGACTTCCAAAAAGCATGGTGATCTTCGTGCATGCATCAGCGGTGGAAGAAAACAGATGACACGAAGAAAACGTCCAACACAACCCCTATAGATCTTTGTACAGTCATGGACATTTTCCTTTGACCCACCGTGTTTTAGATTTGAAAATGTATTGCAAGTTTGCACGTTCTAAAGAATTTCGGAACGTTTTATGTTTACACTGCAGTCTGAACTTCTAAGAAATAGATCAAGAGAATACGTCAAAATTTGAGTAAAGACACAAAGAGGGAAATACGACAAAAATCTGTAAAACTAACGCGGTGAATCACAATGATGTGAAAACAGAGAAATAGATAAAAAAAACGTTTCTTCTCTAGTAAGCAAATCTCCAGAGCTTACGTTTTGACAGTCTATCAACACGTTTGTATGTTCAAAGAGCTCAATTGATGCTGCAAGAAAGCCATATTAAGCCTTAAACAAATGGGAGTCTTTGAATGGAGCATCAGACCGATGTCAAAGAAGATACTGAGACAATTTATCACAGCTAAACTCGGTCTTTGCCTGCTATGTTGTCGTGTTTTTTTATTACAAAGAAGGCACAGATAACAACAGATAATAACTTGCATGGCTATAGTCAAACGAGGCCAGTTGCACTGGTTTTTTTTCATGACAACAGGGAAAATAATACAGTCCAGTGCAGGTCGCAGTGAGAGCGCCATCTAGTAGAATGGGGGTCTAATATAGTGAACTCTGTTAAGGTAATTCTGCCCTGGTAATCATTCCATCGTTAGTTCCCAGCATTTCATCGGTGCTTGGAGCATTGCCCACCCGCCCGGGTCATTTAGCGCACCACGGGAAATTAATTTGTACGGCCTTGGTTTCAATCACGTTTCTAGTTGACGACAATGATTAGAAAGGTAGGCTGGAGAGGTTGACAGAAATAAGTCATGTTCTTATTAAGCACAACCGCATGCTTCTAAAACATAGAGTTTACCAATATTGTAAGTTAAATCAAATAGAAGATGAGCGGCACTTCATTTTAGATTGTAGACTTTAAGATAAAGAAAGAAATGTTCTTTTCAAATGTATTGATGAAAAAATTCCATACTTTGAATATTTAAACGCAACGGATAAATTCATATTTTTGTTGCATCTAGATAACCCTTGTATGAGAAACATGATCTGTTCATACATCTACTCATGTACAAAGAAGCGAGAAGAAGTTGACTCTATGATTAGCTTAGCTTATCACTTTCGTCTACCATGTATGTTTAAACTATGTACTGTATATATTTCACTGTATATGCCACTTACATGTGAGTTAGGTTTATGTTAAACGACCTGTATCTAGCCCCTCGGGGCACGAATGTACAATAAATGTCTTCATTCATTCATTAAGACTGGGGTTGGTAAAACATCCCCATATATGGTAACAACTTACCTGGATACTGGACGACAGTAATCAGAAAGGCCGGATGGAATAAAAGGTTGTCAGAAAAAAAAATGTCTATGTTTATAGTAGGACTAGGGCCTGTTTGATCAATATTGACCTAAGAAAGCCATGCATACACTACCAAAAAACGTTTTTCTTATTTCTCTTGTTTTTCCTTCCACACAAAAAAAATTCTGTCAGGAAGAATGCTATTAATAATACAAGAATCCCTGTTTTAAGCACAAACAAGAATCACTGTTTTGATCAAAATCAAGAATTGCATCCAAGAAAGCTCAAGAAATTTATTCTAGTAGAATCAAATTTTCAAGAAAAAATAAATCACCGTATGGCTGATACGAGACGGAAGTTCGCCAGGCCTCCATCTGGGTGATTTGTAGTGAATCACCAACTCCAGACAGAAGTATTTAGACCATCGCACACCGATGCCCCTACTTCGAAAGGTGTGGTGGGTTCTTTTACGTGCGCGGAGTGTGGTTCTCCCCAAACACGGGACCTCCATTTAACGTCCTATCCGAGGGACGTCCCTAACCTTAGATGAGCTAGGTACTCATTTACACCTGAGTGACGTGAGGAAAGTCATGTTAAGTGCTTTTAAGTGCAAGGGAACAAGTCGTGTTAAGTGCTGTTAAGTGCCTTTAAGTGCAAGGGCACAACGTCGGGGCGAAAGTTCGGACATGTCTCTGGGCACAACCCGGGATTAGATCCCGGGTCCCATTGTTTGACAGCCGCGCTCTCTACCACACAACTCAAATGTTTGGGCATAATTGTGAAGTATGATCTTTTAGCAATATCCACCAAACTTCAAATTATTGTGATCATTACTTTACAGACGACTCTCAGTAACATTAGGTGAGGTAGAAGGATAAAACATTGACAATTAATCTGTGACTTGAGTTGTGCGGGCCGACCTGCTCTGATGAAAGTCAGATACCCACTTCTTTTTTTTGTTGAAATAAGAAGGGAATCTCTATCAAACAGTTTGACAATGTCTTCGAAGATTTTATACCGATTCATGGCATGAAGAACTCGACCCATACAGCTCTGATCACAGTGCACCCTTGCTCTTCTCGTCACTTACCTAATATTTTCAAATGGACCTCGACTAAAAAGTATTGGCCACAATAATTTGAAGTTTGGTGGATATTGCTAAAAGATATCATACTACACAAGTATGCCCAAACATTTGAGTTGTGCACATTATTTCTTGGTGAGGACGAGGACTTATTGATCACCCCTCGTATGCAGTAACATGCTTTGCTGGAGTACTGACATTATGATTAGGTTTGCTTGGGAGCATCAGCTTGGGGACCTCCTGCGTCAAAAACCTTTTATCAACATTATTCTTCATTTCAAGTGCACAGCAAACGCTCCATTAAAGATATGGTACCTTGATCCCATGGTAGTTCAAGGCCGGACATCAATTCGCGATCAAGAGCTTTCGTTCTTTTTGGGCCACACGCCAGTAGGGGATAGGTTTGGTACCCTTTGTAAAAGTAGGTATATAAGGGCTTATCTTTTAGATCTGTTGGTATTTTGGAGCTTGATGTTACAGGTTAGGGTTTTTACCTTCCTATTGTGCTGAAAAATCAGACCTTCATTCATGTTTGTGGTGTCTGTGGGCTGTAGAAGTTTGCTGTGATTATCAGGTTATGAAGAGGGGTTAGATCGAGGTCAATTCTTGAAATCATGGCTGAATACGTACGGTTTCTGCCGATTAAAAAGTTGAAATAATGCTCTGAATTGAAACTTTTGGGATGTTATTAAAAAAAAAAAAACTGTACAAACCTTCTTCAACCTTAATTTTTTTCAGGTAGTACCTTACTTATAGCAAAGTGATAATTTATGCAACTTAGTATGAACAAAAATTATGTATGATCAAATTAGTATGATGAAAAAAAACACATAAAAATTCGCCAAAAATCGTCATTTCAAAACATAATCATAGGATCGTATAATCCTTGATGCATTACTGTCATGTACATTCCTGCAAAGTAATATTGATAAACATCGAAATACAAGCCAAGGAGAGCCTTTTTTCTGAAAATGGGCGTGGCCTTATAACTCTTGATGACGCAATCATGACGTCATACTAATATGCATCAATTATCCCTTTTCCATAAGGTACTAGCTGAAAAATTAAGGTTGAGGAAGGTTTATAAAGGGTTTTTTCAATAACATCCCAAAACTCCTCAGCCACCCTTCAGCTGTACCTTAACTAGCTATTTGCGTCTTGTAAAAACACCACTTGCAATGGCAACTCAATGGAGTGTTAAGCCTACTTGATACCGAATGTTGTCTGGAAAACCATTGTCTGTATTTGACGATGGTACTTAAGGGTAATTTGCACCATCAACGCATCCGTGAGTGCTCTTGACTTTCTTCCAAGTATCCATTAGAAGCATGACGACCATTCTTTATGTAATACTTCGTCTTGTTAAAAAGACATTACTTCTTTCTCATTTTTTTTCTCATTAGGAACGAAAGCCATGTGGACATTTTGCAAACAGCTTTTAAGCAAACGAAGACCGCCCCAAACGCATCCTGTCTACTCGCGCGTATACTGTATGCCAGTCGGCACCCCATGCATTTCAATCGGATGCCATTAGCGAAGAAGACGTGTTGCGGAAGAAAAGCTTCAAGTACGTTAATTAAAAACAGTGGGGAGCCTAAGCCTTGAGAGTCGCAAACAACAAGACCATGGCGTCACACCTCAAGTCAGGAAGCTAGAGCTATACGCACCATGAGATTCTATAAACCTGATTCTAATCATGAGCCGTAACGTCGAGCACTGGATAAAATTGAGCTTACGCAAATTATAGACTTCATCTTTGTTGAGGAAAGAGTGAAACAACTTCTGTGCTTCTGCGAGAACTTTACATATTTTATTAAAAAGTTGGTAAGTTGGCAACAGTGGTGCTTGACACAATTCCGAAACTTTTGCTTTGTCGGGATCTGGTACTCATAACGATAGAATATTTTACTTGATCTTGAGAAAAACATTCAGGTTTAAAACCGACTATTTAAAACAAGGGAATTCAAATTACTCACCCAGAGAAGCTAGCCAACAACAGAAGAAGATTTACTAACGGAACAAACAGTAAAGTAAATTTCTTAAGGTCAACAGCAAACTACAAGATAGAAATACTAAAATATAAGTAAATCTTTAATATTTTGGTTCGATAAGGTGGGGTAATCTTGGGTTTCATTATCTTTTCTAATGACAATGTATTTATCTTTCATTGCATTGTGGGCGTTGTCAAAGCTGAAGATATGTAAATGAATGCGGTTGTACTTGAGTTACAAAATTTGTCTGAATAACTTATTTCGTAATGTCATATATAAAGCATCTCATGACAGAATGAAATTCACATTCAACATGAAATGTGCCTCACCCTTTCAGCTGGGCAACTGCTTTTAAAAGAACGTAATTAACGGTTATTTTGTCAATTTCGAACGTGTATTCCATCCCAATTCAGTACATTCACGATTCTACACATATTGACCGCGATTCAGACATTTCAATGGACGCTTAGCCAGATACAAATCTTTGCTTTAAGAGCTCAGAAAATGATTCATGCACCACACGAACGTTTTAAAGCATATGACCCTTCTTTGTCTGCTCGATTCGATAATAGTCATAATGTTAAGTAAATAAAAAGACTCTTTTAACACAACCAAGAGATTTATTCCACCGACGTTTCGGTGACCATCTGTCACCTTCTTCAAGGCAATTCTGACTGGTTCACATAGCAATGCAGCACAGGTGTCGCTGTTTATATATAATGAGATGCATTCCTAAACGCAAAGTATTTACATATGTACAATCACAGGAGATGACATCACTAAGCGGTCCCAAACATACAGAAGTGTAACACATACACAACTATCAATCAAACCTTGAAGAAGGTGACAGATGGTCAGAAACCAAAACGTCAGTGGAATAAATATCTTGGTTTGGTAAAAAGGGTCTTTTTATTCAGTACCTTACCAACCTGATTAAACTTTTCACGGATAATCATAACTATTTTAAGCGGACAGTTCTATTCTACATATATTTTTTCTTATTCTCAATTCTATTGGTCTTAAGTTTCATCCGACGTACGTCTAGTCATCAGTTCGCCCCTGCTTATTACGAATGGACTGAGATAAAGCAATAATTTGAGCTCCAACCAATATTTTACAGATATGAAAAGGATAATCCCTTGTGGTCTGATACATGGAATGAAATTATTATGCAGACGTCTCCGTCAGTACCCGGCATGACCTATGTTGTACGTACTATCTATCTCATCTCTACCACTGTGAAGCAAAAGCTGACCTAACGGTTAATGCACCAAGACCGTTTATTGTACTAACGAGAGGGACCAGTGCTACCATTGATTTTTTTTATATGCAATAACCAAAATTCGTTTTGATGTATGACAGCAAGCCTGCACGAGTAGCTTTGTCTAATCGCGTGAACAAATGGCGTCATTAAAATTGACCTTTTTGTTACTAAATTCAATGAAAAATGGCTGACGTCATTTGTTCTTGTACCATGGACTATAAGCCGCATGTCGATGACACACCCCATTACACATGTTAGTTAAAATCCTCTCACACCATACGGGGTATAGCGTGCCCATCCCCGTTTCATCGCCCTGGGCACACTGTGGTGCAATCACTGCAGCAGGGTGCTAGTCCACTGGCAGCGGAGTGTGTTTAACTTCCATACTGTTTCAGAAGTATGTAACGTTACCATTTCTATAAAGTCTTAAGTATGACTCAATGCGCCTCTTGTCCAAAGGTGTCCTACCCGGGAGTTGAACTCGGGCCTTCTGGTTCCACGTAATCAGAAACAGATGTGGTAAGTAACAGAAGCGCAGACCACTACACCACAGGGACACCCCCCATTACACATGTATCTCCCTGTATCTCTCCAGGGATGTGGATGTCATCAAAATGCAAGACAATGCTATTTCATCTATGCCAAAGTACACACATCAAGGGAATACCATATACAGTCTATCAGTAATGAGAGGTCTTTGGCAGCCCAGCTGTGTGTTGAACTTCACCAGAACAAACTTGATGGTTACGGGACAAAGACACAAAACACCAGGGTTGATTTTTTCTTATCAATGCTTATAGATTCTGATTTGCCTCCCAGTGTTCGTCCGATTAGTTCACGGCGTCTACATTTATTTGTTACAGGCTCCCGCGATAATTTCAAGTCCAAGTTAAAATGATTCGGGGTCCCGGCCGTCGCAGGGTGTCCAACGGGTCCACGTAGAGGTCGCGCCCGAGAGTGCAAAAAAAACAAACCCTGTCACCTTTTGCCAATTGGGACCTAGGCATAACAGTTACTTAAAGCAGGCAACTGGATAGAATTTGTAACCGTCAGACGTTTCAAATTGCATACGCTACCTTTTGTCAGTGGCAGTAACTGTTACATTGCGAATCTTGTTACTTGGATGTCTATGACTAACCTCTATCGACATAAATCCATTTGATTCAGGTCTCATCGCCGGACTCTTCGCCAGACTCTTCGTGTCAAAGAACTGTCTGAATCTCAATATAAATGCCAAGTCATACAAGTGTTTCGTTTTCAGATATACTACAAAACGTCTGGCCTTTCTAAGTCCTATCAAAAGTGTTGAGTCTTTCTATTTCTCAATTTCACTCTCAATAAATCTATGAGGATGGAAAGTGGAGGTGGTAATGGTATCTCTTGGCCTACATACCTTGTCACCGTCGCATCTCATTATCTTCCTGTATCTCTCTTGGGATCCGGATGTCTTCAAAATGCAAGACGATGCTATTGCAACTATGCGAAAGTGCACACATCAGGGAAATACCATGTGCGATAACCAGTAATAAAAGGTCTTTGGCAGCCATGCGTGTTGAACTGCAATAGCACAAACTTGATGGCAACGGATCACAGACACAAAAAATCAGGGTAGATTTTTTTGTATCGATGCTTATAAGTACATCACATCCATATGCTCAATGTAATGCTTAGGTATTAGGTACCAATTACACTGGTGGCCGTAGAGGGCGGAGTCTCGGCCGAAGCCACACATTTATCCTGGTGGACTGCCGGGTACCTGGGGGTACCTCCCGGTGTTCCTAGGATTAGCTCACGGCGTCTATATGTATTTCTTATCGGCTCCCGCGATGATTTTAAGCCCATATTAAAATGATCCTGGGTCCCGGCCGGGCCCAAAAATTAAGCGGCAGCCGCAGGGTTTCCCACGGCACCACGTATAGAGGTCACGCCCGAAAGTGAAAAATAACTGTCACCTTTTTGCCAATTGGGACCTAAGCATAACAGTTACTCAAATTAAGCAACTGGATATATTTTCAAACGGCTAAACGTTTCAGGTAGCATATACTACCTTTCGTCAATTACAGTAGCTGTTACATTGCGAATCTTTTTACCTGGTTGTCTAAGTCTAACTTTTATCGACATAAATCTATTTGATTCTGGCCTGTTTTCCAGATAGGTTGTCTCGGAAAGGTCAACGAACTTTCTGCATCTCAATGTAAATGTCAAGTTCATACAAGTGTTGCGTTTTCAGATATATTACAAAACGTATGGCCTTTCTGAGCCCAGATAAAAGTTGTCGAATCTTTCCATTTTTCAATTTCACTTTCAATAAATCTAATAGTATCTAGTATGTAGACGGAAAGTGTAGGTGGCAATGGCATGGCCTCCCGGCCTATACATCAACTCATCGTAGCACGGATATTAACACTATCAGTTTGCATGAACATCAGCACATGTATAACTTAAGTGGTCTGTATTCGGACATACTTGACGTTATCTTTTGATACTCTAGAATAGATGAGACGGATCTAACAAATAATAAGTCCAGCTCAAGAACATAATTATTTTTCATATTTCATATTGGATTCATGTAGAAAAAGCAATATTCACTGGTTCAGGAAACTGTTGATGTAATAAAAG
Organism: Branchiostoma lanceolatum; assembly: GCF_035083965.1. Lineage (NCBI taxonomy): Eukaryota > Metazoa > Chordata > Leptocardii > Amphioxiformes > Branchiostomatidae > Branchiostoma > Branchiostoma lanceolatum. The sequence continues at coordinate 4,788,797 of NC_089737.1, forward strand.
TAATGTCGTGGTTTCCGTCATATACAACTGCAATATCCTGTTCTGAACATCTATGTCTGATAAATGGTTGACAAGGAAACTTTTCATAAAAAACTCGCGATAGTAATATCCGGTTTAATACACATTCCAAAGGAAGAATTGTAAAACAGTTCAAAATATAAATTGTACTCATACGAGGAATTGAATACATTTCAAGGGGCGAATGAAAAGACGTGTACACCATTATTGCCAAAGGATTGCGCTTTGGAAAAAAATTGCAATATAAATTCCAGATCATTTTCTTTACGGTAGAGGGTAAACATGTGATAAAACAAAAAGAAATAAAATTAATCGTACCAAGGGAACAAAAATGAAAAAAAAAGCGTTCTTGTATTTTGAGATATTATTGTTGTAATTTTCCTTTACCCTATTGAGAAAAAAAAAGGTTATTTTGAATTCGTTAAAAGAATGCTTCCACGAGAAACGTGTCATTAAAGATTGTTTTGTGACCGAGTGGGTAATATACATAATTCTGGGCCAGTGCTGTTGTTTTGCAAATTTATAAAAAGATCTTGTCATGGAAACAGCATGCTTCGGATCAAAGTTAGTTCACTCATTTTTTTTTGTTACGGTGTCTTCCTAGCTACTTGTTGAAGTTTGTATATGAGAAATTTAACCGGCTATAATTGGTCGAAGTTTTAAGTTTCCACCGTCCGCTATTCATCAAAATTCGTCATCTAAATTTACGTTTTTTCACGGTACAATTGACGAGGGGCGGTAGGCAATATAAATGTGGCCCGTAATCTATATGTACAGTCAACGTTGCGACATTAGGCGGAGCACACATGATTTCAATTATCGCTCTTTTCACGAAATAAATCTCGTACAGATAAGATTAAAACGTTATACTTCTTGGCTAGCGAACTTGACAGTAAGTGGGAGGGAAATATGCTTGGTGGGCGGCTTGCATGGTTGTGAGCCATCAATCTAAATGGATTACGGAGGAATTAAATTGGTCGCAAGCTCCAATAAAAAATTGCACTCACCGGTACTCGACTGAATTGTAATCGTGTTTAGTGTCAAGAATTATAGCACCTGCCGAAAAACGGCGGTTTCACGGGGATTCAATATGGATACGCCTTTAAACATTTCATGACAAAGAAGGGCTAGCAAATTGATTCCCCGGGACGCACAATTTCTTTGGACGGTGTTGACATTCTGGACGCGGTTTCATTGTGCGAGAAGTAAATGACACCTTGTACAGGGCACACCAAAATTGTCTCAATCGGAACGAGGGCGATGTCGACTGTCAGCAAACTTAAATTCACAACTGGCGCCACACGCGCATAAAGTCACGTGTCATTGGCGGTTGGGTTCAGATAGCTGAAGAGGACTGAGCGGTGGGCGTTCCACCATTAGCTCACGGCGTCTATTTGTAAACGGGTCCCTGGTTGATTTTAAGTCCGAGTTAAAGTCACCCCGGGGCCCGGAAGTGCCCCAAAACAGCCCGGTTGGGCGCAAGGTGTCTGCAGCGGCCATGTAGGTGTCACGCCCAAATGTTTAAAAAAAGAGAAGTAAATTACCAGGGTGACCGAAGCATTTAGTAAATGTCACAACAAAAGAATGGTCTACAGGTAAATGCATTCATTGTCAAGCTTGCACGAGTAATGCTACGGTCATATTTCCAAACCGGGGCCCGGCCGGGCAGATTGCGGGAAGGAAAAATATGATATAAAAGACAACAAAGCACACAAACATAAAAGATGTCAATCATGAGCATAATTTTTTGTATATTTCCTTTTCCGTTCTCGCAAGCAGCCCAACTGGGCCCCGGTTTGGAAATGTGACCGTAGCATAATCTGGTTTGGAACGTAAATTCGGCTTTCTCTCTCTTCCTCTACATGGCGGAAATTTAAAAAACAGAATTGTTTTATGATGAAATGTTCGTCAAAACACATTAGAAATATAAATTGGTCTGTATTTCCCAGGTATATGAAATAGAAAAACATGGATTGTATAAGTGAATTAAGTTCAACTCTCTCTTTGGTGCATAATGTGCACTCAGCTTCAAAATGGTGTTCATCTAGATTAATATCAACATTAAATGCAGTACGCTTGTGCTAAAACGTGACTTCCCTTTTTCCTTTCATGTGTATGTGTACGTTATTCAATTTACGCCAGCGAAATTCAATTTACTTCCACTGAATGCAATTTTGACACAATTGACGGTGTTCCTTCTAAGCTTAGTATGAACATCTTATTATCAATACCGTAACGACTAACTAAACAGATTGGGCGTCACTGATCGGATTCACACGTGATGTGCTGAATGTGTTAGAGGAAGCGAACACACGTTCTTTGTCATGTGTTGATCAGGAATTTGAGTCGCTCCAGAGGTCTTACTGAGAAACGACTTCGGTGTGAAAGATGTCGGTTAGTTGAGGAAAGAGTCCACTCTACTTTATACTAGATCAGGAATTTTCATTGTTTATTGTGTTTATTGTTTATTGTTTCGCATATGTACAAGTATTTCAAAACAATGAAATGCAGGGCAAAACCATATGACAGGGCGGGGAGGGGGGGGCAGAAGCCTCTGTGGCTTTTCGTGGGCTTCCCCTCGAAATCTAGCAATAGGAATTATATAATAAATTGTACATAACTCAAAACTAAACAAAATTATATCATAAATCCTAATAAATGAACAGATACGAGGAAATAAAAAATAAATTTTAAGGTATTAAACATAATAAGGTACGCTAATATGATCAATTGTAATCATAATTAACAAATTGTGAAGAAATAGATCAAAAATTAAACAGAATATTAATCATCAAACAATTTTTACTACATTCTTGGCGAAGGTAATGGCAAAGTCTTGACCCACCCACGCCGACAAAAAACGTGTTTTCGGTTCTATTTGTTCCTGTACTTTTTGGCATGTAGGAAGCTTAGCTGAAGAGTTAGAATAGCTTTTTAAAGAAGCCACCAAAAATTACCACAATTTCCAAACGTTTACCAACGAAAGAAAACTAGAACCCTGTTAACTTCTCAAAACCCACTCATTACAAAAAAAATTGAGACACTTCGTATTCCACTGTTTCAAAAAAGGTCAAACACAAAAAGCGTAGATTGTATTCCGTCGTAATTCTTAGAATAGCCATTTGCTCCAATTTCCAACATTGTTAACCCGCCTTAATTGTACAGTATACCCTTTCTATGTATTGTTTCATGTTGCAATAAGACCTCGGGCAATAACTTGCAAATAAAACATTATATTAATATGATTATCATAATTGATTCCTGCTTTGAAACTCAAGATGAGCATTGTGCCAGACATATCAGAATTTTCAATCGTCGGTGTTCATTTCCAAAATGACATGCCGTATACGTCATTGCTATACCAATCATCAGCAAACAAACGTACATTTGTAACACTGCACTAAAACTGGCATTTGCCGATTCCGACAAATTACACATAAAATGGTAGCATTTAACATTTTATGTTATAGGAAACCATTATGAGATTACCTGGTATTTGCAGCTATTATTTAGGCAACCGTTCACAGAGGTATCCATGGGAACTGATAACGTTATGGCGTAAGTAACATCTAGAGTTATACATTTGCATGTAGGGATCACTCCACAAAAAGCGGGATTTACATCCGGTAATTCTATACTGTTCATTGACTAAAGCAAGTGTTACCAGATTTACCTGGTATTTAGCGCCGACGTCATTGGTAAATCCCATAGTTCGTGTAATGAAAGGAAAACTAAGGACAGCACTCACTCCGTCTCTCATAACGACACCTTTTTATTATCATTATTATCATTATTACTACTCTCTCTTCGCAGCCAGGGGCTGAATAGCGAGGAGTAAGGTAGGAGCCTTCCCTGCAATAAAGATTCGCAGCCCGATAACAACTTTCACCACCTGTAGGCAAATTTAAAGTTGTAGAGAAAATAGAAAGCGAAAATCAAATCTGTGCATCTGTGCAAAGGAGCGCCACAAGGCACGTAATTCTTTTCTGCCCATAGGCCTAAGGGGGTATCCCTGTGGTGTAGTGGTCTGCGCTCCTGTCTCTCACCACATCTGGTTCAAATTACTTGTACCAGAAGGACTGGGGTTCAAGCTCCAGGTAGGACACCTCTGGACAAGAGGCGTATTGAGTCATACCAAAGACTTTATAAAAATGGTACATACTTCTGAAACAGTATGGAAGTTAAACACACTCCACTTCCAGTGGACTAGCCTCCTGCTGCAGTGATTGCACCACAGTGTGGCCCAGGGCTATGGAACGGAGATGGGCACCGCCCTAATGATGGTGTGGGAGGATTTTAACTTTAAAACTTAACCATAGGCCTAAGAGCCTATCCGACAGATGTCGGCAGCCCATCTTACGTCTGACTACGGTAACAGGTTTCCTCACGCCTACACGGACAAAATATAATGAACTATGGCGATAGAAGCTAGGCTTTCTTCGTTTGTATGACGAGCAACCCTCTAGCTCCCCCCATGGCGAAACTATATAGCAAATTTTGCCCACTAAAATCTGCTAGGATGTTTCAATTTGTCCGCCAATGTGCTTTTTTGATCTTTCAATAACTAATATAGTGTCGCTTATGTACAAGTGACGGTACTTTTGATTTGCTTAGCATTTTCCCACATGCAACCTCGACTTTTTTCAGTTACTTTCTTTATAAATATAGCAATCTAGTCTTTAGACAACATATTGTTATTGTTATTGGGTCGGACGAATACCTCTCTTCGCAGCCTGGGGCTGAATTGCGAGGAGCGCACAATTGGCGTGGCTAGATCCAAAGAGTCTGGAGCGGCTGCCATTCGGCGCGCAGGTGACCTCAATACGACAAATGCCCATGTGCAACCCTGGCATATAAATGCTGAACCAGCTAATAAGATATCGCAGATATTGAATTGTCACATCAGTAAACAACTACTAAACTGATTTCATTTAATAGAAATCACAATGACGACAACGTCTGTTTGGTATAAACGAACATGTGCTTCTACCTGCATTCACGCTGATGCATGCTCATAAGCACAATGAGTCAATTCGTTTGCGTTTCAAAACGCGTGCAGAAATTTAATTGCATGGAAAACTCAGACTGTCTGATGGCACGACACGTGAAATGTACAAACGATTTATCTGGATGCCTGAAATTCTCAAAAGATAATTACTTTGCTGCATGTGGACGAGTTTGTAGGCCAAGGAGTCGGTGATTATGTCCATTTTAAGTGTCCGACGACTAGGAAACTGTCAAAGCAAATGGCTTCACGCAGTCTGAACAGATGCACATGTGTTTGTGCTCATCATGAGAAAGTTATTCTGTGCCACGCACGTATCTTCTTGTCACACGCGTACCCTACATTTGAGGTTATTAAAGATACGAATTATGGAGAACAGCTTCTATAAATTCTCCTAGCTTTCGAATGATTTACAAAAATCCGTTTTACTACTAAAATCAACCAACCCACTTATGATTCAAAACGTGGGTCAGTTAATTTTCCACTGTCTTCAAAAAAGAAGTCAAACCCAACCATAGTTAACATATAACTTTCACAGTAGACTAGATAACTATTTCGATGTCCATGTATTCTCTTGTTTATCTGCAATTAGCCTTTGGGCATGAACTTGCAATAAATATATTTTACTAATCATATGGCTGACCATGTTAATCCTAATCAGAGATTGGTGGGAAAAATGTGACTTCCTTGCTATTATTATTCCCCGTTTTCTTAACGCACTCCCCACCACCACTTACTGAATGAAAACGGGGCATGTAACAATTTTCCCTAACCTTTTCGTGGAGAGTACACCAGCTAGCTTCAGAACAATTATTACAGTAAACAACCTACCAGTCTTACCCAAAGACACTTTAGGCTGTTACGCGTACGACGTTTTACTTTCTGGTGTCTTTTTTGTTTGTTTGTATTTCAAACCCGGTAAACCGCATGAAGGCGTAACACACCAGGTTTGTACTGAAGAGTACAAGCTACATATCCGGACGGATTTATATGATCCACACACACCGGGGAGGACCCCGTACTCTTTTCGATAAGTACGTTGAGTTCTTTAACGTGCTCGAGGTGTGGCTCTCCTCAAACACGGGGCCTCCATTTAACGTCCTATCCGAGGGACGTTCCTAACTGAAGCTAGGTACTCATTTTCAACTGAGCGAAGTGAGAGAAGGCGTGTAAAGTGCCTTTCCCAAGGGCACAACGTCAACAGGACAAATCAGGGAACCCCGGATTCGAACTCAGCACGTATGGGTTCTGGGGCAAAACACCCTGCCACTGCGCCACCGCGACACCACAAAAATGTAAAATGTATAATGATCAGGGCCACAGCAAACGGCTTGACCCAAATTCTCAAGCAATATACAATAAACGAGTTCTCCCCACAGTAATTGCATTTAATACTCTAACTGATATCATCATCCGTTTCCATGTTGCTCACAATTGAATTTGGACGGGAACATAAAACCCTTCAAACAAGTTGCTAAGAGAGCTAAAAATCTAATCATTCTGTGTTCTCATCAAAATCTACGCGCATACTAAATCGCAAGGTTATACAGCAAGGCCTAATTGAGTTATCGTGATAAACCATCACACACGAACACAGACAAAAACATTCCCTCCATTTTTCATGGAAGTAACATGTCAAATCATTTCAACTATGATTATTGGGTACAGCCAAGAAAGTCAACGCGATAAGGGTAAACGCGAGCTGAATCCATCCAAAGTTTGAAAGTATCTTAGCGTAAAACTAATCCATATGCAATCTTTCTGTCGATGTCTTTCTCTGCCCTGCCCAAATGCTGAGGGCAACGATCGAAGGCGTAAAGATTGTCGTCTTTGAATTCAAACTAACTTTCGATTAACGTCTTAACTTCGGGGATTTGTACAGGGTGCTTACCTTGTAGTTCTATGAAAATGATTACCCCTATGATCTGTAAGACTTAGACTTTAGTTATCAGTTACTAAACCCATTTCGCTTAGTAGAAACCACAATGACGACAACGGTTGTTTGATATAGACGAACATGTGCTTCTCCCTAAATTCACGCTGATGCATGCTCATAAGCACAATGAATGAATTAGTTTGAGTTTCTAAAAGCGTGCAGAAATTTAATGTCATGGAAAACTCAGAACTTCTGGTGGCACGACACGTGAAATGTACAAACGATTTTAGCTGGATGCCGGAACCTCAATATGTCCAAGATAATTAATTTGTTGCATGCGGACGCGTTTGTAGGCCAAGGGGCCAGTGATTATGTCCATTTTAAGACTCCAATGACAAAGAGACTGGGAAATCAGATGACTTCGAACAGTCTGAACAGATGCAAATGTATCTGTGCTCAACATGAGAAAGTAATGCTGTGCCACGTATCTGTGTCACACGCGTACCCTACAATTGAGGTTATTAAAAATACTATCTATGGAGAACAGCTTCCATAGATTCTCATAGCTTCTTGTCTCCATGCATTTCAATAATTTACGAAAATCCATCTTACTACTAAAATCAACCAACCGATCTATGGAGAACAGCTTCCATAGATTCAAAACGTGGGTCCGTTCATTTTCCACTGTCTTCAAAAAAGAAGTCAAACCCAACCATAGTCAACAATAATTAACATAGAACTTCCACAGTAGACTAGATAACTATTTCGATTTTCATGTATCTCCATGTACTTGTTTGTCTACAATTAGCCTTTGGGTATGAACTTGCAATGAATATATTTTATTAATCATATGGCTGACCGGGTTAATCCGAATCAGAGTTTGATTGGAAAAATTTTGACTTCCTTGGTATTATATGCCCTGTTTTCTTAATGCAGTCCCCACCACCACTTGCGGAAAGATAACGGGGCATGTAACAATTTTCCCCACCGACCTCTTTTTGGAGAGTACACCAGCTAGCTTTAGAACAATTATGACAGTAAACAACCTACCAGTCTCACCCAAAGACGCTTTACTCCGTTAAGCGTACGACGTTTTACTTTCTGGTGTCTTGTTTTGTTTGTTTGTATTGCATACCTGGTAAACCGCATGAAGGCGTAACACACCAGGTTTGTACTGAAGAGTACAAGCTGCATATTCAGACAGATTTGTATGATCCACACACACCGGTAAGGACCGCTACTCTTTTCGATAAGTACGTTGGGTTCTTTAACGAGCTCGAGGTGTGGCTCTCCTCAAACACGGGACCTCCATTTAACGTCCTATCCGAGGGACGTTCCTAACTGAAGCTAGGTACTCATTTTCCCTTGAGTGAAGTGAGGAAAGTCGTGTGAAGTGCCTTTCCCAAGGGCACAACGTCAACGGGACAAAAAAGGGAACCCCGGATTCGAACTCAGCAACTATGGGTTCTGGGGCAAAACACCCTTCCACTGCGCCACCGCGACACCACAAAAATGTATAATGTATAATGATCAGGGCCACAGCAAACGGCTTGACCCAAATTCTCAAGCAATATACAATAAACGAGTTCTCCCCACAGTAATTGCATTTAATACTCTAACTGATATCATCATCCGTTTCCGTGTTGCTCACAATTAAATTTGGACGGGAACATAAAACCCTTCAAACAAGTTGCTAAGAGAGCTAAAAATCTAATCATTCTGTGTTCTCATCAAAATCTACGCGCATACTAAATCGCAAGGTTATACAGCATGGCCTACTTGAGTTATCGTGATAAACCATCACACACGAACACAGACAAAAACATTCCCTCCATTTTTCATGGAAGTAACATGTCAAATCATTTCAACTATGATTATTGGGTACAGCCAAGAAAGTCAACGCGATAAGGGTAAACGCGAACTGAATCCATGGCCATCCAAAGCCTTTGAAAGTATCTTAGCGTAAAACTAATCCATATGCAATCTTTCTGTCGATGTCTTTCTCTGCCCTGCCAAAATGCCGAGGGCAACGATCGAAGGCGTAAAGATTTTCGTCTTTGAATCCAAACTTACTTTCGATTAACGTCTTAACTTCGCGGAATCTTACAGGGTGCTTACGTCTTAGCTTTGTGAAAATGACTACCCCCCTGATCTGTAAGACTTTGCATGCATACTTTGATAGTGATAGGTGGAAGAGTACCAAGCTAGCTAGATATTGCGCCAACGTCAATACATTTCCAAGTGACCCGCAAGAACTAAATGCCAGTTGCGCTTATCTCTAGAATGACCTGATACAACAATAACATAGCAGACAAATGCAATCCTCTAAGCCCATTCGATAAAATCAACATCGTGTCCCAAATTCACGTACCAAATTCGAAGCCTGAAATATTACTGTGTCACACTTGGTAACAAGTAAAATGCAAATCCTCTGAGTCTATTTCATGTTATGCCTTTTTATATTTACGCGCACAGAAATAAAGCATTATTCTGCTGCCCTTTCCATAGATACGTATTAGTCACATTCGGCATAGAACAGTACAAAAATATATTTCTCAGGGGTTAAAAATATGTAAACATCTCAAGCAGAAGTCAGTGCATCTGGTTCTAGATGTTTTCTTTTTGAAGAGGTTTACACGTACGAAAAACAAAGATAACACGACAACGAGCTATCTAGCTTTCTCTCATCACCATAAAGAAGAAAACCGGTAACAAATCTATTGTTTTACAGTACCTGTCTATCTTGAAGATCTTTTTCTGGGTCCCGACGGAACCTTGTTCGCAGTCACCGTCCAAAAGAGCTGTTTGCATCCAAACTCTCTTCTCCTCTGCACTGAAACGGCTGCAGCTCGCCAACTGCCGATCTCCGCTCGGTAGACACATTTATCTCTGACAGATCCACCGGGGCTTCCTGATTGGTCGGCATGATGTAGGACATTGATGACGTTACAGGATCGAGGCGTCTGATTGGTCGGCACCATGTGGAGCATTGATGACGTTGTATAGGATATTGGCGCGTGTCTTGGAGCGTGATGATGTTGCTAGGGTTAACCATCATAATAAAAGTGTAGTGATAACACAACGACTGGGATGATAATTGCTGGCAAAACAAGCACTTAAGTACAGCAATCGGTATTGGCAATGACTTGCATTAAGAGATAAGGCAATGGACTGATAGCCTTGGTACCATCCTCCGTAGGAGCTGCTGGCTTCATCCATGCTCAGCAAGCGAAAACATTGAGCCAGCGGTTACTACGGAAGATGATACCCAGAGTACTGAACTAAAGACAGGCAATCTACATTACGTGGCTCTAACATTTCACCCATCTAATTTTCACACAATGAACCAACAAGATTGGTTCGAGATTGAGTGTCTTAAGTACCCAGCTTTAGTGCATCTTCGTGAGAACATTGAACATCCTTGATGCACGCTTATCTGCTATCCTGATATTACTGTGCCTGGATGAATGATATAAGCTGGCATTATTAGTGATGTCCAATTCTTGTTAATGCTTAAACCGTACATTTGAAAGTTCATCGTTTTGCCCAGCTTGCCGCTTTATGGGTTCTTGGAGTGGATGATTTGTAGAAAATACAGCAGTTTGTTTAAATGGTCAGTAAGGAAGTGGACATCATCCCTTATGTGCACATTTGTTCAGCTATCTGTAAATTTGGTAGCCTGGAAACCATACCCTCGGTGGCTCCCCGATATCTCTACGGCGCTGTGAGTGACCCCCGCCCGCCCAGACAGCTTAGCCCGCTCGGGGTGTTTGTTTACGGCCTTGGATCAAATTAGCTCGAAAGTAGGGTGGCAGCGAAAGTAGGGTGGTAGCCGAAGAAGAAAGGCTATCAGAAACGGCTCAATAAAGCAGACTGGGCCCGGTAAAACACCCCTAAGCTGACCCCTAGAGACTTGGACAAGGCTATAAATCTGGAGGAGTGGGCGTATTTTTTTAACGAAAGCCATCTGAAGTTTCCTCTATTTTTCATAGAATACATTCCTTGTGAATGAACCTTTCTCAAAAATATATAGTTGTTTTTCAGTTTATGATCTTGGGTGAATAGAAGGTCAGAATGTTATGCGTTTTTTCTCATTCGGTATACGTACCTAATATGGTACTGACCTTGTACCAAAGTGGCTTCGGATGAGTAGCTATTACTTATTTATCAAGCCATGAAATAACAATAAATGTTGCACGTTTAATATATGGTCGGTGGTGGCAAGCCGTAATTATTAGACTTGGTTCAATTTCAAGTCAAGAGTTCATGGGTGGCATTAGGTCTGACTCCTTGGCGTAAGTTCCTTTTATATATATATATATATATATATATATATATATATATAGAGAGAGAGAGAGAGAGAGAGAGAGAGAGAGAGAGAGAGAGAGAAAGAAAGAAAGAGACGGAGAGAGAGGGAGAGAAAGGGAGGAAGAAAGAAAGATAGAGAGAGAAAGTGAGAGAGAAAGAGAGAGAGAAAGAGAGAGAGAGAGAGAGAGAGAGGGATTTTAAACGTTTGGTGTTGATGACAGATCTGATATCTTTGTATTTTTCTAATATTTTTCCAGCCCATGCTTCAAGACGTACATCAAATTGCGTTATGCCAAAATTGCCAGCCGTTTTAGATGAAAGATGTCGGTAATATTTGAGTAGATTGTCTACTTACAACCGGAGACCGGCAGCGGATGTCGGCTGTTTTCTAAATTATATCTAATATCAATCATTGGTTCAGGTATGATCATAACAGAGACGTGAGTGGGGTTATAACGTATTATTTGTATCCCATATCTTACGAATGTGTTGCTGTGAGAAAGCGTAATCTACAGGCCGGGTGTAGTGCCTAAATTAAGGTTTCATTCATGAGTTTTTTCGCCAGATAGGCTTACATGTTGTGGTAAGTGATACGTGGGCGCTTTCTATGGGCGCGTTCGTAATGAAGCTATAGGAAGTACACCAATGTCATTCATTCTATGTTGAGAATATTTACTATACATCATGCAAAAAAATTGCCAACAACTTCACTACATACAATCTCTGTTTATAGCAATTACAAATTGCACTTAGCTACGCCCAAAAAATGCACTTTCAAGCTGTAAGCGCTTGACCGCATCACTCAAAATGCAGGGCTGTGCACGTCTGACCTCGCCCGCGGCTGCCAAAATTTTCCTGCTAATTTCTTCAGTAACAAACAAGCTTTCATCAGTTTGACACTTGATATCAGTTGGGCTGGCTAAAATGTAACTTTCAACCGATATAAACACACGTTCATGCAGCCGTTAATTTTTTGGGGTACGGACTCTTTTGTATACACACGGAGAAACACAGGGAGGAGACCTTAACAAGACAGTGCTACTGGCTAGGGAGACGTTAGTTTATCTTAATCGTTCTCATCTCATCTGCAAGTCGGCGTCACGTTGGCGAAACCGTTAGGGTGTTTGAATCCCCTGACATGCAACCGGTATCATGTCCTTGAAAAATGACATTTTGCACTCCACCCAGGTGTAAAAATGGGTACCGGACTTCGGTTGGGAGGTGAAAGGCGGTGGAAAGAGGGGTGTGGGCATTGCCTTTCAATATCGTGTATACGTGGCATCGTTCGGCGTAATGGATAGAACATTCGACTCGAGTCAAACAAGGAGACCCGAGTTCGAACCCGGGCTGCCCCCAGACATGTCTGGACATGCGCTCCGACGTTGTGCCCTTGAGAAAGGCACTTAACACGACTTTCCTCACTTTCTCACCGGTGTAAATGAGTAGCTCATCTAGCCTAGGGTTAGGGACGTTCCTCGGATAGGACGTTAAATGGAGGTCCCGTGTTTGGGAAGAGCCACTCCCCGCGCACGTAAAAGAACCCACCATACCTTTCGAAAAAGAGTAGGGGCATGCCCCGGTGTGCGATGCTCCGAAACCTACAGTCCCATGACCAAGGGGTTCGCCCTTAGTAATAGCCTCCGGCTAGTTGGGCAACCCTGGCATGTACATGCTGAACCAATAAACAAATAAGTAAATAGATATCGTGCAACAGACACAGTGCCCTCAGATACGGACTCAGAAAAGGCTATGCCCTTAACTTTACCATATCTGCAAACGGATAGTTGAATAGATGTATTCAAAAAGAAGTAAGGAAGAAAACTTCTATTCTAAGTACTCTACTTATCGATATACAGTTTAAAACGTACTGCCTGAGAACTATAAAAAATAAAACGATCAGAAAATAAACCTTCACAGATCAACTTCGAGAAGATTGCTAAGAAAAAAAATAAAAGAAACAACCATCATTCTCTGTGCGAAGAGTTTCCTACATAAAATTCAACAGTCGACTGTGAAAAACTTGATTCCTTCCCTCTTCGGATGATGGAACGAATTTTAAATTACAACTCCTTTTAGTGTCCATAATGTACCGGTTAATATGTCTAACACGTCGCAGTGCCTTTAAGAAGGCCGAGCGATACGTTGAACTAATTCAGAAATAGATAGTAAGAGCGTCATTGACGTCATTGGCGGCATGGTCCCTCAATACCGTGCATTGTGCGTCTTCAGGAAACGAAGACTTACAACGGTAGTTCGTAGCAACATGTACGTAGACGTTCTTGCAACATCCTTCAGACGAGACGCATTACCAACTAATGGACATAAGTTGTCCATCATTCCTTTTCGGTCTTACTTTTGGTTTTTAGCACTAGTCGTAGAATTCATCATATTTAGGATCTTCTGCTCTACTGTGAACCCCCAATTATCATTATTAGTGACGTACTTCTTCTTGAAGGCAACCAAAGCAATATTAGGGCCAAAAAATGGAGAGAAATGACTAAATAAATTGACTTTCAAAATCCAATTTTCAGGCCCTAATATTGCTTGGGCTGCCTTTAAGAAATGGTGCTCACATGATGGGTCACCGTATACGTAATGAGTATACTTGTACGTAGTATCGGTCTATATACACTAGGCGCGTGGAACTAAAACATCACCATGTAGCTTTTTTGTCCCACTTTTGAACACTTTTGATAAGAAATCCGCACGCAAATGTGGTAAACAGTGGCATTGAATGTCAATTTCATAAAGATGACACCAACTAAAATATTTCCAGTTTTCAAGCCTCATAAAATTCTCTCGGTGCCTTTAAGAAATACTGCTCATTTAATGGGTCACCGTATACGTAATGAGTATACTTGTACGTAGTTTCATCGACTTCAAATCAGTCCGAAGTAGTTATTATAATGTCCTTTTGGTCTCTGTTAGTTTAACTTTCTGTCAAATAATAAAGTGGGTTGATGAGACGAATTTTCATTGAAAGACACATCTTGACCAAGATAAACTACCGGACGGGTTCCCTCTTGTGTGAAGTGGATGTGGATGTCTGTATCTGTATCTGTATCTATAGTATATAGCGGGTACAACCGCCATTAGGCGTAACACACCTGCTTCGCAGGCACGCGGCGCGGCAGCAGCTGGTCATATTACACCGTACGGTCTGTTACATCTAGTCTTTGCATATCTGACTGTAACCGTTCTTTAAAGCTACTTAGTGAAGATGCTCCTACAGTACTTGATGACAACGAGTTCCATTCTACTATGGTTCTCGAAAAATACGAATTTTTGAACACATCAATCCTTGGCTGATAACTCTGGTACTTAAAATCCTGACTATTTCTAGTCCTCTTCTGAGCTGGCATTAGATACCTATCATCGCCCACAAGTTTATTAGTCATTTTGTACATCATGCAAAGTCTGGACGTTGTCCTTCTGTTTTCAAGTGGCATCCATTGCAGATCTTCTTTCATTTTGGTGACACTAGCACCCCTGTCATAGTTGTTCGTGCAGAATCTGGCAGCTTGGTTCTGCACCCTCTCCAGTTTATCTTTGTCCTTCTTTGTGTATGGATCCCAAACTGTCGCAGCATGTCGTGGGTAGAAATGGTACTACCGAGGATGGAGTGGAAGATTGAACGAAAGATAAACATGTTGACATTAGAAGTTCGTTTGTAACATTCGGTACTACCGAGGATGGACTTCGAGTGGAAAATTGAACGAAAGATAAACATGTTGACATTAGAACTTCTTCCGTAGCATTCTCATCGTGCGGCGGACGAGAAAACCTTTCGGCTGCTGGACCAATTACCTAGTACGGGAATTAGTCTACGTTATTAGGCTGAAGCGCTTTGACATTTTGCGTGCAATGAATTTCATCCTTCGGGTTTGCTTGCTGGAATAGATAGCAAACTTTCTTTCTCTTCGGTTTGGAAGAAAAAGTAAAGGCACACAGCTACACGTCTTGGTAGAAATTCATTTTTATAATCTAATGAAACCTTCTCGGATGGACTAATTACTTTGTACGGGAATTGGTCTTCTTTTTGACATTTGCGTGCAATGGATATTAGCCTTCGGGCTTGCTTGATGGAATAGAGTGATGATTTTGACGGCAAAATATCTTCCTCTTGGGTTTGGAAGAAGAAGAAAATAAAAGACATCTGGCTACAAGTCTTTGTAACTATTTACTTCTATAATTTTAATCATGAAATCAAATGTTTACTTAAATCTGAAGTACAAAGGCGTGCTGCGAACGATATAACATTTCTTGCACGTCTCTTTCAATTCCAGTCGCCGGCATCTTTCCAAATTACCAATGATCAGCAAACTAAGCACTACGCCTATTTTGTTTACTTACACATAATATTCATAGTTTGGCAACTACTCAACCAGAATGATGATGAAAATATCAAAATAGATGCAAGCACTTTCAAATGTTTGACACGTCAGCGAAATCAGTTTGAGGTGCTACGACTACGGTTGTGAGAACACCATCTAATTTGCTTAATGCTCTGAGTAGTTTGTTTTGGGCACTTGCAAGAACAATTGTGACATCAACAATTCATGTAAAATCACCAGGAATAACAAAAACATTGAATTTTTCGAGTTTATTGTATCAGAAGTAGCTAACCTGAAAACTGTGATTGTCGCTACGTATCCGTACGTTTATTGCTTCCGTCTATTTTCGAGCACATCGTTTGATTAATTTTTCATGTTTCGTAAGTCCGTTCTATACTTTGTGTGTTCTATAGTCTGTTTGATATTTTTGGTTCACAGGATTACTTTTACGGTAGAATATGCCCAAGGATATGCACAGAATAAGTACACTGCAAATGCATTTAAGTTCGCATGGGTTTAATTTCGGAAGAAAATGTAGTTTTAAGTTCGCGTTTGAGAAAATAGTAGACATGAGGGTATGTAGGAGATAAAAAAATCGCGGTAGTTTTAAGTTCGCGGCAAAGCTTACCGCGAAAACCGCGAACATAATACCACCGCAAACATTCCTGCATTTACAGTATGTTTGCCCTCCTTAGTATACATTGCATGCAGGTTTGAACTAACATCACTCACTAATTGCATGTACAGATCAAAGATTGAATGCCGCGCAATGACGTCCGCTTGGGTGGCACCCAAGGGCTGCTGCTATGTGTTTAAAGACACCCCATCCATGCATCAATTACTGGGGCTTTAACTGTTTCACTGCTCAGAAATTATGAATTCAAGGTTTACAAGTCTGGTAATCACAGCTTATACGACCACTTCTTACTCCTACGTGGAAGGTCGTGGCCTTCTAAAAGGAGTCGCAAATCAGATGCTGAAGTAATAGCAAGCGTCGTTAACCAGAACGGCGTCCGGAGATTGGTTTTTAGCGAGTACGTCTCAATCCTGATGCACAGACAAACAGAAATAGACGTTACTATCTTCATTGTCACGTAAAAGCGATTCTAAACAGCACGTTCGTTGAGCAGGTACAGATATGTCGTTGATGCCCTCGTGGCAATTGCTGCCATACGGTAGTTCTTCTTTACTTCTAGGTACTTTCACAAGTCACCTTTAGTAATTTACACAGCAATGGAGTCAATTCTTCACGCCGAAAACGACTTAGCTAATGTCGTAACCCATTTTGCAAACTGCAAGTAGAGGCAAGAGACTGATGAAGTTGTTCTGTCGAGTTACATTTTCACGCAAAACTGACATCTTAGTCACGTACAGGTTAGCGCCAAGGCAAGAAGAAGCTATCTCATTCCAGACTATGATTACAGCACTCCATCTGACATTGAATTGACCATTTATCAAACAAAGATGGAGGCTTGACCCCTCGTTTGTCATGTTTGCTACATGTTCTATCAAGGACGACCTTGCTAAAAGTAAAATTACCACGGCGTGATTTGTGACCGTTGGCTTCAGTCGTGTTAGTGCATGCATCGCTCAGCTTTAAGTCGAAATAACGAATTGCTTTCAACTAATGATTCCTTAGAAGATGTGGCCTGAATCCTGAGAGCTTGACCTGTGTTGAGACCCATGCATTTATACGCAGGTATGACCGGTGATCACTCATAATGACTTAAAAGATAAAGATGACAGGTTGTTTGAAGCTATCTACGTCTATCATAACAACTCCTGTCTGGACTACCAGGCGTTCCGCTGATAATTACTGGATAAATGTGCGTCTGTTCCTTGACTTTGACATTTAATAATCGATAAAACAGCGTGTATCTCAAAAGAGCTAGACATGAAATTGGAAAAGGCTAAGAGATAAAGATTGATGTATTTTTCATGGATAAGCTGTGGCGCCCATGGATAAGTATATCGGGAATTCAAATCCCATCCTTATAATAAGAGTTTTAAACGACCGTGTGAACATATACAAGACGCTGGTATACGTATCAGTGCTAAGATGGGGCATTACTATTCTGAAAGTAGAGATTTAGTTCGAGAGTGCTCGGAGTGGAGGGGAAGAAATGTTTACAATCGTGGCCACTCTTAGCTTTCTAGATCGAAACCTTTGCTTGGAGGATAGGAATAACAAACTACGTTTAACTAGAAGCGGGGGTGTCCCTGTGGTGTAGTGGTCTGCGCTTCTGTTACATACCACATCTGGTTCTGATTATTTGGAACGAGAAGGTCTGAGTTCAACTCCCGGGTGGGACACCTCTTGACAAGAGGCGCATTAAGTCATACCAAAGACTTTATAAAAATGGCACATACTTCTGAAACAGTATAGAAGTTAAACACACTCCACTGCCAGTAGACTAGCCCCCTGCTGCAGTGATTGCATCACAGTATGGCCCAGGGCTATGAAACAGAGATGGGCACCGCCCTATACACCTTATGGTGTGGGAGGATTTTAACTTTTAACTTAACTAGAAGCTGCCACCAAAAGTGGAATTTGCCAATGATGCCAAATTTAAGATAAATCTGGTAATGGTTGTTTTTGGCAATGACCGGAGCCATAAGGGATTTACTGGATGTATCTATAGCCATGTTTTTTGTAGATTGAGCCAAGCATACATAAGTTAAGTCCAACTCAGGGTGCTATTCCCGCTGTTGCATGATAATGCGCCATTTATATGTCTGGCTAGATAACTCTGATAATACTTGCTTAAAAAAAAAGGAATTGTTAAATGCAGCCATGACCAGGCATTTGTAGCTATTTATAAATCCTAGTTTTCGTGCAGTGAGAGTGACAAGAAAATCACTGGTGATGAATAGCTCAACGGATTGCATGGACAACGAACAATTTTTAAAAAAAATGTATGTGTTTTGGTGCCCCTCCATCATAATTTTACTTATTCATCATATTCCAATTATAAAAACAAAGAGTCGCATATAAACGAATCTAACTTTGAACAGTCGTTCAACAGTCGTTCGCGCAACACCATCTTCTGTAAACCTCTTCCCTCTCGAGAACACCACTGGAGTCATTCAGTCTCGTCAGAGTATGGGTCAGCACCAAGGGCATATACAATATATGGACAATTGATCAGATATACATGTACATGATTTGGGTGGCTTCAATAGAATACTTCTAATTTGTTTTTGTTTTGTTTTTATTTTATTTATTCGCATATGTAAAAAAATAGTGAAATAATTGGAAGTATAAAAGAACGTGTAGAAAGAGAAAAGAAGCCTGCAAGGCTTATAAAAACCTTCCTTCATTTAACTTAACAAATGTCGATTATAAAGTTATACAAATGTGATATGATGAACAACGAACAAAGGTATAACAAATGATTAAATGAACGTAAGGAACAAATATATAACGAAAAATCGAATACTGATAAAATTACAGATTAAACGTAAGAAATTTTCATCAACGAAGACCAGAAATATTACAGTACAATGATATAATTCTGAAAATTTCTGAAACAAGGACATTCATAATATAATATTTCTGTAAATGATGACCAGACCATTCCAAGAATTCACCCCATCAGTAGTAACAAAACACCCCATGGCCATGATACCGTACTTTTTAACATAACAGAATGACATATCATCTTTATCATCAGGAAATTAATTTCTCAGATGTTATCATAAGTCACCATTACGATCCATCAGTGTCCCACTTATAGGAATCACGGCGCTCAATCTTCCAACAGCCAATATCTTTCGCTGACCTTTCAAATCCTACGTATTCGTAATCTTAATTTGCAAAATGCATAGACAGAAGATAGAAAAACGGCGTGTTCACGGTGGTTTAAGTTTCACGTTTGAAACAAAAGTAGGGCTACAGTCATGGGTGGGCAGAAAGTTTCGCGGTGGCTTTAAGTTCACGCTGAAGAGATCACCGCGAACATAAAACCTACGCGAACTTATCTGCATTTATAGTATTCTGCATTTGAATATACGAACAGAGGATGACGCATTACAGTGGTTAATTTCAAGTTTAAATCACTACCTAGTCAGGCAGAGTCATCTATAATACATAACTCAATTAGAAGAGGGCGTTCAATGTATGGGTGCTTTCGGGGTGGAAAGCGGAAGAAGACGCAATAGAACGTACTTGAACGATTTGGGCTAACGTTGGATGTATAGCTATGCGTTCGGAACAAAGCACCCACGTAGGAAGAGGCAATTACTTTCGAAGATTGTTTCTAATGTCTCACTGAGCAGAACATTAAGCAGAAGAGATTGCTGATGGATCTACCTAAAAGAGGAAGCCTGCACTATAAAACCAACCAATAAATTCAGCTAACGTAAACTCCCAGACCTCAGTCTGCTTCTGAATGCCGTGGTGTTCACATCAGTGGAGCTGGTTAAGACAGTTTACCAAGTATTGAAGTTACTTCAGCACACGTTTCAAATGTAGAAAAGGAATAAAAGTATAGTTGCACATAAACAAGTCAGCTTTGTAGTACCTAACCAAGAATAGTATTATGAAGCAATGACAACACTGGCCTGCCATGCTCACTGGTAGAATGTCTTAGACATTGACTGTCAGTTACATATTACATGTACAATTCTACAGAGGCTGAGCCCCAGTCAGTAGACACCACAATTACACGCTCAAGGCATATTCTAGACACACAGCTATCAAAGCTAATTCAGCTCTGAGGAAAATATAGATACAATTCCAACTTTGAAAGGGTTGCTTTGACAGTTGAAAACACAATGATATGGTTTTCGGAAAGTTTCCTTCTAGTGGTAAAGTTAGTAATACGTATTGTATTGATTATGTAGCTTTGTTACACCTACATGTATCTGGGTTATTTTTCTATGTCTGACAATGTTTCCTTAAAAAAACTAGTGAGAAAAACACAGGATTTTTCAAAACTTGAGACGTCAGTTGATATGCAAATGATTTTCTGTCGTCTGCTCTGATCCCATTCTATTGTTCTTGGAGCCAGACGGGTAGAGATCCCATACAGAGGATAATCCATTTATGATGTTGGGATGAGGGTTGGAGTCAATTTAGCTACTAACTCCCTGACAGAAGATAGTTTTTGTAGGTGGACCCTGCGTCCTGATTTTTTGTCTTTAAGCCTCAAATGATACCGACAGAAAATATTGCTGATGTATTAACATCAAGACACCTTTAAAGGCTTTAAATAGATTTAGTTCCAGTTTTTCCTGTACTTTGTCACGTGAAATTTCCTCTCTCTACCCACTAATTACAGTAAATATAAATGTAGATGTTCTAATTTTTAAGACAGATGATCCACAGGACAAAACATAATTGTCGACCTGTCTCGCAGCGCTGTAAGTTGTCGATGGTCTTGGAAAAATTATATGAATATCTTTGCAATTATTCATTTTCCAAAGATGTTATCCATTTCCTTCAGTTCGGTTTTGTACATGGTGACTTAATCAATAAGTCTGTCTGCGTTATACTGTATTATTACATAGCCAGATGGCGTCGACCAATCAGAAGCCTCCATTGCCCATGTGTTATGACGCCATAACACACCCGTTCGACCGTTCCATTATGTAGAGGGGGAGGTTATCTTTTTGTTAACATTCGTATAATGTTCATTTGTTCCTGAAATGTTTACCATCTTAGAATAAATCAAATATTTTGTAAGCATATGACAAAACGGAATAAACCATTTCAATAGAATGAAATGAATTTCAATACTTCGCTCACTCTGCGGGTTTTTTCGGTGGTTATAGCACATGGCCGGGTGTTACCATATACACCTCGGGGCGGGTCATTAACCCTTAATTACACGCTTTTATACTCAGTTGGGTTAAGGCGGCCCAGGAAGTATTATTCTGTACATATATGATTATACTCTGTAACTATCGATAGCCTTGTCGCACCACGATGAAACTTCACACAATTTTAGAACTACTTAAAACACATTGAATAAAGGTGACTTAAGTTTTTCTACTGCTGGATTTTGGTTTAGAAATACACATTTTGGTTTAAAAAAACGTGTATTTTATGGATTTATGCGCGCAGGCGGTAACACCACCTTTCATCATAATATTTTGCAAGGAAAGAGCTAACCCCATACAAATTATTTTTGTCCGAGGCTATTTTGTTTAAAATGACGATTACATTGTTTTTTTGGGTCAGAAACATCAGAAACAGCTATTTTGGAGTCATGTTTTATTGAAAATTCGCCCCAGTTAGAAATAGGTAAAATCTATGCAAAATAGCCTCGGACAATTTTGATAAGAAAGGGATAATAAGTTACATTTGATTACTCAAAAGCTGAATTCTGTTGTTTTGAGCTGCGCGTAATTGCGTAAAAGTCATAACCCAAATCCCACACAAGCAGCTCGTTGTCTCCCGCGTAATCCAACACCTGTGACGTAACGGCCGTTCCATTCGAACACCATATCGAACATATAGAACCTCCCGTTCTATTTGGAATACCTCCGTCAAAACAGCGCTAGTAGGACTCGGCGCGGCTCATGCAACATTTGTGGAGGAGACAACTTCGAAATCATTTGATTGAAACATTTAGAATGTAATACAATCCAAATCCTGGCCTATAAAACAATTTTGTACTTATACGTACACCTGAGATGATATATATGATTGTGTTGTGTAACAGACCTTGCGCTCCCCGAAATGCTCCGTAGTGGAACATTTCGAACCGTGTTCGAGTTCGGCCGCGCCGCTGGCTAGGCACGCGGCCGAACTCGAACACGAATTTTCGAGCCTGGGCTGCCTTAACCCAACAGAGTAGGGAAATTGGTTAGTTATGTGTTTTGATGTTGTTCAAGGCGATTGACAAGGTATGACATTCCGGTTTAATTTTTAGATTGGAACAAATTGGACGGTCCTTTGTTGAACTGGATATACAGTAATTTATCTGAGAGAGCTCCAAGGGTCAAACCCCCATATGATGGGGAATAAAAGACGTTAAAATAGATATAGAGAGAGATAGAGAGAGATACATATGATTACATTGTTGATACTTTATTGTTATCACCGTTTTTATTCTCGGACTACAGCTTCTTACTCTAAATAGATTACTACATCCGGACTGCACGGAATCTGGGATTTACCAAACTTACCATGGGTATGTAAATTCCCGGTTAATGTTATATGTAACGTTTACCCACAAATACCACAAATTTACCCGGTAAAAATGTGCAAATATCAGGTAAATATTAGTATTGCAGTAAGTTACAGGCCGCTGCACAAGACTTAGATAACCTCCTACCCGTGGCTCTCTCTGGAAAAGAACCCAAGATATACTAGATAAGGACCACCTTTCAGTTTGAAATTGATTCGTCCCAACTATTTCATGGTATTTGCTGCCAAAAGAACTCGCATGATAATCTTCGTCATACTTTGTCTTTCTGTAGCAGACGCCGTATTCAACGTTTATATTCATTCCATATCATTGTAACTGGCATAAGACGGAAATACGTCATACTCATAGATTTGATTCTCCCTGTAATCACTGCATATCACAAAAATTACCATAATCTTAGACTTTCAAAACAGAAAAAATGCAGTATTAGTAAATCGTTTATTTTCATCATTGTAGAAGTTATTGGAATAAAATCGAGCTCTGTATCTGTATCTATATAGCCGGTATAACCACCATTTGGCGTAACACACCAGCCTCGCAGGCACGCGGCGCAGCAGCAGCTGGCTATATTACACCGAACGGTCTGTTACACAATATTTGCATGTCTGACTGTAAACGTTCTTTGAAGTTATTTAGTGAGGATGCTCCTACCGTACTTGATGACACCGAGTTCCATTCTACTGTGGTTCTCGGAAAATACGAATTTTTGAACACATCAAACCTTGGCTGATAACTCTGTACTGTACTGGTACTTGAAAGCATTACTATTTCTAGTCCTCCTCTGAGCTGGCATTAGATACCTATCAGTCGTTACATCCACAAGTTTATTAGTCATCTTGTACATCATGCAAAGTCTGGACGTTGTTGTTCTGTCTTCAAGTGACATCCATTGCAGATCTGCTTTCATTTTGGTGACACTAGCACCCCTGTCATAGTTGTTCGTGCAGAATCTGACAGCTTGGTTCTGCACCCTCTCCAGCTTAATCTTGATATCCGTTTCTTACGATATTCTATGTTTCAGAATTATTTCATAAAACTAATGCGCCCCCTTCGTTCCACCATTATGAATTTGGCCCCGGCCCCGGTTACACTTGTGCCCTTTTTGCCCGCCTTCGTACGGGCACCTGCGTTTTAGATAATAATACTTTTATCAGAGGAATATTAATGTTAGTGGCTCTCTAGATGTGGGTGTACTCGCCGACCTGTTATGTATTCTATGCTTTATTTTCCATGTTACAATCGTCAGAGACATATTAACCTTTTCGGCAAACTTGCAGACATGCTGGGTCATCTTATTAATATAAATGGTTTGTACAATGTTTAACTACGATAGGGATCACTGTCGATGCCCCCTGACTATAATTTTAAAACATTACTATGTACTCAATTACAGCTTTGCGTAGCAAAACCTTTGTTGGATCCGTTGGCATGTGTGGTGGCCGCCATCTTGAATTGTGACGTCAAAGGGTCGCCTTATCATTTTATAGGGATAGGGAGGGTTGTTTTTTTGGGGTCGCTAGCGGTCTCTCTATTTTTAAAAAATCGGCACGCAACTATCACACATTCAACTCGATTAAAAAAGAAATCAATACCAGTTCATATTTGTAAAAAGACCCCGTAATCGCTAAACTAACAAAGCAAACCTGAAGTATATGTAGCACAAATACTTAACTCTAGTTAACATTAAAGAGTCAAGGTGTCCCTACCCCTGTTTGACTGATAAGATGTACATATCCGTCAAACAGATATAGAAGTCTCAAACACTCAACTCCATGTAATTCATAACTCAGAGTTACATTAAAGAGACAAATGAAACTTCTTCTTTTTTTCTCACCTTACTCACACTTATCTGTTTTTGTTTTGTTTTGTTTTGTTAACTGCGATGGAATTGTGTTAATCTTTATCATTTCAGTATTGAGTTACGCTATGATTTAATATACAATTTTTATATGCAATTAATTATTATTTTGTTAGCGTTTTGCTATAATCATCATTGTCTGATTTGTTGTCATATTGCTATCACTTACTACTATTATCATGTTATGAATTGTTAGATTTTTGTTATTTTTTTGTTAAGTTAGATAGCGGATGACCTTGTACAAGCCATCATGGCTTTTTTATTCCCCCAGCACGAATATTTTTTGTCCTCTTCTATTATGTACTACAAACTGATTTTAATATGTGCAAATAAAAAAATCGTATTAATGAAAGCGCTTCTAGCTTTGTTTCAATCGCCAAGCAGATCTCTATGGGGGTTAAACACTATCCAACGGACAAACAGGCGGCTCCCGTGTGGATGTATTGAAGTTTCATTGAGAAGTGCTATCCTCCTTGAGGATGCACTCGATGTCCGGCCGAGAGGCCCACCGAGTAGACCAATTCATTTGGGGAAGGTTGGTATTGACCCTGCAGAATGTTACGGACAAACCCGTGTGGTGGGACCGGGATGGAGTCCCTCAGTGTATGTTTTGCCCCTGGAGAGATATGATTGGAGATAAGCTCCGTTAAACTGACATTAGATATGTTATGCTTGGATGCAAATTGGAAAAAGAGGCCCCACCAGGTAGTTGATTTTTCAGTCCTGACCCCTACGTATGCGTATACGTGACCCCGTGGGAAACCCTGCTCGGCTATTTTGGGGCACGGTCTGGACCCTGAATCATTTTAACTCGGATTTAAACGCGGGAGCCGGTAACACATTGACGAGGTGACCTAAGGATTAGGGTGATAGAGTTTCGGCGCAGCATGTTATCATGCTTTTCTATATTACTATTCTATATTATCATTGCTGTTTATTGCTAAGATTAGTGTATGTGTATTATGTGTGGCTATATTGAGTGCAGTGCCACACTTTCTCTGTCTTAAAGCAAGGGATAAATTTAAAAAAAATGTTTGAATGTGTTTTAAGCTTTATCTTGTCCGATCGCAAGGTGTGTCCACGTGTAGGCTACCTGGACATGCTAATTATTAGCGTCTCATATTTAGAGCGGTGAATGGCCTAAATAAAGTTCTTTGGCATATAAAGCGTTTATTGTTCTTTTGTGTACGAATCTGGGCCAAGCCTTCTGCTGTCGTCATATGGCTTTTGATATTGGCACGTTGTTAGGCTGTATGTCGTCCAATCAAGCCTCAGGTTATTTGAAGAGTCTTTATTGACCGCGCATCCTGTCCATAATGGACTTCGTCTTTTATTCCAATTAGTTGGATCCGGGAGACCCCCGGAAGGGTATCCTTGTTGGAGCTGCACCGTCTTTCGGAAGAGACGAAAAATGGGGGTCCCGTGTTCGAGGAGGTGCCTCGAGTGCGTTACAGCAGCCTCATTACTCAGATGGGTACCTACTGGCTGAAATAATAAACCTGGTGAATATTTCATTTCCATTGTGATAGCGATTCTTTGTTGCAGAGGTGTGCGATTGTTGTGTCTTACATACATGTACTGTGCATTTCTGTAGAGTACATCATTAGAGAGCAGATTTCTGCCTCGAGCGGTCCAGTAATGACAAGTTTGGACGATCGTTCTGGGCAAGATCTCTGAGGATTAAAAACCTTTGATGCTAGTACTTCTGACACATTGAGCACTCCAACTCCTTTCTGCAATGAAGGACAAGAAGTTCTGGAGAACAAACTTCACTTGCTGCACCTCGTAAGAGGAGGACCGATGATGATGATGGTGATGATGATGGTGATGATGATGATGATGATGGTGATGGTGATGATGATGAGCACACCAGGTTTTAAAGAAAAGTACTGAAAGTTAAGTGTTCTTTGCCTACCTGTCCTCAGGACAGATGGAAAATACAGAAAGTCCATTCACCACATGGCAGTACTCAACTCAATGCTTGGACTAAGTACTGGAGTGCATCAGGGTACTTTTTTTACACCAGGATGCTAGAACTGTGTTTAGATGACCTCCCATTTATAAATCTTACATGGCAAGACAATTCATTGATCTAAAGTGACATAAATCGAGGTTTAAATGTTTTGTCTTTTTAATGAATATTATATCTAAATTTACAGACTCTGATTATTATTTTCCTTTTCGAAATAAAGCCCCCATGAAGCATGTTCTATTGACACGATATGGGTTGAGTTTAATCGTTGTTCGTACAAAATATGTGCTTTTTATTATCGATCTATTACCATCCAGACGTTCTGGACTGAACAGTAGGTGAATGATTACATTGATATAACAATAGCATCCAGGTCGACAGCGATTATGTAAACTCAATGTTGGGACAAAGAAATTCACTGTAGTAGACTTTTTTTCCAGTATATCCACCCGCACCCATGTGAGATGTGCTGTTGTCATCTTTCATACGCAGCTGTTCCTCCATAGCTGTTATTTCCGTTTTCTCCGCATGCAATTTCCGTTAACATACTACAGGAAATTTGAACAAAATGTATACGGGAGTCATTAAGAAAACGTTGAACTCGGTAAAGTATAACACATGGGTATGATTTTGTGGCCCCATGTGTGAGGGAGCTTCAGCATAAGGCATAAGCCTTAACTCGCTCAGTGCAAGGCCGTAGGGGGGCACTCATCCAAGCACTGAACTAATTCTTACTATAGCAGCATCTCTTCACCCTAGGTCAGAAACATCAATGCTCGAGACAAGCATGACGTCACTGACCCATTAGAAGAAGCAGGGGTTACGAAGGCTGCTCGGTAAATTCCCTACCCTATTTAGGCCGGAATGTTTTGATCCACTCACACCGGGGCATGCCCCTGCTCTTTTTCGAAAGATGTGGTGGGTTCTTTTACGTGCTAAAGGCGTGGCTCTCCTCAAACACGGGACCTCCATTTAACGTCCTATCCGAGGGACGTCCCTAACCCTAGATGAGCTAGTAACTCATTTACACCTGGGTGAAGTGAGGAAAGTCGTGTTAACTGCCTTTCCCAAGGGCACAACGTCTGGCGCATGTCCAGACATGTTTTTGGGCACAACCTGGGATTTGACAGCCACGTGCTCTACCATTTGCGCCATACGAAGCCTTAATTGCAAATGTCAAACCTCTGCACGTAAAAGAACCAAACACATTTATCGAGCAGAGAAGGGGTGACCCGGTGTGCTTCGCCAAAAACGCGAGTCGTGTAAAGAAGCCATATTGCACTACCACTAGCTCCTTGAAAAAGCATAATACATCAATTTAATTGCTACATTGTCCAAAGTATATAAATAGTACGTCAATCTTATCTGATTGCTTGAATTGCGTGAATCTGATCTGATCGTGCAAAAACTTGAATGATGTTATTCATGTCTTTCAATGAAGACGATCACGACAACATGCGGCCATGGCACCTAATTATTTCTGAATAATACTAAGTACACACGTTTTAGAAACGTGTGTGACTTTAGCTATAGCATGCTCGAATCATTCAATTGACTGTGGCTTCGTAAGAAATACGCCCACTGACTTGTCCCGCGGCTTACTCCCCCACAGATACTGTCGGGTACATTTAAAATCACTAATGTCTGCTCCAAAAATACGTAATGACTAATCAGGCGGTCATTGTTATTTGTAAAACATGAAGTACTTTTGATCAGTTACATCAAATATGTAATAACAAGCATTAGAAGTAAAAACTCACCACTAAAAAACACTTTGCCCATTTCACGTAGGTAAACATGGCCGCCGCATCACGTATCCTCGGGACCTTTGCACTCGTTGCTTTTTTACCGTTCCAAGGTACAGAAGCCCTGTGCCCCGATGGTTGCGACTGTGAATCAGTGATTTTTCCGTTTGACGTGACTTGTATACAGTATTCTAGTTCGTATCATTGCAACATCTAATTATCATGGAAGCTCATCTGTGTTGGTAGTAATCATAATACAGTGCTAAAACTTTCTTCCAACACTAAGGTATTCATTGATCAAATTTTCGACGACCATTGTCGCCTTCTTCAGGATCAATAATGACCAATCACTGCCGAACGTTTAGCACTGTATTATGATTACAGCATCTAATCTATTTTGTATACTAGCCTTACATATACAATATTTCTTTACAAATTTTAGATCTTTGTTTAATTCAAGATCTACTGGCCTTTATGATGGTAACTGTTTTTTTATATATCTTTGAAGTGCTTACATTTTCTTGTCTGTTCCTATTACAGAATTCTAAACATCCAAAGCAATCCATCCACCTTGACTACATATCTGACCCTTAAGCCACCCTCTCACTGGACCCACAACTCGCTGGCGGCGTCTCTGCGGCCGATCGAATCGACAAAGCACTCGTATAAAAAACTCGAGCAATGTGCGTTCAAACTCACTCATCGAGGTCTTAGATTATCGAGAACTAATATCCCCAGGCTTTTGTCTTAGGGATTTTTTTTAAACGGCGGAAATGTTGAATTACGGGAGTTTGAGTGTAAAAAGATGTATTTTTCGACCTATTTTCAGTCATAAAAATAATTTGAATGAGAAAATAAATAAAAAATTCCTAAGACTAAAAGTTTATTATTATTGATATTGTTCAGAATATAGAGGATTGGGATTTTCAGTCACGTTTAGAACCGACTTATTTACACCATTTTGTTATTTCGTCCGTCGAACATCCTTTCTAAAACAGTCAACTTGGCCTATATCAGAAAATAGTCAGACAAAATAATGCAACATGAGTAAAATAGCAGGATCTGAGGTATACACATTGGCTAATTTCATTTCCAATTGGCGAGACACGTGCGAGAGATAGTTTGTCTAACTATCACGATCTTTTAGAAGATGTTACAGCTCCCCCGGGGACCGCGCGGGAGTCCCGGTAACCTGATACGCTCCCTTACAGTGGAAATTTTCCCATAGCAACGAACCATCGTGTCTAGACCTCTACGACGATGAGATTGATGATATCCCACCGATGCTTTCAAAGGTTTAGAGAATCTTAACGGTTTATATCTTGCAAATTCCCTTAAAGTGGACGGTATACTTAACGCCCAAGCCTTTGGCAACCTCCCGTTCCTACAATCTTTGGTTTGTGATGAGGGTTATTTGCAGTCTGTTCCCAGCGAGGCCCTAAACTGCCTAAAACTATCTAGACCTTCTTGACGCTGTCTTACGACAAGATTAAAAACGTCACCCCTGACTTTGGCAAATTCTAAAAAGCCTTTAGAGCAGTACATAAAATGCTAACAGCATCAGTATGGTCCCTACCAATATGCTCATGCACTATGCAAACTTGTCCCGTATTGATATGACCGCTAACTTAATCATACTAGTGTGGCGTCGCAGTGGCGTAGTGGCAGGGTGTTTGGCCCCAGAAACCAGAGATATCGGGTTCGAATCCGGGGTTCCATGATTTGTCTCGTCGACGTTGTGCCCTTGGGAAAGGCACTTTACACGACTTTCCCCACTTTACTCAGGTGAAATGAGTACCTAACTTCGGTTAGGGACGTTCCTTTGGATAGGACGTTAAATGGAGATCCGTGTTTGAGGAGAGCCACACCTCGAGCACGTTAAATAACCCACCGCACTTATCGAAAAGAGTAGGGTATCCTTCCCAGTGTGAGTGGTTCAAAACCCACAGTCCTCTAGCTGCACATGGGTTCGCCCTTATATTTGTAATAGCCTACGGCTAGTTGGGCAACCCTGGCATGTACATGCTGAGCAATGAATAAATACATCTATCTAGCAATACGTTCCCAAAAACCAAGTTAACCACTCGTGTACTGTAAAGTAACCGTATCAGCTTCATCGAAAATGGTGCTTTTGTTGGCCTGTCTAGTTTGAAAACGGTAAACTTGCCGACACTCAAACCAGTTTGCCTGGTAACATTTTCTCGGGCTTCAAAAGGGTGCGCTTAACGCCCCTTGACAACAACCTCTGGGCATGTGATTGTTTAATGAAGGTTTTCGCCCAATGGCTTAACATGCTAAGTCCCATGCTGGAGATTGAAGTCGAGTGCAGCTCTCCTTCCAAATACTTTGGTAAGAAGCTACGTGACTTGAGCGTTGATGAACTCATTTGTGACGACTGCAAACCACAAACGTCCACGCCAAAGATCGACCAATTCGGCGGGCAGGCACGAGGCACTGTGCATTATCAAGCGAAAATCCTTGCGCGAGTGAAGGTCTCTAAAGGTTCTCGAAAATTTTACTTGTTGTTATGTGGCCTAAGTCACAAGACTTGCGTGTGACTCTGGCCTCATGAATGGCCTCGCTGGGGCCATAACCCAGATACCGGCCCCACCAAATATGGTGTGATTGAAATCATTAACTAGTCTGACCCTTACCCTCTCTAGTCTCACCTGACTGACTTGTAAGCCAGTCTCTGCCAAGAAACAGTTGCAGACACAACATATCCCAAACTATCCGAAGAAAACATCACTTTCAAGGTAACCACTGGCTTTCTTTTTTATTATTATCCAGTAAAGCTGGTTACGCGTAGTCAATTTATGATATCTAAACAGGACATCGATTTGTCCTTACTGTATTATACTTTACAAATATTGATGTGTACATCCAAATTAGCTGTGTTGATAATGTTGAGTATAAGAACCAACTTGTGCTGTATCAAGATGGTAGGCCATGATATCATAGTACTGTCAGTAGTGTGTATATAGAATTTTGAAAAGGCATTTGAATCGTTGGCTACAGCATGTTGTACAGGGTAACAGGTGTAGAAATCCAGGTGTACGCCCCCTTAAGTAAACATCAAACAACCACGCGGTAGTCACGAAGCTAGGGGGGAATGGCCGTCCGTACGTTGAACCTTATCACTTGGCACGTTGCACATGATATGTGTACCTGATCTTAGTGTGCATGGAATACATTGATTAAGAGAATTCTATTTCACGCTTCTAGATTGAGCAATTTATCTTATTCTTGAGAAAGTAAAGTACATCTTAACTCCAATCCAACTATCTGGGAACAACCAGGATCCTACTGATACTTCCAATATCATAGATTTTAGAAATGGACTTTGTGATCATTGAGGCTGGTATAAAGTTTTAACTTGTTAATTGTGTGTTATAAAACGTATCTGTGCATGTATACAGGCACACCTGAAACTGTATCTACTGGTAGAATAAATGAATGAAATGAAACAGTGATCTTATCAATTAACGCCGTCATTACAAGGGTTAACAAATAGAATCTACTAATAAAAATAACACTCTGTCCATAGCTAGAGGCAAACATGGTCACCACGTGCGGCATCCGTGTGACCTTTGCACTTGTGACCTTTGTGCTGTTCCAATCTGCTGGGGCGCAGTGCCCGGATGGGTGCCTGTGTCAGCCTTCCACCACTCACCCCTTGGGAGTCACCTGTACTGGAGGAAAGTATGTGTTTATTTAAGATTGAAATTTGAATAATCTTTATAAAATATTCATCAAAATCATACTAGTATTCAGATGTTTGTTATAAAAATATTCATAATCTTAATCTATGTGAATTTAGTATCAGGAAGCCATATTTTTATTTTTGCATGACGTAAATCAGATCCATGAGAATAAAGTTTAATTAATCTCTCCATACTGTTATCAAGTACACGTACCTGGTTGATTAAGATTTATACATTTGTCATCTCTTACAAGTTTTCCCGCTGGAATAACGCGAGGATGTATAAATTAGACGGTTTTTCATGATGTCAAGAACCAACTGACAGATACTTTATCAATTATTTTTCAATTCCTTGCAGCATCTTGAACATTCCAAGCAATCTTCCCCCGAACATCACATCCCTCACTCTCACCAGTACCGGCATCACCGAGGTCCGAGCCACTGATCTGAAGGGCCTGAAAAGGTTAAGTCGACTCCTACTGCCAAGTAACAAGATATCAACCATCGAGTCGGGTGCCTTTGATGATCTCAGTCACCTTGAGTTCTTCGATATCTCTGGTAACGCTCTAACCGCGTTTCCTTCCGGCCTCTTTCAAAATAACCCTCTTCTCGTGCAGTTAAACGCAGGGTCAAATCAAATTCAAAATCTGTCAGAAGATGACCTAGGAGGGTTGACTCACATGGAGTTCTTAGACCTGAGCGATAACCAAATCTCTTCTGTAGGGGCAAAGGTGTTTCAAGACCTTGATAATCTTAACCGTCTTAGCCTGAGTGGTAACAATCTAACCGACCTCGACTCTTCCCTGTTCGAATACACGCCCAAGCTGTTCAGCATAGACCTTAGTGATAACCAGATTACAAAGATTTCCAAAACCCTGTTTTCCGATGCTAAACGTTTGAGCCAAATCGTTCTCAGCAACAACATGATATCAACCATCGATGACGGCGCCTTTATGGAGCAAAATTACACCCTCAACATTCAACTGAATAACAACCAGTTAACGTCTATTAATAAGAATACATTCAAGTCAAGTGGCAAGGAAGGCATATCAACTTTAACTCTAAACGACAACAACATAACAAGCATTGAAGCTGGGTCATTTGACCACGCTAAGTACCTTAGAACACTAGATCTGTCACATAACGAGCTGACAACTGTCCCTTCTGGCCTAATGTCGGAAAGCGTGTCATTAACCTTAGTCAGCTTCGAGTTCAATAAACTCAAGTCTTTCCCCAAGGGCGTCTTCGGCAGAACAACTAGGGTAGAAACACTCAATCTAGCCAACAACCAACTGACAGAGGTTGGTGAGGGTGCCCTGGATGTGTATTACCTGCAGGAAGTAGATCTTAGCTACAACATGCTCACAGAGATTTCCTTCTCCGGACTTAAAGAAGTTCAAACGATCTCGCTAAACAACAACAAGCTGAAAGCTCCTCCAACAGGTCTGAGCGACGCATCATTTCTGATGACGTTAGATCTCTACGACAATATGATGGATGATATACCCGCTAATGCCTTCGAAGGGTTAGAGAGGCTGACCCGCTTAAACCTTGCAAATTCTCTTAAGGAGAACGGTACTCTTAACGCCCAGGCCTTTTGCAACCTCCCTTCCCTACAATCTCTGGTTTTAGACGAGGATCATTTGCAGTCGGTTCCCACTGATGCCCTGAACTGCCTGTCTAATCTGACATCTCTAACCCTATCTTATAATCAAATTGAGAACGTCACTACCGACTTTGGAAAATCTGCCAACCTTTCAGCGCTATTCCTAAAGGGTAATAGCATCAGTATGGTTCCTACGAATATGCTCACGTCATACGTGAACCTAAGTCGGATTGATTTGACCTCTAACTCGATTACCCACCTGTCGAGTGAATCGTTCCCAAATACCAAGTTAATGAACCTTGACCTGGAGAGTAACCGTATCAGCTTCATCGAAAATGGTGCTTTTGTTGGCCTGTCTAGTTTGGAAACGGTAAATCTCGCGGACAATCAAGCCAGTTATCTGCCTGGTAACATTTTCGCGGGCTTCAAAAACTTGAGCAAAGTGTCCCTTGAGAACAACCCCTGGGCATGTGATTGTTTAATGAAGGATTTCGCCCAATGGCTTAACATGTCGAGTCCAATGCTCGAGATTGAAGTCGAGTGCCGCTCTCCTTCTAAGAACTTCGGAAAGAAGTTACGTGACTTAAGCGTTGATGAACTCACTTGTGACGACTGTAAACCACAAACGTCTGCACCAAAGATCGATCAATCCGGCGGACAAGTACAAGGTACTGTTGGTAAAGACACGACCCTGACGTGTAACGTGACGGCTTGTCCTCAGGCAGACATCTTCTGGACGATTCCTCAGTCTGCCGGAGTCGAACTGTCCAAGTATTCTTACCAGTATAACAGGTTCCGAGTTAACTATGAGAATGGAGGTCTCACAGTGTCCAACACAATGGCGAGCGATGCTGGAGAGTATCATTGCAAGGCACTTAACGGCCTGGGCTCTGACTCCAAGATTGTGAAGCTGACAGTTACATAGATGTAGAGCATGTAGACCAATAAGCTAATAGATTTACAAACGATGGACTTGCAAAAATTTGATGCCATCGTGCCTACAAAGTTTTG
The DNA here is from genome assembly GCF_035083965.1 of Branchiostoma lanceolatum. Taxonomy (NCBI): domain Eukaryota; kingdom Metazoa; phylum Chordata; class Leptocardii; order Amphioxiformes; family Branchiostomatidae; genus Branchiostoma; species Branchiostoma lanceolatum. Next base: position 4,823,390 of record NC_089737.1, read on the forward strand.
TAGGACCAGCCTTAACCTAGAGTTATGCTATAAAACTGCTTACAGTGTCATTTAAGAAATGTCATAATGTTTCGCATAAAGAGCTGCTGAAATAATGATATCTATTCAAATGATTTGAAAATAAGTATCTTTTGCTAAACTTCCGTGATGATTAAAATTGTGATGTTATGAATAGAAGTTGCAAACTTGCAAAAGCTACTCTTTTCCTGGGCATTTTTGAGATATTTTAGATGAACATTTTAATCAATTCTATAATGTCAATTTTGAAATGTTATTGTTTCTGCTTTAAATAAACATTTAAGCCACGCTTTAAAGGGTCAGCTGTTTTCTTTTATATTACACATTTAGAGATAGATGTGATCGTGATTATGCTTAACCCAATATACCACTAGTGCACTGTAGACGTACTATTTTTACTCTTAAAGGCACTCAAAGCATTTTATGAGGCTGGAAAACTGAAAATATTCTAGTTGCTGTAATCTTTATGAAATTGACAATAATGCCACTGTTAAACACATTTGCGTTCGGATTTCAAAAGTGCTCAAAAGCGGCACAAAAATAAGCTACTTGGTGATCTTTTAGTTTCACGCGAGTAGTGTAAATACGATAGCCCCGCCCACCTCCGTCAAAAAGTAGAAATGCAAATTAAAGCATAAAGATGCAAATATTTGACGAACATGCAGTCACTCTCTCATTGGTCGAACCGTTAATTGTGATGGACAGCCAGGATTAGTCTATTAGGGCTTGACTTTTCTATAAGTTCTCACCACACAAATGACATCGTATCTTTGCTCCTTTCATGTCGATATGTAATAGTATAGTGTTATTGAAACTTACTCTGTGTAGAACTGACTAGAAAGTTTATTTTTTTTTATTCAAGTTTCAAGCCTCATAAAATGCTCTGGATGCCGTTCACAATTATACACACAAAATCTCTGCTACAGTAAGTAGTATGCATGAAATACCATACATACGACGACGCTGTCCTTGCCTCATCAGTGGAAGAAATGCGTGACTGCTCAAGCATATCAATGTTATCCTAATCGACGCTGAAGCCATTTTCAAAGATGCTTGGAGTAATTGAGAAGTGTTTGTCGCATATAATGAACATCTTAAAATTCATCGAGGTATCATTTCCAAGAGTTTTTCTTAAAAAAATACTCGTAGATTCCACGTACAGTGTGTCTTTAGGGTACACGGATTTCAATACATTCAATACATTCAATACAAATATAATTTTGGACATCTCTGTAAGAAAATGAATAAGTGTAGTAATGTTCGGAAACCTTAGCTTTCATGACGTATTATTTATTTGTTTATTTATTCAGATTTACCACATATTTGTGGAAGGATTAACAGAACAGGTGACTATCACCTTTTCAATATGTCAACCCAGACCAGACTGTAAGGTTTGGACCATCGTACACCGGGGCATGCCCCTACTCTTTTTCGAAAGGTGTGGGGGTTCTTTAACGTGCGCAGGGTGTTGCTCTCCCCAAACACGGGATCTCCATTTAACGTCCTATCCGAGGGACGTCCCCAACCGAAGCTAGGTACTCATTTACACCTGAGTGAAGTGAGGAAATTTGTGTTAAGTGCCTCTCCCAAGGGCACAACGACCAGGCGCATGTCCAGACATGTCTGGGGGCCAGCCGGGATCGAACTTGGGTTCCCTTGTTTGACAGCCGATTGTTCTAGCCGTTACGCCACACGACGCCACATGAAGCGTGAAGCATATTAAAGCAATTTACCTCGGGCCTCGTCTAGTTTTTCCTCCAACCTATGTGCTATTACTTAAGAAGTATCGGTCAATAACCCTATTAGATAAGAATCTAACCACGTTTGTGGCGAGCTGTGTGGGTGTAGATTTGTGTGGGTGTCTACTGTCTAGTAAGCTTCTAACACTCATCTCTCTCCGTCAGTGGTAAAATTTCGAACAATAACGCATCAGTGGACATGCGTACGACGCTGCAAGAAGCCAGCTATTACTAGAGTGCATCACATGTTACCCATTCTCTTGTAAATATCAGACTTCTCACGTAAGGAAAGTTTTATCCCTTGACCGTGAGTGCCCGAGGACTATGGCTCGGTGATCCCCATATAAGGCATCAGCCATACTCGTATCTACCTGCGATGCAAAATGGCTATTTCAGAATTTCCTGACAAGACGAAGGTCACAAGGATCCAATGTCACACCTTCTTGCGTCCGGCAATATATCTTTCAAGGGACCTTCACATTCAGAAGCAATCCTGTATAAGTGAGACCGTTCCACATCTATCATACAGGTGTTTTTGCTGATGAATGCGTCTTCTTCCCAGGTAAATGACGTGGACCCCGGACGGGCTAATATATCACTCTTTGTACCACTGACAAGTACAAGGGGACGAATGATGGTGCAAGAACTAATACTTTTCTCTTAAATCTTATCTTTCCATCGTGCGATTGATTTATGTAAAATAATCTTGTGAATTATGTATTGCAGTCAGAGTTCTTACTTTTATACGGAAGTCTTGACTTGTCCCCTTTGCCCAGTAGATATAAATAAGCTACTTTTCGGCATTCAAATTGACGGTGAGTAAAATTCACTTTTACCGCAATGCAAAGTAGGTGTGAAAAACATGCTCTTAGGTTCCATTCATACTATCTGCCCCCAAGAGCTTATTTTGTAATTATTCCCAAAAGTGCTATCACCACGATCTTCTAAGTTAAGTATATCTACGACACATTCTTCACAAGAATCATGAAGTGGTGTCAACATCTGGATCGTAATATTACTGCGTCTTTTAAAAGCTCTCTCTACAGTCGAAATAGCTCCTTTCACTTCAGAATTAAATTGTTTCAAGTTGACCGCAAGTACCTCACGAAGAAGAGCTTCACCGTTACCATATAAGGCATTGTTCCTCTCGACTTATATCTACTGTGCATATCTACTGTGCAACGGGGAACAGTCAATATTTTCATATCAAAGTTAGCCTGGAAATTATACCCTCGGTGGCTCCCCGATATCTCCACGGCGCTGGGATTGACCCCCGCCCGTCCAGACAGCTTAGCCCGCTCAGGGTGTTGGTTTACGGACTTGGATTAGATTAGCTCGCGAAAGTAGGGTGGCAGCGGAAGTAGGGTGGCAGCCGAAGTAGAAAAGGCTATCAGAAACGGTTCAATGAAGCAGACTGGGCCCGGTAAAACACCCCTAAGCCGACCCCTAGAGACCGGGACCAGGCTATATCAAAGTTAGAACTCTGACTGCAATACGCATTTTACCGGATCATTTTGCATAAAACATTCCCAAGGCGTAGATATAAGATTCGTGAGAAAAGTGTGAGTTCTGACTCATTTGCACCTTCATTCGTCTTCTTGTACTTGTCGGTACTACAAAGAGTGATATATATGAGTCCGTCCAGGCGTACAGGTCATTTTACCTGGTAAGAAGGCGGATCAAACTCACGACTGTTGGTTCTTTGAACATCAGCAGAACCTATTAACACCATGGCACCGCACCCCGGTCACACCTTCAAGCGTCCATCAATACAGCTCTTGGTAGATATAAATCAAAATCAAAAGTGACCATGATAAAGAATTCTAAAAGTCAGACTTTTGTCGGCGTTGCCGTTCTTGCTAGCAAATATCAGTGCCTTAAGCTTGGCCCAACCTAGACTAAAAAATAAACCTGAATCAAAGTAACTTAAATCTAAAACTAAATTGATAAAGGGATACTCATTCTTATTTTGTTAGTAACCTAACATTATACCGATTTTACATACAAAAGTGGCAGCCTTAACCCATCACACACAACAACGTTGGTATGTCACGTATAATCTCCAAGCAGATCTACACGGTGCACCGAAAATCGTATAAGCCAGAGAAGCTCCGTCAGCCGGGTAAGCTCCAGCCCGCACCGTAGGCTGACTGGAGCTTCTCTTGCTAGAATATACGATTTTCGGTGCAACGTGTAGATCTGCTTGGAGATTACTATACAGACACAAGCAGATGTTTCCAATTAGAATTAAGTCCACAGTGATGTATAGTTTAACAGTTAATTAATTGTTCCCGCTGCTACTGTAGACAGGTCTTAGGAATTTGGGACCTAGCAGGGAACTTGGCCAAGTTACGTTAAGCCCCCCCTCTCACCGGTCCCGCGGCACGCTGGCGGCGTCGCTGCTGCCGATCGAATTGACTTTTAGCATTCAACGAATTTCATCGACAAAAAAAAAAAAAAAATTTTTTTCAAGCTTTGTGTGTTTTGTTGTCTTTTTGGTCATACTTATACGTTTTAAATGATATTCCCGTTATAAAGTCAAGGGTAACACAAATTCAGTTTAGGACGCAGTGACGCCGCCAGCGTGCCGCGGGTCCGCTGAGAGGGGGGCTTTATGGACAGATAGTTGTCACGTTGATCGCATAGTTATTGCCCAAGTGCAAGATGTAGACAGTCTGACTCATCTCAGTGAATGCATGTTGAGCAATTTTTGCATTGTACACGCAGGTACTGATCTATACTAGACATGTCTTGGGTGTTGCTGGATAGTATTCATTTGGATCTTGATACTTAACTTCGCTGATTGCAAATGTCCATCAGTGTACTCTCCTAGTCTCGTTATACAATGATGTGAAAGACGGAGCGACGCCGGTATGAGAGACTAATATAGTTTTCGATAGAAGATAGATTGATGAACATAACTCAAGCTTTAAAGGTCATTTCAATCAAAAGGAATAGCAGATGACTTGGCGTAAATTAGTACGTGTCTACTTTAGATGGTATCTGCTTCAGATGGAGTACAAAACTGAAGATGTTATCTTCCAAACCGTTACAATTCAGCACACTTTGAATGTCGAATAGACGATTAAGAGTACATTGAATTACTACTTTAGGAGCAGACGGGACAATGCGACTGACAAGGCCTTGTCTATGATCAAATGCTTAATGCAATGAATAGTTTGCCAGGCAACTTCGTGCCTGCCCAAAACGCATAAGATGGACAAAGTACATACCAATAAGATGAGTCTGGTTTGCTTGGGAAGAAAATGACGAGCCTGTCACAAGTGATTTCCCGGTCAGGTCTGTGCCGTTGACCTACGCGGTCACGCGCAACACATATCTGACTAACAGCCTGCTTAGGTTGCACCTCAAGTCCATACAAATGATGCCATTTGATCGATATCATGTCAAACATTTATCTCGGTTACGTCTTAGATGTAAGGCATAGGAATGTATGGAATAAATGTGCTGTCGTGGTAGGTTGTCGGTGAGGGCATCAGTCAACAGACCAGGTACAAGCTGTAGTGGTAGATAGTAGGTAAGTCTCGGAAGTGAAACTTCTATGGGAATTACTAAGAGACTTAAGTAAGGGATGGAGACGGTAAGTACTTTTGAGAAGTATGATTGCATACATTTGTCCTAATGAAGTGTCATTCATGTCCGTAAATGACCACATGGGTAAAGAGATTTACCTTTACGTGTACGTTAGGGAAATTAAATTACTGACAAACAATCTAAGGCACGGAATCTTTGACAATGAAGGAGGTTTGTCGCTGACATGTACATAGATCGGTTACTAATCATGGAATGTATCTTAAATTCAATCTTTATCAAAAAATCTGGCGGGCAGAAGTCAGAATTGTGCTATTCTGGCAGGGAGTTAGTGAGGCGGTTACATCCGCTTCATATTAAAATTCGTAAATAGTTATACCACATGAACAATTTAAAATAACATACAATGAAATGTCTGCGCCGTAAGGCCGATCTTTGTACAACGTACCATGGACGCTAATCATCTAGTATTCAACAGTTCAACACGTACATGTATTGGTGAGAGTTGAATGTCCCAAATATTGAACGTAAGAAGGTACCACCCTTTTGACCCGCGAAGTTCTTCTAGCTGGACCCAGTCTAACATTGTTGATGTCTACAAGTAAATCGCTGATATCATACCGCCCCTCAGCGGCATTAATGCAACAAATATTGAACATGGTACATTATTATAGCCATTTGTAGATTCTTGCCTATCAGGACTACAGTCAGCCAACATCTTTCATATTCAATACATCAAGATGGATAGTATTGAATCTCGATGATTAACTTCACTGATTGCAAATGTCCATCAGTGTACTCTCCTAGTCGCATTACACAATGATGTGAACTATGGAGCGACGCCTGTTTGAAAGACAAATACAGTTTTTTGATAGAAGAGGGATTGTCGATAATAACACAAGCCTTAAAGGTCATTTCAATCTAGGAATAGCAGACGACTTGGCGTAAGTAATGGCTATAAAGACATAGAATTCGTATGTGTCTACTTTAGATGGTATCTGCTTCAGATGGAGTACAAAACTAAAGATGTTTTCTTCCAAACCGTTGCATATCAGCTCGCTTTGATTGTCGAAAAGGCGATTAAGAATGCATTGAATTACTATTTTAGGAGCAGACGGGACACAGGGCGACTGATAAAGACTAGTGTATAATGAAATGCTTAATGCAATGCATCGTTTGCTGGGTAACTTCGTGCCTGACCAACACACAGAAGATTGACAAAGTACATACCAATAAGATGAGTCTGATTTGCTGGGGAAGAAAATGACGAGCCTGTCACAAGTGATTTCCCGTTCAGGTCTGTGTCGCTGACCTTTGGTCACGCGCAACACATATCTGACGGACAGCCTGCTAAGGTTACACTTCAAGTCCATGCAAATGATGCCATTTGATCGATATCCTGTCTAAAGTTTATCGCTCGGTTACTTCTTAGATGTAAAGTATGGGAAGGTATGGAATAAATGTGCTGTCATGGTAGGTTGGCGGTGAGGGCAGGAACAAGCTGTAGGTGTAGATATTATAGGTAAGTCGCGGAAGTGAAACTTCAATGGGAATTACTAAGAGACTTAAGTAACGGATGGAGAAGTAAGCACTTTTGAGAAGTATTATTGCATACATTTGACGTCCTCACGCAGGATCGTTTACGTCCGTGTACAAATGGCCACATGGGTTAAGAGATTTACCTTTGCGTTAACGGGATCGAGGGAAACTACTGACAAACAATCTAAGGCACGGAAACTTTTACCATGCATAAAGGTCTGTCGCTGACATGCCCATAGATTCGTTACTAATTATGGAATGCATCTCTCCTAGTCTCATTGCCCAGTGATGGGAAATACCGAGCGACGCCGGTTTGAGAGACAAATATAGTTTTTGATAATAGATCGATTGTGAAACATAACTCAAGCGTTATAGGGCATTTCAATCAAAGAATAGCAGATAACAACGTAAGGTATGTCTGTAAAGACATCGAATTATTACGTGTCTACTTTCGATGGTATCTGCTTAAGGTGGAGTAAAGAACTGAAGATGTTATCTTCCAAACGGCGGCAATCCAGCACACTTTGATTGTCGAAAAGACGATTAAGAATGCATTGAATTCCCATTTTAGAAGCAGACGGCCGTGACACAGGCGACTGATAAAGCCTTTTTCTATAACTTTTCTTGACTAGGGCGAAAGGCGCTCTCTCACACATAATCCTTCAGGGAAAAGCGGAAGATACGCGGCAGTGGGGACGTCCCCGTCGGTCGCGGATCACAGATCTAAAGGAGTGGACCGGTCATTCAGCCAACCAGATGACAAGACTGTGGAATACCGCCATCAGTGGAAGGCCTTCAGTGAAAGCTATGCCTCCCCGACGGCTGACTAAGCTATGTGAGAGAGAGAGAGAGAGAGAGAGAGAGAGAGTGAGTGAGTGAGTGAGTGAGTGAGTGAATGAGTGAGTGAGTGAGTGATAAGGAAATTCTTAATGCAATGCATAATTTGCTAGGTAACTTCGTGCCTGCCCAACACACATAAGATGGAGAAAGAACATACCAATAGGATGAGTCTGGTTGGGTGGGGTGAAAAAATGACGAGCCTGTTACAAGAGAATTCCTGTTCAGGTCCGTGTCGTTGACCTACGCGGTCACGCGCAACACACATCTGACAGACAGCCTGCTTAGGTTACACCTCAAGTCTATTCAAATGATGCCATTTGATCGATATCCTGTAAAATAAAATTCCGCTCGGTTTCTTCTTAGATGTAAAGCATATCGCCCCTCAGCGGCATTAATGGAGCAAATATCGATATGGTGCAATATCATAGCCATTAGTAGATTCTTGCCTCTCAGGACTTCAATAAGCTAAAATCTTTCATATTCAATACATCGAGATGGATAGTATTGAATCTTGATAGTTAACCCCACTGATTGCAAATGTCCATCAGTGTTTCCTCCTAGTCTCATTACACAATGATGTGAAATACGGAGCGACGCCGGTATGAGAGACTAATACAGTTTTTGCTAGAAGATAGATTGTCGAACATAGCTCAAGCTTTCTAGGTCATTTCAATCAAAAAGGAATAGCAGATGACGGCGTAAGGAATGTCTCTAAAGACATAGAATTAGTGTGTGTCTACTTAAGATTGTATCTGCTTTAGATGGTGTAAAGAACTGAAGATATCTTACCGCTGTTATCTTACCGTTGCATTTTCAGCACGCTTTGATTGTCAAAAAAAGAAGTAAGAATGCATTAGATTACTATTTTAGGAGCAGACGGGACACAGGCGACTGAAAAAGCCTTTCCTATAATGAAATACTTAATGAAATGCATAGTTTGATGGGTAACTTCGCGCCTGCCCAACACACATAAAATGGACAAAGTACATACCATTAAGATGAGTCTGGTTTGGTGGGGAAGAAAATGACGAGCCTGTCACAAGTGATTTCCCGTTCAGGTCCGTGTCGTTGACCTACGCGGTCACGCGCAACAAATATCTGACAGACGGCCTGCTTAGGTTACACCTCATGTCCATACAAATGATGCCATTTGATCGATATCATGTCAAACATTTATCTCGGTTACTTCTTAGATGTAAAGCATAGGAAGGTATGGAATAGATGCGCTGTCATGGTAGGTTGGAGGTGAGGGCATCTGTCAACATACCAGGAGCCAGATGTAGCTGTAGATACTAGGTAAGTCGCGGAAGTGAAACTTGAATGGGAATTACAAAGAGACTTAAGTAAGGGATGGAGAAGTAAGCACCTTTGAGTATTATTGCATACATTTGTCCTCATGCAGTATCGTTCATGTCCGTAAATTCCCACATGGGTGAAAAGATTTACCTTTACGTATACGGGAGGGAAATAACTGACAAACAATCTAAGGCACGGGATATTTGACTATGAATGTTCACAGATCCGTTACTAATTTTGGAATGCATCTTAAAGTTTCATCACCATATTTACAAGCAGAAGCCGAGTTGTAAAAATTTTCCTTTAGGCATAGAATAAGTACCCACTTTAGATGGTATCTGCTTAAGATGGAGTACAAAACTTAAGATGTTATCTTCCAAACCGTTGCATATGAGCACACTTTGATCGTCGAAAAGACGATTAAGAATGCAGTGAATTACTATTTTAGGAGAAGACGGGACACAGGCGACCGATAAAGCCATATTTTGCTAGGTAACTTCATGCCTGCCCAGCACACATAAGATGAACAAATTAAAGTACATACCAATAAGATGAGTCTAATTTGGTGTGGAAGAAAATGACGAGCCTGTCACAAGTGATTTCCCGTTCAGGTCCGTGTCGTTGACCGACGCGGTCCGCCCAACACATATCTGACAGACATATCTGCTTAGGTTCCACCTCAGGTCCATGCAAATGATTCCATTTGATCGATATCCTGTCTAACATTAATCGCTCGGTTACTTCTTAGATGTACAGCATAGGAAGGTACGGAATAAATGTGCTGTCATGGTAGGTTGTCGGTGAGGGCATCAGTCAACACACCAGGAACAAGCTGTAGTGGTAGATATTAGGTAAGTCGCGGAAGTGAAACATAGATGGGAATTACTTAGCAGTAAAAAGACAGTTAAGGGATGGAGACGTTCCAAAAAAAAACTTTTGACGAGCATTATCGCATATGTCGATAAATGCCCACATTTGTAAGGTAATCTATATTTAAGTAGACAGCAGGAAATTGGAGACAAACGACCCAAGACAGGGCATCTTTGACCATGAAGGTCTGTCACTGACACATCCATAGTATCATAACCCATTGCGGTATGGATTTGAGACTGTTATAGCTTTAGTTTTACTACAAGCAAATATCCCATTGTAAAGGTTTGCAAATGGAATATGTGTGAAGAAAAACAAAACTAGAATTTATGATTAGTAGGTAGTAGGTAGTACGTACATATTTGTTTTCAGGATACATTAACTTTCCAGCATATATTGACCTTGATACGCTGATGAAGGTTAGACATCCAGGTAATAAGATACGCCCAAAATAGTTATTCAAGCAACTGGACGAAATTTTCAAAATTTTATCCGGTTGCTTGAGTAACTATCATGGGCGTATATTGAACTTCTTAACAAACTGTACCCTCTATGGTTTGTCTCTGGACTCAAATGACAGACCTTTTGCAACACCACCATGCCGTTAAAATCAGATCACCTTGGACCTCTGTTTCCCCTCGGACCCCTCCCTCTAACTGATTTAGACACAGTAGCAACTGAAACCTCAGAAATCCAGCCTAATATCTATATTGATAATTATCTTTTGGAGGCTTTGGACACAGGGTTCATCTTTGGCACATGTTTTCTAGTATCTTACTGAAGACACATTGTCGAAGTAAGAGACTCAGACAGTCCGACATGTCGAAACCATTCGCATCTACGCATACGTGAATAGACGTGGTGAGTGCTTAGGTTTATCCAATAGTTCACCAAGTACCCAGCAATATGAAACGTGAGAAGATGTCACCCTATCTGACCCAGGAGAGTCATTCTACTCGGACCAAGCCTAATGTCATTTTCTTACGTTGATGAAGGTTAGACTTCGAGACAAAAAACAGTTACTCAAGCAGCTGGATAAAATGTTGAAACAGTTAGAACCTTCAGAAAGCGTCTGAGACACTGACGAAAGACAGTGGATGCTGTCTGAAACGTCTGATTGTTCCAAGATTTTATCAGGTTGCTTGTCAATGAGTAACTGTTTTGGGCGTAACATTCTTGATGTCTACAACTGAATCATGGACATGTTGTCGCCCCCCAGCGTCATTATTGGACAAATATCGAAGATGGTGCATTAGCAATTGGTGATCCTTTGCCTCTTGGGACAACAATAAGCTAACATCTGGCAAACTCAACACATGAAGATGAAAAGTATCGAGTCTTGATAATTGACTTAAAAGGTTGCTAATGCTCATGGATATACTGCCCTAGAGACAATACCGTATGGTCTAGAAATACGGAGCTACGCCGGTTTGAATAAAGGTTATCCTGAAAAAATGAATAGTCTTCTGTTGAAAGATTTATTGCCCAATAAACAGTAACGCAAGCTTTACAGATAATTTCAACTAAAGAAATAGCAGTTGGGAATGTCTACTTAAAAGACACAAAAATTGTATGGTTGTGTAGACTTTGAATGAATTTTGTTTGAATGGAGTGAAGACCAAAATATGTTTACTCCAAACCGTTGCAGGCGATCACACTCATATTGTCAAAACGACCATCAAAATTTATTGAATTGCGTTTTATGCCCAAAAAAAATGGACACATGAAACAGAAAAAGCAGTTTGTACTGTTATGGAAGAACATCCTCCATGCAATGCATATGTTGTTTACCCGACATCTTTGTGCCTACCCGATAAGCTTAGAGTGCCCCGAGTGTAATCTGGGTACAGCGCAGTAGGGATGTGGTGCCCTCTGCAACCTTTTCTGTTGTTTAATGGGTGAATGAACCCAATAAGTACATAACAACACAAAAAGGGAAAAAATCAAATATTTTTTTCTCTACTTATCAAAGTAATAAAATCAAACTTTGCAATGACCCGCATGTTAGTAACAAAGTTGTATAACCAAGACAATACAATCTGCAACTTTCCGTTAAAAAAATGTCAAACGCGTCTTAAGATTTAAAATTGCAATTCTGTCATGTCAAAGTTGTATCAAACTGTCTAATTTCATCAATTTTTGCAACTTAAAAATTACTTTCTCACAGTAGAATTAGCTCTGCTATTGGTATGTATAGAAATACGGCATGTGATTGTGGCGCCTGTTTTGTAATTCTAAGAAAGCAATGTAAAGAAAGCAATGGCTCTGTTGAACTGCACATGTGCTAGTACTGTAAGTCATTGTCCGACTAAATAAGATTTGTGTAATCCTTGATAATCGGAATATCATGCAAAATGCACAAATATGACCTTTTCACATAATAAATTCGCTCAAAGTTCCATCAAAGCGCTCGGTCGCAGCGAGATCGCCGCCCAGTGGAATAGGTGCGTAAGCCAGGCTTCAATTTTTCATCCGATGTGGACGCCGCAGCTTGCTACCAGTAGCACACTGAGATTTGGTAGGAAACGTTTACTGAGCTGAACCCATTTGGAGATTCTATTGTACAGGCCCCCTTTTGAGACGGACAAAGTACCTACAAGTAGTACCTTAAAGATTAGCCTCGTGAGGGAGAAAATGACAAGCTTGCCACAAGTGATTTCCCGTTCAGGTTGGTGCTGCTGACCTACGGGAAAGCCCAGCAAATATTGGACAGCCTGCCTGCCTTGGTTCCCCTCAGCCCATAAAAAGCGAACCTATGTGATGGATCTTCTGTCTAACTTATAGCCTGTGAAGTTTTACTTACTGCTGAGATGTAAAGCCCCGTGAAAGTGTGCATGACCGTGTCGTGGTGATAGGTTGGAGGTGAAGACCAGGAGCCAGCTGTAGTTGAAGATAGCTACAGCGTGGGAGGAAAATTTACACGGAAATTATCTAATAGTTTTAAGAGACTAAAAGGATGGAGAAGTCCTTTGAGAAGCATCGGTGCATGCATTTTACGTCCCATCGCAGTATCGATTATGCCCATGAATGCCCATATTTTCAAAGAGACTTACCCTCAAGTATACAGGAGGAAACGCAGGGAAAACAGAGACCTCATCCGTGAATAGTTTCATCAGGTTGGTAAGTCACTGAATAAAAAGACTCTTTTTACACTACCAAGAGATTCATTCACGTTTCGGTGACCATCGTGTCAGAATTGCCTTGAAGAAGGTGACAGATGGTCACCGAAACGTCGATGGAATGAATCTCTTGGTTGTGTAAAAAGAGTATTTTTATTCAGTGACTTACCAACCTGATGAAACTATTCACGGATGAGGTCTCTGTTTGCACTGCGTTTCCTCTTGTATATCCCTTATGCAAAAGACTTCCACATTCGCATTATCTTTGCTTGGTCATGTACACCTTTGATTAACTTCATTAATTTATTACGCAAATTAGGAACCTATTTGTATAATTGGTATCTGTTAATTTTCCACCTGTCATGAAATACATATGGTATGTGTTTGAGTTTTATAATGGGAAACCTTGCAAATATATATTTTCCTCACTAATTATGCAAATTGTGTCCCAATTTGTATAATTTGTGTCCTAATTTGTATAATATGCACCTCAGTATGTACGTCTCTGTCTAAGCTACATGAATACTAGAATATCATGAAAATCCGTCGTTCCCTTGTTCAGTTATTCTCCTTGGAAGACTTTACCAAAAATGTCCCTGCAGTTGCACAGCAAGCTGCTAGAGACCCCAAACCTACACCACTACACTTCTGACAGACAGACACAGAAACAGACATACCCAAAACAATCCGTTTTTAATGGAGATAATAACCTAAGACACGGAATCTTCGACCATGAGGGTCTGTCGCACAGATTCATAGCTCTGGAACTAATTGTAATATGCATTTTAAAATCTTATCGCTTAGATTTTTGACAAGCACAAATCGCTTGTTCGCATTCGTGTATTATAAAGGGGAAAACAGGATAACAACGCTTAAATTTACCGTAAGTAATTAGTAGCACGTTTGTCTTACTTTCAAGGATACCCTGGCCTTCTTTACAAAGTCTTCCCTAGATGGGTTTCCAATGGACTCGCGTCAAATGACAGACCGTTAACATCACCATCATGCGTTTAAAATTCAGGTCACTCAATTATCCTTGGCCAAAGGCTTTGCTCTCTCTTTGAAATCTTGACGGAAGGTTTGAACATAGGGTTATCTTGCAGCCTACATAGTTATTGACCAAATGATTACCTTCGCCGAGAAGGTTATGCAGAGGGTAGCGTTTGTATGTGTGTGTGTGTGTGTGTGTGTGTGTAATGTACAGCATAACTCGAGAAGGCTTAGATGGATTGTCTTGATATTTGGTAGGTGGGTAGGTCTTGATGAGACTAGGAAATGATTAGATTTTGGGTCCCCTAGCGGCTTGTTACGGTACTGCAGCGGAACTTCCTGTTTCAATATCTCGTGTTCTGGACAAGCTATGGAACTGATTTTTGAGTGGTAGATAGCTCTTTGAACAGAGAGTAAGTGGTATAGGTTTTGGCCCCCTAGCGGCTTTTTTGGAACTGCAGGAGCAGGTTTTGGTTCAGACTTTGAAAGGGAGTAACTCAAGAAGGGCTTGATGGATGGTTATGATTTTTGGTAAGTAGATAGCTTGAGTGATGATGTACATGATTAGATACTTATTATGCAAATCAGTATCTAATTTGCATGATTAATGAGGAAAGTTTATACATCGGCCAAATTCCACGACAGGACTCTCAAACATGTGACATATGTAACTGAAGAAGAGAGAAATATTAATAGATATCAATTATGCAAATGAATACCTAATTTGCATAATTAATGAGAAAATACTATAACTCAAGATGGGCTTGATGGATGGTAATGATTTTTGGTATGTAGATAGCTTACGTAATGCTTTGTATGATTGGACGATAATTATGCAAATCAGATTTTAATTTGCATAATTAATGAGACAACTTTAAAAACCCGCTGTATTCCATGATTTGACTATTGACATATGTGACATTTGTTACTGAGGAATTTTGATAGATAAAGATATGCAAATGTTGGCCTAATTTGCATAATTAATGAGAAACTACTATAAAACCATACAGGGGAAAGGATGGCAATTTCATACTTGTGTCATTTGAAAGTTATGTGAATGTGAACATTGTTCAATCAAATTATGGTAATAAGGACCCCATTTGCATAATTCATGATAAATGTTACTTTGTTAGCATAACCTTCTTTGTTACGCTCATACTTTTGTTTTTTGGGTGAAGAAGATCAACTGGTATGATTTATAATTGATGACAAACACCCCTGATATGTCAGTCATAAAGGTTAAAATCATATGGCGAAGGTATGAGGTCGTGGAACTCTAGTTGCTAATGCAGTCAGACTCGTGTCGAGATTGTTCTTATGTAAGGGGATACACGCGGTGAATGCTTTTTGAAAGTACTAGTCCATACCAGACATAACTTGTATGTCTAGACGTCTAGACGTGGAGAGAAAGAAATCACCTTGTTGTCCGAAAAGTTTTACATAATATGGCACTTATATGACCTGCGAAAGTTCTCCTCGGACCCAGCCTATCGTTGTAACTGTCTATAAAGATATCATAAATATATCTGAATAAAGGTTGAAGTGTAGTTGCCAACACAAGAATTGGACTTTCCCAAATTTTACTGTTCAAGTCTTCGACTGTTCTCTCTCTGTCAAGGCAATCCACTGCTTCTGTGACGTCACGTTATGCAGATAGGACACGTGATTCGGTGAGCAGTGGATCATGTGTTGCAGAAAGTCTATGGCGTCCCCTGTCTCTGTCTCATTCCTTGACAAAGACTGGAGTTGCACAGTCGAATATTTGGGGTAATTACGTAATTCCAAAATTTTGTTGGTATTTACAGTTGATTCTTGATTCAGATATGACTTTTACCAACACAGATGAACTTTCAAGTGAATATTATACATATTGAACATTATATCCCCCCCAGCGGCGTTATCATTATTGTAGCAAATATATAATAATATCGAATATGGCGCATTAGTCTTCAGGTACCTTCTGCCTCTGAGGACAGCAATCAGCTACCATGTGTCAAACTAGACACATTAAGATAAAAAGTATCGAATCTTAGTAATTGACTTCACTGATTGCAAAATTAATGTACATCGGTGTACTGCTCTAGGGACCGTGTTGTACAATCTAGAAATACAACGCTAGTTGGAATAAAGATTATCGTAAGGAGACCAACAGTCTCCTGCCAGGAGATTCACCAAATATCCAACATAACTCAAGTTTACAGATAATTTCAACCAAGGGAATAGCAGATGACTTGGATTTAGGAATACATGCTGCGAAGACATAAAAGTTAGATCTATCAGCTTTGAATTGAACCTACATTGGGTGGATCTATATGGTATAAAGACCCGAAGATCTTATCTCCAAACCACTGCATTCCATTACACTCTTAATGTTATAGAGACGATCAGGAATGCACTTAACTACGGTTTATCGCCGTGACTTTGCAAAGATAACGCATATAGTACTTTAATGGCAGAAATACATACTATACGTTTATAAAAGCTGGGCATTCAGTTGATAAGTTACACAAGCACTCAATCAAACAATACTCAAGCAGCTGGGTAGATTTTGGAAGCGGTCAGACGTCTCAGGTAGCATCCACTAACTTTCGTCAATGACTGAGCAAGTTTTGTCGACCAATATGTTAAGCCAAAAACTATGAATAAAAAAGAAAATTGTGTGTTTAGACAAATTTTAGACAGTTGAATAGGAAACAAAATTATGACAGCATCAAGACAAGTTTGATGTTAATGAATCAATTAAATCTATTTTTGTGAAGTACAGAAGCTAATGTTGCCTCCTCATTGTAGTAAGATAAGGTCCTAGGTGCGGAAAAGTTTGACACATTAATTGGCCACCTGTCCTGCTCAGGATGTGAATGTACATTCCCTCATATATTGCCTGTCTAATCCCACGTTCAAACCAGCGGAGGTAGCGGTCTAATATATCTGTGGATTTGAATTTCAAAGGTTGTCCCTAGTACTTGTGCTGTAGATGGTGGAAAATCGCGGGCTAGGATTACAATGTCAATGTGTTTCGGTTAAATACTCGTTGGTGACAGATCTTGCTCAGTCACTGCCGAAAGTTTAATGGTAGTGAGGGCAACTTGAAACGTATGTTTTCAAAATCTTTTTTAATTTTTTTAAAGGATTTTTTTTTAAATTTTTATCTAATTCATTTTGCAAAATAAAAAATAATCACAATAATAATGCAATAAGGCAACACATATACCACGGATCCAAGGCAAAAGTATGACACAATAAACAAATTAAAGACAAGAATTAAGAATCAAAATAATACCAGCCAACTAACACAACACTAACACAAGAGAGAAATCGATGATAAAACTTTTTTAACAGCAATCAAGTAACTGTTTTCAAAGTCTTTCCAGGTGCTTGGGTAACTGTTAAGTTATGAATGCAAGGCACATTTTGCCTGGTAACTTTGCACCTGCCAAGAGGACTGCCAAGGTCAAACAGTACATTGACGCTTGGTTTGGTGAGGGAGAAAATGACTAGGCTGTCACAAGTGATATCCCATATGCATCAAGGTTAGTCCTGCTGACGTACTAAACGGTCGCGCGCAACACATACCGGACATCCCGACATACATCAAGTCCATGCAGAGTAATGGATGTGCTGTCAAAGATTTAGCGTGTGAAGTTTTAGTTCCGTCTTAGATATAAAGCACAGGAAGGATAGAATAAATGTGTTGTGATTATAGGCTGGAGATGAGAGCATCAGTGAACACAGCAGGAGCCAGCTGAAGTTGAAGATAGCCTCAGCGTGGGAGGGAGATTTAAATGGGAGTTATCTAACAGTGCTAAGAGACTTGAGGGAATAGCAGATGACTTGGATTTAGGAATATCTGCTGCGAAGACATACAATTTATATCTATCTGCTTTTTTTATGTTAAGAAATATTTTAGACAGTTGAATATGAAAAACAAAGTTATGACAGCGTCAAGATAAGGTTAATGTTAATGAATCAATTAACTCCATTTTTGATCAGTACAGGAGCTGATGTTGCCTCCTCGTTGTAGTGTAGTAAGGTAGGGTCTTAGGTGTGGAAAAGATTGACACATTGGCCTCCTGTCCTGTCTAGGGTGGGATTGTACTTACCCTCATATATTGCCTCTTTAATCCCACGTTCCAGCGGAGTTATAATATACATAGCGGTCTAGTATATCTGTGGATTTAATATTGTGTATTAGTTGGTTGAAAATGGTAGTGGAGCGGCCGCTAGTGATAGGTCTGCAATGTTGTGTTTTTTTCCTGTTAAATGCCTTTTTTTTTTAAGTACCTTGTGGTCGACGGACCTTGTCACAGACAAAAGGTATTGGACGCAACCTGATCCAGTTCTTCCCAGAGTTACCTTTTTTCACAAACTTTTTATAAATGCAATGCATAGTTTGCCTGGTAACGGGCGGCCAAAGTTCACACATTGACGCTTAGTTTTGTGAGGGATAAAATGGCTAGGCTGTCACAAATGATATCCCATATGCATCCAGGTTAGTGCTGCTGACGTACTCAACGGTCGCGCGCAACACATACCGGACATCCCGACATACATCAAGTCCATGCAGAGTACTCTCGCGTAATGGATGTGCTGTCAAAGCTTTAGCGTGTGAAGTTTTAGTTGCGTCTTATATATAAAGCACAGGAAGGATACTATTAGAATAAATGTGTTGTGATTATAGGCTGGAGATGAGAGCATCAGTGAACACACCGGTACCAGGAACCAGCTGAAGTTGAAGATAGCCCCAGCGTGGGAGGGAGACTTAAATCGGAGTTATCTAACAGTGCTAAGGGTCTTAAGTGATGGAAAAATGAGCATTTCTACAAGCATTATCACATGCAGTTAACGTCCCTATGTAGTATACATGATGTCAGTAAGAGCCCACATTTGTAAAGAGACTTATCTAAAAGTTTTTTGTGGGAGAGAAATGACTGACAAACCAGCCTTTATACGGAATATTTGGCCATGAAGGTCTGTCATCGATGATGGCAGATTCATAGAACCTGTAATTGTGGTGTTACTTTTCCTGCTTTCTATTAAACAAGCACAAATCGCGTTGGAAACACAACAAAATCATGAAGGTTTTACCGACAAATGAACAAAAAAATTTATAATGATTTAACAAACTTGTCTTCGGGATACAACGGTTCTGGCTCCGTCGCCACCAAAACAGCTTTCAACCAATCAGAGGGTTTGATAAAGCACTGCTCAAGCAAAAGCGCAAAGGACGCTGGTAGCCTATCAACAAATCAGGTTACGTCTCACATCGTGACTTCAGGTTCAGAACAAATTAACCGCCTAATTGTGCCAAATAAGGATAGCTCATTAATTATTCATGAGCAACTGTCAGTAACGTCACCAGAATCGTGTCTACCGGGGCTAAAGAGCAGGGCCCCTACGCGAGCGAGCTAACGAATCGAGTGATAGGGGCTCTGCTTTCAGGAGGGCGGGGTACAACGACTTTCAAGCATACATTGACCTTCTTTACAAACTGTGTCCTCGATGGTTCTTCCATGTACTCGCGTCAAATGACAGACCTTTTGCACCACCACTAACTTTTTCATTCAGGTCACCTCTGGCTCTTGCTCTCTGTAATTCTGATTTAGACAGAGTAGCCGCTAAAAGCTCAGAGGGGCCGCCTAATCTTTGAGATCAGAACGTGTCCAACGCTATCAAAGAGAAACTTACAGACGTCAAGCCAGCTGTAATTCAAGCGTCCTGGCACACGTTCGACCTGGATGACCTACTAGTGGTCCAGCTTAGATGTACGACCTTTGATGGACGCTCCAAGGGTCCGTTCCATCGAACGTGCTACGCTTGTAGGCGACCTCATTTCGGAAAACGCTGTGTAGACCAACTAGTATACTGCCAAATAGCAATTACTCAGACTTGATTATTTATTACATTTATTTAGTTTTAAAATGATTCCTGTCAGAAAACGGAATAGTTTGAAAAGTTGGGATAACTTCTATTTGTTAAGTGTTATCCCATCAATTTACTACAAGATACATCTAGACATTTCTTAGTAATAAATTAATAGAATAACACTCCCTTATCCCGTTAATTCACTAGTAAGAGATATCTAAAAACTCTAGTGTATTGATGGGATAGCAATCCTTTATTCCATTAATTTAGTAGTTTGTGACAGACATTATCACTTGTAAAAGTAGTTATCACGGTTTTGCGATTGAAATACTTTTTGGAATTTAAAAAAAGGATAAATAGCTTTCTCAAGCAACAGGTTATGATTTTGGCAACAATCGCATGTACAACTTTTCGTCAGTGGAACTATCAAAAATCCAGTTCCTTTAGTAACTGCTATTTGACGTATCTTATAACCTAGATGTCTAACTTTCATCGAAGTATTAAGTTTGATATTCTCCTGGTGACATTAAGACCTTTATTCCAAGTTAAATAAGCTTTCTCCAACTAATAAATGATTTGGACTGGGAAGTTAAAAGCCGCAGAGTAAAGGTCAATGAAATGGCAGAAGTAATTTTACATTCACCGACGTTTGGTGTATGCATACGATCTTAAAGTGTTCTGGGCACTTTTCCCAGAAGTGTGCAACGTGAGTTAAAGTCTTAAGTCTCATTCATGAGTTTTTTCGCCCCATAGGCTTACATGTTATAATAGGTGTTTTACATGGGCGCATTCGTAATGAAGCTATAGAAAATGCACAAATGTTTTTAATTTTATATTAAGAACATTTACCCTAGATCGTGCAAAAAAATTACCAACAGTTTCACTACACTATATCTCTTTTTTATAGCAATTACAAACTGCACTTAGCTACACACCCAAGAAGGCACTTTCCAGCTGAAGAGCGCACGACCGCATCACCTACAATGTCGGGATGTGCACGTCCGACCTCGCGCGCGGCTGCCGAAGTTTACCCGTTGATTTCTTCAGTTACAAACAAGCTTTCATCGGTTAGACGCTTGAGATCAGTCGGGCTGGCTAAAAGAGAATTTCCCACCGATATAAACACACGTTCATGCAGCCGTTCTTTTTTTGGGGTACGGATTCTTTTAGTACCCACTCGGAGTATTACAGAAATGAGACCTTAAGAGAAGCTTGCTGATCCTCCCCAAGGCAATGAAGACATATGAGGATCTATTTTTGAGGAATTCCTCTGGCGCCGATAATTAGATGATGGATCTTAATGCCTTAACGTTACAATCAATTTAGATGAAGTTAATGACCTCATTTCAAGGGATAAGGAGACGTATAACTGACATCCGTTCCTTATTATGAATTAAAGATCTCGTCTGTTATCTTTCAGCGTGAATGAAGTCATGACTTATCATTCTATAAGCACTCCAACTCCGTCTCCTGTGAATAACCAATACACACAGCAATATGATACACCTAATGAATCTTTATCAACTCTGTGGTCTCATAAAGTTCTCTGAGCAAACATCAAACCTTCCATAATGTGTTTTTCATTCGACGCTTTGTTTTCGTTATAACATGGCGTAAATGATGATATTAAGTTGGCTATGATCTGAATAACATCAAAGGTCAAAGGTCACCCAGGGTGCTGGTTGCTTTGTGAGGTAGCTCCTAAGACATCACTTCTATCTCCTGAAATACGGTGCAAGGAAAGTCGTAACTCCACCAAACTCCGTGTGAACATCTAAGGAACACGTGTAGTCATCGAAAACGCCAGAAACAGCTAAGTATCATAAAACTTGAGGGAAATTTCCAAACAGTGTGGGCACGGCAGCCATATTGGGGAGGGCAGCCATACTACCCGGAGATCATCTATGCATCTGTCTGATCTGATACCAGTATCAATTATACTGTGAAGGGAAAGCTGAACTGAATTTCTACTAAAACGTGTGGATAATATATACAGCAACTCAGAAAGCCAGAAAATAGCCAAGTGTTATAAAATTCTGAGGCACGTCAGCCATGACTTCATGTCAACCATCATGCTCTGAGTTCACGATTGGTTTGCGCCTGTATCTACTGAAGCACTACTGTCTGCAGCATTAACTCCTTCCACAAAGTAAAAACAAACATGTGGCTTCTACAGGGAATGATCATACTCAGTGCAGTGACAATTAATATTGCTAGGGCACATGTGAGAGACCACAATGAGAACTCTATCAACAACTACAACATATGTAGCCTTAGTCGTAGAGACCTAGTCTACATACAAAAGTACAACCCCAAGAATGCTTGTTACTTCTATCGTACCCTATGCAGACAACCAATCATACATGCCAAAAATTACAGTACCACCTGGGTTTCTGCTATATTACTATTCATGTCCAGTGACGTGGAACTAAACCCTGGTCCCCACAACCAAGATAGAGAGACGCCGGATATGAGCAGCTCGGTCTACCTGTGCGGATCCTGCCACGAACCAGTCACATGGGACGAAAAGGGAGTCATGTGCGAGGAATGCAACACATGGTTCCACGCTGCATGTCAAAACATCCACGACTCCACATACGACTTCCTGGGAGAAAGCAGTGTGGCCTGGACATGCACACTATGTGCAGGCCCAAACTACAGCTCTGTGTTGTTTGACATCCATGAGGTAAGCCTAAACCAGTCGCAGTCCACACTAGACTCCAGTACCACTAGCCTGGACTCAATAAACTCAGAAAACCTGTCAAGACCCCTACATGAGTCATCACCAGTAAAGCCTAGCCCAACTCCAAAGACTGGGCGGCCTCTACGTATTTTAAACATCAACTGCCAGTCACTTGTAAAGAAGAAAGGTCCATTTTTCAATATAATTGATTCTACCAAACCGGACATTCTAATCTTAACTGAAACTTGGTTTCACGAAAATATTCAATCATCAGAATATTTTGGACCCCAGTACAGTGTCCACAGGCGGGATAGGAGTAAAGGAAATGCACATGGAGGTGGTGTACTCATCGCCATCAATAACGATTACATTATCACCCGGGAAGAGACTTTGGAGTCCCAGTCAGCAGAAGTACTCTGGGTAAAGGTTACTATGCAGGGCTGCAAAACACTCTACGTTGGAGCCTGCTACCGCCCAAGAGAGGACGATAACACCACCACTGATATACTGGACACATCATTGCGAAAGATTTCCACAAATGACAAAAATATCATTCTACTCGGTGGAGACTTTAACCTGCCAGGTTGGAACTGGAAAGATAAGTCCTTGAAAATGAATACCAGACATGCAGTCAAGCACAGACAATTTGCTGATTCAATGCACGATAATGGCCTCACACAAATAGTGGAAGATCCAACTAGAGGCGATAACATATTAGATCTTATACTCACGAACCGACCGAGACAAGTAAACCGAACTCAGATCATACCTGGTATAAGCGACCATCTTGCAGTATATACAGAACTAGAAGTAATGCCAACAAGAAGACGGCAAATACCACGCAAGATTCCAATCTACTCTAAGGCTAACTGGGATGGCTTCAGGAACTTCGCCAATACACTTGCTGATAAAATACGAAATGCTGAGGCTACATCCAACACCAACCAATTATGGACTATCTTGAAAGACGGGCTCATAGAGGGAACAAACACCTATATTCCTCACTGCACAACCAAGGTCAAGGACTCATGCCCTTGGATAAACTTGGACCTGAAGCGCAAAATCAGGCGCCGAAACAAAGCATACAAAGCCAGCAAAAAGACAGGACGACCATCTGCTGAGGCCAAGTTCAAAAAACTGAAACGAGAAGTACAGCGTGATCTAAGGAAGGCATATTGGCAATATGTTGAAGAGATTATCACCCCGGAAAACAATGAAAACAGCGAAATCTTCAACAGTATGAAAAGGTTCTGGAAGTTTATCAAGTACAAACGTACAGACCACTCGGGAATTTCACCGCTAAAAGACCGTGGGAAGCTCGTTACAGATTCACGACAAAAAGCAGAGATCCTAAATGCTCAATTCCAATCAGTGTTCACTAGAGAAACCACAAACATACCTACACTACAACAGCAAGGAAAGAAGACAGAGCTCATGCCAAGGGTTAATATCACAAAACCCGGAGTCTTAAAACTACTACAGAAGCTTAACCCAGGAAAAGCTAGCGGTCCTGATGGCATTAGCCCCCGCATCCTCAAAGAACTCTGTGAGGAGCTTGCAGACCCCCTTACTCGCATATTCCAAAAGTCTCTACAGGAAAGAACTGTCCCGGACGACTGGAGACACGCAAATGTTGCTCCCATTTTTAAGAAGGGACAGAGATATGACAAGGCCAACTATAGGCCAATCAGTCTCACCTGTATATGCTCAAAGATTATGGAGCATATCGTCTGCAGCAACCTTATGAAACACGCCGAACACCACAACCTCTTCTATAAACTTCAAAATGGTTTCAGACCTGGAAGATCGTGCGAGACCCAATTACTAGAGTTCATCCATGAAGTCACCACCAACATGCAAAATGGCCTACAGACAGACGTTTGCGTGCTCGACTTCTCCAAAGCCTTCGACAAGGTCGGCCACAAACGTCTCATCACAAAACTGCAGTTTTATGGCATCGAACCAGAAACTCTGGGCTGGATAGAGGACTTCCTCCACCAACGCACCCAGTCTGTGGTTGTCGAGGGTTGTACCTCCAGCAAACTTGATGTGCTATCAGGTGTGCCACAAGGATCGGTATTAGGTCCGTGCTTGTTTTTGTATTATATAAATGACATAACCGAAAACCTACAATCCACTGCTCGCTTGTTTGCAGATGATACCATGATTTACATGACAGTGTCCAATCACATGGATGCTCAGAGACTCCAAGCCGACCTAGATACATTAACTAAATGGGAAGAAAACTGGAGTATGGAATTTCACCCAGACAAATGCGAAGTTCTGACCATCTCTAGAAAGAAAACACCCATCATATACAATTACACACTACATGGCCATGTTCTCAAACATGTGAGTAGTGTCAAATACCTGGGAGTGACAATATGTAAAGATCTGCGCTGGGATCAACACATAGACCAAGTAGCCTCAAAGTCCACTAACACTTTGAACTTTCTGAGAAGGAACATAAATATCTCAAACCCAAATGTGAAGGCTCGGGCATACAAGACTTTAGTGAGGCCAATCTTGGAATATTGTCAAACAGTTTGGGATCCATACACCCAAAAGAACATCAGGAACTTAGAAGCTGTACAGAAAAGAGCGGCACGCTTCGTGCTCCACCGTTATCGGAGACAGTCCAGTGTTTCTAGTATGCTGACCACACTGGAATGGAACATGCTGGCAGAGCGAAGACGGCAGGCTAGACTCCACATGTTTTACAAGATTCAGAGAAATATTGTAGCATCAGAGATGCCCCTCACCACCAAAGGACACAAAGTACCAACCCGCACCGAGAACAGTCTGGCATACCACATACCAACTTCAAAATCAGACTACCACTTGAACTCATTCTATCCAAGAACAGCACGTGAATGGAACACTCTACCTGAGTATGCTGTCAAGGCCCAGACCCTAGAAGCCTTCAAGACTACCCTACATTAACTCTTTACTCACATTGACGGGTACTCGCCGTCCCCCAGCACCGGGTGACGGTCAGGGAGTGGCGCCCCTGCCCTTTGAGGAGCCAGGGGACAGAGAATACCGGACACAAAACACAAATACTAGTAGACTGCGAGCAACCAGTGCCCAAATTGACCTTGACCAAAATACTGTGCCGTAGCCCTCAGCACGATGAGGTTGTGCACATAATCACAAGAAGAAGAAGAAGAGAAGAAAGTGCGTCATTGACAAGATTATAATATGCTATATTTCACGTTTAACTTGAGGTTTTGATTTAATATAAAGCATCGGCAAAATATAATAAGATCGTAATGAGTTTAATTTTGTGTATTTACACTGTCTGTATTCTATGTGACTATATACAATTGTGGGTAATAGCGATTCCTTAACATCGTTTCAACCCGTGCATATGCTATATTTCACGTTTAACTCGAGGTTGTGATTTGATATATGCATTTGGCAAAATATAAGATCGTAATGAGTTTAATTTTGTGGACTTACACTGCATGTATTCTATGTGATTATATACAATGTGGGTAATAGCGATACATTAACGTCGTTTCCACCCGTGCATATGATATATTTCACGTTTAACTAGAGGTTTTGGTCTAATATAGAGCATTGGCCAAATATAAGATCGTCATTGGTTCAGTTTTGTGTACTTACACTATATTCTACGTGATTATACACAATATAGGTAATATCGATTTAATCTACACCCATTACAACAAATACACCACATCGTTCAAAATACAAAAGAAACGTAGCAAAATTTCAATATGTTATGATACTAAGCCATTGAAACACTATCAACTACATAGGATGCACTGCCTTATTTAAGACTGTCTATGCTTTTAAATATCTTCAAGTTTATAGTATGTAGATCAACCAACAAGATAAAACAATCTAACAATATGAAGCGCACATATACATACAGAACTCTTAGGGTGTGTCTTTAGAATCGAAAAAAAATAGAACTATATGTGTGATATAAGAAATGCCTTTTACTTAGAACTACATTTCAATTGCAAGCATCTGTTCAGTATTTCTCGGATGATATAAGAAAAATATCAAACGAGATATTCCTGCCGCATCTGGGACAGTGGCGCTCCTTCCTGGTTTGACATTTGTGACCCCAGAACGGAAGTTCTCGATCCGGATTCCGGTGTCTGTATTCCGGAGTCACCGTTGGCTCTCTTCATCATTTCCGGAATGTTGATATCTTCTGGCTCATCTCCGCCTACGGCTCCTTCGAGATCATCCGATGAAGGTCTCGTCCCCTCTCGCGACAGTTCATCTGCATCTGATAGCTCCTCATTTCGATTGGTGACCGTATCCAGTTCATACGAAGAGGATCTCGTACCATCTCGCGAGAATTCACCTACTTCTGATTGCTCAAGATCAGTCCCCATGTCAACTCCACACGATGAAGATCTCGTACCCTCTCGTGAGAGTTCACCTGCTTCTAATTCTTCCTCATCTTCTTCCTCATCACGATCGGCCCCCATATCAAGTTCATACGAAGAGGATCTCGTACCCTCTCGTGAGAGTTCACCTGCGTCTAATAGTTCATCGTTATGATCGATCCCCTTATCAAGTTCATACGGGAAAGGTCTCGTCCCCTCACGCGAGAATTGACCTGCTTGAAATAGTTCCTCGGTACGATCGGTCCCCATGTCAAAATCATGCAAAGAAGTCGTCGCCCTTTCTCGCGAGATTTTATCTGCTCCGTTGGACAACCCTGGACGGTCAGCGTCCATGTCTGAGAGGGACGGTACTGTAACGTCTTCTTCATTTGCGTCATTCCTCACGTGGCAAATACCTGTTGTCACGACTTCTTTCTTCCGGCTGGCCATTTTGTCTTCTACCTGCAGGGCACTACTGGCGGAAGCTAGTTGGGCACTTTGCTCGGTGGAATCATCGTTGGGAAAAACTTTGACCACTTCCATCTTGACAAAGTATCCGTCCCAAAACTGTTTCAGAGGAAATCGCTTTATGCTTGGAATACGGACCCGTACAAAGCGAATTCCGTTTAAAAAGTACACCGATGACTTTGCGAACTGTCGCTTGACTTTCTGTTTCTGTATGGCCCCTTTCACTTTGCACCCTGCTTTTTGTAGATTCTTGATAACTACAAGGTCTTCTACAATAACTGGGAGATTAAAAATCTTCAAAATGGCAACACCTGACATGTCTTTCTCACCGCTCGACACGCTTGACTTTCGAAGTTTTGCTTTTGGAGGCTGGACAATTTTGCTGTAGTCTATTGTACGTAGATTGATACCTTGGCCTCTGATTGTTAGGCCCTGTTTCATCAGTTTGTCTCCTGAGGTTTTTCCGTAGACATAGATTTTCCATTCACCTCGTATGTATTCCACCGCGTACAACTTGTCTGGATCGACTTCAGTATTCAGTATGCTTTCGCACACTTCATCTTCATCTAATTTTACCAGATTCCCATCTTCATTGACCACATCACCATCTTCAAACATGTAGCCGTATAAGGTCTCATCCCGGGGTTCTAAAGCGTCCAGCTCAGCTAAGGCAGCCAACTCTTCTTCTGTTTTGGACTCAATTACATACTTTCGAATGTCTTTACCCCTGTACACCAATGCCTTGTTCATAAACTCATCTCTGGCTGGTTTGGTATGGAAGTAAACTTTCCATTGTCCACCGATATGGTAGATAGAGTGTATGGCATCTGGCCCCACGATATCACTGACCATCTGCCGTACTTGTTCTTTTGTAAGTTGAACAGTCTGTCCACTTTCGTCTTTTATGTCGATGTCGTCGAAAGCTGCTCCGTAGAACACTTTGGGCTCTTTTGCCTTCTCTTCGAGCTTCTCTTGTGCATACACAATGTTCTGTAAGAATGTAAAATTAATCGTCAAATCATTTTGTTATATTCTCGATTATATTTGATCGACCATCGTAAGCAAAGATAGATTCAATATTGAAAAAGCATCACACCATGTTGCAATTCAATCATTTCATTTAAATAAAGAAGACTTTAAAACGTTGCAAGGAAAATCAACGATATTGAAAATTGTTGTTTTCATGTATTTGACAATGCGTATTTTAGAATTCAATTTGTAAAATCCTGAAACATATATACCTGTTTCTTAGCCTTATCGATTTCCTTTTGCCAGTTGGAGTTTTCAATGATCAAAGCCCCAACTATAATAACCTGAAACAAAAAAAAAAGAATATAACAATGATAATCTACTTTAAACTATGTTTTGTTTGTAGAACGGAAAAGAAATTGCCTTACGTCAAATTGGACCGCAATGGACAACTCCAGACGGTAACTTGAAGTGCAAACCGAGCACAGCTCAGTGAACTTAACTCAAGGAACAAAGATGGCGGACAAGATGGCCGAACCACGAGGCAGGTGACCTCTAGCGTCATGAGTTCATGACCTATTACGTAATGAGGTTAGCCTACAATAACAACATATATATATACATGTATATTGGCGTTAGAAGAGTCTCTATTGCGGTAGAAATGTGTTGAAGATTTTTTAAAGGTGCCCTAAGCAGTTTCAGGGGGTAAAACTGGAAGTATTCTGGATAAGGCAATCGGTATGAAATTAACATTTGCTTTCCCATATTAGCATATTTGCATCATTTTTTCATACTTTGGGTGTTTAAAAAGAGCGCAGAAACAAGCCGCAAAACAAGTATTTTATTTATTGGTACCACCCAAAAATTGTCTTACAATCGTCGTACGATCGCAAGCTAAGGTCATTCTTGCGTTAGTCTTTCGTGTGAGGTACAAAACTCATCTGTCCTGTTACGGAAAATGCTGTCTCAGTCCTTGTCGACTGTTGGTCCTAGTCTCTACCAGTCTGAGACTAACCACGCCGGCTATAGGGAGAATATTTGCCGGGGGACTTAGGCCATCGAGGGTCTCATTCGTAGGCCCAGTTAGGATTGCATATTGAACCCTCTCTCCGACTCCCTTCATCTAATTCAATCTATTTGGCCAATTTCTACTATTTTCCCAGCGAACCGCGGAGCCTGGTAGAGGCTAGGTTGATCCTGCCACAGCCAACTTGAAAATTAAACGACATCAAAATTGTACAATGACCTATGACGGACGTGACCCAACGGTTAGCAAACAAACTTTCCATTCTAGTCTTTTGAATCAACGTGACTTCACAGGACAGTTCTTAGTGTACTAGTACCATATTTGCATTAACAGGGTTTACAAAATGTTTACTGCACGAAATGGCCTCGGATATTGACGTATCCTGACATGATCTGGAACCTAAGATCCGGAAGAATCCGAACGGACCCGGGCTCATATATTTCTCGGCAGGCTAATGGTCATCCAAATATTGGGACTCAACGTACCACTTACCCAACTTGTGTAATTACGTACTTACACAACTAAAAAAAGGAAGTGGTACCCTGAGTCCCAATATTTGGATGCCCATTAGCGTACCGAGAAATATATGACCCCGGATCCGTTCGGATTCTTCCGGATTTTAGGTTCCGGATCACGTCAGGATACTTCAGGATATACGTCAGGATCCGAGGCCATTTCGTGCAGTGGTTGTGTTAACACATTGATCCAACTTACCGTGATCCCGATCCAGATCATCATAGCAAACGGCCTTTCTGGTTTCCACACAGTTGAGATCCAGACGAGCAAGATCCCGGCGATCACCATTCCTATCCCGAGGTAAACAAAGATGATACCTAACTTCCTACCAAAATAATACGCCCTTCTGTCGTCCCATGCACAGAAGAAGTCCTTGCAATTACGTCTTTTCTTTGTTTTTGTCGCTTCTAACTCGGGAAGTTCCTGAACTGTGATCACCTCGGTACCCTCGTGCACGACTTGACGTTGTAAGAGCAAGGGTTGTGTTTCCTGAGCTTCGTTGTTTTCGTTTTCTTTGTCTATATCAATAGACGTTTCATTAGTTTCCGTCATGTTTCTTTCTTTATTCTCCAGAGGTGAAGGTATATCTGTCGTGCTTGATTCCTGATCTGTACGGTTCACCGACTCGAGGCTTTCTTCATTGTCGTTGACCTCCGTGTCGTTGACCTTCACGTCGGGAATGTTAACTTCGTCCGCCATCTTGGATCATCGGTGAGAGACCTTCAAATTTTCAAATTCGAGAATTTTGACTTCATGTTTTCCTGATGTCACTTACACCACACATGAACTCTGTGTAAATAGAGAGATACGCAGAAAGTTGAGCGACAGGACTTGTTAAAAAATACTAAAAATACTAAATACTAAAAATATTAAAAGAACAATGTTTTCTGTTTATTTGAGTGCGTTTTTTTTCTCTTAAAACTGCATATTTCAAATTGTTTTCTAGTTTATCATGTAGTCAAAACTAAGTTTTTGTAATCATCGATCTCTGTAGCAAATTATTGTGCGCTTTGATCCAAATTTGTAGCCTCTACCAGGCTCCGCGGATCGCTGGGAAAATGGTAGAAATCGGCCAAATGGAGTGAATAGTATACCAAGGGTACGGTACGCCTATTGAGCTTCCCTGTATAGCGGAGTGCCCGTGGCATACTATTCACTCTATTTGGCCAATTTCCACTATTTTCCCAGCGATCCACGGAGCCTGGTTGAGGCTACCACATTTGTATCCAGGACCGAACACATGCTGATACAGCATTGGCAAGATTTAACTTGCAAACTTTCAAACTTGCAAACATATACAAAATGTACCCACTGGTTTCAGTACAGGTCACAACAGGAAACGTCCCAGCTTACAAATGCATATATACATGACATGTCGCATCCGCTCACACGTAAGGCAAGTCTAGATCAGATAAACCAGTTAATTATTTGACGCACCTATGATCATATCAGAGGTTGACTCTACTGGATAAGCTTAGTTTATCACTTTCGTCTACCATGTATGTTTAAACTATGTACTGTATATATTTCACTGTACATGTCACTTACATGTTAGTTATCTTTATGTTAGACGACCTGTACCTAGCCCCTCGGGGCACGAATGTACAATAAATGTCTTCATTCATTCATTCATTATCAACTACATCGTGTCGTTTGCCGCGTGATATCTTTTTAATCAGGGTAGGGTTGGCTACACCTGACGTATGACAAGGACAGCAATCAAACTTCATAGGGTGTGGGGGATGAGGCGTATTAGATATGACCTTAGGAAAAATAACTGAATTCATAAAATTGGACAAAATCTTAAAACGGAGCTGCTATCTCATCCTATTTGAAATTACTATTGAATTAGCTTGCGATAATGAAATTAGCATACAACCTTGTCTAAACTTACTATCCTATTGAACCATCTGAAATTATCTTCACTTCATTAACATATATATTGAGTTTTGGTATAAAACCTAGTTCTATCAGATCTTTCTTTAGTCACTGACGAAATATAGCGGATGCTGTCTGAAACGTCTGACTGTTTTAAAATGTTATCCAGTTGCTTGAGTAACTGTTTTTGGCGTATCCCCTAAGATAATTTGTCATTCGTCCCCTAATCTTATTTCACCTATGACCTCAATAGTTGTTGGGCAACATTCCGGTTACACCGCCGCCATGTTGGTTTGAAGGCAAAAGTAAGTGATACTGATGTTACACAGCCAAGTGGGCAAATACTTCATCAGTAAAAATTTAGACTAGTCCACTTCTGTTAGTATTAATCAAACTCTATAGGTTATCTAAAATATAGTAGAAATTGATAAAACAGACTGGATAATATACCAGGGGAGTTAACCGGTCGTAGAAGTACAATTTGCAAACCTGGCATATCATTTAGTGTACTTGGCCAATTTCTAGTATGTTTTCAGCAACCTATGAAGTCTGGAAAAGACTAACAAACGGTTAATCTATTAATAACCAGAATGTTAATGAGATAGCAAGCTGATTGCACAGTTATTTATATAAACGGATATATCTGTCCTCACATGAGTTATCAACGTCACTTGCTAGTTAATTCGTATGTACAAAAAGCACACAGATCGATATCGGTATATATGCAAGAAAAAAATGTTAATATCTCCATAACAACATCAGTTTTGTCTTTGATTTTGCGTCTTTGGTTTTGTCGTGAATGTTGATGCACAACGTTTTATCTGTGGTCAAATGTTATTGTTTTCTTCGTGGATACTACCAAAACAACGTAGTACTATACGTCATACGTTTGTTCTCTATTCAGTGGATATTCAATAATTATTTGTATGATATATATATATATATATATATATCAATGTGTCATTCGTTCTAAGATTTCCATAAGAATACAAACATGTGGCCCTTACTCTGGGCTTTGGCCTCACTGTCAACGGGTTAGTGATTGATCACCAAGTGTCACGAAGGCCAATCCCTGAATACAACCGTGTCAATCTCAACACAAAATTACAAGTTAAATGTACGCTCCTGGCTGTTAACATGGTGTACCGCCTTGGGACAGGAACTTTGGCTCTCAAGCAGGTCAAGATGACCCGACAAAGTACCATACTAGTAAGCAGTCAGTAATAGTCAGTAATAGTAAGGCATGTGTGAAACATATGAATAGTAGGGAGTCAGTAATAGTAAGGCATGTGTAAAACATGAATAGTAGGGAGTCAGTAATAGTAAGATATTTTTGAAACATGACTAGTAGGGAGTCAGTAATAGTTAGACATTTGTGAAACCTATGAATAGTAGGGATTCAGTAATAGTAAGGCATGTGTAAAACATATGAATAGTAGGGAGTCAGTACTAGTAATGTATTTTTGAAACCTATGAACGATAGGGAGTCAGTCATAGAAAGGCATTTGTGAAACCTATGAATAGTAAGGACTAGGGAGTCAGTAAAAGTAAGGCATTTGTGAAACCTATGAATGGTAGGGATTCAGTAATAGTAAGGCAGTTTTGAAGCCTATGAATAGTAGGCAGTCAGTAATAGTACTTGTGAAACATATGAATAGTAGGGGAGGCAGTAATAGTAAGGCCTTTGTGAAACATGAATAGTAGGGAGTCAGTAATAGCAAGGCATATGTGAAACGTGAATAATAGGGAGTAGGTAATAGTAAGGGATTGTGAAACGTTTAAATAGTAGGAGTCAGTAATAGTAAGGCATTTGTGAAACCTATGAAGGGTAGGGAGTCAGTAATAGTAAGGCGTTTGTGAAACATATGAATAGTAGGGAGTCAGTAATTGTGAGGCATTTGAGCAACATATGAATAGTAGGGGGTCAGTAATAGTAAGACATTTGTGAAACATATGAATAGTAGGGCGTCAGTCATAGTAAGGTGTTTGTGAATAGTAGGGAGTCAGTAATAGTGAGGCGTTTGTGAATTGTAGGGAGTCAGTAATAATAAGGCATTTGTGAAACATGAATAGTAGGGAGTCAGTAATAGTAAGGCATTTGTCAAACATGTGAACAGTAGGTAGTCAGTAATAGTAAGGCATTCGTGAAACCTATGAATAGGTATGCATATAAACACATTTTACATTTTGAATTTGGAACGTTGTGGCTATATGATCAGTCTACACTGAACGCTTTACGTGGAGGGGTTTGGTGTCGGAAAAACGACAGTAGCTCCTCGAAACATCCTACAGAGCTAGAATAACAACCAAAACGATCATAGGAGCCCCAGCAAACCGAATGTCTAACCTAGTTTCTCACTCCACCTATCCAAAAATGGTAGAGACAGGATACTTCACCGGGAGTGTGCTCTGGCCTTTCGATATCTGCATCTGCTTGGAACTCCCCGAGTTATGGTGCCCTTCTATATCTGCTTGTCAGACGCCTTTCTGACTTCTAAGTGCGTTTTGAACAATTATTATGGCAGAACTAAGAGTGCTACGTTGGTACTTTACTTACAGTGAAGTAAAAGATCAGCCCAGACACCTTCGCTATGGCAATGATTTTTTTTAATTGCCACACTTATTCCACTTATTTTTCTGCATTTGTCTTTTTCCTTAGTCCCTTTGTATTTGTCGATTGACAACGTTTCCGTTTCTGTTGATATTATTATAGGGGATAAGAGAATTTTTTCTTCAAGAAATTTGACACGGGCCATTAACACCCCTTTCAAACTGATAGATAAGTTTGCTAAAAGAACACTTTACATTCTATTAACTCGTAAATGAGTAGGGTCGCAAAATGCTGCTTTGCCCAATTATCAATTTAACAATTCAGGGACAAATCTGTTGTTTTACTTCAAAGAAAGTTATTTTGTCTGACAGAGGCATTCTATCTTTATGAATATGTTAAACTTTCTACGCTTTGTTATTTAACATATTTCAAAGTCCTCAAAGCATTGTGTTTGTCGCACCTTACTGTGCGATGCAATCTACATTCCTCGGAATACCAACACCCTTTTAGATACAATGCCAGCTCTGAATAGATACTACAAGGCAATGAGATAGATCTCACTCCTTTACGAAGGTTTATCTGATAATTTCGAAATTCACAGCCTTATATAAACTCGAATCACAGATCATATTTTTGTTGCTCCATGCTTGGCAGTTCAACCTTGAGAGGTAATGTATTCCAAAATTTACCTTGTCAACTCTTTGCTGTAAAAGTTCAGTCCCGCCGCTTCCGAAAAAAGAAACACTATGACGGCGTCAATCTTATCATTTCATCAAGAGTTCGAAAATTGCATGACTTTCAACTACAAAAAAAAGGCGTCAATCTTATCGTTTCATCAAGAGTTCGAATATCGCATGACCTTCAATTACAAAAAAAAATGGCGGCGTCAATCTTATCGTTTCATCAAGAGTTCGAATATTGCATGACCTTCAACTACAAAAAAAAATGGCGGCGTCAATCTTATCGTTTCATCAAGAGTTCGAATATTGCATGACTTTCATCTACAAAAAAAATGGCGGCGTCAATCTTATCGTTTCATCAACAGTTAGAATATTGCATGACGTTCAACTACAAAAAAACATGGCGGCGGTAGTATCGTTTCATCAACAGTTAAAAAAATCGTTGACCTTCAAGTAAAAAGAATGGCGGCGGCAGTCGTATCGTTTTATCAACAATTAGAATATTGATGACCTTCAACTACAAAAAAACATGGCGGCGGTAGTCGTATCGTTTCATCATGATTTGAAAGATGTGAACTACAACAAATTCACACTTAACAAGCAAGTTGATTAAAGAATAACAGTCTGACTTTGATAATCAAAGGAGCAAATTGTTCACAGAAAATTATACGAGGCTCTTTCCAAGTGGATCTCATGGCCGAATGGTCTAACTCAAAGCTACCTTTACATACAACTGAACTCCACACTACAGTGAACAGTGAGTCATGTCTACTACCCAAGCTTTAAAGAAATACAGTCTGTAAGTTTTCCACTACATTGGCAGACTATAAGAACTCCTTAGAAACATCTTCTAGGCGATTAGGCTGTCAGAATGTTCAGTGGCGTGGTGTACTGTGATTTTCGTACGTAGAGCCCTTGTATTAGGCTTCTGGATTTGGTAAATTACGGCACAAATCCACCCAGCTTTGTGTCATGCCTTCGGTGAGCTCACCCAAGGTGACCTGAGCTGGCTAGAACTTCCAAACCCTGGCCCCTTAGCAATATGGTTCTCTCAGATATAAGCTTGTTTTTAGCCACCCTTTGACTATACTCTCTCACGCTGACAACTATCTGATTTGCTTGCATGAACGCTTACATGTAGCTGGCAATCGTCATAGTGACAGACCTAGACTACTTACCGAATGCACTCAGCGCTAGCTCTAAATAGCTTTCTTAGCTTTCTACTTTCCTTGGCTGAATGCAGGTTGACTGCGTGGCTACAATATTAGTCCCGCAAATTACGTGGTGAAACTTCTCAAAGGCAAAAGTTAGGAGCCAACTACTCAAAGTACGTTAAAGTAGTCTGTACAAGTTGTGATCATATTTGTAGAATAGATAAAGCACAAAGTACACCAACCTTGAGTGCGCTAATCCAGAAGTGGTCCGGGGAGTGATCTGAATACCGAAGGGCACATGGTTGAACAATAGCACCACATTGTCTTTTGTTATCACTCAAATCGTTGTCACTAACGTTTGGCGATCAACTCAAAAGTTAACGATTAAATGTATGAGAAAGCCTCTGCTCTTAAACATAAGTTTTGCCTAAATGGAACGAAACACTCGACTGTTTTCGACTCAGTCCCCAATAACGTTAACTGGTGGCGCAACACGAACAAAGAAGATAATCCAGTTAAATTTGCCACACAAATTTTCGCTCGTTAAGGTCAAAGAGCAGAGTGAATGGCCAATCAGAAGTGTCGCTGCCAGTTGCTGTAAGGTCATTCAGGGTAGTTTCTTGATTCGGTGAAATACCGGAATGATTTGTGATAATCGGTGTATCTGTGACATAGTAAAACACAAATTTTAATCCTAAAAAGCACTCATTTCCTATAAAGATTAATTGTGCACGAAATATAAAAACAAAAGAAAAGATGTTGGTTGGCTCAACGTTTCTGAATATGTCAGTACAGGGAGTGATAAGAAGAAAACCATATATTCAATCATGAATTACTTAACCAAACCACCTCCTTGACCAAACGAACATCTGAGCTAAACTTTGCTTGCTTCCAGAGATGTTTCATCGTCAACGTTTAGTTTTTTTCTTCAGATGATCTCTCTACACCATACCTTTGCTTGATAAGACCACTATCCTTCAAGCAAGACTCTATTAAGCAAGAACCTTTACGACCTTTTCCCAAGATACCTATCTATTTAGACAATGTGTCGTCAGTGAATGATTTTCTCGATTCCGCAAGGAAGAATCTTTTCAATACATAACCGCTACGGATGACAGATGGTTACGTACAGAAGACCATAAGGTCAGTCGTTAAAAGCACTTAGTGAAGGGTGTGTAACGACCTTGTTGGGTGGGTTGCGTGCCGTTGCACAAATTAACCGCTTGGAGTCCTTAAAATAGTAAATTTTTCACCGGGTCGGGAAGACTGCGTCAAGAGAACACCTGGCGGAATTGCGTCCATTCATCAAGGAGCATTTTACACGTAGGAGATTATTTATCTTCAAACTTTACCGCCACAATCAGTGAGTTAAGGTACGATTGTGCGGTGTACATGCAAGTATTTACGGTATTGGTGTTTAAGCACCTCACAGCGGAAGGGAAAAGTACTGCACGT
Source organism: Branchiostoma lanceolatum (assembly GCF_035083965.1). Taxonomy (NCBI): domain Eukaryota; kingdom Metazoa; phylum Chordata; class Leptocardii; order Amphioxiformes; family Branchiostomatidae; genus Branchiostoma; species Branchiostoma lanceolatum. Next base: position 4,860,963 of record NC_089737.1, read on the forward strand.
CGAATCGGTAGAAGCTGGATGACTAGACAACAGATTGGTGTGAGATATTGCACAATGAGGTGTTGCACAATGTGGTGTTGCAGGTGACAACACCAACTGAGATGAATGCTCAAATAAAAAGTGGTGGCGGTTCTGCTGCAAGATAGATAACAATGTGATATTCCTGCATAAGATAGATACCATATAAATGTTCGTGGCTGCCAAACCAATAAAAAGGTTAACTTTATGATGAGATAGAGCATGGTCGCATTTTGCATAGTCCGGGAAAACACAAATAGTTAAGGGCAAGACAGAAATGACAAAGAAATGGAATGGGAAGAAAAGCATCAAATTGCGTTTTGATCCCTACAAACGAAACCTTTATTATCTTCATTTTAGATTCAAAATGTTGATACAACGACATAAATCTAATTAAATAAGGCACTAGACAGGCATTTATAATGAAAAATAATCATAAAAAACTAAAGATTTTGAACCAATTATGACCATCCCATTACTCCTCTTATTTTACAGAAATCCTTTAAGACCCTAATAATGTCATAAAAGAACAAGAAAAGTACATCGAAACAACTAAAAAAAGACGTTATATACTTTAATATACCGTCTTCGAACTGACCGACAACATAACGAAGTTCAAATCACGTTTAGATGACTATCAATAAATACAAAGGTCTGTGTGTGAGGTAGTTACTCCAATGATATTCTCTGGCCCTAAAATTCATATTATGATTATCGATATCACTACAGAGAAGATGTTGCAATTACTCTAATGATATTCTCTAGCCCTAAAATTCATATCATGATTATCAATATCACTATGAGAAGATGTTGCAATATGTCCTATTTTCTCATCGGGTATATTATACATGTACGAATTTTTTGTACCATGTACCAGTACTACATAATCTAGTACCATTTACTACCCCTCCCCCTTCACACCTAAGTGTCTCTCTTTTTCACCACGACTACCATCACACCTTCTTTGTCATCGTTGAGAAGCACATGTGCTCGCGAGTTGCCCACTTTCCCGTCGTTGTTTTTCACATATGGGGCATCCTCGTTATTTGAGTTGTAGAGAAGCCTTATTTCATCCTCCTCTGAGTAAACAGTCTTTCGAATGTCGTTGTTCTTCTTTCCTGTGGACATTTCTGTCTCCCACGTTGTTGGAGGAAACGTATCACTCTCTGTTGCGCTATTTTCTTGTCCGGAAGTCTCGTACATGTCGGACACCAACTTGGGAGACCGAACCCTCTTCTTACGGGGTTCATGCACGGTCAATCCGTCATCTGCATATCTCCCATGATGCTTTGCTTTCTTACTGCGTGCCGCCATTTTGGATTCCGGTGGAGAATCGGTTCGTCCTACTCGGATACTCTCCAAAGAGTCAGTTGGAGAAACTGTTCTGGAGTTCTTGCCGCCGCGAGAATTTAGCGCTACCCTAGAGCCGAGCAAACTTGTCTCTTCCCCTCCCTCTGAATCAGAGGAATATGATTCCAGATATGGAATGCTTGGTTTTCTGTGTTTTCCTGACGTTCTTCGCTGCCTTCTGTCCAAATTTGGCGGAAGACTCTGTTTCCTTGCTTCGAACTTACTGTTGGTATGCACATTATCCATATCATCGCCTGCATCATGTAGGCCAAAGAAAGGCGACCGTTCCATGTCGTCAAAGTACCTTCGGCGTGTTGTCGGCGACACGGCTGGAGCAGTGCGATGGCGTTTGCGGGTTGGGAAAATCACCTTGGGTTCTGTCGTGTTTCCTTTGTATTTTCTCATCCTTTCTCTGACCATGTGTTCGTAGATGTCTGCCTCTAACTCCATACTGCTGTAGCCCTCAGCTTCGAAGGAATCCCTGTAGGTTTTCAGAGACTCTAGTCCTGCTAGCGCTGGCTCAGTACTCCTGCGTCTTTGGACAGGAGACTGTCTAGGCGACCTCACAGATGGAGTTGTTGAGCCTGCTGATATGCTACTAGAACGGCTCGACTTCTTTGGTCGTACAGCCATTTGGCCGTAAGTATTTGGAGAAGCAAATTGCTGCGATCCATCCATGTTTTGGATAGAGCCATCTGCGTTAAGATTCCCATTGATTGCTTCCTGTGAAATAATAATGTCGGGGATAGAGCGCCGTCTACTATCCATCCGGTCCCTGCTACTGCCAGTTTGTGCTGACGTTGCCACAGGTTGTGATCTATGCCGAGCCCTGTGTTTTTTTCTGTCCAAGCTTGTTGTCGTAAAGTAGTCCGGTTCAATGGTGCTATCCCCATGTTCCATAAACGCCGGAATCATGAACTTATCAAGGGATCGCTTCTGATACTCCGCCATACTGTTAACCGATCTTTGACTTGGGGATTTCTGCTTGACTTCTCCAACCCTGCTTGGCTTTTGGTAGAAGTTGATCGTTGTAGAATCCAAACGATCGTGGTATTCCAACGGATTGGGAATACGTCTTCTTTCTTCTGGTGTACCAGGAAGACTTTTAGAGTATAGAGGAATGTCAGGTTCTTCACGTGCTGCCTTTCGTCTTCCTTTTGGAGTTCCGGGAAGACTTTTGGAATCCGGTTGACATGTTTCTCCCAACAGATCGTTTCCTCGCTTCTTTCTTCTTCCTCTAGGCACCTCTAGAAAGTCGCCTGTCTTGTGATGTTGACCAACATTAGTTCCTAAAGATGGTATTGAGTTTCGCTTATTATGTAACTTCTTTTCACTCGTGTTTTCATCGTTAAAGTCGGAAACGCTGCCGGTGTCACCATGGCCTTCCGAAAAAGACCGCCTATACTCCGGTCTCCTATTAGCCTTACGGGAACCTGTCTCCAAAGGGATTGTATCATCCCAATGTAGTACTTCTTGGTCGTTGTTTGCTCCCTGTTTGATTTTATGTTGGTTTCTTCTAGATCTGGGAGATGAGCGGGCTGATCTGCCATCTTGTTCCATTACTAACATCTCAAACTCATCAACATTGTTTGTATCATGGTGTTTCCTGTGTTCCTTTGAACCTTGTCTTTTGTTTCTTGGTTGCTTTTCATTGGTGTAATCATCCGGTGAATAACGTTTATTTCCATGTTGTGTTTTATCAATGGCGTTTCGTTCTTTATTAGCATAATCAGGAATCGGCTTGAACCTTTTATTTCTCATTTTATCTTGAGACTTGTTGATATCTGCTCCTGTCAAACAGTTGAGGTCAGAGTACAAAGACGGACTTCGATGTAGCTGTTGGTCTTCCAACTCGTCCAACAACTCGTATTTAGTCTGTTGTCTGATTTTATCGCGACGGGACTTAGATGCAGGAGACCCTTGTCGACTAACGTTTTTGTTACTTCTTATACTCCCATTTTCCTTCTCCTTTCGCAAAGAGTCGAGTCTTTCGAAGATATCTCTCTCTTGGTTTGCGGACTGAGAAGCTTTGCTTTTACCCTCGCTGCGGATAGATAACCTGGATCTGGATTTGAAGAGTCTAGTGAAACTTTCCACTCTCTTGACAGGCCTTTCTTGTGGCTCTTCTGATATTAGTTGTAGTTCAAGTTCTTCCAAGTACTAGAATGAAAAAGAAAAAAAAAAATGGATACAAGGCTAGTCGTTCACAAAGAAGAAGAATATTGTATTATTTCTTGTCACTTGACGTTATCACTACCATATTCACCACTACTACTTGGCTAAATTAGTAAATATTAAAAAATAATTCATTTCTTGCTTATATGCTTGATATTTAGTCGTCATCATCAGTTATGATCAGAAGCTCTATAATTGCAAATATCATTATCATCAGTACCATAAACAATTTATATTAATTAGCGTAATGTTTACTTATATCCTTAATAAGTATTACAATTCAACTTATCTATCTATTTCTTATCATAACAGAAGCTTATATATGACGCCAATTACTTTTCGAGGTCAGAGACATAACTTTGATTAATTGTCTTACGAATAATTGATTAGATTAGATAAATTTCTGAGTATACCTCCTTGTTGATGTCCTCCCATCTTCTGCATTTGTTGTTTGCCATGACGAGGCCTCCGATACAAATCAACTGCGGAATCAAACATTGCAGTTAGTTTAGAATATTGTTTTCATAAGATACAAATTCTGTCCCGTCTATAGCATATTCATATACTGATGCACGGAAAGGGTTTTAGTCAAGGCTACCAAGAATTACTATTCTATATGTTAAGCCAACTATCTATTTGAGAAGTGAATGGAAAGAAATTGAACCACATTCTACTTAGATTATTTGTTCTAAGATGATACATGTTTTCTTGTTGATATTACTAGTTTTGTCATGGAAAGCGCGCCCTCTGTTGAGGAATGAGCCAACTGCAGTGTGCACCTGTTTAATTTTCTGCAGCAATATTTTCAATAAAAGATTCTTTATCTAATGTGGAAGTTCACTTTAGAATGTTAGAAAAGTGTTTGTTATTTCAGTAAGCAGATTAGGTGGTTGCTTGTCCATGTAACAAAACGACGTCCTACTGGTCAGTTTTTGTGTCATCCTATCGTAATTATGACTGATACAATCACCCAGAAACATAACTGTCCGGTTGGACGACAATTTTCTAAGCCGATAAATTGGCGCTGAATACCCCCATGTAAATCCCCGATGGTCAATAAGTGTGACACTCGTTTTTGTTTTCTTAACTATAGTAGAAAACCTATGTATTAAGGCTAAGAAATACATTATTTATTGTTTGCAGAAAAGTGCTGATGTTTGAAATGATTGAATGAATTGAATGGAGACCTTAATTGTGAACATATACCCACTGGGTTCAGTACAGGTCACAACAGAAAAACGTCACAGTTTACAAATATATACATATAAGGAAAAGCTAGCACTAGGCTCATAATTTGGCTTCTTCTTAGTAATGGTGTAAGTATAATAATGATATGCTTTTTTTTGCTTTTTTATCTTTTGATCGTTAAAAAGGGGTCAGCCACCCGGGTGACCTCGGTATGCCTGCGGCTATTGAAATAGGAATAGTCCGATGATAATTATAGAGGATATCTTAAAAGCACTAGGTATAAGTTTTTTTTTAAAGAATAACTTATAAGATTAAGATTATTCTAATGGAAGAAAAATACAAAACGGGAGGAGTTGAAAATCAGCATTTCGCTATTCAAAGTGAGTATGACCTCTTGTCTTTCCTAAGTACGGAAATGCACTCGACAACAATGCCACATGTTGCCCGAGGCTATGCAAAATGGTATCCCAACGGGATGTTTATGTTTGCCATGGCAATAATTTGTAGACAACAAATCTTAGTATACTTAACGCTTTTGACATGTTGAGCAATTCAAAGTTTAACAAAATTAATGTAGATATAGTTTAGAAGAGGGTTGTTTTTTAACGAATCTGAAATGTTGTGGGGCGTCTATTTTAAATTTGTGGGTCACCTAGTGCATAAAATTGTTGAGATGACTCACATATTCCGGACGTTTGAAAGACTATAATTAACCGCGTTTTAACGAGCCACATGGCTGTCTGTGTTGACTGTGTAGTGTAAACAGTTCGTGGTCAAATTAGAGGGTTTACTGGTCTCCAAACTCCTTTAAATTTTCAAGCTTTTTTTCCATGTTAAAAGACTATACTTCCATACGGGGTTTGTTACCAGTGCCCTTGTAAGTTTATGTATGTATGTATGTATGTATGTATGTATGTATGTATGTATGTATGTTTGTATGTATGTATGTAACAGTTCATCCAACAGTTTTTATCTAACAAAAAATCAACCATTTTGGCCTCTTTCTTTGTTTGCTTGCTTGGCCTTTTCACGCTCTTTCTCTACATTTTCACGCTCTATTTTCTTCCAAGTTGTTAGCAGTGCTCTCACACACCTTGTATAAGTGTATGTATGTATGTATGTAACAGTTTTATCTAACAAAAAATCAACCATTTTGGCCACTTTCTTTGTTTGCTTGCTTGACCTTTTGTCTGCTAATGAAAAGCTCAAATCGGTCTGTTGCTGGGTATCCTTCAGGCCATATGCATGAGTGAAGGAAAAAGGGTCTCACAAAATACAACATTAACATTAGATACAAATTACATTCTTAATCAGAGTTAGACTGAAATGGCTTACACAGATATTGGACTTACCCATATTTTCGACTGTTTAACTTCAGTCTTTGTCAAAGAATGAGCAAAGAAAATTTGGGTACGTCTAATTTTTGTGTTGGTAAATACATTTGAATCGGAGTGACTTCTACCAACACAGATGAACTTTCAAGTAAACATATCGCATTATTGGAGTCCTACTAGATCTAAAACACATATTCTTACACGTACAGGTTATTGAAAACACACATGACAAAATCAAAGTTAATTTGATGCATGGTCTGTGTTCTGTCTTTCAAATATTTACTGCAAAGGTCTCTTTAAAAGAGGACAGAGTTTGGACTATATATGTGTGTTTAGTGGCAGACTGTTCCAGACTTTGGGCCCGCAGTAGCATTTATGAATATCTAAAAAGTCTGTCGATGTTGGAACATGTGGATACAAACTAAGCAAAGAACCAAATTTTGATAGACAAACTGTTGAGAATACTTACGAAAACGCCGACCCAGATTGGGATAGCAAACTCGTCGATCAAGTCGGGGTTGTTCCAGTACAGCAGGGCTCCGACTCCAAAGAAAATCGAGATCCCGCCGAGTATCGACGTGAATAGTCCGAAAAACCAACAGGCACGATCGTACCAACAGTTTGAACAACACTTCGCCATCTTGGTCCTCTGATACAACGTTGTAACACACAGCCCAGTGGACAGTCGGTCTCTTTAGTTGGCTGGCCTCAATTTTACCCGTAAACGACTGCGGGCATTGTCTTCCTAATAAGTACTTTTACAGAAGATTACCGCACAGATAGCTGTTTCATAGACATGTAAACAGTTTCCGACGTCATCGTACAACATTATGGCGCAGTCACAATCCCGCAAAAGTGTTAAACTGCCATTTCCGACGATAAACGGTAACAATTTTGAATATACTCTGTCAGTTCCAGGTGCATTCTTTACTTAATGTTTCCTGTGACTAATCCAGTATAGTCTAAAGGCCAGGCCTCCTCCGGTGTAATCCCCGGTATGTTCTTCTAGTTAGCTTCTTCACAATAAGCGTCCTAAGTTAAGACCTTGGTTCCAGCCTACTACTTTGTTGTCAAAATAGTTTCGTCATCCAAGTGAGTCCTTGCCGTCCTCTTCCGCTAGCGGCTGTTTTTGTTAGGATGAGTCCTGTATCCAGAGAGCAAAAGGTTAAACTTTGCTTCGATTTTGATTACCGAAGACAATCAACACAAGGAACTATGCAAAAGGATTTTGTTATGACTCAAACGTCTTCAAACATAAGACGATCATCACGAATTATTTCCATTCACCAGTATTCAGCTTGGAAAACAGGACTAGTGTTAGTCTTAGTTCAGCGGGAGGGATTTAAATTGAGCAACGGAATCTTTAGAATGCACTGTTTCGTCATAGAAAGTTGTAATAAAGATTACCTCTGTTTTTGCCACGTCCGTTTACGTTCCATCGTTTCTTCGAGTGTCTTTAGAAATCGTCCAGAAGGTATCGGGAAACAGGTGTGTTCGTGGGCGGGTGACTGTGCCAGCTCTCCCCGCGACGTAAGCGGAAAGGTGCGGCGGAGTTTCGCTCCAGGCGCCGATTTTTGCCGAACAATTAGCGCCCAGCATGCATACAGGGGACAGGTCAGACCAATCAGCGGGGGAAAAAGGCAGAAGGCCCGGTTGGCAGGTGCGATGATTACCTGACGAGTGTTTGTACGTGTGACCTGTTTTGTCAGACTCGGTGCCCGTGGGCGATAGCCTGGTTAGGCTCTACCAGCCTGCGCGGGTCGCTGGGAAAATAGTAGAAATTGGCCAAATAGAGTCAATTGTATGAATGGAGTCGGATACGGAGAAAGGGTCCAATATTGCAACAACGCCTCCATGGCCAAAGTCCCCCAGCAAATGTTCTCCCTATAGCCGGCGCGGTTAGTCTGGTAGAGACTATACCCTGGTCAACAGTCTCCACTGTTCGACATAAAGCATAAAAAGATTCGTTTTTTCTATCTTTGAAATTCGTTGAGCGCTCTGTTAAATTTTAGGTCATCATAGAGAGGGCGCGGCGAGAGCGCCGTCCTAGTAGAATTCAATGGAGGTATTAGGGGTGTTTTACCCGGCCCAGTCTGCTAAGCATAGGCCTGTTTCTGTCAGAGGGTCTTTTTAGCAGGACTTTCGAGTTCTCGTGAGCACTGTAACTGTGAACAAGGAGATTTTTTAAAGCTCCTTGCTGGGACCGACCCCGTGAAAAATTCCCCGGTGTGCGCTACTGAACTGGGCGGGCGTGCAACACCCATAGCACCGTAGAGACAGTGGCGAGCTCACGGTGGTACCAGTTACAAGGCTAGGGGATGATAATGAGAGGGGAAATTGGACTCGGGAGACCACTAAGCAACGGGGTCGAGGTTTTACCTTGTTGTGGTGTACTAAAAAGAACATAGCCTTTAACCGGCCTTCCTACGGGGGTATTGATCGCCATTAACATTTCCTGTGCGAAACCCTATATACATGTATGGTGGCCATAGCCTGGGTGCCATCCTATTTCTACGGGGGCTCCTACATTCGCTACCCTATGCAGGAGCCTCGGTAGAAATATGATGGCACCCAGTCTATAGTGGCCAAACTACCCTGGCGAATATTTTCACTATAGCCATCGTATTTAGTCCGGTATAGAAACTATGCAGAACAGGTTTAAATGTGTTCTTCGGATACGAGCTCTAAAAACTCGCCAGGCTACAAATATGGAACACATAAACGTGTATATTTCTGTTAAACGAAGTGAAAAACATGGTTTGTCAGGACACGTATGTTTGAAATGCAACCGTTCACAATGATACGAGGGGTATCCATTTCTAATTACTCAGTTCCCAGAAACTGTATAAGATCATAAAGGTGATTAAAGGTATTCAGTCATGACGATAGTACGATAATCTGTGTATATCTGTGTTGTATTCTACAGATACATGTCGGAGAAATGCAATCACGAAAACATGCCTGACAGACAGATTTTTAAACAAAATCTTGCATGCCTGTTTTAGGAGGGGTCTACTCGTAGGTGTAGGTGTGTTTGGGTTCGTCAGTACAATTATGTTTGAAATGCAACCGCACGATAAAACGAGTAACTTCTGATCTGATTTCACAGTTGTTAACCAGAATGTGGTCAGGAGTAAACAGACGGCTTGGTACTGTAATTACTAGCAATAGCACGCTGGTCTGCTCATGTCTAGACTTTGTCTGTATGTGTATTTGCAATGCAGAATGAAGAAACTTCCCTTCGCCACTCTAGTTGCAACAGTGCGGTAAAGTTTCTTTGTTTGTTTGGTCCTACCAAACGACGTTGCAAGAATACATTGCAAGACCCTCCCCATAAGAATCTATAGAAAAGTACAGAGATTAAATATGTTTGCTGTTGATTGTGTGTAACGTAATCTATTTACGTGCAGGACCAGTTTACGTCCAGTCTGGGTCATGTCCACATGTCGCGGTGTTTTATACCAAAGCCTGTTCTCATGAGCAATAAAGAACGCCATAAGTATGATCCTTCAACTTATCCATCTCTAACCATCTCTCTCTATAATATAAAACAATGAATATGGATTACGTTTAGCGACATAACAGAATAAACTCTTGAACCAGTAAATACGTTTGGTCATTTTACGTTACGGGTTGTCAGGGGGTAGCCTGTGTTTAAGCAATCTCTCACTGACAGAGGTTAATTGGCCCCCTCCCCAAGGGGGCGGGTATATGTCTGGCCGGCCGCTAGGAGCGCAATTTAGCGTCGGGAGCTCCCCGGTTTCTCTGCGGGGCTGGGAGTGATGCCCGCCCGCCCAGACAGATTAGACCGCCCGGTGGCGGCAAAACTAAGGTGGCTGCTAAACTATGGTGGCTGCGAAACTCTATATGGCAGCTAAGACTGACTGACAGAAACGGGTCAATTTAGCAGACTATAGAGACTGGGACCAGGCTAGACTAGTTAGTGAGTGGCTTCGGTCGAGTGAGATTTGTGAAGAAAGATGCAAAAGATTACGTCACTTCTTGCTTGTGTCTCTTTGAGACATTTATCTTTGGTTACAGGAATGTGGTTACACCAGTGTACAAGATACATATCTTAGGAGGCGATCTGCCAGTAGGGACATCTCAGTGTAGTGGACCGTGTAACAAGACCTCAAGGAATCATTCTAGAATTTTAAAGGGTCTGATTTTGTTTAAGGAAGGTAAAGCAGTTTTATCCCCCGAAAATTGGACTTTGAAAGTCAATTTATTTAGTCATTTCTATACATGATTAGTTCATACAACACTATCACAATGTATAGCAACATCCATCATGCAAAAATATGACTTCGTTGTAACGTGAGAACGCACTGAAAATCGCCGCCGGAGTTTTTGTAGGCTTGCAAAACTTAGGGGATTATCGTATGGTATGTTTTTGAATAGTTTTAAAATACTCAAAGTATGAAGTTATTATTCAAATGTGCTAAACAATGTTAGTAAATGTCCCTACCATAAAGATTTCAACATTTCCATTTTTCGGGGCTCTAATATTGCATTGGTTGCTTTTAAGACCCCCATTCCACTAAACGGCGATCGCGCTGCGCCCTCAGTGCGACCTTAATCGGATGTGTGTACCTTTTGATTTCGCCATAAGAATTTCATGCAAAATATAAAAGTATGACTGTATATACAACAAAGCACACAAAGCGTAAACAGATTCCCTTTTTATCTATGAAATTCGTTGAGCGCTCTATTAAATCTAAGTCACAGAGAGCGCGCAGTGAGAGCGCCGTCCTAGTGGAATGGGGGTATGAGAAAGGAAAACGTTTGGTAATAAGGTGCATAGTTTTTGAGAGGGAAACTTGAACTGCTTTGAATGAGCGAGCCTTCTCTTAGATTGTGTTCCTACACATTATGTTTTGAACTGCAAGGAACGAATGTCAAAAGCGACTCCTATCGGTATATGTTAGAGTTGCTTCTTACGTTCACGGGTTAAGAGAGCAAATTGAATTCCGAACTGGAACTGAAGTCTTTGTATCTCTATTGATGTGTTTTCGTTCCATTCAATTACAGGTTTGCGTAGCAAAACTTTTGTTGAATCTGTTGGCATGTGCGGTGGCCTCCATCTTGAATTGTGACGTCACAGGGTCGCCATTACCATTTTATTGGAAGGGGTTTTTCGGGGGGTCGCTAGCGTTCTATCTGTTTTTAACAAATCGGCTCACAACTATCACACATGCAACTGAAATAAAAAGAAAAATCCAATACCAATCCATTTTCATCAAAAGACCCTGTAATCGCTAAATATAAACTAACATAGCAAACCTGAAACATATGTTGCACAAATACTTAACTCTAGTTGCAACAACTTTGGTCGAGCATTAATTTGATCTAAGATTTATGGGTTTGTTGTCAATTCTTCCTACCTTTCCATATGTTTAAGACGCAGTATTAGCAGATAAGCAAATAGTTCAATGTATGGAGAAATCTATATTATTATTCAAATCTATACTGTAAATGAAAGAGCAGTTGTTTAATCCAGACTTATATTTTCTTATTACAAAGATGTGCTCCTGACACCCGTTTCACAAGTACCTAAGCAATAAAATGACACTCTTCAAGATATAAAAAACTTGTAAACGAAAACTTTCTTTCGCACTAGTGTTCACTATATAGAGTTATGGGCAAATCTCTTGTGAGTGCCCTCCAACTATACCATAAATATGCACGTTTAACAAAGGACGAAATGTTCACGTATATCACTGTAATAGTCTAAGAAAAAAACTTTATAATTGGTCTGCACGTACGCGTGTTATAAGAAGAGGGAAAAGACTCTATAGATACCAATAGAATATTGTAATATATATATATATAGCATATTAAGCTCTCTAAACTTTTACTTCAGATATCTAAATCATTGCATTTAGTCCATGAATACGCAACAAAGGTAATTGTCATGAATCTTAGTTCTATATTGAAGGCAGTCACTGTAATTCTCCCATCTAGTAGACTATCAGCTGTGTGTCTCCATATGCAACTTCCAACAAATGTTGCGGAGAACTATCTTTAACCTAATAAGTTCAGCAACGTTAACTAGCAAAACATGGCGGCATACAGATGCCTCAACGAGTTTCGTCATGGTTTTCAAACGTAGACAGACATTCGTTGGAAAGCTTTAGAGTTCAACTCCGAGAACAGTCAGCTTATTGAGACACGTGTCTTTTTTTTCACTTTGCTTTTTGACAGACAAGGACGACGTGGCACTGCACTCAAGCTTTCAGAACTTATTTTAACCTTGCCATGTACACAGAGCAATATACCCATTTTTACACCTGGGTACAGTCAGGAAAGTCATGTCAAGTGCCTTTCCCAAGGGCACAACATCGGTGGCGTCAAGAGGCTTATCTCTTTACACTAACAGAATAACAAGGCGGCAAGCGAATCTCTCAACGGGTTTCGTCTTGGTTTTCAAACGTGGACAGATATTCGTTGGAAAGCTTTAGGGTTCAACTACGAGAACAGTTAAATTCTTGAGGCACATAACTTTTTTTCACTTTGCTTTTTTGACAGACAAGGACGAGGTCGTACTGCACTCAAGTTTTCATAACTTATTTTAACAGCCCCACGTGCACAGAACAATATGCCCATTTTTACACCTGTAAGAAAAGTCGTGTAAAGTGCCTTTCCCAAGGGCACAACATCCGTGGGGACAGGAGGATTATCTCTCTACACTAACAAGTTCAGCACTTAGAATAATAAGGCGGCACGCTGATCTCTTAACGGGTTTCGTCATAGTTTTCAATACGGTGCACAGATATTCCTTGGAAAGCTTTAGAGTTCAACTTCGTGAACAATTACATTCTTTAGACAGACGACTTTTCAAAGATATTGCGGAGAACTATCTCCTTACACTAATAAGTTCAGAAACTAGTAAGAATAACAAAGCGGCTCACAGATATCTTAATGTGTCTTTTGGGTTCAACTGACAAGAATCATGGTGTAATGTTGACAGTCTTTCTTTCGCTGGAAATTGCGTCTCTGGTAGACAATAAAACTATATAATCTTTTTAGACAATTTTTTCATTGGGACCTATAAAGTCACATACCTCTTAACGATTTTCTTCATTGTTTCCCAATGTAGGTAGATATTCCCTGAAAATAATTAGGGTTCAACTTTGTGAACAGTTAAATTCTTGAAACACACGACTTTTCAAAGATATTGCGGAGAAATATCTCTGTAAATAAACAAGTTCGGAACTTGGAATAACAAGGCGGCACGCGGACCTCTTAACGGGTAAGGCTATGTCATGGTTTTCAAACGTGGACAGATATTCCTTGGAAAGCTTTAGGGTTCAACTCCGAGAACAGTTGAATTCTTGAAACACACAACTTTACAAAGATGTTGCGGAGGACTATCTCTCTACACTAACAAGTTCAGCAACTAGTAAGAATAGCAAAGCGGCTCACAGATATCTTAATGAGTCTTTTGGGTTCAACTGACAAGAATCAAGGCGTAATTTTGACAGTCGACTTTTCACAGATGTTGCGGATGACTGTCTCTCTACACTAACAAATTCAGCACTAAGAATAACAAGGCGTTACATAGACATCTTGAGGAGTCTTTTGGGTTCAATAGACAAGGCGTCATTTTGACAGACTTTCTTTCACTGGCATAAAAATTGAATCCCTGGTAGACGATAAAATTTAGACTATAATTTTGCTATGGTGAGTTATTAAGTCACAGACGTCTAGACATCTTAACGACTTTCTTCATGGTTTCCCAACGTAGGTAGATATTCCCTGGAAAGAATTAGGGTTCAACTTCGTGAACAGTTGAATTCTTGAGACAGACGACTTTTCAAAGATGTTGCGGAGGAATATATCTCTCTGTATTAACAAGTTTAGCAACTAGTAAGAATAACAAAGCAGCTCACAGATATCTTAAGGAGTCTTTTGGGTTCAACTGACAAGAATCAAGGCGTCATTTCGACAGTCTTTCTTTCACTTGCATAGAAGCTGCATCCCTGGTAGACGATAAAATAATATAATCTTTTTAATAATTTTTTTCTATGGTGAGTTATTAGGTCATAGACATCTTAACGATTTTCTTCATGGTTTCCCAATGTAGGTAGATATTCCCTGGAAAGTATTAGTTTCAACGACGTGAAGAGTTAAATTCTTGAAACAGACGACTTTTCAAAGATGTTGCGGAGGACCATCTCTTTACACTATCAAGTTCAACAACTAGTAAGAATAAGAAGGCAGCACACAGATCTCTTAACGGGTTTGGTCATGGTTTTCAATCGTGCACAGACATTCCTTGGAAAGCTTTAAGGTTCAACTACGAGAACAGTTGAATTCTTGAGACACACGACTTTTCAAAGATATTACGGAGGACAATCTCACTTCACTAACAAGTTTAGTGCTTAGAATAACAAGGGGGCACACAGATCTCTTAACGGGTTTCGTCGTGGTTTTCAGACGTGGACAGATATTCCTTGAAAGCTTTAAGGTTCATTACGAGAACAGCTAACTTCTTGAGACACACGACTTTTCAAAGATGTTGCGGAGGACTATCTCTCTACACTAACAAGTTAAGCACTTAGAATAACAAAGCGGCTCACAGATATCTTAAGGAGTCTCTTGGGTTCAACTGACAAGAATCAAGGCGTCATTTTGACAGTCTTTCTTTTGCTGGCATAGAAATTGCGTCCTCGGAAGACGAGAAAACTGCGTAATCTTTTAAAATAATCTAGTGTATGGTTAGTTATTACGTCACAGACATCTTAACGATTTTCTTCATGGTTTCCCAATGTAGGTAGTTATTCCCTGGAAAGAATTACTAATTAGGGTTCAACTTCGTGAACAGTTAAATTCTTGAGACAGACGACTTTTCAAAGATGTTGAGGAGGAATATCTCTTTACACTAATAAATTTAGTGCTTAGAATAACAAGGCGGCACTTAGATCTCTTAACGGGTTAAGTCATGGTTTTCAAACAAGACTATCTCTCTACATTAACAAATTCAGCACTTAGAATAACAAGTTGCCAGATAGACATCTTAAGGAGTCTTTTGGGTTTAACTGACAAGAACCAAGGCGCCATTTTGACAGTCTTTCTTTTGACTGGCATAGAAATTGCGTCCTCGGAAGACGATACAACTATTATTTTCTATGCAGACAGCTTAACCATTTTCTTCATGGTTTCCCAATGTAGGTAGATATTCCCTGGAAAGAATTAGGGTTCAACTCCGAGAACAGTTAAATTCTTGACAGTTGAGACAGCCGACTTGTCAAAGATGTTGTGGAGGACTATCTCTTTACACTAACAAGTTTAGTGCTTATAATAACAAGGCGGCACAACGATCTCTTAACGGGTTTTGTCATGGTTTTCAAACATGGACAGATATTCATTGGAAAGCTTTAGGATTCAACTACGAGAACAGTTGAATTCTTTAGACACGACTTTTCAAAGATGTTGTGGGGGACTAGTGTTGAACACTAACAAATTCAGCACTTAAAATAACAAGGCGTCACATAGACATCTTATGGAGTCTTTTGGGTTCAACTGACAAGAATCAAGGCGTCATTTTGACAGTCTTTCATTTACTAGCATAAAAATTGCGTCCCTGGAAGACGATAAAGATATAATCTTTTTAGATATTTTTTTTCTATGGTGAGTTATTAAGTCACAGACATCTTAACGATTTTCGTCATGGTTTCCCAATGTAGGTTGATATTCCCTGGAAAGAATTAGGGTTAAACTTCGTGAACAGTTAAATTCTTGAGACACATGACTTTTCAAAGATGTTGCGGAGGACTATCTACACTCACAAGTTCAGCACTTAGAATAGCAAGGCGGCACCCGGATCTCTTAACGGGTTTCCTCATGGTTTTCAAACGTTTACAAATATTCATTGGAAAGAATTAAGGTTCAACTACGAGAACAGTTAACTTCTTGAGACACACGACTTTTCAAAGATATGTTGCGGAGGACAATCTTTCTACACTAACAACTTCAGTAACAAGTAAGGTTAACAAGGCGACACGTAGCTCATAATGAGTCTTATCACGGCTTCCCAGCCACGTGTAGCGTAGGCAGATCCTATGAAATCTTTAGGGTTCAACTCCGAGAATAGTTGAATTCTTGAGACACACGACTTTTCAAAGATGTTGCTGGTGACAATCTTTCTACACTAACAACTTCAGTAACTAGTAAGGTTAGCAAGGTGACATGTGTACCTCTTAATGAGTCTTATCACGGCTTCCCAGCCACGTGTAGCGTAGGCAGATCCTAGGACATATTTAGGGTTCAACTCCGAGAATAGTTGAATTCTTGAGACACACGACTTTTCAAAGCTGTTGCGGATGACAATCTTTCTACACTAACAACTTCAGTAACAAGTAAGGTTAACAAGGCGACACGTAGCTCTTAATGAGTCTTATCACGGCTTCCCAGCCACGTGTAGCGTAGGCATATCCTAGGAAATATTTCGGGTTCAACTTCGAGAACCGTAAGATTCTTGAGACAGACGACTTTTCAAAGATGTTGCGGAGGATTATCTCTCTACACTAACAAGTTCAGCACTTAGAATTACAAGTAGATTCCTGTCATGTTTTCCCAGCTAGCGTAGGCGGATGATCCTTGGAAATTGTTAGGGTTCAACTTCGAGAACAATGAAAATCTTGAGACACACGGCTTTTCAAAGATGTTGGGGAGGACTATCTCTTTACACGTACACTAACAAGTTCAGCAATTAGAATAACCAATGCTGCACACAGGCATCTTAATTATAACGAGTCTTGTCATGGTTTCCCAACTAGCGTAGGCGGCTGATCCTAGGATATTGTTAGGGTTCAACTTTGAGAACAATAAAAATCTTAAGACACACAACTTTCTACTCATGTTGCGGATGACTAGCTCTCTATATTAACAAGTTGAGCTTAACAAGGTGACACGAAGACATCTTGACGAGTCTTGTAATGGCTTTCTAACGTAGGCAGACAATCTTAGGAAATCCGCAGGGTTCAATTGACAAGGATCATGGCGTCAGTTTGACAAGTTGAGCTTTCACTGGCAAAGAAATTACGTCCCTAATAGATGATAAAACGTCGACAAGAAACTGAAAATTCAAATTCTCTTTGAAAGTGATTCAACGTGATTTTTGGACGGCTTACACGGTGTTAAGTGAACATTTACGGACTCCAGTTTGACATCAGAGATAGCCAGAGTTAAAAGAGAGATTTAACGTTTCACTCCACGGTTTTTAACTCGAACCAATAAGTCCAAAGAGGCTTTATGAACAAGACTCTATCTCCGGCCGTCGGGAAGAACATGAAGGAGGATCTTTTTTATTGCTGGCAGCGAAAGGCTCTGGAATTGAGAGGTGATTTGAAACGGGAAAAATTAATTGAATGAAGACCTGTATTGTACATGTTTGCCGCACTGGGCTAAGCACAGGTCACATGTTAACAACTATATAAATTTTCATGAGTATTACTGTATATAACGTTAAACATCAAGCATATCGCTTCTTGGTGATTGTATAAATGTAGGAGGCTGTGTGATTAGTTAGAGTTGGTTTATCGACGGCTGTAAGAAATATGAATTTCTCTCTTAATTCTATTCAGGTATCTGAAGTAGGGGCATTCACTTAACACATCACTGAAAATAATTATTCTATCGCTATCGTACAAAAAAAAAACAGTCTTAAATAAAATGTACTTCGTCTTCTACTTTACCTAGACTACAAAATTAATTAGACCCTTCGCATGGCGATTCTATGTTTTCTGGTAGCGATGTAGGCAGGCTTATTTTGTTTAGTCCTATATTTTTGTCCACTGGTTGTATTTTAATCTCCATTACGGATACAGTATTCACAAAATCAGAGTCTAGAAAAATGAAATAGCTAAAATAAAGCAACGGAATGCAGAAAAATAACAATAACATCACAATATAGAAATATCCATTTTTGAGGAGAACCCATTCAAATGTAGATTTCTGCCATTTTGGGGCAGAATATTAATGGTTGTTTTGACAATCACACCATTTCATCGGCACACAAGTGTGAGTTACCTAGTGCCAAACAAATTACAACGAAAATTTCGGAAATCCTATTTTGTTCAGACAATTTCATTATAAAATATGGGAGGGAAAGTTCTGCATTCGCTCACAAATGTTAACGTTTGTAGAGTAGTAATCGAGTAATTCAGATTGCGCGTGCTAGTGATACAGTTAACAATAAAAAAAATTTCATTCCTTGCCCGGCAAAGTACAATTCTAAGCGGCATGAATAAGTCAAAATTAGCCTGTAATTAGGTCTTCTAAAAAAAACTTTTCCACTGTCAAAGGACATCAATTTTCTGGCGAGTGAGTTACAATGAAGGCGTCAGAAGACCTTATTCAGCTGTTGATTGCTATTGAGAGCGAAGAATCTCCATTCTTTACATACAAATTGAAGTCTGTTGTGTGCCAGTCATGGATAAGAGGGTATCTCATCAGACTGCTAAATGCGAAAGGCATTCGCATACTGGCACAAACCGGCTTAAGTTTGTTGCCTACAACTGAATTGTTTTGGTAAAATTTCCGGATTGGCAAAATATGGCGCAAATAGGCGCAATCTATTTTTGATGAATTTTAATCATTGCATATTAAGTCAGTTACAACAATGCGATTTCTAACAAGATCATATTGTGTCTGATTTGAAGCAAAACTGATAATTAGACTCTCCCCAGCGGCCATTTTGTTGATAGAGGTCAAGTAGTTCACCCATGTGTCGTAGGTCAGTACAGTGTGACCGCAAGGAAAAATTGGCGACAAATTGCCGCAATAACTAGTGTTATTAATTCATTAATTCTTAATTATTAGAATTGCAACAGAGCAATACACGTGGGACCAAGGCAGCTATTTCTGGTGTCGTGACCCAGACATAATGTCCCTGTTTTTACACTCGAGTGAAGTGAGGAAAGTCGTATGAAGTGCCCTTTCCCAAGGGCACAACATCGGTGGCGTCAGGGCATTCGAACCCAGGACCGCTAGGTTCTGGGCCGTTACGCCACACGACCATACAGTGCTATAGGCGCAATTAGGTGAGGTTTCTTCTGTTTGTTACACGCTTAACGCCCACTTACTTTCATCATTCGCACGACTGTCTACATGGTTAATTCAACGCCTCTTTACACCTTTCCATAAAACGTTGTTTGACGTCCAACTGACGCTCCTAGCGTCGCCTCGAACCTGTAAAAATATTTCATCCCGGGTAATGATTTCAAATCAAGGGTCTTTGATCTTTTATATAACGGCTTCTTCCCGCCTTTCTATCCGTAATGAAGAAAAGAAAGGACTATTCCATCACTACAGAGGATTTAATTAACCTTGATAAAGCGTGACCGCCAAATTAACAGTTAAAGCAGTACAGTGATTGTCTATCGAAACTTTCACCAAGAGGTGTTGCTTTGAATACAAGCCACTATAGCAAACTTCCACCAAGAGGTGTTGCTTTGAATATAAGCCACTATAGCAATTAAACATAGAGTCTATTCCAAGTCACCACAAATGATATTTGTAATTAGTTTGAATTGATTTGAATAAAGGATATCTAAGTCACAATAATTCTTAATTTTTTCAAAAATATTAGATGTTAAATTTGAATTTTTTTGAATCTAATGATATGTTTAAGAAACATTTCGAAAGGGGCTGCACAAAAAAAATCTTTATTTAGAATGATTTGCAAATATCTACGTGATTCTTCTAAATTTCGAAATATAGAGAAATGTTTACAACACTTTCTAGATAGTACATTTGGGTAATTGCCCCCATAAAAGTAGGTGCTAATCCAGCCCTATTGTCTGCCTTTGTGTATTTTTAGATGTCCCTGCTGGACACTGTTAGGTCCTTTGTGGCAAGCCATCTTTGCACGGTGCCCAAGCATAATTGGCAAAGATGTGTGAATTGCTTTTTTCACACCCCACTGGCCCATTTACAAAATGTTTAAACAATTGTAAAAAATGGTAGAATATGGTAGAATGCTGTAGACATTATCTAGAAACTACTATTAGAAATACCATATTCCACATCATTAATATTTCCAAAGTTTTACACAACCAGGCAAATGATTAAAAAGCTGAAATGACATTCACAATATTTCCAAAGTATGAAATCTCCTAGAAAAAAAATTACAAAGAATTAAAAACAGTTGTAAATGATGACAATGACAACCATTTTGTTGACTTGGAATGGACTCAAGTTCGCTCACTGTCTTAAACAACGAGCTTATCCATCTGTAAAACTTGGTAGAAGAATCTTTAGATTTTTGCAATGCCATCTATTACTCTGAACATGCAATGTCTAAAATCTTTTATTACAACATTTCTCCATTCTAGCAAAACGGCACGGATGCACAACAGCATAAATGGCAATAAATATCAGAATATAACAACGCAGCAAAATACCATGCAAAATGACCAAGAAATATAACTACTTTTGAAATACTGACTCAATAAACACGAACTCGAAGTTCCAGTAACAGTTACAAGTACATGCATGTTTTGAAACACCTTTACAAAAACTGTGCATAACGACAATAGTACCATTCTACCAGCTTCACATAGTCTCATAATACAACAATTCAAATCATATTGTTTTTATAATATGGCAATGCCTACAAAACACAATATACCATACAGGAAAATACATATAAGAATGTCTGCATGCAAGACACCACATATGACCGACCGTGTGTAAAGTTATTCATAATGACATAGATTCTTGTGCTCATTTAAAGCTCATAGACATACCTTTTGTATTTTTATTGTGTTCACTTAAAAATTCATAAACATACGTTGTTTTTTTTCAACTTTAAGTTTTATTTACCACTTATTGCAAAGCTGTGGCTGAATAGTATGGCAATCACTAATGTCGTCATTTCAGTGAAGTTCCTCAACTAAAAGGCACTCGGCTGAGGCATATTCGTGGATAAGGACTTTGTTTTGTCTTCATATTGCGCTAGTGACAAAAGCAGTTTTCTTGGATACCTATTTTTTTCTCTCACTAGAACACATGGCCACTGCGTACAATTACGTTTAACTTACTGGATCATCAAAATATTACGGAAAAAGCCACCAATTCCTTTTCTTCTTATCAGTTCTGGGGTCAATATACAAACATGTACATATAAACATAGACCTATATTTACATTTTCAATACAGACAAAATACAAATACCATGTATACATTGGTCCTGGGTAAACAGAAATTAAACAGTTGGTCTCTTTAATGCCGTCCATAGGAGAGACACATTTCATTGTGAGATTATCATAAATTCACAACAATTTATGGCAACCCTAGAATACTTGGAATGTTGTGTGCATGATTTTTGGTCACTGCAAAATTGACTGTCATGATATAAAAGGTAAGAAAGCTACAATTTGTGTACATTTGTGACAAAATGTACACGCTTACTACGAACATTTGCTTGAAATGTTTCTTGTGATAGTTTAAAAGTACAGAACTTTGTGTTTACTCGATGACAATGTATTTTAGTTCAAGATTAGATGAATGAAACATTAGAAATCAGTTCCTCATGTGTATATTTTCTTGCGTATTTCTCTTTATTTACTTTTCTTTTTAAAATCCGTCCGGAACAAATGTAGAGCTTCTACTAATAGATAAATGTTGGGCTGTGGATATGTGTGAGAATGCGTTTCCCTCATGACGCTTGGTTTTGCAGCGGTTTCATCAAACGTAAGGTTTCACACCGACTTTTCCATGAACAGGTAGCTCTTTCCGTTTCGGAGACCATGGCTTGTCCTGTTCTTCAACAGTTCGAGTTCAAACATAGAGTTTCACACCGAAGTTTCCCTTTTCAACTTACTGGATCATCAAAGTTTCCTTCTTCAACAGTTCGAGTTCAAACACATAGGGTTTCACACCGACGTTTCCATGAACAGGTACTTCTTTTCGTTTCGGTGACCACAGCTAGGGCTGTTCTTCGTCAACAGTTCTAGTCCAACGATGAGGTCTGGCTGCTGCTCCGGCCGTCCGCGCGCGGTAGGCACCTGTCGCGTGGAATTCAATCTTCTGGGATGGCTCTCTCTACTAGCCAAACGCGCCACCACTCTGTACCCTCTCGCACGGTGTATGGGGTGGTCTCCCCGCAGGCTCGAAGTGACGTTGTTGTCCGAAGAACTCGTGGACATCACCGCTCGGAGATACTTCTCGTTGATCATTCGAAACAGCGGGCGGACGAAGCTGAGCAGATTCTTGTTGAGGATAATGTTGAAGAAGGTGTTGATGACGCTGTTGCCCATCGCTGCCGCCTCCACCGCGTAGAACAGGTTCGTGTTAAGGTGGCTGTTGGCCAAGATGTGGGCGTGAAAGTCTCGGATGTAGGTGTAGATGTAGTAAGGCGACCAGCAGGCGATGAACATGAACAGCATGAAGACGAGCTTGAGGGTCTTCTTCTTGGACTTGTTAAGGTTGGACCGTTGCATGGCCGTCATGACGCCGGGTCTCTCACGGGTGTAGACCTTCCACACGATGGCCAGATAGCAGTAGGAAAGCGCGATGACCGGAAGGATGAACTGCAGGGTGATGACGACCACGAAGTAGGCTTTGGTCTGTCTCTCCATGGCGATGGTCCAGAACTGGCCGCAGAACATGGCCCCCTGGCGGTTGAGGTAGGGCATGACATCTGAGTACAAGGCCGACGGCACAGCGATGAGCACGGAGATGGCCCACACCAGGAGAGACATGAAGACGGCACCTTTCTTCCCGATGCGACGCCGTGTCGGGAAGAAGATGCAGTAGTATCTGTTCGTAGGAGATAAGGAGAGACTAACGTTAAATCACTACATGACCTACTTTATCTTCACATGCATATCTATCATTATCAGCATCAGTATTTTGAAACTGCCCTCATCTCATATATACACGATTTCACATTCTATTTTGTCTTACCACTCGACCCACAAGACTGGTACAGGCTATAATCTTTTATTCTTTAGAAGGTACTTCCAAAAGATGCGTTTGAATAACACCTTTTTATCGCGGATTGTCTGAATTAGTGTCCCATACATGGTACGTTCCTCATTATTCAAAATCGACTGCATGTGGTTGTACATATGTTGGAATGTCCATGAAAAATGGAGGTATTGTTTTTGGTTGTGTGTGTGTGTGTGTGTGTGTGTGAGTGTGTGTGTGTGTCTGCCTGTGTGTGCGTCTGTGCGAGCGTGTGTGTGTGTTTTTTGTGCGTGTGCGTGTGTTCGTGTGTGAGTGTTTATATGTATGTGTGTGTGTGTGTGTGTGTGTGTGTGTGTGTGTGTATGTGTGTGTGTGTGTGTGTGTTTATGTGTATGTATGTATGTGTGTGTGTGTGTGTGTATGTATGTATGTGTGTGTGTGTGTGTATGTGTGTGTGTGTGTGTGTGTATGTGTGTGTGTGTGTGTGTGTTTGTGTGTATGTATGTATGTGTGTGTGTGTGTGTGTATGTATGTATGTGTGTGTGTGTGTATGTGTGTGTGTGTGTGTATGTGTGTGTGTGTGTATGTGTGTGTGCGTGTGTGTGTGTATGTATGTGTGTGTGTGTGTGTGTGTGTGTGTGTGTGTGTGTGTGTGTGTGTGTGTGTGTGTGTGTGTGTGTGTGTGTATGTGTATCAATCTCCAAGCAGATTGCCCGGTGGTAGAATCATTATATAGGCAAAGACAGTGTCCGTCCATAATGCCACTGGGGTTAACAACTAATAGTAACTTCCCGACTTACTCCGCTGGCTACTAGAAATTGTATTTGCCAGGGACCGAGTTTGGCCACTCAGGGAGGTTTCAATGAAACTTCACTCCGGTGGCAGAATCTTTACATAAGCAAAGACGGCGCCCATGATGCCACTGGGGCCAGCATTAGTAGTCTCTACTGGACTTGCTACGCTGGTTACTAGGAAGAAGATATGCTTTGTGCCTAGTTTTGCCACCCGAGGACGTTTCAATTAGAACCTATTGGGGCCACCGCATGATTTCGTTTGCCCGCGCTATAGTTAGCTATAGAAGTTGGGTTCGTTTGTCAAAGGCATACAGAGCTTTTTATAAGGCTTAAAAACTGGAAATATTCTAGTTGCTGTAATCTTTATAAAATTGACATCTAATGCCACTGTTTACCACATATGCGTGCGGATTTCTTATCAAAAGTGATCAAAAGCGGCACAAAAAAATCTACATGGTGATCTTTTAGTTTCACGCGCCTAGTGTAAATAGACCGATACCATAGCCCCGCTCACCTCCGTCAAAACGTAGAAATGCAAAGACTGGCCTGCATAATTCATGCAAAAGTGCCATAATTCTTCTGAGTGTTAAATGCCAGAAAATTGATACCTGTGTGTACGTGATTTGCATAATTAAAGTTTTTTTCATTGATGTGAGTGGTCTTTGAACACTTCTTTGTAAGAGCGTTGCAGCTATAGACTTTGTGAAAAGGATTCCAGCTGAAGGTATCTAGAGAACTCTCCACGCAGAGGTTGAATGGGCAGATCGTCACCATTTTATAATATGCCGTTTTTTTTCGCTAGCCCATTCAATGGGCTAGCCAAAAAAGACACGGCATATGATAAAAATGTGACGATCTGCCCATTCAACCTCTGCGTGGAGAGTAATCTAGAAAACATGATAACTCGTTTAGAGCTAGCAATATGATCTAAGGGATGCCAGATGTTTCTGTCCTTCGTGCGTCAATAGTCCGGAAATTTTGCAGACTAAGATATCTTTTTGCAAAACAATAATTGTTTGAGTTAAATTAACATCGTTATCAGCTGTGAAAGAATAAACACTTAAACGTAACAGGATGGAACCTGTTATCACCAAATACGATAAAGCCCCTTCATTTTATTTAGATAACTTTAAACGGTAGAATTAGATTGCATATGAATACATGAAGGTCTTGCTCGGCATGATGCAAAGCCACGTGCCTGTGTGTTGCACCAAAAGATTATCATACCAGCTGACCAATACTATTTATCAAAAAAAAGATTTTATAATTGATTCGAATTTTCGGTTTCATTTTCATGTCCCAAGTTACGCATTTTTCTGTTTATTTTTCTTCATCCTTTGTTACTGGTGTTATTTACTATGTTACAATATTCTGTAGTTTTTACTCATTTTCTTTCTGGTGTGCGTATACTTCAATCAGAGAATGTTGAAGACTTCTTGTTTGTATAGACAGGGCCTCTCGAAAACAACTCGACAGAGTTAAATGGGACACCGAGCTGTTTGAAAATTCAATAGATATACAACGGGGATGGCCCTGAATTAATACGTGGCTAATATAAGACGGACTTTTTTTACTGGTCTTATTATGCATAAACACGCCGTGCCTGTTGCCATCGACTTTGCTCATTAGAAAGGTAAATAAACATAGTCCATACAAACAGCTGTTATTAGCAGGTAAAATATATTTGTAACGTTATATATTGTAAATTCATTTTTTTTTGTCATAGAACGGAGTTTCATCAATAACAATGAGGTACATTCGCGAAAACGTCTTGCAGCGTTTAAAGGCACAGAGCTTGAAGGGGCAATGAACCACATTGATATATTTCTTACCCAAGTATGTTTGTAGAATTAATGTGTCCAAACTTCATTCATAAAAAAAACAAAAACATACCACTTTCTGGCAACTAGCGCGATGAATATGTAGCACCGTGAGTTCGAGCGTGTGAATGAATATTTAAAGAATATTTTAAGAATTAATTTCATTTATATAAAACAGACCACTTTCTGGCAACCATAGCGATGTATATGTAGCACCGTGAGTTCGAGCGTGTGAAAAAAAAAACTTTTAAGAAACATTCTAAGAATGACTTTCATTCATATAAAACAGACCACTTTCTGGCAACTAGCGCGATGTCCGTAAGTTCAACCGCGCGAAAAAGCATTTTAAGTTAAGGCCATCCCCGTTGAAAGAAATACCACAACAAAACAACAACAACACAACCATTGAATAGGTTTAAGATTTACCTCTCCGCTCCTATGACCAGTAGAGCATTTGTGGACACGTACAGGGACACCATCCGGATGTAGTTGACCAGTTTACACCAAGTAGCGCCGAACGTCCAAGCCTTCTCCTTAAAGACGTAGTAGTCCAGGTCGAACGGTATACACAGGGCAGCTACGATGAAGTCCGATGCTGCGAGGTTCGCAATCAGCATGTTCGTTTTCGTCCTTGCCTGACGATACTTGCTGAGTATCATTAGCAGAACTAGATTGCCTACACCGCAGACCAGTAGTATGATGATGTAGATGATCCCCAGCGCTACCCGAAAGTGCAGGGAAGCGTCCAGAAGCTCTTCGGGCTCTGGGCAGTAGTCGCCGCACGTACTAGAGTTCGGCCTCGGAAGGCCGTCATCAGGGAGAAAACTCGGGATGTCATCGTATAACGAGTCCAGCATCTGTTTGGATAGAATCTCATCCGATGATATGTTAAAGTCTTCACCAAAGAGATACTTCGTTTCATTCCCCATTGTAGCGTCTTCTTCACAAACAACCGTTTTTTTGTTGTAACGAAACTGCGTCAGTGTCTTCGGTGAAGTAGTGAAGTCTGACTGACAGCCAAATGGATGAACAGACGTGTATAAACTAAGCTGTCCAACCACAGGTGAGTAAATAAATACCGACGAATCTGCGTAGAAAAAGAAACATCATGAATCAATGACGTACATTCAAATGGTATGGTCTGCAAGTGTGCCATATAAGGAGATTCTGTATTTGTGACTCAGATACAATGAATAATTCATGAGTTTGCGATTCTTTTAGTAACTCGTTTTCAAGCGCGGTGATTCAAGCTGCGGGCGTGTAGTACTTGCTACAGCACCCCTGGACACCGCGTAAACCTTTCTCAATCAATTGGCGCTCCAGACACATGTACATGTCTGCTGTGAAAGCGCATTTACTCCGAGCTAGCTAGCCTGGAATCCAGACCTATTATAGCTCCCGAGGCTCTCTCATGCCTTACTTTGACAGAATGTCGATTTTTCGTCTTCTTGAGTGTGTATTTAACTCTAGTACGGTGCAGTGTGAATGGAACTGGGTCAAGTTTCCTTGACACCAAAGAACGTTTGCTAGTTGTTTTTAATGGTTCTCAGTGGCAAATGTGCTAGATGTCGGCACATCGGAAACCAAATCCGCAGTGTGTTTTTGGCACGCAGTTTGACAGATTAGCCGAATAGGCTCAGTGGGCGTCACTCCACCGTCCGGGAGTAGTGTAAAGTGCCTTTCCCAAGGGCACAACGTCGGGGCATGGTGAGTATCGAACTCAGGACCTATTGATTCCGAGTTCAACGCTCTAACCGTTACGCCACGCCGACATTTGCTATGAATAGATGTAATCACGTCTTTTGAAAGCAGTCTGTGTGCTCGTGTCCAGCTGAAGTCGACCATTATTGAAGGAGCCTAGCTGCAATTAGTATCATCATGAAGCAATTGAAATATTTTTGGTGCAGATATCATGGTACGAAACCTTTTGTTATATTACGAGGAAAGGTATTTTAGACACTTTGGTTTTTCGCCGCCCCGATAGACAACCAATACCATAATTACCGGGAATTTATCACCATGATAGTAAATTCCCTGTTTTGGTGCAGTGATATTAAACTCAGTGCGCCTGTTCTTCATATATCTTGATAGCGAAATGTATTTATAAGCTACAGCGGACTTAGCACAATGCGCATATTACACTGAATCGATCTATATTTTGGGTTCATCGACCTACTCGTAAGTTGCTTTCCTTTCCGATTCAATTATGTCAAAAAAGAAGTGGCATTTTGCTTGTATACTGTAATAGATGTATACATGTAACCGACAGCTTCAGGGCTTAAAGGAGCATTCCACTCCAGAATCCGGTATCATAATTCATCAGAGACTGAATTGTTATGCTTGAATCCAGTTTTTTTGTTGAATTTACCATAAGCTGAAGGCTGAACGCAAGGTGAACATTATAGCGATCAAGGTCTTGAATTCCCCGTAGGCCCCTTCCAACAATGGCAGAGTTAAATGTTTCTTTCAAAAGTACCAAAATCTCCTGTATCCCAAGACGCGATAGTCTTCAAACTTTGTGTGTATCTTCCTGAATGTGTGGTAGTCACTCGATTACTTTTGTTAGGGTTATTGCGTCTACCGTTCGCGAGAAATTGGAAGTTAGCCATGTATGTACCTAGAGGCGGGTTCGTATGGGGTACTTGGATTGAGAAAATAATTATTGTCGAGAAGACATCTGAGTTAATTTAGCCAAAAGTCGGGGTGCATTTGTATTTAAAAAAAACATAATCTATCAGAAAAAAAATACCCGCTTCTGGAGTGGAATGCTCCTTTAAAGCCAGGAAAATACTACGTTGCTACGTATTTTGGCGTGGTGTTGTACGGTGCAATCTAACCATATCAAGAAGAAAAAAAAAGAATCAAATTAGATTCCCACTGCGACCAATTGTATGTGATTATCGGGAAGACTACCGAGGGCCAATTCTGGTGGCTGCTTTGAAGTCTATTCATAACACGTGTGTTTACATGCACGTTTTCACACATACTTACCAAAGCTGAATCCAATACAGTTAGGGGAAGATGGATTTGGTAGATAAATGCGTCAAATTGATATACATCAAGGCGACACATCGTACAAATTCGCAGAAAACTGAAATTTGAATAATCTCAAGGTTTCGGAATGCGTCATGAACTAATACCTGTAGAAAATTACGCACATGACGGATAGATGGGGTGGGTGCTAAAAGTGTCCCCGGCCAACTTCGACATCTTATAACTGCCAAACGACGTATGCTAGGACTACCAAACTTAATGACTTTTCCTAGAATGGGTTGCTGACAGGCATTTTATACTAATTTGACGAAATGACGAAACCTTTGGAGGGTATTTTACTTGCCCCATGCAATAAATGATAAAGTGTTCATGAATTCAACGTAGGGTTTGAGTCAAGGCTTTCCAAGAGTTATAGATGCAACAAGTTGACCGACCTTGGACCGTGAATCTTTCTCATGCATGATAAAATCATCTTATTGTTGGGGATCTCCAATGGCATTTGTAAGTCATAATTGGCAGAGACGAATCGACTGACACTAAACACCGTCAAAAGTCATATTGGGTAATGCTCTCTCATGCATGAGTAGATTGTATCATCGTTGAGGATCTTCAATGGCGACAGTTAGCCATGATTAGAAGAGAGAAATTCAAGGACATAGATAGATGTCTACCAATGGTACGATTTGAAGGACACTCAACACCGTCAAAAGTCATCTTAGCCAGATAAACTTGTCTCTTACATGAGAAAATGATCTTATTGTTGGGATTTTCAATAACATTTGTAAGTCATAAGAGGTAGATAGGAATCTCAATATTGTTGTTGATGATCTTTAATGGCGACAGTTAGTCATGATTGGCAGGGACAAATCCAAGGACATAGATAGGTGGTTACCAATGTTAGGATTGAAGGACACGAAACACCGTCAAAAGTCATCTTAGCCAGATAAAGCTGTCACTTACATGAGAGAAGTATATTATTGTTGGGGTCTTCAGTAACATGTGTAAGTCATAATAAGCAGATAGGAATCTCAATCTTATTGTTGGGGATCTTCAATGGCGACAGTTAGTCATGATTAGCAGAGACGAATCCAAGGACATAGATAGATGTCTACCAATGGTACGATTGAAGGACACAAAACACCGTCAGAAGTCATCTTAGACAAGTGAAGCTGTCTCATGCACGACAAAATCCTTCATCTTATTGTTGGTAATTTTCAATGGCATGAGAAACAAAGAGCAATCCAGGGCATGGATTGATGACAACTAATGGTAGGATTGAAGGACACCAAATAATCACCGCCTTTACGATAACTCTCAGGGACTACACTAACCTTCCTTAGCCCTCTATAACGTTTATGATGCGTATTAACTATCATCTAATGCCGAAACCTTGGGGGGGGGGGGTCTTTTACGTTGCTCCATGCAATAAATGATAACTTTTTCATGAATTCAATATAGGTTGGGGTCAAGGCTTTCCAAGAGATAGAGATGCAACAAGTTGACTGACATTGGACCGTCAAAGGAAATCTTAGCAAGGTGAATCTTTCTCATGCATGATAAACTTATCTTATTGTTGGGGATCTCCAATGGCATTTGTAAGTCATAGTAAGCAGACCGGAATCCAATGACATATTAGATAGATGTCAACGAATGGTACGATTGAAGGACACTAAACCCCGTCGGAAGTCATCTAAGCCAGATAAACCTGTCTCTTACATGAGAAAATTGATGGGGATCTTCCATAACATTTGTAAGTCATAATATTAAGCAGATAGGTCTCAAAGGACATAGATAGATGTCTGCAAATTGTAAGATTGAGGGACCTTTTAACACCGTCAGATATCATCTTAGCAAGGTGAAGCTGTCTCATTTATAAGCAAATTATCTTATTACAGAGGATCATCAATGGCATTTGTAAGTTATGATAAGCAGAGAGGACTTCAAGGACATAGATAGATGTCCGCCAACTGTAAGATTGAAGGACACTAAACACCGTCAAAAGTCATCTAAGCAAGGTTAAGCTGTCTCATGCATAAGCAAACTATATTATTACTGAGGATCATCAATGGCATTTGTAAGTCATGATAAGCAGAGAGGAATCCCAGGACATAGATAGATGTCTACCAATGGTACGATTGAGGGACACTAACCACCGTCAAAAGTCATCTTAGCCAGGTTAAGCTGTCTCATGCATAAGCAAATTATCTTATTACTGAGGATCATCAATGGCATTTGTAAGTCATGATAAGTAGAGAGGAATCCGAGGGCATAGATATATACGACTACCAATGGTACGATTAAAAGACACTAAACACCGTCAAAGGTTATCTTAGCCGGCCAAATGAAGCTGCCTCGTGCATGAGAAAAACAACCTTATTATTGAGGATCTTCAATAGCATTTGTAAGTCATGATCAGCACTAACTTAAACAGACATTTTTTGACTGGCATTTTCCTAAGTCAACCCAATCAGAAAAGAAGCTTTTCACGCAAGGTTACTGATACTAGTCAGATTTCTCTTGCGATCTCTTATACCAGATTACAAAATTTCACCAAGTTCCAACATGTTATTCCCTTGGGCTGCTTGTAGTTTTAAAAATGTTTGTATAGAATAACTCCACGACTTATTTAGTGTTATTAGCCCCACTCAAGTGGATTTAAGTACGCAGGAAACGGAATGTCAAAAAGGAGAAGGTGCTAGATAAATGTCAAAACGCCAACAGTCAGCCCTCTAGAGGTTTTTGTGATCTCAGCTACGTGGCGTGGGCAGTGCACGGGAAGTTGATTTGATTTATTGTTTTCTTTAAGGTATGGTTAACGTCTGCCTTACAGCATCACCTGCACTATCGTGGCTCTTAGAACATACAGTACATTTTAAACAATCTCTGATGATGCACAAATCCGTCTATTACTTCAAAGAAGCCCACTGTAGTCATCTTTCTTTAACTCCCAAATTTTGTCTTCCATCCAAATTTTCATCATCACTTCAAAACGCCTTTATTCCTGATTTTTCTCTATGCCTTAGATTTCGTGTGTTCAATTAAGCATCTCGCCATTGGGTTAAGGGACAGGACATGCATGTGCCTCGACAAAGTTTGTTGTCATACCGAATCATTTGTTTCCATATCTATCACTTAATCATTATTTCGTTATAAGTTGATGCATCATGTTTGTCACAAGTTTTGTATTCTTATCTTTTCACTTTTATGGTTTTTGCATAATATATTTGTTTTAGTTGTGGCGCTCATATAAGTTTGTCAACTTGAGTGCGCCACCACTACCTCTGCAATACCCTCTTATTTGAATAAAAAAAAGGAAATAAATAACTGCAGAATTCTGGCTACTTCTGGAACAATTCAGGCATCTTCAACTCGTAGGACTCAATTTCACTTCGACATTACGATAACTCTCAGGTACCACAATGTATCTTCGTTGGCCCTCTATGACCTTTATAATGCGTATTAATCATAATCTAGTGCATGAACTGATAACGAAATGATTATGAAGTAATAGATACAGAAATAAATAATTCTGTATGACAACAAAATTCAAGGAGCACATGCATGTGCATGTCCGGTCTCTTTCTGATGACGTCTTCGAAGAACAACCAAAATATAAGAATGCCGAAACCTTTGGAGGATATTTCATTTATGAATTCAACGCTCAGGTTTTAGTCACGGCCCTGGCTCTCCAAGGGTGGAGTTACAGATGCAATAAGTTGACCAACCTTGGACCGTCAAAGATTACCTTAGCGAGGTGAGTCTTTCTCAAAATTGGAAGAGTTATCTTATTGTTGGGAATCTTCAATGGCATTTGTAAGTCATGATATAAAGGGTGGAAGTCAAGGACATATTAGATAGATGTCAACGAATGGTACGGTTAAAGGGCACTAAACACCGTCAAAAGTCATCTTAGCCAGATGAAGCGGCCTTGTGCATGAGAAAAGTATCTTATTGTTGGGGATTTTCAAGGACATTTGAAAGTCATGATAAGCAGAGGCGAATCCAAGGACACAGAGAGATATTACCCGAGGGTCCGATCCAAGGACACTAAAGACTCAGTCTGTCAAAAGTCATCTTATCCAGATGAACCGGCCTTGTGCATGAGAAAAGTATCTTATTTTGGGGGATTTTCAATTACATTTGAAAGTCATAATAAGTTGAGACGAATCCAAGGTCAAGGGCACAGAGAGATGTCACCCAAGGGTACGATCCAAGGACACTAAAGACTCAGTCTGTCAAAAGTCATCTTGGCCAGATGAAGCGGCCTTGTGCATGAGAGAAGTATCTGATTGCTGGGGATTTTCAATGACATTTGAAAGTCATAATAAGCTGAGACAAAGTCGAGGACACAGAGAGATGCAGGTCTACCAATGTTACGATTCAAGGACACTAAACACCGTCTAAAGTCGTGGTAGCAAGGTTAAGCTCTCTCATGCATGAGAAAATGATCTTATTACTGAGTATCTTCAATTGCATTTGCAAGTCATAATAAGCTGAGAGAAATCCAAGAACATAGATGGATATCTACTAATATTAGGATTGAAGGACACTTAACACCGTCGATAGCCATCTTAGTCAGGTGAAGCTTTCTCATGCATGAGATGCATAATTACCTTATCGTTGGGACCTGCAAAATAATATAACATTTGTAAGTAACTATAAGCAGACTCCAAGGGCTTAGATAGATAACAACCAAAATATTTGAAGGACACCAAACACCGTCAAAAGTTATCTTAGTCGGGTGAAGCTTTCTCAGGCATGAGAAAATTATCCTGTTGTTGAAGATCTTTTGTTGAGGATCTTCAATTGCAACAGTAATGATCAGCAGAGATAAATCCGAGGGCATATAGATAGGTGGTTACCAATGGTTAGGTTGAAGGACACTAAACAATACGCGAGTAACACAATAAGACGCCAAGCGTTGCAGTTCTTGAATTCTTTATTAACCTGCTCCCCGCTACCTTGCTCTGTAACCAATGGAAAATGTGGTGCCAAACTGCAGTGCGTGTACGTTAGTGTGCTAAAGGTTAACATATCAGCATTGCAGACATACATCTTTGAAAGATGGTATCCCGACTGACATTCTGTAGGATTTAATAAACGCATATGATCCTCCTTACACTAGCGGGTGGCATGATACGCGTGTTATCAGAAAATACGTTTTTAATGACTGGAATATGATTACTATAATACCAACGCTTATCGACTTCTGAGGTGAAACGTCACAACCCGTCAGATATTCCTTATTCTCAATGGCCTTCAAAGACACCCTTGCTGAAAAAAAAGAAACACCATTGAACCATATATCGATGTTGTTAGCGGTAAAAAAATTCTTTGACCGGCATTATTCGATGTCAATGCAATCATAAAAGAGGTTTTTAACGCGTGGTAACCGATACTGGTCTGATTTCTCTATTGCGATCTCTACCACCGTATTACATATTTCTTAACCAAGCTGCAACGTGCTATTCACATGGACACTTGTCGTAAAAAAATGATATTGGTATAGAATTAATCCACGACCTATTTTTCTTTATTGAGCGGATCGACTACTCCCTCTTCGCAGACAGGAATAGGATTTTTACGGGCTCGCCATAGCATCTCCACTTTATAAGTTTGGCAATTAGATCTAATACCATACCTATATGTAGTTCATCACACGTAGTCGGTCGTATATATGATAGTCACAGCGGAAAGCAAATTTGTGGGGCGTATCACTGTGAAATTGCACAATTTATTGGGCCTGGGGCTAATCAACGTATCAGTGGCGTCATTACCAACCTTAATTGGATTAAGTGTGCCAGAAACGAAATGTTAAAAAGATGCGGGAGATAGATAAATGTCAAAGCGCCAACGGTCAGCCCTATGATCTCAGAAAGTGATCAGTGGGAGGTTGATTTAATTTATACTTTTCTTTTAAGATATGATTAAAGTGTCAGCCTTATAGCATCAACTGCACTTTCGTGGTATTATCTCCTTGGTTTTGAAGTCTTTTTTGTTTCTTCTTCAATCGAGAATCTGTTTTTCGTAGGTTAGCCATCAAAAGGAGAATATGATTTACATTATCCATATAGTGTCTTTCCGCCTTCTGACGTACGTACGATACATGTGCGGCCATGTAGTAAGCCCAGGGAATCTTTTCTTACCTTTCGTTTCATCATATACAAAAAAATCTAAGACCAAAATATACAGAAGATATTGCATTTTCTCAGATATGTCATTGTCATCAACTTGGAGTGAAGAAAGAGACATGAAATTATAAAGACAGACTGTTAGACGATTCTAAGACCTCTCCGCATTAGTCGGTAAGGCTCGACATCCATTTTTGGGTCAACTTGCATTGGCGCAGTTGGAAAAAAAATTACTTGCAACGAAAATAAATTACTTGCACAACCAAAGGCAGTGAACAATGAATCTTGTGTTTCAGGCCGACTATGTTGGACTTCATGTCGCTATAAACTATATATACATGTAGTGAGTACTACACTCGTAAATATGGATTGAATATAAGTTCAGAATGAATATAGAATGTTGCTTACTAAATGTTTGATTTTTTTTTATCACCGATTCTCCATTTGGAAATTGGAGTGAGAATTTCCGTGAGTAAAAGGGGATAGATTTCTACTGGTTGTGACTTGAACCTATATAAGTCTCCTAATTTCTTCGGTGCACAAACTTGCACATGCAAGTGGTATTTTGAACCCTGTCGAGTTTAAGGTTATAACAAGCAGGAAACAATCACGGAGGATAATGTTTGATAAAGATATAGTTCCAGGAAAGAAGCTTTCAATGTGGAACTTTCTATTGAAATGTGAAGTATGGGAAAAGATTCGAGGGTGATTTGCTTTCATGGAAGTAGCAAAACGTTTCCTTGCTGTGGAAGTTCAGCCTGGAAGAACAAAAGAGTGAGGTTTTGCAGAGAATTTACCGTGGGAATAGCCCATAGAAATAATGACGCTAGACTTGCTACATATAACACATTTGGGAGAGGAGTTGCATGATGGCGAACACAGGTCATCCCCAACACACTCAATTTAACTTTCGACTAACAGCGACAATCTTTCCTCCTGTTAGATATTGTAGGGTGGCCAACAGGTTACTCCCATCACTCCCAATTGAACTTTCGTCTGAACTGCACCGGTCATATCTCCTGTTACAGAATGGAATCTACAGACATTGATGGAGTTTCAAGCTGAGAAAAAATGTCTTGTCTTTCTTTTTTCAAACCTGCGGCCAACAGGGTTAATCCACTAGAGACATTTTCAAACGTACTTAGCCAGTAGATCTTGCGAAGTTTAATTGATGGTTAACTGTGTCAAGGCTCATGTACTTGTATTCCATTTATCTGGCTTTGTCTTAAAAGCAACCGGGAAAAAATGCCACTTAAATACCTCCACCTGGAAAACAGACTCGTTGAACAGGATCCTAGGAACTCATGGAGAAACCATAACCAAAAAGAAATTTAAGCCGTCGAGTCCAGCCGTATTGCTCACAGGAAAGAAAAGAGGGCCATTAGGAAATCTTATCAACCTGCTACCACGTCAGCAAGACGTCATACACGCGTGAGGGGGCGCGGAAGAGACGCTCATTCATGGTAAACGGCCAAAGACTGAAACAAGAAGATCTGGCTTAGAATTTGTGCTTTTTGTTGTTCTTATCTTTGACATTTGTGTTAGCTGTTTTTCAATGAGATGGAAGATCATAGAACGTGTTTGGACATCTTTGCCTGACAACGAATTGATTACATTTCGTCTACAGACGACCATAAACAATTCTATACTTCATAGAGGTCTTCAATGCTCCAATGTATTATCATTTTCTGATGTTTATTTTAACCTCTGACCTCTCAACATCATTTATTTTCTTTTTTTAATGATTTCAGTACTATTGTTTGACATATTGATTTGTTCTGTATGTACTCCTTTGTTTAATCATTATTTTATGTTATGACCTTTTTTATTATCTGTTATATAAGGCCTCCCTTAGAAATCAGTTACTGTTAACTGGAGGGACTACCCTAAAGATTAATAGATAAAATTTCTATAAAAAAATATTTAAAAAAAAATGAAAATGAAAGAGGTTCGAATCCCCTGGCACCACCGATGTTGCGCCCTTTGGACACACACTACTTTCATCACTTCACTCAGGTGGGGATGAGTACCAATAGCTTCGGTTAGGGACGTCCCTCGGATAGGACGTTAAATGGAGGTCGCATGTTTGAGGAGAGACACGCCCCGAACACGAAAAGAGTAGAGATCCTCCCCGGTGTGAGTTGTTCATAATTATACAGTTCAATGGCCACATCTTGCGAAATTGTCGCATTGAGGTCACCTTGGAGCCAAATGGCGGTCTCCAGACCCTTGCGATTCAGCCCCGACGGGCAGCTGTCGGCCAACCAAATAACGCCCCCCTCATTACTGTACGACAGCGTCCTGTCGGGTGACAGCTGAAGAGTGGGGCTTATGCATAAACAGACAAAATATAAAGGGCAAATCAAGGCCAGATGGCAGCCTCCAGACCCTTGCGATTCAGCTCCGACCGGTAGCAGTCGGCCATTTAGTGTTGTACGACAGCGTCCTGTCAGGTGATCACTGACAGCTGAAGAGTGGGGCTTATGCATAAACAGACAAAAATAAAGGGCAAACCTTCATGTAGAGTCGATGCCACGTGTCTTTCCCAAGGACACGTCAAAACCCTGCCACACAGAGACCGACTGAACCAAATACCGGCAATTCGGAAAAATCAAAATTCATATTTAATTTCCGTATGGTAATGTGAAATATTAAGGGACTCATAGATATTGTTTGGTATGCATGGAAAACCTGGCTTTATAAAGAGCGATGTAAATCAATTTACTATGACAGACGCTTGCTGACAGCTCTAAGTAGTAAATGGAATTCACGTTATATTGTATCCGCAATTTCTCAATTTTTGAATGTTACTGAATCATCTGTATATATCATAATGACAAAAATGCAATAAAAGAGCGCATGGATGGGCTAGATTGAACATACAGTGATACGATTATTACAGCCGTGAAGGAGGTCGTTGACCTCCAACGGGGGTATTGTTTTTGCCTGGATTTGTGTGTTGGAAGCTGTAACTAAGGATCTTTTGTATACTTAATCAATTCATCTTCATATCATATGAGAAAAATGTAATAAAGGGGCTCATGGATGGGCTAGATTGAACGTACAATAATACGATCATTACCACTGTGAAGGATGTCGTTGACCTCCAACGTGGGTATTGTTTCTGTGCGGATTTGTGTTTTTCCAAGTAGCTATAACTCTGTATCATTTGTATATATAATTAATTGATCATATGCTTGATATGTCAAAGAGAACACCGTGTATAAAACATCGCAGAAGAGGTTTAGATATTTCTTTCAATGAGAATAACACATGTACATATCATCCTCTGTTCACTTGAATAACGACAAGCCATATGCAAGCTATGGGTTAAGGATCAAATCTTACAGATAGAATCTGATATATTTATGAAGGTTAGATATCCAGGTAATAACATACGCAAAATAACAGTTACTCAAGCAACCGATTATTTTTTAAATTTGAAGTTTCAAAATTTTACCCAGTTGCTTGAGTAACTGTCATTTGACGTATAGAATATGATATTAACCAGCTGTGCTATAACAAGCGTTTATATTTTTCCTGGGCTGGGGATAATAGGGGATAATAAGAACACACAGAAACAAACCTTTTCCTTGTGCCAGCCTTCACTAAATGCCGTCTGGCGTGGACATCACAGAAACTGTGTTTTCGACAACATGTGATCTGTACTAACTATGTCAATGACTGTCGCAGTTGAAGACGCCAACAGCAGCCCTTTTGCAAAGCGCCCTTTTCTAGGAGCAAAGCCGTCATATGCAGGCAAACGGAGCGCGTTATGTAGAACTAAGATACGGTAAATGAAGAAATGTTCACGCCGGTTTAAGGTTCGTCTTTTTCGCGATGAACTCTTTACCGCGAACTTAAAACCACCGCAAAAATCCGCTCCATTGTGTGACTGTAGTGCTACAAGCGCGAACTCAAAACCACCGCGAACGCACAATTTTCTCCCTACCACGAATTAAAACCCCCGTGAACATTTAAGCATTTACAGAAGTACGGCCTACTTACTATCTATAGCCTTAACGATCTTGAGCAGCCGATCAGTATATTCTACCTCGTATCACTACAGTTCACAATGTGCTGCAAATTGGAATGGAAGCTGCTATTCAACAGAGGGATCCTCTGCGCCAATGAGAAAAAGTCTCTCTTGACATGGGTAATTTAATCATGCTTCAAAAGGAAGGTAGCACTTCTGTAGTGAACAAAATATAAAGATGATGATCATAATATATTTTACCACCTGCGAGGCACGTTTCATCACCACTGGTTTAACAAGAGTTCAGAGACCTCATACCTCCATGAAATGTTTACAGCATTGCAGTATATTACTTGTTTTATCATGTCTAATTGATAATGCAAAGAAGGTTGAAAGTACTATACATGTAATTTAGGTTCCATTATGTGATTATCTTCGTCGAGTACTAGTACTCGAAGAAGATTATGTTTTCGGTTGAGACATCTGTTGGGTGGGTCTGTATCTATGTCAAGAGCATAATCTTTGATGAATCTTTATGATTTTTGGTAGGTGCGTAGTGGTTGTGCAAAGAAAGATCAAATTTGAAAATTGTTCACCTTGCGTTTTTCAACAGTGCTGCAGCGGACTTTTAATTTTTGTGTCTTTGTATGTAGGGTGTTTTTGTTTTGACCTTCGGAAACTTGAGAAGGAGTCGACGGATCGTCGTGATGTTATGTAGACTTATTATGCAAATCAGGAGCTAATTTACACAATTAGTAAGGAAAGTAAATCCACTGCATGCATTTCATAATGGGACATGTGACAGTGTTCCCGAAAACAGGTCAACAGAGGGCCTTGCCTAAAAGTATAAATAACTAGAGTTCCTCGAACATATTATCTTCGCCAAATAACCAAGGCTTATTATGGATAGTAATTCATATTTACATGCTTTGATATCACCCCCTGAAAATTTGATCATACACCATGTGCTGTTTGTAAGTTTGGAGGGGGAGGAGATAGGGTTAAGAATCATTTGCTGGTACAGGACTAGTGTACAATGTAAGTGTCTTGTCTGCTGATATATGTTAAAACTGGTCATGAAAAAAAATGAGTACAGTATGTTGAAATTATGGGCCCTCAAAGGTTTGAAATTGCAGTGTCGTAAGATGAATGTGACGATGAAATGGTGCAGTCAATATATATGAATAAGAAAAGAATTAATCTTTATTCCATGTCATACACATTTTGAAAGACATAGTAAATGTGACTTTACCGTACCTAGCAGTGGTGCAGTTTTGGAGCAATGTACTTTCCAAGCAGAGCCGTGTTTTTGACGTGTTTTTAGGTGTTTTGTCGGGCTTTCTATTTCGTCCCCTTTTCGTTATGTCGCCAACGTGCTTTGGACAAACATGCCTAAACTAAACATGTGAAAAAACAGCCGGACCCACACCTCTGCTTGGAGAGCAGTGCTGTGCTCTATTTGTTTATTTGACCTACTTTCTCAGGCCATCTGTTTGTAAGACCTGTTTTGGGGGAAACCGTCACATGTTTAAGAGTCCCAATATGAAATGCATCAAACTTTCCTTACTAATTATGCCAATTATATCCTGATTCGCATAATTAGTCGTTTATTATGTAAAGCACCATCTGAGCTATCTGAATGCCAAACGTCACAACGATCTGTCGACCCCTTCTCAAGTTATTCCTGTCCGAAGGTCAAAACAAAAACACCCACTGCAGTTTCAAACAAGACGCTAGGGGGCCCAAACTTTTACAACTTACTTCCTATAACATGAAATATCTACCACACAAAAATCATGACCATAGCACTTGTAGAAAACATGCCCTCAAATTTGGAAGCTCGGCTGCAGTACCTTAGGTACCCGCTAGAATGCCCATTATCGAACTTGACCTTCCTTTTTGTAAACCCTACCCATCCACTCAATATCATGCAGAACCATCGACAGCTTTTCGAGTTATCTTGTCCACAAGAAATACACATCCGCACAAAGCCCGCTGCAGTACCGACGGAAAATGCCAGGAGAACCATTTTTGAACTTGACCTCCGTTTTTACAACATCTACACACCTGCAAAAAATCATGAAGATCCATCAACGTTTCCGTCACTTTTTTTGCCTACATACAAACACAAAAAAAGTTCGCTGCAGTACTGTTGAAAAACGCAAGGTCAACTATTTTCGAAGTTGACCTTCCTTTGCACAACCACTACTCACCTACCAAAAATCATAAAGATTCATCGAAGCTTTCTTGAGTTATGCGCCTGACATACATACAGACCCACCTAACAGATTTTTCAACCGAAAACATAATCTTCCCGAGTACAAGTACTCGGCGAAGATAAACAGATGGGGCATATAAATAAACAGATGGGACACTCACTACACTCCAAGCAGAGGTGTGGGTCCGGTTGGTTTTTAACGTGTTTAGTTAAGGCATTTTCGTCCAACACATGGTTGGCGACATAACGAAAAGGGGACAAAATAGAAAGCCTGACAAAAAAATCTAAAAACACGTCAAAAACCAGCCGGACCCACTCCTCTGCTTGGAGAGTACACTGCAACACTGATAGGTATGGAAAAGTCACATGTACTATGTCTTTCAAAATGTGTATGATTTGGAATAAAGATTTATTCTATTCATATATATTGACTGTACTATTTCATCATCACTTTCAATATTTTTTCATGATCAGTTATAAGATATATCAGCACACTAGACATATATATTAGTCCTGTACAACCAAATGATTTTTAACCCTATCTAGACTGGACTCACCCCCCCTCCCATCATAACGTCCAAATAGTATGATATATGATCAAATTTGCAGGGGGTGATAAGCAGGTAAAAATTAATCACTCTCTATAATAAGCCTTGATTATTTGGCGAAGATAATGTGTTCGTGGAACTCTAGTTTGAAATATTGATCACCCATTTTTATCAAAACAATATCTCCGTTATCTTGGGGGAAAGATTACCCTACAGGACTGTGACCTACTTTATAAATCCACCTAATACCCAAGATCTTAAGTCGTGAATCCATTTTCGACTTAATTCTTAAATGTTTACATGAGTTGTTTCCAAACAGACTTGAAAAGGATAATACCGATATCCTCTTCCTTTGTACCTCCATTTGCAAGATTAGAAATATGTAACTATTACACCTGCACTCTCCATTACCCTACATAAGCACATGGGCATAGGAAGAATGTTGCTCCGCATTAGCGTTAGCTTGGAAACTCGAAGCGAGATTATATAACGTTAGTTACAGCATTGTTACGGGCGCTGCTTTGAGTTATGCCTTTGCTATGGACGATATCAATGGATTAGAAAAATTCAGCTTTCTGAATCCTGAAATCGATCATGATATGCGAAACCTTGGCACGATTTTGTGTTGAAAGTCTGTGAATGTTGAGTATTACAAACTCTACTATGTGTCTTGCATCACGATTTGGCTTCGTCAAGTCAACCAATAGTGATCTTAGTCGTGTCTTTGCTCGTTAAGACATTACTGGATAAGAAATACCAGCTTTATGAATCCCCAAATCGATCAAAATATGAGGAACCGTGTTTATAATGATCTCTCTCTTTGTTCCCTGGCGCGATTTGGTATTAAAAGTCTGCGAATGTTGAGTATTACAAACCCTATTTTGTGTCTTGAATCACGATTTTGCTTCGTCAAGTCAGAGTCAATTAATAATGGTTTAAGTCGTGCCTTTGCTCCTTACGACATCGTTGTATTAAAAATACCAGCTTTATGTCAGTGAATTAATCCAGAAATCGATCAAAATATAAGGAACCTTATCGATGATAAGCCCTTTCTATGTGACCTGGCACAGTTCAGTGTATTAACGTCTGCGAATTTTGAGTATGAAAAAACCTACTATGTGTCTTGAATCACGATTTGGCTTTGTCAAGTCAATTGACAATGATTTAAGTCGTTCCTTTGCTTGTTAAGACATCAATGGATTAGAAATACCAGCTTTATGAATCCCCAAATCGATCAAAATATGAGGAACCGTGTTGATAATGATCTCTCTCTTTAAGCAGCTTTGTTCCCTGGCGCGATTTGGTATTAAAAGTCTGCGAATGTTGAGTATTACAAACCCTATTTTGTGTCTTGAATCGCTATTTTGCTTCGTCAAGTCAGAGTCAATCAATAATGGTTTAAGTCGTGCCTTTGCTCCTTACGACATCGATGTATCAGAAATACCAGCTTTATGTATGTCAGTGAATCAATCCGAAAATGGATCAAAATATAAGGAACCTTATCGATGATAAGCCCTTTCTATGTTCCCTGGCACAGTTCAGTGTATTAACGTCTGCGAATTTTGAGTATGAAAAAGCCTATATGTGTCTTGAATCACGATTTGGCTTTGTCAGGTCAGCTGACAATGATTTAAGTCGTGCCTTCGCTCGTTAAGACATCAATGGATTAGAAATACCAACTTCATGAATCCCTAAATTGATCAAAATATGTGGAACCTTGATGATAATGATCTCTCTCTTTGTTCCCTGGCGCGATTTGGTATTAAGAGTCTGCGAATGTTGAGTATTACAAACCATATTTTGTGTCTTGAATCACGATTTTGCTTCGTCAAGTCAGAGTCAATTAATAATGGTTTAAGTCGTGCCTTTGCTCCTTACGACATCGATGTATCAGAAATACCAGCTTTATGTATGTCAGTGAATTAATCCCGAAATCGATCAAAATATAAGGAACCTTATCGATGATAAGCCCTTTCTATGTTCCCTGGCAAAGTTCAGTGTATTAACGTCTGCGAATTTTGAGTATGAAAAAGCCTACTATGTGTCTTGAATCACGATTTGGCTTTGTCAAGTCAATTGACAATGATTTAAGTCGTGCCTTTGCTCGTTAAGACATCAATGGATTAGACATACCAGCTTTATGAATCCCCAAATCGATCAAAATATGAGGAACCGTGTTGATAATGATCTCTCTCTTTAAGCAGCTTTGTTCCCTGGCGCGATTTGGTATTAAAAGTCAGCGAATGTTGAGTATTACAAACCCTATTTTGTGTCTTGAATCACGATTTTGCTTCGTCAAGTCAGAGTCAATTAATAATGGTTTAAGTCGTGCCTTTGCTCCTTACGACATCGATGTATCAGAAA
Organism: Branchiostoma lanceolatum; assembly: GCF_035083965.1. Lineage (NCBI taxonomy): Eukaryota > Metazoa > Chordata > Leptocardii > Amphioxiformes > Branchiostomatidae > Branchiostoma > Branchiostoma lanceolatum. The sequence goes on from NC_089737.1 coordinate 4,904,789, forward strand.
TACCAGCTTTATGTATGTCAGTGAATTAATCGCAAAATCGATCAAAATATAAGGAACCTTATCGATGATAAGCCCTTTCTATGTTCCCTGGCACAGTTCAGTGTATTAACGTCTGCGAATTTTGAGTATGAAAAAGCCTACTATGTGTCTTGAATCACGATTTGGCTTTGTCAGGTCAGCTGACAATGATTTAAGTCGTGCCTTCGCTCGTTAAGACATCAATGGATTAGAAATACCAACTTCATGAATCCCTAAATTGATCAAAATATGTGGAACCGTGATGATAATGATCTCTCTCTTTGTTCCCTGGCAGGATTTGGTATTCAGAGTCTGCGAATGTTGAGTATTACAAACCATATTTTGTGTCTTGAATCACGATTTTGCTTCGTCAAGTCAGAGTCAATTAATAATGGTTTAAGTCGTGCCTTTGCTCCTTACGACATCGATGTATCAGAAATACCAGCTTTATGTATGTCAGTGAATTAATCCCGAAATCGATCAAAATATAAGGAACCTTATCGATGATAAGCCCTTTCTATGTTCCCTGGCAAAGTTCAGTGTATTAACGTCTGCGAATTTTGAGTATGAAAAAACCTACTATGTGTCTTGAATCACGATTTGGCTTTGTCAAGTCAATTGACAATGATTTAAGTCGTGCCTTTGCTCGTTAAGACATCAATGGATTAGAAATACCAGCTTTATGAATCCCCAAATCGATCGAAATATGAGGAACCGTGTTGATAATGATCTCTCTCTTTAAGCAGCTTTGTTCCCTGGCGCGATTTGGTATTAAAAGTCTGCGAATGTTGAGTATTACAAACCCTATTTTGTGTCTTGAATCACGATTTTGCTTCGTCAAGTCAGAGTCAATTAATAATGGTTTAAGTCGTGCCTTTGCTCCTTACGACATCGATGTATCAGAAATACCAGCTTTATGTATGTCAGTGAATTAATCCCGAAATCGATCAAAATATAAGGAACCTTATCGATGATAAGCCCTTTCTATGTGACCTGGCACAGTTCAGTGTATTAACGTCTGCGAATTTTGAGTATGAAAAAACCTACTATGTGTCTTGAATCACGATTTGGCTTTGTCAAGTCAATTGACAATGATTCAAGTCGTGCCTTTGCTTGTTAAGACATCAATGGATTAGAAATACCAGCTTTATGAATCCCCAAATCGATCAAAATATGAGGAACCGTATTGATAATGATCTCTCTCTTTGTTCCCAGGCGCGATATGGTATTAAAAGTCTGCGAATGTTGAGTATTACAAACACTATTTTGTGTCTAGAATCACGATTTGGCTTTGCACGATGGTTCGTTGCTAAGAGAAAATTTCCACTGTAAGGGAGCGTATCAGGTTACCGGGACTCCCGCGCGGTCCCCGGGGGAGCTGTAACGTCTTCTAAAAGATCATGATAGTTAGACAAACGATATCTCGCACATGTCTCGCCAATTGGAAATGAAACTAGCCAATGTGTATACCTAAAATCCTGCCGTTTTACTAATGTTGCATCATTTTGTCTGAATATTTTCTGAAATAGGCCAAGTTTGCTGTTATAGAAAGGATGTTCGGTGTAAAAAAATATCAAAATGGTGTAAATAAGTCGGTTCTAAACGTTACTGAAAATCCAAATCTTCTATATTCTGAACAATAACAATAATTCTAAACTTTCTGTTTTAGGAATTTTTTAATTTCTCATTCAAATTATTTCTACGACCGAAAATAGGTCGAAAAATACATTTTTTTACACTCAAACACCCGTAAATCAAAATTTCCGCCGTATAAAAAAAAATCCTAAAACAAAAGCCTGGGGATATTAGTTCTCGAAAATTTAAGACCTCGATGAGTGAGTTTGAACGCACATTGCTCGAGTTTTTCATACCACTTTGGAACAATGTAATGCCTCACGGATATGAGGAGGGGGTACTTGATGCCGGCGTAAACAAGTCCTGCAACATTCAAAGTCATCAACAATGGCGCCAGTAGCTTGGTTGCATGTTCCATGTCCACAACAAAATGTCAGCAAAGATATACTGTCCAGAAAATAGTTTGTATTTGTGATAAAGTGTTTTTTCTTCTTGTGCAAGGGACCTAGGACAGAAAGGGCCTTTTGGCGCGAATTTACAGTGAAAACCTGCATATGACCGTGAGTGACCCCGAATAGAATGCACGTTCTATTCGATTACGTCACTTCGAATGTAATAGAATGTTGTTCGAATTCTAAAAAAGTCTGGAAATTTTGGGCCCATATTTGACCATCGTGTTGTCAAGTCCATTGACAATGCTTTGAGTTGTGCCTTAGCTCTTTTTCGTTATCAATGGATTAGAAATACCAGCGTTATGAATCCCCAAATCGATCAAAATATAAGGAACCTTATTGATGATAAGCCCTCTCCATGTTCCCTGGTACGATTTGGCTCAATAAAGTCTGTGACGGCTGTGTATGATAAACCATAATTTGTGTCTCGCATCACGATTTGGCTTCGCCAAGTCAATCTATAGTGATCTTAGTCGTGTCTTTGCTCTTTAAGACATCAATGAATTAGAAATACAAGCTTTATGAATCCCCAAATCGATCAAAATATGAGGAACCGTATTGATAATGATCTCTTTTTTTGTTCCCTGGGATGATTTGGTCTGCGAATGTTGAGTATTACAAACACTATTTTGTTTCTTGCATTACGATTTGGCTTCGTCAAGTCAATTGACAATGATTTAAGTCGTGCCTTTGCTTGTTAAGACATCGATGCATGAGAAAAAACAGCTTTATGAATCCCCAAATCGATCAAAATATGCATAACCGTATTCATGATAATAAGCTTGATGATAAGCCCTCTCTATGTTCCCTGGTACGATTTGGTCCATGAAAGTTTGTGACGGCTGTGTATGATAAACCATAATTTGTGTCTTGCATCACGATTTGGCTTTGTCAAGTAAATTGCCAATGCTTCGAGTTGTGCCTTTGCTCTTCACGATATCAATGGATTAGAAATACCAGCGTTATGAATCCCCAAATCGATCAAAATAAACGAAACCTTATTCATGATAAGCCCTCTCTATGTTTCCTGGCACGATTCGGTCTATTATATGAAATTTTGTGAAGGTATTTACGTATAATAAACCATACTTTGTGTCTTGAATCAAGCTTTGACCTCGTCAGGTCAATGTATCTGCACTAACCCTTGCTCGTTGAATAATTCGCAGTTGATAAGTACTTAATTTTAAAATGTGTTGTATCAGTATTTATTTTAGTATGCAGAGTTGACTTCCCTCTATTCTAATAGTATATAGCCGTCATTGGCTGATGATTATTGATGCAGAAGCGGGTTCATTTTAACTACGCCTACGCAGTGTGGTGTATTGTGAACTATAATACACGACGACATCGCGGTGGCGTAGTGGCAGGGTGTTTGGCCCCAGAACCCAGAGGTACTGAGTTCGAATCCGGGGTCCCCTGACTTGTCCCGTTGACGTTGTGCCCTTAGGAAAGGCACTTTACACGACTTTCCTCACTTCACTCAGGTGTAAATGAGTACCTAGCCTCGGTTATGGACGACCCTCGGATAGGACGTTAAATGAAGGTCCCGTGTTTGAGGAGAGCCACACCTCGAGCACGTTAAAAAAACCCACCGCACTTATCAAAAAGAGTAGGGGTCCTTCCCGGTGTGAGTGGCTAAAAACCTACAGTCCTATGGCCGCATATGGGGCAATTGTCGTATTGAGGTCACCTGCGCGCCGAATGGCAGCCGCTCCAGACCCTTGCGATTTAGCCCCGCCAATTTTTCGCTCCTCGCTATTCAGCCCCTGGCTGCGAAGAGAGGGTATTCGGCCTACCCAATAACAATAACAATACCGATGTCTAAAGACTAGATTGCTATATTGATTATACCCCTTTCCACTTGGACGTTGCTCTCGCCGCGCTCTCACGGCGACCTCAATTTGGCCAGATCGCAGTGAGAGCGCCGAGAGCGCGGCGAGAGCGCCGTGGGAGCGCTTCGAGAGCGCGGTGAGAGCACCATGCGCGCCATGCGCGCCGTCACCTCGGCGATGGTTTTGAACATGTCCAAAACAGTCGTCGTGAGCGCGCCGAGGATGACGATGAGATCAAAGGACCGCAGCAAAGGATCAAAGGGTCGCAGCGAGCGCTCTACGATGATTGAATGGTCTTATCTGTAGTTTAAACAAATTTCATTCTTGAAGTGGTGTATCTAGAATTTTTAGGAATTTTGTGGTCAAATCATAGTTTTGCTGCATGGGTAATACAAATTGGCGAATAACTATTTGCTTCCATTCGAATTAAAGTCCTTCCAATTCTTATTGTTAGTGGTTCGAAAAGCGCTTCAAATCCTGTAATTTACGTTTCTGTTAAAACTAAGAATGATAAGATATATTTATTGCAAACAGTTAACATGATAGACTCAGAACTAGTAAAAAAAACTAGTAAAACATATATATAGCTTAAGACACACACCGAGCGACCGTGCAGCGACCAAAATTGAATCTGTTTATGCAAGGTGAAGGTATGATTGAGATGACAACAAAGCACTTAAAACATTTTTTAAAAATCGTTCTTTATCTCTGAAATTCGTTGAGTGATCAGATTTTAGTGGGCAACATTTGCTATATAGTTTCGCCATGGGGGAAGCTGCAGGGTTGCTCGTCGTACAAACGTAGAAGGCCTAGCTTCTATCGTCATCGTTAATTATATCTTGGCCGTGTAGGCGTGAGGAAACCTGTTAGCGTAGTCAGACATAAGATGGGCGACATATGTCAGATTAGCTCTTGGGCCTATGGGTAGAAAAGAATTGCGTGCCTTTTGGCGCTCCTGTGCACAGATGCAAAGATTGATTTTCGCTTTTTAGTTTCCCTACAAATTCAAATTTGCCTACAGGTGGTAAAAGTTGTTATCTAGCTGCGAACCATTATTGTAAGAAAGGCTCCTACCTTGTTTAATGAAGCTTTTCTTGCAAAATTAATCATGAACGAACCATCAAAACCAAAGAAAATGACGATCCGTTAACTCTATCTTGAGTTATTCTCTTTCAAAGTCTCGGGCAAAATTGTACCCTACAGTTAAATAAAAACAGACAAGCAAACAAATAAACGGCAACAATTACCGAAAAATATAACCTTCTTGACGAAGGTACAAAAGTCGTTCAAGTCGGCCACGTTTATTGCGTCTATCTACCATTACAAAATCATAACCCTGGCATATCCAGTACACGATATATGAAAATATGAATTCTGATGCAGTGCTGCAGAAAGTCACCAGGTGGTCCATTATCGAGCTTCTCATTTGCTTTGCTGACAACTTCCCACATATCAAGTTATGTGAGCAACAAAACCTCCCAACCAACCAACCAAGCAAACAAACAAACAAACAAACAAACAACCACAAACAGACAAGCAAACAACCACAGACAGACAAACAAACAAATAAACGGCAACGGTTACCGAAAAACATAACCTTCTTTTAAAAGGTCTGGCCCACATAGCACTTTATGGAAGTGCAGACTGAAGGGGACAATTTTGTTTGAGATTTTGAAAGAGAATAACTCAAGATAGAGTTACCGGATCGTCATAATCTTTGGTTTTGATGGTTCTTCATTAATTTTTGCAAGGTAAGCTTCATAAAACAAGGTAGAAACCTTCCGTACAATAAATATTCGCAGCCCGATAACAACTTTCACCACCTGTAGGCAAACTTAAAGTTGCAGAGAAAATAGAAAGCGAAAATCAAATCTTTGCATCTGTGCAAAGGAGCGCCACGAGGTACGTAATTCGTTTCTACCCATAGGCCCAAGAGCCTATCAGACAGACGTCGGCAGCCCACCTTATGTCTGACTACGCTAATAGGTCTCGTTACGCCTTTTGTCATACAAAATACAAAAAACGATAACAACTTTCACCACCTGTAGGCAAATTTAAAGTTTTAGAGAAAATAGAAAAAGCGAAAATCAAATCTGTGAATCTGTCTTTACTAAACAGCGCCACTGGGCACGTAATTCTAATCTTTCGAAGAGCCTATCTGGAAGATGGCGGCAGCCCACCTTATGTCTGACTAACAGGTTTACTTACTCCTACACGGACAAGATATAATTAACGATGACAAAAGAAACTCAGCTTATAACCTTCTTGGCAAAGGTACAAAAAACCTCCAAGCCGTCCACGTCTATTGCCCACTAACGTACTAATACTAAGTCTTCGAGTTTGTAAAAGCCCCTGTGTCTGATGATAATGAAACAGTCAAAGTAGGCCATATATTTTGGTTCGGAGCCAGTCTAATGGGTTTTTAGATCACTGGTCTTGAACCATGAAAACAACTTTCTGAAGAAAGTTACTTAGGTCACGTCCTGTAACATCCTACGCATGAAGACAAAGCCATCTTCTTATGAAGCAAGGAAAGTTGATCTGAGGAAGCTGGCTCGGTGAGTGGTTGAAACTTTCCTCGCTGCACCCAGACGCATTCATGCTCGATCGTACAGTTTGCGGGAATGGAAAGTATTTCATAAATAGAACGGGGAGTTAGAGAAGCAATATATGAGATAATGTACAATCCCGCCCTCAACAGGAAAGGAGGTCTACGCATCCAACTTTCAGGCACTTGGGTCAACGCACTCCCCCCCCCCCCCAAGACAAACATATAGCTCTTAAAACAACAGGAGCTAATTGATTCATTAGCATGCAACGTTGTCTTACCTTACTATCCTATTGAACCATCTGAAATTGTCTTCCCTTCATTAACATATCTATTCCGAGTTTTTGTATAAAACCTAGTTCTACCAGATCCTTCTTTAGTCACTGACGAAAGATAGCGGATGCTATCTGAAACGTCTGAACGTTTCAAAATCTTATCCAGTTGCTTGAGTAATTATTTTTGGCGTACCGTAAAAGCATCCCCATTAGACAGCTTTAAACAATGCATGCAGTTAGATGTGCGAAGGTTAGACGTGACAGGTCGTTCGGTGTAATATAACCAGCTGCTGAAGCTGGTGTGTTATACCGAAGGGCGGTTATAGGGGAGACCAAACAGTTACAATAAATGCCAGTAATGCATGTAGCCCTATGGGGAATTGAAGAAAAAGAAGGTGTCATTATCTCAGGAATCAAAACAACAGACTACAAAAACTTACCCTCAAATACTAACCAGTTATGTCAACTGTCATCAGATTCATTCCTGACAAATTCCATACGGCTATTCTCCAGATATACCGAAACAGAGCCCTTGGATAGGTCCTACAGGCTTCAGACACCCAGTTGAAGACCATCCCACTATATCAGGGGTGCCAAAACCTACAAGGTAGAGACAGACCATTTATTTTAACTAATTCAGCAAATACAGAGTCTATCCTACCACAGCCACTCCTATACTGCCCAGACTTCACACAAAAATACCACCAAAAAAGGTCTTTCAATGGCTTAAATCCTGGTTTTTTTTTACTTACACCGGCTACTTATACCGGCTATATAGATACAGATACAGATACAGATTCATCCCATTTACTGACCTACTTACTATATAGATAGAATGACTCCCTCGACGTCTGTTGAAGCATACGGCAGCTCACGTACTCCATTTGTCTCGGTTAACTGCCAGTCTGGCGGCATCAATCCAACATCTTCCAAGGAGTTGTTCGTCTGTCTTCAAGGTCTGGAGACAATTCATCTTAGTTCTGCTTACGTCTCTGTGTCTTCCTGTGCTCATCAAGTTGAGGACGTCGTTAAACAGGTCGTGATGGTTATAGATCGACGGTACGTCTCTTGTAAACGAAGTAAAATTTGTCCCTGGCAAATCCCTTTCCTAAACCCATCAGTCCTTATGATGTATGTATTACTAAGTAGATCCCCCAATGGAAAAGTAATCAGTGGCAACTGCAATCCATCTGTCTAGGTTTACAACTAATTTAGAAAGATTAGGTAGTAGGTAGGTACGTGCTTACGTGCGACGTGTTTACGTGCGACGTGCATCGTCGGGGTTATACTACCTCTTGCGGGGTGACATACCCTTTCGTTGGTTGATACAAGACTGGGATGCGCCAGTTCTCCCGTCCGGGTGAATGGTGTAATTCACAGTATGGCTGCTATGAGATGGAGGATCGCCAGGCCTCCATCCGGGTGATTTGTAGTGAATCACCAACTCCAGACAGAAGGATTTGGACCATCGCACACCGGGGCATGCTCCTACTCTTTTCCGAAAGGTGTAGTGGGTTCTTTACGTGCGCGGGGTGTGGCTATCCCCAAACACGGGACCTCCATTTAACATACTATCCGAGGGGCGTCCCTAACCCTAGATGAGGTAGGTACTCATTTACACCTGAGTGAAGTGAGGAAAGTCGTGTTAAGTGCCTTTCCCAGGAGCACAACGTCGGGGAGCAAGTTCGGACATGTCTCTTGGCACAACTTGGGATAAGATCCCGGGTCCCATTGTTTGACAGCAGCGCGCTCTACCACTTGCGTCACACGACGCCACTAAAGATTAAAAAAATACTATATGTAACTCTAGCGTTTTAATTTCCTTTCTTCGCTGTCTGGCCTACATGTATTCCCCTTCTCTGTCTCTTCGTGCGTTCAAATTATGGACTTGGTTTGTAGGTCTTGAAGGTTAGTCTCCAAGCAGACCCAACGGTTGCAAAGACCGTATCCAACTGGCAGAAGGAGTTTTTATTGCAACCGACGGTGCCTGACAACTTAAGCTTCTCTGGCTGACTGGAGCTTCTCTGGCGCGGCTAGCTTGTATGATTTTGGTAATCTCCAAGCAGATCTACACGGGGCGCTGAAATCGTATATGCTAGCCAGAGAAGCTCCATTCCTACGGGGCTGACTGGAGCTTATCTGGCTGACTGGAGCTTTTCTGGCTAGCATATACGATTTTCAGTGCCCCGTGTAGATCTGCTTGGAGATTACGATTTTGGCACCGTGGAGATCTGCTTGGAGATTATTGAAGGTGGCAGTTTAGTTGCACAACAATTTTAAAAAACGTATACACGTATGAATAACGCTTGTCACTTACTATATCTTCACCCACCCTCTCTTGTTGTAAGTGCCAAAAGAATACATTGAACAAGGTTTGATATCCAAATGTAAAATATAAAAGACTTCTTCAGCATCACTAGAATGAATTCTTCATTTTAATTGATGAATATTAGAAATCCAAGTAAGCAATATTCAATGACAATTCAATATCTGCAACTGCCAGAATAAGATTTGGAGATTACTTCCGGATGTTTTGAGTGACATCCATCACTCTTCTTCAGTGTCACTAGAATGAATTCTTCATTTTAATTGATTAAAGTTAGACATCCAAGTTAACGATATTCAATGGCAATTCAATCTGTACCATTGGAAAAAGATTTGTAAATTACTTCCGGGCGTTTCGAGTGACATCCATCACTCTTCTTCAGTATCACTAGAATGAACTCTTCATTCTAGTTGATGAAGGTTGGACATCCAAGTAAACAATGTAATGATATTCAAAGAAATTCGATCTCTACAACTACCAGAATTAAAATTTGGAGATTACTTCCGAATATTTAAAGTGACATCCATCTCTTTCTTTAACGTTAGTAAAACGAACCGTACATTCTAGTGACCCAAAAAAACACCACTCACAATAAAATGGTATGGCGACCCTGTGACGTCACAATTCAAGATGGCGGCCACAAAACATGCCAACGGATCCAACAAAGGTCTTGTGACGCTGTAAAAAATAATTTAGACATTCAGCATCAAGACAAAGACGCGAGTGTAATATAGCGCATATTAAAATTTGTATGCAGAAAGAGGGACACTTGGCATGACTGGGCGTAAGACTTAGATTGTACGAGTCTGTGCAAGACGGCACTAGGCTGTCCATTGCCATTGAGACTGTTACTCCCTTACCACATATTTTGATAACCAATCTTGAATCATGATTCAATCTTGGAGAAGACGATCTTTTGTGAACGATTTGAAAAGAGAAACACAACACGTTGAAGGAGACCAACCGACTCTAGGAACAGAGAGGAGATGACATGTGAGAGAGGAATAGTTTCTCGGCCAGGGCAACTTCTGAAGTCTGTCTTTACTTTCCATCGAATAGCCTTCTTCTGTTATTCTTAACACTGGCTTTAGGAAGTTGCAGACAGAAAGAGATTAAGCTAGCCTGGAGTACCCCCAGGCTTATATTATCATTCCGACAACGTTTTCAACCCGAAGGTGAAGGAAGCAACGAGGCTAATCCCAACTCGTAGTCTAGTCATAAACCAGGAAACACTAAGCTTTCGTCTCGAAAAGGGCCATAAAAATAGATCTTAGACGTTCATGGAGACAACCTTTATGACCGACTTACATACATCTCTAGATACATTATCTCCAAGGCCTAGTGTGGCATGTATATGAGGCAATAAATGTATCCCATTTGTCTCGGAACAGAGCGAGTCTGGTGACACAGTACTTTGCCGTCTGGCGCCGATGTATTCTATGTCGCCCTACTTTTCTGTGTCCCCGTGCACTCAATATGAGGACATGTTATTCAGGTCTTTGAAACATTCCCATGGCAACTTGCCTCAATAATGGCTTGTAAAAGGACTGCAGTAGGAGATTTCTTGTCAGTTGACCTCAATTGCTATTATTACCTACATGTATGTAATGTGTGCACGTTCTAGTTTTATTAGCATTGTATGTGTCCAGGACACCTGGCGATGTATTCTATGGCGCCCTACTTTTCTATGTTCCCGTGAACTCAATATGAGGACATGTTTGGCAGGTATTAAAGGACACCCAAGCAATATTAGGGTCCGAAAAATCGGATTTTGAAAGGAAATCTATTTAGTTATGTCTATACATGATTAGTTTAAACAACACTATCACGATATATTGCAACGTCCATGGTGCAAAAATACGACGTTGTTGTGATGTGAGAACTCATTGAAAATCGTGCCTGGAGTTTTGATAGGCTCGTAAAACTAAAGGGATTTTACGCGGTTTTAATATCCTAAAAGTATGAAGTTATTACATATGCTAATCAATGCTAGTAAATGTCACTATCATAAAGATTTCAGTATCTTATTATCTCTAATTTTGACCTTAGTATTGCTTTGCTTGCCTTTAAGAGAAACAGGCTCATGGGAACTCACCACAATAATGGACTGTTAAAAGGACTTCAGAAGGAGATTTATTGTTAGTTGACCTCAATTGCTATTATTACCTATGTAATGTGTGCATGTTCTACTTTGTTTTAGTATTGTGTGTCTCCAGGGAAACTTGAAAAATAGACCGAAGGCATGAGATATGATTTCTCCCTGGCAAAATAGATAAATGAAATAAAATAAAATGGCATTGCCAGGCAACGGAGCCGTCTTTTGCTTCATCCACCATTTCATGACCTTCATAAACTAATAAGAATAAATATTAACTCCAAGTATCCTATTACACCACGTCTGCCCTTACATCCAGCCACTCTACAAAATTCATATCGCTGCGAAGACAGCTATACGGACACACCCACAGACAAACAAGCAAGCAAACACAAACCGAAAATAAAAGCTCGGTTTTCGTAGAAGTAAACTAATACCTTATTTGCAAATTAATGCCTTTAATATATTCTTTGGTGATTTAAATGATCGTTGCTCAGTTCTGTCAAACTTGATTATTCTTTTAGGTAATTTTTTTATATTCTCAAATATCGTGAAAAGACGTTACATTTATCTGGCTTTATTTCTTATGTCTCTAATGTTCAACAATTAGAGTATATTATTGCCAAACGACTGGATAAGACTCAAAAACACCTGGGGAAAGTGGGGAAGATATTTACTGTCCTTTCAACGTAAATCATTCTTCTCATTATGTTATTGATTACCAAAATGAATGGGTTCTTTTTTTGCCGTTTTTTGTGGGGTTTTTAAATGAATAAAAAGAATGAGAAAAACACACTAATATCTTATGTGGTAAAGATACATGTCTCTTAAAAAGGGCAGCCCCGTGTACACAGTACAAGAGGTCACGCCTCCACTGGACTGAACTACAGTATTTAAGATGCATATCTCGTCTCTACTATAATGGCAAAACTGTGTCTTCGGAATGGAATTGAGTTTAATATCTACAAATGTGCAAGGCAACCCGTGAAACGATGAAAGCAAAGGGTGAATGACACAACCTTCGGGCCACACATCAAGTAAGGTTTTGTGACATTGACATTGAGTGAACCTTCACTACATGCGTATGTTCGTCTGCTAGATATTCCGGCGATTATGCTTTAAGTATTATTTCTTAGGTACTCATCAGGTTGCCATAAATTGACTTAGTTCCAGAAAGAAGTTACGAACGAATTTTTACGGTTCATGGTTTGTGCGTATGTCATAAAGAACGAAAGACGTCTGAGCCTGTCTGGGGCAAGTCAGGGACTTAAGTACAGGATTAGACAAGGTGTATGGACGTTAAGCTGAATATCTAAGTATTACAGTGCCAGACAGGGACGAATTACACAACATGTAAGCTATAAACCTCCGTTAGAACATGAAGTGAAACATTTTGTGCCATTGACATTGACTGAATCTTTGCTGCATACGCACATGTATGTTAGTCTGCTAGACATCCTGGAATTATGCTTTTCGGGGGCATCTGTCTAGTTCCAGAAAGAAGTTGTGGACGGATTTTCACGGTCTATGGTTTATGTTTTACAGCCACGAATTACACATGCCGGAAGAACATGAAGTGAAACATTTTGTGTCATTGACATTGATTGAACCTTTGCTGCATACGTGCATGTATTTTAGTCTGCTAAACACCCCTAGCATTATTTGCTTCCAGAAACATTAGTGAGCTGAAAATCAGAGTGGTATGAGTGGACTTAATTCCAGAAAGAAATTATGAAGGGATTATTAAGGTTTATGGTTGTGCGTATGTCTTTTACAACGAAGAACCTTTATGGGGAAAATCTGGAATAACATGTTGCAGGAGGTTAAGGATAAGAAAAGATAGATTTAAACACGACGAATGGACAAACTGAAAAGCTAAGAATATCAAATGTTTAGAATAGCATCAGACGGCAACGAATCGCACATGTCAGTTACAATCCCGTAAGAACGTGAAATAAAGCCTTTTGTGTCATTGTCATTGAATCTTTGCTGCATACGCACATGTATGTTCGTCTGATAGACATCCTGGAATTATGCTTTCCATGGGCATCCATCTAGCTCCAGAAAGAAGTTACGGACGGATTTTCACGGTCTATGGTTTATGTTTGACAGCCACGAATTACACATGCACGCTAAACCTCCGGAAGAACATGAAGTGAAACATTTTGTGTCATTGACATTGACTGAATCTTTGCTGCAAACGTACATGTATGTTCGTCTCCTAAACACACCGGAATTTTGCTTTCAGAAACACTTCTGAGTTTCTGATCAGAGTGCTGTGAATGGACTTAATACCAGAAAGAAGTTATCAACGGATTTTCACGGTTTAAGGTTTGTGGGTATGTCTCTTACAACGACGTACGTCATAACCTTTCCTGGGAAAATCTGGATTAACATACTCCAGGAACTTAAGGACAAGAGCATATAGATTTAAACATGCTGAATGGACAAGCTGAATAGCTAAGGATATCAAATGTTAAAAGTAGCATCAGACAGCAACGAATCGCACATGTCAGTTAAAACTTCGTAAGAACGTAAAATAAAGTATTTTGTGTCATTGACAGTGACTGAATCTTTGATGAATACGTACATGTATGTTAGTTTGCTAGAAATCCTGGAATAAGGCTTTTCAGGGGCATCTGTCTAGTTCCAGAAAGAAGTTGCGGACGGATTTTTACGATCTATGGTTTGTGTCTGACAGCGACGAATTACACATGTAAGCTAAACCTCCTTAAGAACATAAAGTGAAGTCTTTTGTGTCATTGACATTGACTGAATCTTCTTTGCATACGTACGTGTATGTTAGTCTGATAGACATCCTTGAATTATGAATTTCATCGGCATTTATATAGTTCCAGAAAGAAGTTACGGACGGATTTTCACGGTGTATGGTTTGCGTCTGACAGAGACGAATTACTCATGTACGCTAAAATTCCGTAAGAACGTGAAATAAAGCCTTTTGTGTCATTGACATTGATTGAATCTTTGCTGCATACGTACATGTACGTTAGTCTGATAGACATTCCGAAATCATGATTTCCATGGGCATCTGTCTAGTTCCAGAAAGAAGTTACGGGCAGATTTTCACGGTCTATGGTTTGTGTCTGACAGCGAAGAATTACACATGTTAACTTAACCTCCGTAAGAACATAAAGTTAAAAACATTATGTGTCATTGACATTTGCTGAATCTTTTCTCCGTTCGTACATGTATGTTCGTCTGCCAGACATCCTGGAATTATGCTTTTCAGGGGCATCTGTGATGTACGGATCAAGGTGCCATGAATGGACCTAGCTCCAGAAAGAAGACGGATTTTCACGGTTTATAACAATGGTTTGTGTCTACGACTTGAACCACGAAAGACGTCAAACCATATTCCGATTTGGATTGATGTATTACAGGAACTTACCTTGAAAGTCTTTAAGGACAAGAACTGGTACAAGTAGCATTAAGACATGTACAAGTCTGCATATCTAAGAAGCTCACTGAAAGAATTGATCTGGCGAAGTAGGTTCATGACGCGACTGCACAAACGTCACTATTGTTATACACGTTTGCTTTGGGCGATAAAGGTTCTTTAACATAAATTCTTCGGGTTTGGGTTTTAGTGAACTATGAGAAATGTTGTCGACTTTCCAGACGAAGTTGTGTGGCCCAGGGCTGCGGAAACGGAGATGGGCGCCGCCTTATGCACCGTCTGGTGCACCGCAATGCACCGCAATGCACCGCAAAAACCAACTTGCTGGGGATGTAGGGGTGAGGTCTGAAGATCTAGACCAACTAATGGCGGACAGTGACGCCTGGAGGGAGAGAGAAACCTTATTCCGGGCAAGCCGCCCGATATGATGATGATGATGGTGCGGGGAGGACTTTAACTTTAACTTTGAATTCAAGTGAAGCACTGCAAATTATCAACATTAAGTTTCTTTGAGTAAGCATGTTAGCTGGAAGGTTGCGATATCGTCACAACTATTTGACATATCTCATTTAGTCGATGAGCGTCGACAATATTTTCCATTTGACACATCATAAAATGTAGAAAATTAGATTTACTGCTAGAACTCAACGTCGGTCATTGGCATTCTACGGCAATGCCAAGGAGAAGAATCTGAGGTTAAGGTCGTCCAATGTACCACCTTTATTGCATTATCAGGCATTAGTAACGTTATAAGACGTCATGCTTGTGACTAATCAATCGAGTGATGCGATTTTATGCTTACGCTAGAGTGAATACGTCACTCTACACTTTCGCGAAGACGTTGGGTTATCGAAAGTTGGATTCTTTTTGTGCTCCAACGTCAATGCGAAGTTTGAAGCCTAATCCTACAATTGAATGACATTGGGCATCACTTCACCGACGAGCGAAAAGAAGTGTCGATTTGAATTCGACGGACGTGCACTATCTTTTATATCACTGACCGAAGCGGTCTAACCCCAAGTTAGAGGATTTCATCGAATTGAATAAGAAGGAGACCTGGCGCTATGGGTGGCATATAGATTTTAAACTTGTTTGTGGAAAAGGTTTAAAGTTCATGTTATACAGTTAGGAAAGTGCCGGTCTGGCTGCATGTCTGTAACGGATTTCAGTTGCATGTGCGTCATTCGCACGATCAAAAGAATGAACTTGAAACTCGCTGGTAGAGTTATGAATGTTGTTAAGATGACGATGTGGTTTCTTCAAAGGAGACAGTTTCTGCATGATGAATCCTTACATTTCTACCTCTTTTGAATTTTTTTTTACCTACAGTTACAATCTAAAGGCATCCAGAGCATTTTATGAGGCTTGAAACTTGACTAAAAACCCTCCAATTTCTAGTCATTCCTACACATAATACGTTTCAATAACACTATACCATTACATATCGACATTAAAGGAGCAAAGATACGATGTCGTTGTGTGGTGAGAACTGAAAGAAAATCTAAGCCCTAATAAACTGATCCTGACTGTCCATCACAATTTGCGGTTCGACCAATGAGAGAGTGACTGCATGTCCGTCAAATATTTGCATCTTTATGTTTTAATTTTGCATTTCTACGTTTTGACGGACGTGGGCGGGGCTATGGCATAGGTCTATTTACACTAGGCGCATGAAACTAAAAGCTCACCATGTAGCTTATTCTTGTGCCACTTTTGAGCACTTTTGATAAGAAATCCGCACGAACATGTGGTAAACAGCGGCATTAAATGTCAATTTCATAAAGATTACAGCAACTAGAATATTTCCAGTTTTGAAGCATCATAACATGCTCTGGGTGCCTTTAAGAAAAAGGCAAGTCATTTGCAGTTTCTGCGTGATCTATCCTGACATTTCTACCTCTTTTGAAGTATCCTTGTGCTTTGATACAGTTACACGTCATCTGCGCCCGCCTCCCCCCCACCACACACACACATAACTTCGCTCTTATTTTTCATGATGTGGCTTTGTTAGCGTAATAGATAGACGTGACTAGAATAACAGACCTAAATATAAGTCCCTTATTTTGGCACGATACAAATTTTTTTAGAAACATCCTTTTGTTACTGCTAGAAATCGGATTTTGAGACATACATATATTTTTAATTATTGTTTAGATACTTTCGTATTCAGTTTTTTTCCAATCCGTCACACGTGGTTATGGTATATTGTCTAGACAATCACGATGTTGCGGGTGCCTAATTTCATTTGAATGTAATTGTATTCCTGGCTCAGCTAGGTTGTATGTGGATCTATTGCTCATGGGGAAAAACAGATATAAAAATGTTAGATTTTCCAAACACTCAATAGCTCAACGCTGACTTAAGTTTCAAGCATTTTGTATAATGAATGTTATGAATATGTTGAAAACGAAATGAAAAATACTTTCGGGATACGTTTATCTCTAGCTTAGCATTTCTAAACAAATATCAATGTATCAGGAAAAACAGATGTGAAAATATTAGATTCTCGAAATACTCAATATCTTGGCAGCCTGTTTGGCGACGCTGACTTTAATCTTAAGCATTTTGTGTAATGACTGTAATGAGAAAAATAAAATAAAGAATAAAATTTTGAAACAGTCAGACGTTTCAGACAGCATCCGCTGTCTTTCGTCAGTCACTGTCTGAAACGTCTCACTGTTTCAAAATTTTATCCAGTGGCTTGAGTAACTTTTTTTGGCGTATCTTACTACCTGGATGTCTAACCTTCATCAACGAAATGAAAAATACTTTCGGGATACGTTTATCTCTAGCTTAACATTTCATGAAAAAATTTCTACCTATTTTTCAATTTTAACATCCTTACTAATATATTAAGATTATTTTTCTATACAAAACCTCAGCTTTTTGTAGACGCCTTACGAAAGGAACTATCGAATTAACCGAACGATTTTCATATTTTTTCGTATCTGAGCGGACATATTTTTTTTTAATTTTGCTTTCGGACAATTTGTCGCTGTACTCAGATTACTAACTTATTTCAACAGTGCCGCATACAAAGAACAATAAACCTAACAATACTTAATGTTTTATTTGTAGTTCTTGCCCGAAGGCTAATTGCAACATGAAACAATGTATAGGAAGGGTATACTGTACAGATAGTGCGGTTTAACGATGTTGACAAGTGGAACAAATGGCTATTTTAAGAACTACTACGGGATAAAATCTACGCTTTTTGGGTTTTAACTTCTTTATAATGATAACAATGATGATATGGAACGATAAAATGATTCGCTAATATCTCATCCTTCTACGTCATGAAATGTTGTGAAATCAATATCTGCTTGACGGACGTGTGCATCAGTCAAACAGAACTAGAAGCGCTTTGTGCAATAAATGTAATATTGAAGGCGGACTACGTGGATAGTTGTCCAATTCAAAGCACAACCTCTTTCAAATATAAGACCCGCGCGCAATATCACTCTAGTCGCGTTGACATTTTCAACAAGACAGTTAAATTGTTTTCACATATTTCGAGTGTCCTCGACGGTTGCAAGAAAATTGGCAGCGTTTAACTTTTAATCCCCAAACCGCCCTCACTTTTCAAGAAGGTCCACCTTTCTATCGATTGTCCAACTTCAAAGGCATCACCACTAATGGTTGACGTCCGTACTGTAGATTCAACCATTGAAGCCACCAATTCTATCAAAAGACCATGGACGTTTGTACTGTTATGAAATGAATTGAATTGAGCGCGACTGGGGAATCCAAGTTCGTGTACTTGATATCAAGGCCTAAACAGATATTTGGAAACTTGCTAAGCTCGCCCTCCGAAATGTGGAAGTATTTTACGTGGTGTTTTTTTTTACTCTCCAAGCAGAGCTAAAGGATGGGTTCCGGAAGGTTTTTGACTAGACAAAAAAAAATGACAAGGTAGAAAGCCCGACAAAAACGCCTAAAAACACGACAAAAACCTGCCGGAACCCATCCTCTGCTTGGAGAGTACTGTTTTTTAATGTGGGCGTTTCTTATATTCATCAGATGTGGGTAGTTGTCATGCACTTTAACTTGCAAGTATAAAACATTAGCAAGAATTGTAAGACAAAACAAACCCAAACTATCCTTCCTTAACATCAGATGCAGTAGATGCCCTCCGAAATATGCAAGTCTTTTACCACTATCACTACGTGGTGTTTTTTTTTAATGTGGGCGTTTCCAATATATATCAGACGTGGGCTGCTGTTACGCACTTAACTTGCAGGTATTATTAGAAAGAGATATACAACCTTCAGGCTGGAGAGATGGAAGGAGAATGACTCCAATAGCAACGAGGCCCTACCACTTCCTAGTGAGTCACTTCCCCCAGGAGAAGACCTACCAAGGAGAGACTGGGTCACTCTCAACAGAGCTAGAGCCAAGGTAGCAAGGACCGGCGACAACATGCTCAGATGGGGCAAGGCTTCAAGTGCCTATACAGGGCGTGACTATATCACACTGCTACGCAAACACACCAGGGAAGTGACAGGCATCAAACTGGAGGGGAACGTCGTGATCATTGACGAGGCCCATAACCTTGTGGACACCATCACCGGCATCCACAGTGTGGAGATCACTGGAGGACAGGTTAGGGCTGGACCAATAGATGCAAGGGGACTGCTTACTAACCCTCTCCCTGCTGTAACCAATAGAGATTGGGGTGCCAAACGGCTTATTCAGTGTGTAAAATTTGTAAAAAGTACTATACAGCACCTTCAACAGAGCTGTAAACTTGGAACAACATGCTCTGACGAAGATCTACGTGAGGCCAACCAGACTGGCCGTCAGTGGTTAAAGCCGTGGAGCGGCAAGATATGATGATGATGCAGGTATAATACATTAGCGGGGTGTCCCTGAGGTGTAGTGGTCTGCGCTTCTATTACTTACCACATCTGGTTCTGATTACTTAAAACCGGAAGACCCGAGTTCAACTCCCGGGTAGAACACATCTGGACAAAGGTGACATGCGCATTGTCACACCAGAAGTCATAACAAAAACTTTATAAAAATGGTACATACTTATAAAAATAGTATGGAAGTTAAACACACTCCACTGCCAGTGGACTAGCCCCCTGCTGCATTGATTGCGCCACAGTGTGGCCCAGGGCTATGAAACGGGGATGGGCACCACCCTACACACCTTATGGTGTGTGAGGATTTTAACTAAATAATACATTAGCAAGCTTAAGAATTATAAGAAACAATCCAAATCAAACCAAACTCGTATGGCTAGTTTCCTGCGTAACTTTGACCAATGTGAGACTGACAAACACCACTTTTAACACCCATTCAGAATTTCTAGCTAATTTGTATATAATATTAAAAAGAACTGCTGTTGAAATGTCGTAGATGCAAAAATCCATGCAACCATTAAAGCCACATATTGTATCAAACGACAATTGACAAATCTTCGCGTACGGTTACTAGTTGAAAACGTCTTTAAGTTGCGAGTGACGGAGGAAACAAGTACGTGTGCGAGATATCAAGATAGATATTTACTTGGAGACGTGTGCTAAGCTCGCTTCAGCCATTCTAACCATATACGACCTGCGTGGGAAGGTTTCTGTATGCATTTTATGACTAAAAGTCATGAAGGTGCTTTTAAATGGGTGAACAGAGTAGCCTACTTATCCACGAAAAATGGAGTACGTGTCTGAGTGTATATAACACTTACAGCGAAGGGGGGAAAATATGCAAAACTGGTGGTTTCAACGCTAACGTCACCGGCGAGACATAGGATAACTCAAGCAAATACAAGCGGGACATGGTAATTGCTTACTAAATCATAATATGAGCATCACAAGAGTTACCATCATACATATGGGATTCCATGCTAAAAACCTATTCCACATGAATGCAACAAGTCTTAGATATCACAGCCCTACAGATAGCAAAATAAAATGCACGTTCACCAGAGTTATCCTTAAAGAATTGATCTTTCTTTCTCTCTCTAACTTACAAAAAGTTATGCCTTACATATTCTGTATATACAATAACATGCTTACAGCGTGGAACGCATTGAAAAAAAGCGATGGGAAAAAGAGATACAACTTACCTTGCGAGGAGCTTGTCTGCATGCACCCGTAGACTGTCGCGTCCAGAGAGCGTCTGCGTGTGAGTGTCTGGGTTTTCGTTATGAATTTTCATGACAGGTGCTGTTCTATCTGTGCGAACCTAAGGCCTTTCAGCGTAAGACCTACATGTATTCCCCTCTACAGGATTACCCTAAGCAAAGGTCCAAGATTTGATCAGTCTGGTGAAAGCGGTTGCACGCAGGTTGACATTTCAGAGGCGGGAAATCTGAAAAGTCTTAAGAAAACAATGACTCCCTGAGGACTTAGTTTCCCTTTCCGATACTTTCTGGTTGATTTGGTTTGTGGAAAACACATCTCAACTGCCTCTGGATTTTACGTAACGCTTGGTATCTTACGGCTAGGTACAGGAAGTTGCTCAAAGTTCTAAAAGCATCTCAACTCGCTTTCATGGTTGATAAACATAAAAATGCATAAAACGCCGCCACAAATTGCCTAAAGTGCAGGTTGATTCAATTTTGTATGAAACAAAACCGATAGAACAACTTCTGATGCTGATTTAGGAAAAGGTAGGACAATTTGGCCCAACTTTACCGATTTTTGTATTTCACACAAAGATATTCAAGTTGACCTTGCACCTTGAGTATATGTCAATCGCAGCCGGCTAACCATGTGTAGGTAAATGGCTGTTTGATATGATAAAACAAATTTCTTTCATTCATTCATTCATTCAACGTTACCTTCCTTTCCCCTTTTCTAATCATATCTTGAATTATTCATGTATGATTCTGGGTAATAAATATGGTGGCGGGAATTGGCCGTAGTGCCGTAGCCATAGGTTACAGCAACAAAGTGACGTTTTTGATGATTGATCACACTTGATCCAGTTACAGGTTAGCAAAAGAGATTCTAATAAGTTTTCGTGTAAATAATTGAATTTAGCAGGAAGCGGATGTGACATTTGTCTTATAAACCGGCGAACAACCATGTAGTGTGATTCTCCCACAAAGCCCTCAGACTGTGTCAATAAGGGATGGAGAGTTTTTGACGTCGGCATCTTCTAATGCATGGATATCGAAGCTTTTCATACAGTGTTCTGATTACGTTAGTCTGTCAGGTTTGCATTGCTGGTGTTATAACTGATGTTACATCTAGCACATACCTCTAAATACACCGTTTTTGAAAAATGGCGAGTTTATGTACCCGCGAGTTTATGTTAGCCAACGTTACATTACAACACCAAACTTTCACATGAGTTACCTAGCATGCAACAGGAATGAACTATTGGATATTCATCACTACATTAAGATGCTGTTCAGCACTGAAATGTATCTGTCCATGGAATGGCTACAAAAAGCCAAAGGTCTTCATAGTTTGGTACACTATTGGTTTAAAGAATATCGACGTTTGAGCCAACTTCATAAGAAACTAGACGCTGTCATCCTTTTTTCCGAGAAATTCTAACAATTCATCAATATTCGTCCGACACCTTTTATCATGTATTCTTATCTGGTGGAAAAGTACCTAGTTAGAAATGTATCTTTTCAAGAAATGGTTACAAAATATTGAGGTTTGAGCCAACTTCACAAGAAACTAGACCCTGTCTTCCTTTTTTCCGAGAAATTCAAACAATTCATCCATATTCGTCCGACACCTTTAACCGTACAATCTTATCTGGTGGAAAAGTGCCTACCTAGACAATACACTCACTCTTGGCTCTGAGATATATATTGACTTGGCGTTGAAACATGGATTTTTGGCAGCCATTCGGGAAACACAATTGAAAGCAATTTCATTTTCCGAGAAAATTCTCAAACCGGGCCAATTTTATGTCAAAGCTTTAGCAGTTGGGGATACTTAGTAATCTTCTTAAGTAATCTTCCTTCGCCTGCTTAACAACAAATGCTACGTATAACTAAGAGTCAAGGACGTAACTTCGTCGTATCTTTCCGGTGTCGTGAGTTTTAAGTAATGGTAACCAATCGGTTTTGATAATCACTTCTCAAAGCCTTCTGAGATTAAAAAATTGTTATTCGGCTGTGGCAACCAGGAAAAAGGAATCCACCCACACGCTAACCCGAACGCCTTGAGCAGTGTTGGCATATGTAAGCTTAAAGAGCCAATATGAAACTTTTTGGCTCGGCGCCTCAAAATTGTGTTCGGCGAAACTTATTCAGAAAGTCAGTTAGCGCCTTGCGATAGCGCTACAAGACAGTTTAAGGGGACTAAGACTGCATCAAGGGGATAAATTAGCACCTGATGCTGAATGGTGGTGAAGGAAGAGGCCGTCCTGAGAAACTTATGCAATTTTCTTTCATCAAGAATTTTCAATTGTCACAGAATCCACCTGAAAGCTGTATGTATTATGTAATTTTGAAGCACTGTTGGTCCCAACTGGGATCACAGCATGAAACCTATGCCCAATTATGAACTGTACTGACAGTTTTCAATGTCAGAGTCAGTCTCCACCGGTTTGACGTTTTACGTGGGCGTTTGTCATGTTTTTCAAAATCATTCTAGCCCAAGTTTACTTTATAATGCAATCTCCTAACTTCCAACTCAAAATATTGACAAATTAACTAATGTTCGGGGGCGACTCAATGTTGACCTTTAAAATGTGAACAAAGAATAACAAATGCTGCAAGAATAGCAAAAAAGACATAGAAGAGATGGATTAGATAGCACAGATATATCACACAATGAAGGGACCACATAAAAAAATACACACACTAGTGGTGGAAAGGAAAATAATGGGGTGTCGCTCTATAACTATGATCTTGTGCAGCAAACAGCCCCTTCCATTTGGCTCCATTAAAGGCAACCAGAGCATTTTATGGGGCTTGAAACTTGAATTTAAAAACTCCAATTTCTAGTCATTCCCACACATAGTAAGTTTCAATGACACTATACCATTACATAACGATATCAAAGCAGCAAAGATACGATGTCGTTGTGTGGTGAGAGCTGATAGAAAATCCAAGCCCTAATACTAGTAATTGACTGACCCTGACTGTCCATCACAACTTGCGACCAATGAGAGGGTTACTGCATGTCCGTCAAATATTTGCATTTTTATGTTTTAATTTTGCATTTCTACGTTCTGACGGAGGCGGACGGGGCTATAGTATCTACAGTATTTACAGTAGGCGCGTGAAACTAAAAGGTCACCATGTAGATTGTTTTTGTACCGCTTTTGGACACTTTTGATATGAAATTATCACACAAATGTCGTTAACAGTGGCATTAAATGTCGAGTTCACAAAGATTACAGTAACAAAATATTTCCAGTTTTCAAGCCTCATAAAATGCTCTGGGTGTCTTTAATCTCGATGAGTTAGGCGTTGGTAACGTCTGGCTTTTACAAAGTGTGCACATATGCTACTGTTTCAGTACTAAGGACAGTGCATTTCTGCACAGAGGTTGAGTTTCCATTGAAAACACTTTTGATGTATACTTTCAAAGGTCAACTTCGTTGATTTATTATTGGGTAGGCTGAATACTCTCTCTTCGCAGCCAGGGGCTGAATTGCGAGGAGCGCAGAATGGTGGGGAAAGATCGCAAGGGTCTGTAGCGACTGCCATTCGGCGCGCAGGTGACCTCAATACGACAATTGTCCCATGTGCGGCCAAAGGACTGTAAGTTTTGAACCACGCACACCGGGAAGGACCCCTACTCTTTTCCATAAGTGCGGTGGGTTCTTTAACGTGATCGAGGTGTGGCTCTCCTCAAACACGGGACCTCCATTTAACGTCCTATCCGAGGGACGTCCCTACCCGACGCTAGGTATTCATTTACACCTGAGTGAAGTGAGGAAAGTCGTGTAAAGTGCCTTTCCTAAGGACATAACGTCAGCGGGACAAATCAGGGAACCCTGGATTCGAACTCAGTACCTCTGGGTTCTGAGGCCAAACACCCTGCCACTGCGCCACCGCGACGCCACTTGATCAAGGCTGTTTGAAGTTGTTCAGGTTACGAGCTAGTATAAGGTCTTAATTGGGACCAGAAACCACTATTACCAATAAATGAGAGTCATACCACACGGTACAGCCTTCATCTAAAAGAAAAATCAATACTTACGCATCCACCCATTCATCGAATAGCAGTCTACAAGGTAAAGAAGACATTACTAGTGCACAAATGCTCTCTAGGTAAGTTAACATCTACACTGCCAAACTGCGTATGGGATGGAGCCAACTGAACAGCACCCTGCACAAAATGAAGATCAAGGATAAAAGTGTGCCTGTGGGGCCTCCACCGAAACCCCCCAGCACTACTTGCTGCACTGCCCCCTATACTCCGACCCGCGTAACAACCTCTCACCCACCGTTGAACATCTTGTACAACAACGCCCCACCGCATCTCTCCTACTCCAGGGGTCAGCGACCCACAACCTCGCCGTCAACAAACAACTGTCTGGGGCACTGCACACTTATATAGCAACAACAATAAGATTTGCTGCCCCCTAGCTTCAAGCTGAGACACCTCTAAATGGCGTACTCAATACTTAATGCAT
This sequence comes from Branchiostoma lanceolatum, assembly GCF_035083965.1. NCBI lineage: Eukaryota > Metazoa > Chordata > Leptocardii > Amphioxiformes > Branchiostomatidae > Branchiostoma > Branchiostoma lanceolatum. The sequence continues at coordinate 4,929,888 of NC_089737.1, forward strand.
TGTTTTCTATTGTATCATACATTGTTTATATTGAATGATGCATTGTTTTATCTCGTATCATGCTATGAATTGCCTAAGTGTCTTATTGTCGTATTCAGTGTAATTGTAATGTTGGGTCTAAACGCATTAGATTCTATGTTGGGCTTTGATTTTTGACAAACGTTCTTTGCATTCCTTCCGTTAAGTTTCTTTAGATTTAGAAATGTCATGAACATTCTTCACAATGATTACAACAGCTACATTTCTTTTACCACGTGCCGTTGTAGCATTGCTCTCGCAGAACAAATATTGAAATATTGTCTAAGACGTTTTGTTGACCTCAAACTATACATGTATTTCACCTGATCTCATTTATTCTATTTTATCTTATTTCATTTCATTTCATTTTATTTCATCTCATCTCATCTCATTTTATTTACTTATTTATTTATCTATCTATTTATTTATCTATCTATGTATCCATCTATTCATTCATTCATTCATTTATTTTATTTTATTTTATTTTATTTTATTTTATTTTATTTTATTTTATTTTATTTTATTTTATTTTATTTTATTTTATTTTATTTTATTTTATTTCATTTTATTTCATTTCATTTTATTTTATTCTATTCTATTCTATTCTATTTCATTTCATTTCATTTTCTTTTGTTTCGTTTCGTTTCATTTCATTTTATTTCATTTCATTTTAATTTATATTATTTCATTTCATTTTATTTAATTTCGTTTCGTTTTATTTTGTTTTAGCTAGCCCTTTGTAATAGGCTAGTTGGGCATCCCAGTCATTTGCAATCATCCTTTTTTCCTGAAACACGTTTTTCCATCTATCAACCATTAATACCTTTCTTATGTCAACCCTTTTAGTGTACATTAAGCGGGGTGTTTACTCGTTTGATCCCTTTGCCACATGGACGGATTTCCTGGAATTTCGAGTAGTTGCGAATACACTCAATTCGTATGTAGCATACAACTTATACTCCTCCATTCCGCCAGGGATGTGACCTCGCTGCAACCGTGCTGTGACCTAAATTTGACAAACCCTCAAAGAAATTCAGAGGCAAAGAACAAAATCCCTTTCCGCTTTGTAATTGTGCCTTTTGGTCATTTTAGTCGTATTTTCACATTTTGCATGATATTTCAGTCATGAAAGCAGTTAGTTAGTTAGTTAGTTAAAATCCTCGCACACCATAAGGTGTATAGGGCGGTGCGCATCCCCGTTTCATAGCCCTGGGCCACACTGTGGTGCAATCACTGCAGCAGGGGGCTAGTCCACTGGCAGTGAAGTGTGTTTAACTGCCATACTGTTTCATAAGTATGTACCATTTTTATATAGTATGAGTCAATGCGCCTCTGGTCCAGAGGTGTCCTACCCTGGAGTTGAACTTGTGCCTTCTGGTTCCAAGTAATCAGAACCAGATGTGGTAAGTAACATAAGCGCAGACCACTACACCACAGGGAAACCCTAGTGAAAAGAGAGCCTTGTTGTTGAAGAGCAAAAATCAATTTTCTGACATCTCCAAGTCGTTAGCCTGTGTGATCCTTATGTAACGCCGTTAACGTCTCGCATCACAAAGAACCTGTTAGACATCTTCTTACGGCAAACTCGCCAACAGTAGACCTCTTCGAATAAAAAGACTCTTTTTACACAACCAAGAGATTTATTCCACCGACGTTTCGGTGACCATCTCTCACCTTCTTCAAGGCAATTCTGACCGGTTCACATAGTGATGCAGCACATGTGTTGCTGCTTATACATAATGAGATTCCCAAACGCAAAATATTTACATATGTACAATCACAGGAGATGACATCACTATGCGGTCCCAAACGTACTTGAAGAAGGTGACAGATGGTCAACGAAAAGTCGGTGTAATATATCTCTTGGTTGTGTAAAAAGAATCTTTTTATTCCGTGACTTACCAACCTGATGAAACTATTCACGGTGTTACTTGTTAAACAGTTATTGACAGATTGTAATGCATTTGATTATCATATTTGCAAAGAAAATGCACGTGTCTTTCCAGCCACATACATGTTTTTTTCTGTTATACGTCACTGTCGGTTAGCAAAGTAATCATCTCTAGGGCATCAGTGCGTACTCGTATCCCTTGATCTTTTAGATCATAAGGTTGTTGGCCCTAAAGGTTCTAGTTAATTGGATTAGTTGGTGCATGAAAGTTTTCGGTCTTGCCTTTGATCTGACAGTTCCGAAAGGTCAAACACACCACATGTTCCAAAAGGTGGGCGACGAGTACCTCGGGGTACAAAGACGAAAATAATGCAACTTCTGGAAACATGTTTCAAAACGTGGGCAACGAATACAAGGAGTACAAAGTTGGACAATGGGTAACTTCTGGAAAACGTACAAGTGTTAATCACACGTTTACATGTTAAACCGAGATTCGTAAGTAGCCGTCACCAGGCCTTTTTGTGGGTATTGATAGTTGAATTTGGCAAAAACATGGCAAATAATTGGCCGTGAGAGTCATTCCGCAAGAAGGCTAACATTTACCTCTCCGAGGGCGGACAGATGACATACTTTTGCGGCCTATTATTCTCCCTTAAGCCGGCGTAGTTAGTCCGTTAAGTGGGCATTAGGCTTTTCTCCAGCACAACTTATATGTGTTTCAAAACCCTTTTCCGGCGATGTGTTGGCAAAAGTGCAATCAATTGCCATCTTCGCAAGCCGAGGCTTGCTTGTTTGGACCGTTTAAACTAATTTAAACCGTTTATTCACCATAGAAACGTCGTCAGCAGTGTTACACTGTTCTTGTTCTTTTCCCCTCGTCTTCTGGATGTTATGTTCTATTTGTCTCAAACTAGAGAGGCAAAACTTTGTCCATTACTAGGTGGGCGGACAATGCCACATGACAAAAACGCACCCCTCTTTGTACAACATGCCATTATAAACATAGATAAGTCAGTCGTGTAATTGGAACCTGTGTGTTGAATAGGAGACGTTGGCGTAACTACACACTGGAGAAAACCATAGGCGCCATGAGGGAAATATACACATTTTACCCATCTAACTATTCATCTGTCTACAAGGTTATCTGTCCAACAATTGTGCACAATTGTTACTGCTTCAGTACTAAGGACAGGGCCTTTCCACACAGAGGTCAAGTTTCCATAAAAAAAGCATTTGTGATGTTAACTTCCAATGGTCAACTTTGTTGATCAAGATTTTTAGAAGTTGTTCACGTTATGTGCCAGAATAAGCCGTGACTAAAACATCTACATGTCTTTAGTACTTCGTGCAGCACTCCTACGCTGCAATGACCTGGTGCAAACGGGAACGATAGCCGGCGCCTGTCACAAACTTCTGTCAGCTCTCTTTGGAAATTCTGTCCCACTTCTAGCCGGCAATGAAGCTTTCTTCAGATCCCACCAGAAATTCTCAATTGGGTTTAAGTCTGGAGACTGTGATGGCCACTCAAGAACCTTCCAGTCTCTTTCTCCAACCTGGCTTGAAGACTTTGTGGATTTTGATGGGTGTTTGGGGTCATTGTCTTGCTGGAAAGTTCAATGACGCCCCAGCTTCAACCTGTTGGTGACATTCTAGGTCAGAATTTCAGCAGCCACAGTAAGATTCATGAGAAAATAGGTCTACAAGGACCCCAGTCTCACTGCAAAGGACCTGAAAAACAATTTGGCTGCAGGAGGAACTGATGTTTCAGTGGACACAGTATGCCACTTACTTCATGCTGAAGGACTCAATGCCAGGACTCCAAGACCCACACCATTGCTGAAACCATGCCACAAGAAAAGAAGCCTCCAGTATGCTCAAACCAACCTGTTAATGCCACAAACGTTTTGGGACACTGTTATATGGACTGATGAAACAAAGCTTTACCTTTTCAGTCCTCTGGGTCAGAGATATGTGTCTCACAGGAAGAATGAACGCGTACGCGGAGAAGAACACCCTGCTTATTGTGCGTGTGAAGCATGGTGGTGGGTCTGAGGTGCTGTGTAGGTGTTTTGCTTTTAATGGTACTGGAAATATTCAGCGTATTTAAGGCATCACTGATTCAAACAAGCACTTTAATATTCTGGCCAAGAATGTCACAAAGTCAAGAGGTTGAAGCTGGGGCGTCATTGGACTTTCCAGGGAAAAAATGACCCCAAACACCCATCAAAATCCACAAAGGCTTCAAGCCATGTTAGAGAAAGAGACTGGAAGGTTCTTGAGTGGTCATCACAGTCTCCAGACCTAATGGAGAATTTCTGGTGGGATCTGAAGAAAGCTGTTGCGCCACGTAGACCTCAGAACGTTGCTGAGCTGGAGACAATAACCAACGAGAAACGGGGCAGAATTCCCAAATTGAGCTGCCAGAAGCTTGTGACAGGCTATCGTTCCCGTTTGCACCAGGTCATTGCAGCTAAAGGGGTACTGCACGAAGTACTAAAGACATGTAGATGTTTTAGTCACGCCTTATACTGGCACATATCGTGAACAACTTTTAAAAATCTTGATCAACAAAAATGACCATTGAAAGTTAACACCACAAAAGCTTTTTTAATGGAAACTTGACCTCTGTGTGGAAATGCCCTGTCCTTAGTACTGAAGCAGTAACATTTGTGCACAGTAGTTGGACAGATAACCTTGCAACTTCCGGGTGCTGCACAAAGTACTCTTGGGGGGGGGTGAATAATTTTGCAACCTGCTTTTTGTGTGAAAGTTGCAATTTTGGATGAACTATGAAATAAATCTCGACTTTTGCCCTATTATTTCCAAAATGTGAAGTGGGGTGAATAATTTTGCATGCAACTGTACCTTGTTGCTAGGGTTCCATTCTGAAGCCAATGTATGTTTTGTATGGTATGGTAAGGATAGGAGTAATGAATAAAAATACTATTTTATTTACACAATCAAGAGGTTTCGGTGACCATCTGTCACCTTCTTCAAGGCAATTCTGACTGGTTGACATAGCAATGCAGCACAGGTGTTGCTGTTTATATATAATGAGATGCATTCCCAAACGCAAAATATTTACATATGTACAATCACAGGAGATGACATCACTTTGCGGTCCCAAACGTACAGAAGTGTAACGCATACACAAGTATCGATCAAAAGACAATGCAACTATGGTTGTGTAAAAATAATATTTTTGTTCAGAGACTTACCAACCTGATGATACTATTCAGTAGTGTTTCTACGTTTTGTGTGTTCTGATATCTTTTATATCGTATTTTTCCTTCCTACAAGCTACCCGGTCGGGCCCCGCTTTGCGAATGGGGCCCTAGCATCACGCATCCACCCACCATTTCTGAGGTGAAACCCTAACACACCAGTGCTCTATACATGTATGTATGTATTTTGAGGTAGAGCCAACAACACACTCAAAACTTCAGAAGTAACTTAAAGTTGAGATTCTAAGTCAACAAAGTCACCAAATCTAGTTTAAGAAAGTAAACTTTTAGGAAAGACATTTAAGTCCGGGGTTATTGCTTCATTCTCAAAATGGGAAGTAAGTAAAGCTTGCTTGCCCTTTGACCCACTGGCACACTTCGAAAGAGTCGTAAGGTCTACGGAGCACAATAGACTAAACGAAGACTTAGTACTTCCTGCGTCTGGTTATGCCCGGGGCAGTAAATAAAGTACTCTTGTTCTGGGAGTTTTGCCAAGATAACCATTCTACATTGACGGGACTTCAATATCTACTAACGTCATTATTTAAAGGCTGCTGCCTTACTGAACTGTGAATAGACATGGATTTGACACGATGACTTTTCCATGTAGACTTTATTCAATGTGTTTTTAGATAGGATTTGTATTATTGATAAACTTCAAGCATAATCAAAATCCTATTCAGAAACTCTTGCGGTGACTTGGTAACATTGAACTAGTTTTGAATAATAAAGATAATATTCACAAGTTCTAAATTGTTCGAATAGTTTTTAAAAAATTTGAACATGTTTGAATTTATTTCTATAATTCAGGAACATTTTGAAAGTAACTGTACAAATTTCTTTTTACTTAGCAGTGATTCCTTTACTGTTAGAAAACTTTGCAAATGATAAGTTTGGTTTATTGCCCTCGAAGACATAACCGCAATTGCAAAGAATCTGCCAATTTTTTGCAGTCTAGGTAAAGTAGAAGACGAAGTACATTTTATCGTAGACTGTCCTTTGTATGGTAGCGATAGAAGAATTCTTTTCAGTTCTTTGTTAAGTAAATTCCCCTACTTCAAATACCTGAATAGCAAAGAGAAATTTATATTTCTTACAGCCTTCGTTAAACCAACTCTAGCTAATGATGCAGCCTCCTACATCTATACAATTACCAAGAAACGAGAGGAAGTCGAAAGTACTAGAGTATGCTGAATGTTTATATACTCATCAATATGTATATAGTTAATAACATGTGACCTGTGCTTACCCCAGTGGGGCAAAAATGTACAATAAAGGTCTTCTTCTTCATAGAAGTAGATTCTAACCAGTGCAGTCTGCTTCTGATATCACATCTGGATACTGGTGGCTCCTTTGTGGTGAGCTATCTGTGCATGACGTCTAAGTATGGTTCCATGTACTTCAAAGGGATGCGTGAATTGTTTTCTTCCAAGCCCACTTTACAACATGTTCCAAAGTTTACAACATGTTAGAGCATTTCCAACATGTTGGAACAAATAACTAATATATGTTCCAACATGTTATCAAAGTCAAAGTCAAAGTTCCTTCCCGCACCGATGGTGCATAGGGCGATGCCCATCTCCGTTTCAGTAGCCCTTGGGCCACACAACTTTGTGCAATCACTACAGAAGGGACTAGACAACTAGTGGTGGTGTGTGTTTAACTTTCATACTCTTCCCCAAATGCTGAGTGCTAAGCAGAGAAAGCATAATGTACCGTTTTTGAAGTCTTTGGTATGACCCGGCCTGGGATCGAACACACGACCTACCGTGTACAAGGCGAACACTCTACCCACTAGGCCATTGCATCGGTGTTATATACAACTAGAGTTCCACGAACACATTATCTTCGCCAAATAATCGAGGATTATTATGGATAGGGATTTATATTTACATGCTTTAATGTCACACCCTGAAAATTTGATCATACACCATGCTGTTTGGAAGTTATGAGGGGGGTGTAGTCTACGTAGATAGGGTTAAAAGTCATTTGGTGGTAAAATACTAGTATAACGTTGGGTAACATAAATTCGCGGGGTACTTAAATTCGGGATTTTTCGAGAACGGCGTATTTAGGGATATGTGCTAGATGCAAAATCAGTTATAACGCCAGCAATGCAAAGCAGATAGACTAACGTATTCAGAACACTGGCTGAAAAGCTTCGATAACCATGCATTAGAAGTTGGCGACGTCAAAAACTCTCCGTCCCTTATTGACAGAGTCTGGGGGCTTCGTGGGAGAATCACCCAGCACGGTTGTTCGCTGGTTTATAAGAAAAATGTCACATCTCCTGCCTGCTAAACACAATTATTTATAAGACAACTTATTACAATCTCTTTTGCTAACCTGCAACTGGATTCTAAGTGTGATCAATCATCAAAACTCCTCTCTGTTGCTACAACCTACGGCACGTGTATTTTCCCGCCGCCATATTGTTAACCAGAATCCTGTTGTCAAGCAGACGACAAAGGTTTGTGAGGAACACTTTTTTGTCTAAATGCTGCGTGTGATAGTGGACTGAGGAAGATATTTTCCTCAAAGGTTGCTCCTAACACAACAAGGAACACATGGACATAGTAGTATTACCATTGCTACGGCATCCAGCTAACTTGCCATGAATAATGTAACGTTACACGTTGCCCGATGATGACGATGGGCCGACTTTGAGTGAAGTTCTACCGACTCAACACACGGGTTGTTCCCGAACTGGCCTGATGTGTGCGGTACGGCCGTTTTTTCGTGTATTTTTTTTACTTGGACACGTCTATATCCATAGCACTCTCCTCAAGCCAAGGATGGAACGAATAGCTGCTGTATAAAATGTGATTAGCGGTAAGATATTCAAGACGAATCTTCTCTCCCGAATTAATGTGCCCCCCTGTCCGACAGCACCGTTATTGTGCGTGCGGCGGACGGTAGTTTCAAGTTGAAATATTATGGTGTCAGCACGACTAGAGACAAAATCTACCATATATATGATTAGTGCAAAGATAGTACATGATACTGACAGAATTATAGAAAAAAAGGATGGTTTATTGTTCTGCTAGATTGATTTCAGTCAACCATTATCGGAAAAATCCCGAATTTATGTTACCCAACGTTACACTTTTAATGTCTAGTGTGCTGATATATGTTAAAACTGGTCATTAAAAAAATTGAGTATGTTGATACTATATGGGCCCTCAAAGGATTGAAATTGCAGTGTTGTAGGTTGAAAGTGATGATGAAATGGTACAATCAATATATATGAATAGAATACATTTTTATTCCATATCATACACATTTTGAAAGACATAGTAAATGTGACTTTGCCGTACCTATCAGCAGTGGTGCAGTTTTTGAGCAATGAACTCTCAAAGCAGAGTAGTGGGTCCAGCTGGTTTTTGACGTGTTTTAGGGCTTTCTATTTTATCCCCTTTTCGTTATGTCGCCAACGTGCTTTGGAAAAAAATGCCTAAACTGAACATGTGAAAAACCGGCCGGACCCACATCTCTACTTGGAGTGCTGTGCTCCATTTGTTTATGTGTATGACCTCCTTTTACCAAGCCATCTGTTTATATGTTTAAGGGGACACGTCACATTTTTCAGAGTCTCAATATGAAATGGAGCAAACTTTCCTTACTAATTCTGCCAATTAGCTCATGATTTACATAATTAGTCGTTGATTATGTAAAGCACCATCTGAGCTATCTGCATACCAAACATCACGACGATATGTCGACCATTTTTCAAGTTATTAATGTCCGAAGGTCAAAACAAAAACTCCCAGTGCAGTTCCAAATAGGGAACTTCATAAGTAACTTAAAGTTGAGATTCTAAGTCAACAAAGTCACTAAATCTAGTTAAAGAAAGTAAGCTTTAAGGAAATACATTTAAGTCCGGGGTTATTGCGTCATTCTCAAAATGGGAAGTAAGTAAAGCTTGCTTGCCCTTTGACCCACTGGCACACTTCGAAAGAGTCGCAAAGACTACAGAGTACAATAGACTAAACGTAGACTTAGTGATTCCTGCGTCAGGTTATGCCCTAGGCAGTAAGTAATGTACCCTTGTTCTGGGAGTTTTGCCAAGCTAACCATTCTACATTGACCGGACCTCAATATCTACTGACGTCATTATTTAAAGGCTGCTGCCTAACTGAACTGTGAATAGACATGAAATTGACACAATCTAGACTTTATTCAAAGCCATCGTGAAAGTTTTTTGAATAGGGTAAAACTTTGTATTATTGTTGAACTTCAAACATAATCCAAATCCTATTCAGAAACACTTGCGGTGACTTGGAAACTTTGAATTAGTTTTGATAAAAAAGATATTCTAAAGAAGTTCTAAATTGTTCGAATTATTTTTTTTTTAAATTGAACATGTTTGAATTTATTTCTATAATTCGGGAACATTTTGAAAGTAACTGTACAACTTTCTTTTTGTTTAGAACAGCAGCAATGATTTCTTTACTGTTAGAAAACTTTGCAAATGGTAGGTTTTGGTTATTGCCCTCAAAGAATCTGCCAATTTTGTAGTCTAGGTAAAGTAGAAGACGAAGTATATTTTATTGTAGACTGTCCTTTGTATGGTAGCGATAGAAGAATTCTTTTCAGTTATTTCTTAAGTAAATTCCCCTACTTCAAATACCTGAATAGCAAAGAGAAATTTATATTTCTTACAGCCTTCGTTAAACCAACTCTAGCTAATGATGCAGCCTCCTACATCTATACAATTACCAAGAAACGAGAGGACGTCGAAAGTACTAGAGTATGCTGAATGTTTATATACTCATCAATATGTATATAGTTGTTAACATATGACCTGTGCTTAGCCCAGTGGGGCAAACATGTACAATAAAGGTCTTCTTCTTCTTTATAAAAGTAGGTTCTATAACCAGTCTGCTTTTGTATAATAAGATAGCACATCTGAGTACTAGTGGCTACATAACGTCCAGGTATGGTTCCATGTACTTCTCAGGGATGTGTAAATTGCTTTCTTCCCAGCCCACTTACTCATTTACAACATGTTCTAAAGTTTACAAAATGTAAGAACATTTCCAACATGTTAGAACAAATGACTAATATATGTTCCAACAAATTATTAAAGTAAAAGTCAGAGTTCCTTCCGGCACCGACGGTGCATAGAGAGGCGCCCATCTCCGTGTCAGTAGCCCTTGGGCCACACAACTTTGTGCAGCAGAGAAAGCAATATGTACCATTTTTAAAGTCTTTGGTATGACCCGGCCGAGGATCGAACTCACGACCTACCGTGTGCAAGGCGAACACTCTACCCACTAGGCCATTGCACCGGCGTTATAAACGATTACAAATAACGTACTTTTGACAAATATTTCTAAACATTACACCCAACATTAATAGTTTGCTCTGAAGAGCTTTCGAGACGAACTCTGTCTCTTCATCAATCCGGCATTACAGTCAGATTTCGTCTTGGAGTTATCTTGTCACGTGACTTGATGTTGATACAAATAACATTTTCGATATTAGAAATGATTCTAACATGTTATAACACTGTAAAAATATTTAGAACGTCAAGCCTACCTGGCTTCGTACACAGGCCAGAAACTGGGCCCTTGCTTTCCAGTTGGATCCTCCAAGAAGTCCTGTACCTTACCCCAGCCTGTATTTCCCGAACGTCAAGAAATTGTTAGAACTTGTTTAAACAGTACCTCAGACTCGTAACACAAAAGTACCTCAGACTGTTACATAAGTTTCGAAAATGTTTGAACAAAAGGCAACAACGCCCAAGTGGTTAAGTGGAATTGACCTAACAAGAATTGTCGTTCTCTTCCTCTGAGCATCCTTCTTTGTCAAAACAAATTGATCAAACTGATGGCTAAGATTATATTCAAATTACTCGTAACACAAAAGAACTGACAAAGAAACTTCGGTTACTTCCTAACAAGGGGCACGGGGATTTGATCCACTAACTCTGAAGTCCACATTTCTGGGACCTTTGCCAAACAGGCGCCAAGTGTAGTCTTATTGATGGTTATAAGCAATGCTCTTTCCCCCGGCAGACAGCAAAGGCTTTTTCACTTGATCTAACCGGCGACTGGCTTTATGATGAAGAAGTTCGTTCTCCAAAATGACTAGCAACTAAACTCAATTATAATTATTCTTTGCCAAGGGAGTGGGGATTCGACATCTGTAGGTATCGTCTTTCTGGGAATGTTGCCAAAATAGACATTGATCCAACCGATGACTGACTGGCTTCTTAAAGGCACCCAGAGCATTTTATGAGGCTTGAAAATTGGAAATATTTTAGTTGCTGTAATCTTTATGAAATTGATATTTAATGTCACTGTTCACCACATTTGTGTGCGGATTTCTTATCAAAAGTGCGCAAAAGCGGCACAAAAAAAAACTACATGGTGATCTTTTAGTTTCACACACTTAGTGTAAATAGACCGATGTCATGGCCCGCCTCCGTCAAAACGTAGAAATTTAAGATTAAAACATAAAATGTGAATATTTGGACATGCAGTCACTCTCATTGTTCGAACCGTTAATTGCGATGGACAGTCAGGATCAGTCTATAAGGGCTTGGATTTTCTATCAGTTCTCACCACACAATGATTTCGTGTCTTTGCTCCTTTAATGTCGATATGTAATGGTATAGTGTTATTGAAACTTACTATGTGTAGGCCATAGGAATGACTAGAAATTGAAGTTTATTTAAGTTTCAAGCCTCATAAAATGCTCTGGGTGCCTTTAATCAATGTCAATAACAAGTGGCAAGTAAAGCTTGTTCCACAACGCAGGTAGCAACTAAATCTCACCTACTTATTGTTAACAAAGCGATAAAGGGATTTGTAGTACAAGTTTTAGGGCAGATTGATCGGTTTACAGTGTCATATTAGTGCCCTAACAGATACCATAAAGAATCTGCTAATTTTGTAGTGTAGGTAAAGTAGAAGACGAAGCACATTTCTATTGTAGACTGTCCTTTGTATGATAGCGATAGAATAATTCTTTTCAGTTATGTGTTAAGAAAATTCCCCGGCCTACTTCAGATGCCTGAATAGTAGAGAGAAATTTACATTTCTTACAGCCTTCGATAGACTAACTCTAAATAATCACACAGCCTTCTACATTTATACAATTACCAAGAAGCGAGAGGAAGTCGAAAGTACGAGTATGCTAGAGGTTTATATACAGTAATACTCATGAATATGTATATAGTTGTTAACATGTGACCTGTGCTTAGCCCAGCGGGGCAAACATGTACAATAAAGGTCTTCATTCATTATTCTGTACAGCTAGTTTTATGCAGAATGTTGTCGTGAATGAAAAGTTTGGCACTCGGGTGATTTTGAGATTTCGGTGACCTTATAAGGGATAAACGACCTAAGCTCGCCGACTGTGTGACAGGGGCTTTAAAGGATTGAAAGTTCTGAGTGGCTTCTTAAAGGCAATTTTAGGGCCCGAAAATTGGATTTTGAAGGTCAATTTGTTTTGTCATTTCTATACATGAATGGTACAAACAACGCTATCACAGTGTATAGCGACATCCATGATGCAAAGATATGACGTCGGTGTGATGTGAGAACTTAATGAAAATCGTCGAGGGGGCTGTTGTAGGCTCGTGAAACATAACGGGTATCATTGTACGGGTTTTGCGCGGTTATAAATTGATCCAAGTTTGACGTTATTGCACAACAGTGTTATTAAATGTCACTACCATGAAGTTATTATATATAAATTTTTTCTTCATTTTTTGGGCAATGATATGGCTTTGGTTGGATTTTTACGTGTCCAATTTTTGTGGACATTTACCAAGTACCAAAACTAAACAAAAAACGTTTTAAATGTACAATTGCCGAAAATGCCGAAACAACAAAAGTTATCTTTAACTAATAAATCCAAGTGGTTTACTTCACATGTCACGCCTAGTTCAAAAACAAACGATACATCTATCTATGCAACTCGTTTACCGATGATCAAAACTGAGAGGGCCATTTCCTGAGCTTTGACTTTGAGCTTTGTTTTTCCGTGACCTTGCTGTAGCTGCATATCTTCTTAGGCCGTTCAAGGCCATCAAGTTCAAAAGATACCTCTGCAAAGGGAATATGGTAAACAGAACTCCCGAAAGACTCTAAGATCGCTTTTTCGGCCTTTCTATAGGTTTCTAGGGGCTTATGTATGGATTTAAACAGGGCTGTATTCCTCCGACGGGAATCTTACATCACACCAAAGTTGACAAACGTAGCGATAACTCCAGGCTAACTAGGGTCACGGCTAAATGGAAATGCTCCTTTCACATGTGCTTAAGCCCCCGTCACAAATAAGAAATTCAGCTCAGCCGACATGTTGGCGAGCTTAAAATGTGCATTTTCGGCCAAAGTACGGCCGACGTCCTGTCAATTACGCGGGCTTCGGGCGATTATTAGAAATAAGAATTGATCCAAATATTGACCTTTTACCAGGTTAGTCGATTCTGACTTTGTTCATGTCCAAGAGATGGTACCATTCCATGAGGGATTTTTAGTTTTTAGTGTTCGACGGACGTCACCCGAGATTTTCATTTGAAAATACGGTCGACGCTCGGGCAATTTTGAAATTCGGCGAGCTTCGGGCGATGTACAAAGTCGGCCGACGCTCGCATGAATGGTGACGCCGGCTTAAGGGTGAAGGTAGTTGTGTCATCGTGAGGCGCAATCGGTAGGGTGTTTCGTCCAAAACTGAGAGGTCCCGGGTTCGAAACCACCGATATGCCCCGATGTTGTGCCCTTTGGAGTAAAGGCACTTTACACAACTTTCCTCAGTTCACTCAAGCGTAAATGAGTACCTAGCTTCAGTAAGGGACGTCCACTCGATAGGACGTTAAATGAAGGTCCCGTGTTTGAGGAGAGCCACACCTCGAGCACGTTAAAGAACCCACCCCACTTATCGGAAGGAGGTCCTTCCCTGTGTGAGTGGTTCAAAACCTACAGTCCTATGGCCGCATATGGGGCAATTGTCGTATTGAGGTCACTTGCGCGCCGAATGACAACCCAATAATAAGTGAAAGACTTTTGTACATCTACCTGAAAGCGTTGTTCAAAGCTATTTAGTGGGGATTCCCCTAGTGTACTAGAATTTTGAATCATCCTGGGTTGGTAACTCTGGTACTTAAACATGTCATATAATATTATAATATTATCTGTACTTACTATCAAGTTCAAGCTTTGTATTGTATGTAATTTTTACTTACTATTTTAAGTTCTGTTTTGTATGTAAATATGCCATGTTTCTTATCTATGCAGCTGTTTGTCACATATAGTTAGTTTTTGTATACAATATTGTATGACTTATGTAATGCTATTTTCACGTATTGTTCCTAACTTCAGTATGATGTTATGATTTTGTTCTTGGTTGTAAAAATTGGTGAAGGTGAATAAAGTGGTGAAAAAAAACTCTGGTACTTAAAGGCATGACTATTTCTCGTTGTTTTCGAAGATTGTATTAGATACTCAGTTGTTGGTACGTCCAACCAGTTTGAATACTTCAGTCACACCTGGTCGGGAGACCACTTGGCGAAGGCAGCCACCTGAACGAAAACAGTCCCGTCAAATTCTACACTGAAACTCGTCCCATCCTCAGCAACCACCTGTCCTCGGCAACTATTTTCCCAAGTCCCATAAGTGTACTAGTGTGTGTCATTTTATAATGGTGCATAGTCTGGAGATTTTTCTTCTGCCTTCGAAAGGCACCCACTGCAGATATGTTTTCATTTTAGTGACACTATAGTCGTCTTATGATATACTTTAAATGCAGAAATGTTCACGCGGTTTTCGCGGTAAGCTCTTTGCCGCGAAATTGTTTGCCCTCCTACCCCATTGTCTACTACAAACGCTAACTTTAAACCACCGTGAACTTAAATGCATTTACAGTACAACATCAAAAGCAGCCTTGGTGAAATCAATTCGTATCACCGTCCTTAAATTAATCCAAGGAAAACAAGACGCACACTCTCAGGATCTTTCCCGCCCCTTTCTATTAGCTTGCCAAGTTAATTTCTATTCAAACAGTTTTTTGTCGGAAAAGTATTTCCGGAAAATACAGTCCTTACTAAAGGACAGAGCCGATGCATATCTTTACCATGCCGTGACGTCATTCCGGCTTTCATATCATTCGTATTTCTCGCTCATTCAATTCCCATACCAATATTATTTAACAAAGTTCTTCGGTGTGTTATGAGGTAACCTCTAGCGTGTGAACCCACAACACAAATCATAATCATACAAGTTCTGAAATGTTAAGGTTAACCTTGAACAATTGAACTTCGAGAAATAATTGCACAGGGCCAGTTCCATCTACACCTTTGACACGCAAAAGTCCTTAAAAGCCAATGGGAAGGTCAATGAATACATTCTAGAGTCTTTCGGGAGTTCTGTTTACCTTTCTCTTTGTAGAGGTATGTTTTGAACATGATGTCCTCAGACGGCCTTAGAAGATATGCAGTTCCGACAAGGTCGCAGAAAAACAACAAGAAAAGACAAGGAAGTTGTATCAAATATATATCTTTGCAAAGCACATAAGCCAAGGGCAGATTGGAATGCCTACTTTCATTTAGCCGTGTCACTGTTAGGCGTGACCCTAGTAGCAAGAAGTATGCCTAGAGTTACCGCTACTTTTGTCAACTTAGGTATGATCTAAGATTCTAGTCGGTTGTTTACAGCCGTCTTTAAATCCATACATAAACCCCTAGACGCCTATAGGAAGGCCGAGAAATCGACTCTAAAGCCTTCAATTCCCGAGTTCTATTTACCATTTCCCTCCCAGATGTATGTTTTGAACCTTGTCATTGGACAGCCTTTGAAGATATACATCAACAACAAGGCCACAGAAAAACATCAAGTCGAAGCTTACTACACCCAGCAAACGGGCCTCTCAGTTTTGATTATCTGAAACGAGTTGCATAGATTGTGATCTCGTTTGTTTATTGACTAGGCGACAAGTCACATGTGAAGTGAACCACTGTGATTTATCAGTTATAGTAATAGTATTATACTCTCTTACAGCCTGCCTTTTCACCAAAACAGGCGATCTTGTATGTCTAAAGATACAATACAATGCCATTGAGCTATGCAATAAGATGTACTATAGTCAGAGACTGCAAAAGCTCTGTCCTATATACTTCAGCAACTTGGTGACCCTCCATAGTTGTCAACCGTGTGTCAAGTCAGCCTGTGGCAACCCCAGTCCCTAGAGTGTACTAGAATTTGTCCTTTTATAATCATGCATTGTCTGGACATTTTTCTTATGCCTTCGAGTAGCATCTGTTTTTATTTCAGTGATACTAGTGCCCCTGTTATAGCGGCTCGGAGAGATCTGGATTACAAGCCGTATTACTAGTGCCATATACACGGTCAGATAAAGCATCGCGAATTCGTATCCCGACCTTTTCCATTAGTATGTCAATTTAATTTCTATCTAGCCATTTTTCTCGGAAATGTATTTCTGGCGAACACAGTCCTAACTAGAGACTAGTGGCAATGTCTATCTTTACCATTCCATGACGCCATTTCGGCTTTCATATCGTTCGTATATCATTCCTTGTTATTATATCTTGTTCATTCAATCTCCGCCACAATATTCTGTTTAACAAAGGCCTCCGGTATGTAAAGTGTGTAGACCGCAAATTTAAATATAGTCATACAAGAAATGCATTATTGCAGAGGGCCAGTTCCAATTGTACCTCTGACATATGGGTCATGCTTGTCTTCAAGTTGTTAATTTGAATGGACGGAAGATTACGGTACATAATCAGATGTACGTCCACTCTTTGAAAGCGTAAGATGTCGTCAAGGATTCCTTTATTTTATTCTTGCTTGTGAAACGTTTTGTGACGTCATAAGGAGATGTTTTGGCATGGAGTCAGTCAAGCATGGGCCTGGGTGATGGTGAGATCTTCGGAATTAGAAAAAAAACATTTTCATTTTCTTTCAGAATTTTTAAATACTGCATGTCAAACACATTTTATGTCAAGCTGCCCATTCTACGACCACGAAAGAAATGAGCTCTTTAAATACGCCACCATTTTCCATCCTAACATCTCAGACGAAAAGAAAACTACTCTCCTCTTAAAAAACCCACACATTACAGAAAAAGTGGGATCATTCGTCTTCCACTGTCTCGCAAAAAGAAGCCGAACCCAATAAGCTAGAACTTAGTGTCAGTAGTTAAGACTAGAGTAGTCATATGTTATATTGTTCATCATTATCTGTCCGTCCACTCTGTGTTATGTATACATGTACATGTACTTGCAATTAGCCTACGGGCAGGAATTTGCAATAAACTTTCTATTAAAAGTTAGGTTCGACTGGTCGTTCAGTGTAATATAACCAGCTGTTGCCGCGCTGTCTGCAAGGCTGGTGTCTTACACCGAAAGTTGGTTAAACAGGCTATACAGATACACACTTTAAAGTTTAAATGCAACGCCAGTCTTAACCTAGATACCATAGATAGAGGCCTAGGGGTCTTACAAATGCAACGTCAAGTCAAGCGAACTTAAGATCACTTAACGATACGTCAGCGGGGATAGCAAGCTTTGTTTGGCCTGAGGAAAGATAGCCTTTATCTGATTAACCTGGCTTTCACTGATTAGTCAACATCATTAGCAGTTGTATAAGGTCGACTATCTTCTGCACAGGATAACAGGAATATATGCGGTCAGGTTTTTACCTAAGCCGTTGGAGATACATGTTAAATCCCCTTTCCACTTGACAGCGATTGCTGATATGAGCGACCGTACAGCAACCAAAATTGGATTTGAGTCAGACCCTTAAAGGCATCCAGAGCATTTTATGAGCTTGAAACTTGAATTAAAAAACTCCAATTTCTAGTCATTCCTACACGTTTTTGATTTGGAATTGACGTTGGCATTCTACGATATTAGTTTCCATTTTCCAAAATATCTTTTTGCAATTTACAGTATGCTCTTTCTCATTATGAAGCTGCTTTTTATCATAATTTACAGCATGGCAGACTTTTTGTTGTTGTTGGAAACGGACGAATATTGATGCGCGCGCGGATGTCATCCATATTACCAAATCAAGATGGCCTTAGTTTAGATTAGAAGAATCAAAGTCAGTGCACATTGATCTGAATGTAAAAAAGGCCATGCAATGAATCATCCTCCAAGCAGACCCGATATGTTCGTTACCTCCCATAGCGGCCCTGCCCTTCCGAGCCCCTGAACACGCTCTTGGCGACGTCACTACAAAACAGCTTTCAGCCAATCAGAGGGTTTGCTAAAGCTCATCTCGAGCAAAGCCGCAAAGGACGCTGGAAAGCTATCAGCCAATCAGCTTACGTCTTACATCGCTACTTAATTATTCATGAGCAACTAACGGCTATTTGTGCCAAATAAGGCTAGTTCAATAATTATTTTTGAGCAACTGTGAGTGACGTCACCAGAAGCCAAAATCTCCGTTCAAAAGATCAGGGCTGAGACCGGGAGGGTTTGCCGAACATTTCTCGAGCAGGTTTCAGCGCTGATAAAGGAGGGTGGCAATGAATATGCATTGACCAATTTCTCACAAAACAGATAAGGGTATACTTTTCAGCATAGAAAGTGAGAATTCTAACAGTTTCAAAACAGGAAAACTGTCGCGACATGGAAACATATTAGGGAAGAGTGAATAAGACAAAGCCCGCAGTTGAAAAGCTGTATAATTATATAGATCTAATTATAAGATACACAAATTACACAAGACTAGGAATAATTTGGTCGCACGTGTGACTTTCCAGCAATATAAACTAGTCTTTGTAGCATGTCTATGCTACATAAGTATATATGTACAGTCCAGTCTGTCTGAAATTGCAACACAGCATTAGTGTAAGAGGAAACCTGTCATAGAATCTCTGTTGAGGGTCGGCTGGTGGGCTCTAATGTAGATAGCCTCCTTTACCCCCCTTGCGAAGTAATCCGGTTCAGTGTCCGATATTTGGACTTTGTCCACGGTGATGAAATGTCCCGGTGATTCGATGTGTAAAGCCCCTCTCTCACTGGACCTGCGACACGCTGGCGGCGTCACTGCGTCCTAAATTGGATTGTTACCTTGACTTTATAAAGGAAATATCATTCAAAACGCACAAGTATGACCAAAACGACAACAAAACACACAAGGCTTAAAAAGATTAGTTTTTTGTCGATTAAATTTGTTGAGTGCTTTGTCAATTCGATCGGTCACGGGTCCAGTGAGGGGGGGGGGGGAGCTTATGTGTTGCAACACCTCTGACGTATCGACGGAAATAGCGCATATTCGATAAGCGTAATCAGTTATAAAACAATTCCATACTCGTAATTCACCAGTCTGGTGATTGACGAGAAATCGTACTTGCAGCTCTTGAAAGTGAAGTTTTTTAGGAATGCAATGGTGTATTCCTGTATCAAAATAGCTGATACAAACACCCTCCACCTACCACGATGCTTTAAATTGATGGTCATTTTTATGGAGATGTAACAAAATTAATCTGTTGATGTTTCGCGGTATTATACTCTCGCAAAGCCTCCCTTTTCACTAAAACAGGACCGCATCGTGATGTCATCCCGTTGTTGTACATATGTAAATACTTTGCGTTTGGGAATGCATTCATTAATATGTATAAGCAGCAACACCTGTACGTGCTGCATTGCTATGTGAACCAGTCAGAATTGCCATGAAGAAGGTGACAGATGGTCAAATGTCGGTGGAATAAATCTCTTGGTTGTGTAAAAAGAGTATTTTTATTCAGGTCATCTAAAGCACCTGGTACAATACAATGCTCTTGAGCCATGCAATATAAGAGGTACATGTCCCTATCACTGGACCGGCGACGCGTTGGCGACCGACCGAGCGATTTGACACCGCGCTAAACGAATGTCATCGATTATAAACAAACCTTTTTACGATTTGTGTGATTTATTGTCTTTTTATATTAGTCATACTTGTACGTTTTTGCATGGTATTCCCATTGTAAAGTCAAGGCTAACTCAAATTCAATTTAGGACGCAGCGAGGTCGCCAACGCGTCGCGAGTCCAGTGAAACTGCCAAAGCTTTGTCCTTCATACTTCAGCAACCCTCCAAAGTTGTCACCATATGTCAAATCATTGGTGTTGCAACCTCCCAGTGTCAGCATTAGGGGCGGAAATCGTGACAGACGGCCTTTCTTTGACAGCGACGCAGGACAGCTAGAAAAGGGCATTTATCAAAAACTCCTCCCAGACCCTTTTCAAAACTTGGGCCCAAACCAGGTGACCCACAACAATCGTCACCATGTGTCATGTCATGGGTGTGGTAACCTCTCAGTGTGAGCGTTAGGGTCGGTATATTGTGACAGACGGCCTTTCTTTGACAGCGATGCAGGACAGCTAGAAAATGGCATTTATCAAAATCCCTCCCAGACCTTTCTAAAAAATTGGGCCAAAACCAGGTGACCTACAACAATCGTCACCATGTGTCAAGTCAGGGGTGTGGCGTTCCTCTCAGTATCAGCATTAGGGGCGGAAATCGTGACAGACGGCCTTTCTTTGACAGCGATGTAGGACAGCTAGAAAAGGGCATTCATTAGAAACCCCTCCCAGACCCTTCTCAAAACCTGGGCACTCGGCTCCAGGGTGTCAAGCCATTAATCAGACGCTGACTAACGTCACAAAGTTCTTCATTGACGGTTTATATGCAGGGCTCGAAATAGTAGGTGCATGTGCACCTTTGTGCACCCAAAATTGGAGCTGTGCACCTACTTTTTGACTGAGGGTGCACTGGTGCACCTAGATAGTTTTGTTACACTATAGGGTAAAAGTAAAATTGTACACTATTATACAGAATATTCTTGAAATGTAAGTATCAGAAAAAGGAATATAATCTTTTGTTGTACTTAATTGAATCTATTACCTGGCTAAAATTTTGAAGTTATATTTTGTAGCTACAGAATCACAGGTTGCAGTTCGTACAAGAGGCAGTGGTAGTGTTAAATTTTGAAATTATGTTTTGCTGACATTCAACTTTATTTCATGTGGTGCACATGAAGACCTATTTTTTGTTGTTGGGTACACCAGTGCACCTATTTCCAAAAATGAATTTCAAACCCTGAATTGTCACTTCTACACGGAACCCGTACCCTGAAAGAAAAAGAAAGTTCTCTTTTTCACTGTTGAGTATTACTGAAGAAGTCACAGAATTCGTTCTTGTAAAGACAGTTACTGCTGTTACGCATCATTTTCACATCATTCATCTGTTCAAAAGAGATCTTACAATTTCCAAGCAAAAACATTGCCGTAAAAATACATTTCCCGTACAGTACAGATTTAATACATAAGTCACCAGGAAATATCAAAGCCAAAAGATGAAAATTTCTGCCAAAATTTACTAGTACAAGGTGTACATGTACTAACAAATTTAACAGATGTAGAAGAGCTTTGTTAGTCTTAAACCCCAAACTGTAGCTGTGTGACAAGTTAAGAAAATGACATGACCGTATCTATAGATAATCTATACAGAGTGAAGTTTTCTTGCTGATTATCGTATTTGCAATCCATCAAAAGATTATAGGATGTCAATAGTGTCAACTCAAAGATGAGTATTAAGCTAGATGTGCATTTCGAGATTTATATCAACTGTCGTAGAATTAGACTTATCTCGTTATACTAAGTCTAAGCCTAATTATATTAGCATAGTCAGTGATCCCATTAACCAGTGTTATATAATAAAGTCTTTTTAATTGACTTTAGAAAGATGCTAGAAATTGGGCAAATTTACAAAGTATGATAACTCTATACCCACTCCTTATCACAGAATCATACATGTAGATACCAAAAGGTAGCGGTATACATGTACATATGCATGCTCTTTGAAGCGACAACTAAAACCTACGTGATTAATTTAATTAGGCTTGTACTGTATTAAAAAAAAAAGTTTGGACAGTCTGTCTTAGGTTCAAATGTATTTTTCAAAGTTTTGGACAGTAATAGCTAAATAAATTCCAAGGGAAAAGAAAACGACATACCCTGCAGTATTCTCACCAGGATTTTTTCACAGCGTAGGGGCATATCTGCGCGGTAATGCCGCATGTCGAGCGCTAAAGGACTGGTGTGAGCATGAGGGCTGAAGTTTTTTTTTACTTCTGCATCAAAACAACAGAAAATCCCTCTACACTGGTTGAAACACAGCGTAGGGGCCAAAATCACAGCATAGGGGATCCAAATCACAGTGTAGGGGCCCCCTATGCTCAAATGCCCTGGCAAGAACCCTGCCCTGTATTATCAAACCTCTATTTAGCATATAAATCAGAAAAAAATTTTTGTGATTTTGTTGATGATTTGAAAAACATAATCAATGATGAGAAGATATACATTTGTAATGTTCAACTTCTGAACCATGAAACCTCTACACTTTATTAACACTTTACAAACTATCTGTGTATTCTTGACAGAGCTTACAAATAGAATAATTTTCCTTCAAAAAACGTAGTTGTTACAGTCAATGAAGCCCATTATTATTTCTCTGGTGACAGAAAGTCTGCAAAACTATATCCATTCGCCATATATGGCCCCCAGAGATTGTTTGAGTCACTCTAAAAATTAACCTTGCTGTTTTGCCACCCACTCTGCATAACCGCCGATGTAGTGCCGTGCCCTATAGGAAAAAATACAAACAAAAACACCAAGATTATAATCAGCGCCTAAGGTGTGCATACAAACTTTGTTTTAAAGGTTTATACATGAGGTGTGGCTAATTCAAGGATATACAGTTGGAACTTTCAGGGTCAACACTACTAAGTAGAGACGACAGGTAAACATGAGAAATTTGTCACCTGGTTTGTAGTGTAGTGTTGCCGAAAGGAACTATTTAAACTTTGAGTGCATTGGAGAGTATGAACATTTATCATGAGTACACTATGACGTAAATTTCGGTGGAGAGAAGTTAGGAACCCCCAGGACGCCGGGATGCTACATTTGTCACACTGTCCTTGAAAGTTGAAGCACATCATGAACTCATGAGTTCTCAACTTTAAAGGAAACCCAAGCAATATTAGGGCCTGAAAACTGGATTTTTAAAGTCAATTTATTTAGTCGTTTTTATACAGGCATGATTAGTTCAAACAACACTATCACATTATGTATAGCAACGTCCATCATGCAAAAATATGACTTTGTTGTGATGTGAGAAATCACTGAAAATTGTGGCCGGAGTTTCTGTAGGCTCACGAAACTAAGGGGATCATCGTACGACATGTTTTTGTGGGGTTTTTAAATGCTGAAAGTGTGAAGTTATTACACAAATGTGCTAAACAGTGTTAGTAAATGACACTACCATGAAGATTTCAGCATTTTTAAAATTTCCATATTTCGGGCCCTAATATTGCTTTGGTTGCCTTTAACAACTTTTGCTGGGAGAGTTAAGCATCTTTAACACTGCGATCAAAAATAAGAGAAAGAGCTATGATCGATTAGAAAAAAATAAGTACAAGATGAGAGTTCATCTTGATCTCAGGCTACATGTAGGTATGGCCGAAGAAAAAAAAATCAGTTTCCAATTAGGCCACACCATTTTAATTTCTTGGTTAACGGAATTTAAAAAAAAAATGCTGGATTGGAAAATCAACAGGAAAACAGAATCTCAGAGGAAAGTTTGTACAATTTCAGGGAGCACAAAAAAAAAATAATTTGACAATTTCAGGGAGTGAACAGGGTCAGGTGCAAGTTTTCACCCCAGCCTTTTGTTTTCATTATTTTTTTTTTTTTGCTAAAAATATTTTTAAAAATCTGTTAACCAAGAAACTAAATTGGTGTGGCCTAAATACAAGACTATAGTCTCAGGCATGTTAGACATGTACAGAAATTGCAATTTCTTTCTGTAATTGTAGCAATTTGCCGGTATGTAGTTCCTATAGAAGGCTTGTCAGTGTTCCAAATCTGTTTTCATTCTGTGTACAACTTTTCATTGCCAAGTGCACTTTGCTATCATGCTTAAACATGTCAACATACAATGTAGAACCATATGCCATTATGATATATACATGCTACAACTTGCCTTGAAGATGCCTTTAAGTTTAACGAACATGTCCAACACCACCATGCACAAGAAGCATTCGTTTGTGAAAAGTTAAAATTATGGGGTGCCACTAGCCTGTATTTACACAAGCTCTCGGCCGGAGGTTACTGACCCCCAGGCGGTTACAGACCGGCTGGCCACTAGGAGCGCGATTCGTCAGGCTAGGGGTCCCACGAGAAAAATAAGTTTATTATCTAAGTAGAGACCTTTCCACGCTTCTAGTTGCCAAGAAACTAAAAGATAATCAATGGATAATTTCCATGCACAAAATTTCAATCCATTCTACATGCAGGTTAATATAGTACATACATTACAAATCAAAATGAAATAAACAAAAGTATAACGGTGAATGAAAATATTTTATCAACTAGTAACCTGATACCACCTTTGGTTGATTTGGTCCCTTCATTTCTAATGTGGAGGCCAAAGCCAAAGATGGTATACATGTTACCATTACTGGAACAAAGTACATGTAGTAAAGAATGAGGAGGTCATGCCATGTAATGAAGGGGGCCAGAAACGGAAAGGTCCCTACTTTTCAAAAATGGTATATCAGGCTACCATACTCAACAGAGTAGTTAAGAATGAGGAGGTCATGCCATGTTAACAAGGGGACAAGAAATGGAAAGGTCCCTACTTTTCAAAAATGGTATATCAGGTTACCATACTCAACAGAGTAGTAAAGAATGAGGAGGTCATGCCATGTTAACAAGGGGACAAGAAACGGAAAGGTCCCTACTTTTCAAAAATGGTATACATATCAGGCTACCATACTCAACAGAGTAGTAAAGAATAAGGGGGTCATGCCATATTAACAAGGGGACAAGAAACGGAAAGGTCCCTACTTTTCAAAAATGGTACATCAGGTTATTACCATACTCAACAGAGTGGTAAAGAATGAGGAGGTCATGCCATGTTATCAAGGGGGCAAGAAACAGAAAGGTCCCTACTTTTCAAAAATGGTATAACAGACTTGAACAGAGTAGTAAAGAACGTGGAGGTCATGCCATCTTAACAAGGGGGCAAGAAACGGAAAGGTCCCTACTTTTCGAATCCCAACGAGTGGGCGATAGCGAGGGCCCCTCGGCTGCGAATCCCACCCAAACAGTGCAGAAGGAGATTGTCCTTTCCCGGCTTCGCCACCCCATATTTTTCCTTGAACTCATCCTCAGGCATCTTCAAGTCAATGTGTAGTCTGTTCACTGTATGTGTTATCAGAGAAAAATTTCATTCAAAACAGTGCATGGAGAATTATAATTATTTTCCACCCCCTTCCCACTAGGGACTGTGACCACTGAGCGACCGAAGATTTTATAATAATAATGGTTTATTGGTCAGAAATTACCCATGCAATGGCAGCTAGTGCTGAATTGCTCAGGGTTTACAATCATATAATACAGAACAGATACATAATTGCTCCACACTTGCACTTTGTGGAACTGTCGCAAGGGTCTGGGCGGCTGCCATTCGGCGCCAGCAGGTGACCTCAAGGCAGCCTTCCCCAACCAAAGTCAGGTACCCATTCACACCTGGGTGGAGTGAGAAAAGTTGTGTAAAGTGCCTTTCCCAAGGGCACAACATCGGGGCATATCGGGGTTTTGAACCTCTCGGTTCTGGGCGAAACACTCTACCGATTGCGCCACACGATGCCACTTTACAAATCGGTCAATGAATTTCAAAGATAAAGATCAATTTTTTAAGTTTTGTGTGTTTTGCTATTTTTTTAAGCAACCACAAATTGACAAATCGCTCAATAAATTTCATAGATAAATAATAATTTGAATTGTAGAATGTTTTCTGTGTTTTGTTGCATTTTCAGCAATCAAAGATTTGACAAATCAATGAATGAATTTCATAGATGAAGAAGATTTGTTTCACATTTTGTGCATCAAGTTGTCTTTCAAATCACACTTTTATATCTTGCACCATATCCCAATCATCAAATCAAGGGTGAAACAAATCCATTTTTGGGGGTCTCCAGAAAGTACGAAATGGAACGAAATAGAACGAACTAAAACAAAATAAATTAGTTTCGTTCCATTTTGCATTTTTGGTCACCGTACGGTCGCTCAGCAATCGTTGTCTAGTAGCAAAAAGGGGGTCTAACTTTCACTCACTTGATAAAACCCCACTTATGTAAGAGTTCCAGTGCGGCATTGGCCCGGACACTGTCAAAGTCCTGTCCGTACAGTAGGATATTATTGTCCCACTTCTTTGGCTGTGGTCTCTGGTACTTGTTCTGAAAGGCCTGGTCCGACATGTAATTTAGAGCCTGGTGCAGCCGACCCACTGTATGTGGAACACACGGTACATAGTTAAGAAGGAAGACTATTTCCCAAAACCCTGATAAAAATGTCCTTATACACTACCAAACATCTTTAGTCTTGTTTTTTCTTATTTTTCTTGTTTACTTATGTTGAGAAATATTTTCTGATACAAAGAAAAACAAGAAAATTCAAAAAACCTTCTGCGAAGTTTTGTCTATGTCAATTCTTACATAAAGAATTTTTCCTTTTTTTTTCTGAAGTTTAGAAAATATTTCTAGCATGAAGTTTTCCAATAAGAATTTTCTAGAAAAATAAGAAAAATTGTCTTTTGCTTTCTCACTATAAGATTCTTTTTTGTTTGGTTAGATGGTATTCTTACAGATTCTTTCCTTAAGAAATTTTTTCTTGAAAATTTGATTCTACTAGAATAATTTTCTTGAACATTCTTGGTTTAAGAAAGTTCAAGAAAAAAATTCTTAGATGCAATTCTTGTTTGCGCTCAAAACAGGGATTCTTGTATACAGAATAATATTCTTGCTGACAGAAATATTTTCTTTATAGAAGGAAAAACAAGAAAAATAAGAAAAACGAGTTTTGGTAGTGAATTTTGTTGTAGAGAGATTGGGAGGGAGGTGAAAGACGAATGTTTTTTACGGTGATGATAAGTTCACGGTACAGAGGTGACAGTGAAAACCGTGAACACAAAGTTACCGTGAAAGAATTAAGAATTACAGTAAAGCCAAAGCCACAGACGCATGCAATTGTACCTCAGTTCAACAATACACGAGCTCACAGGAAATCATTAAAATAAGGATACTAAATCCAAGAATTGTATCTCAATTCAACAAAGTATTAAGCCACAGGGATTCATTAAAAGTAGTCATTAATAATAATAATAGAAGATTTCTCAATGCGGCCATTGTACCACAGTTCAACAAAACCAGGTCACATGGAATCATTAATAGAAGAATACCCAATCATGCTAGAATTGTACCTCAGTTCAACAATGTAAAAAACCATAGGGAGTTACTAAGGCCACACCAATTTAATTTGTTGCTTTTCGGATTTTTTCAGAAAAAATTGGAGCGACAGGGCGGAAAAAAAATTTAAAAAATTTTGCAAATAGTCTGGGGTGAAGATAAGTGTTTACATGACATAAAGAATAGCCTGAGGATTATTCAAAATTCAATTTGTATGGCTCATTTTATGCAATGCACCCCTTTGTTTCATCTAGTACTATATGATTTCAGTAACAAAATTACCCTTTGCCAAATTATGTGATTTATAGATTGAGAAATAGTTTAAATAAATGAAAAATTATAACTTATGATCAATATGACCACACTTTTAGGTATGTGCAGGCGGCCTTTATAATCTTTGGTGGCTATTGAGTGTTACAACTGAACAAATAGTGAAATTGTGATTCAAGATTTGTGAATGGGACTATAGTGACCCAATTTTTTTTTTTTCAAAATGGGAAAAACAGGACAGGCTGTTCTGAGAAGCAACAAATTAAATTGACATGGCCTAATCATTATCAAAATAGGAAATAATGGTAGACATTAATAGAAAAATACAAAATGCTGCAATTGTGTCTGAATTCAACAATACATATTTCAAGGCCACAGGGAATCATTATATTTCATCCATACTACAGTACTCGTGTTTCTTCTTCTTCTTCTTCTCCTGTCAAATCTTCAAATCGATTCAGCTCTGTCATTTTTTGGCCAAATGACCTGAAATTTGGCACAAGGATAGAGTGGGCAAATACCCTCATATGTGTTTTTTTTATTTTCTTGATATGGGGCTTTAAAATAATTTTATTGATTTTTTTTTCTTGCTAATTACAGCCGAATGACCTGAAATTTGGGTGACTATAAAAAAATCCACATTTTTTTGATGTGGGGAGGAAAATGGATGAAATATGTTGTATTTGCTCTCCCAAATATTGCCTTTCTAGCTGATATATATGACAGAAGGGTACAAAGAACTTTGTTTTTAACTATGATGCTCGCCCAATCAAGCATGTTACATACGGAGCGAGGAAAAGGTCAACATAGGGCAAGATCGCACGCAACAAACTCCATAAGGACTCCGATTATAACCATTAAAGATACCATTAACAGAAGGTAGCATTAAAAAGAATTGGGCCTGCTGTAAGGAGAAAAAGGGCAACACTGGGCAAGTACGCACACAACACCACAGGGGAATTATAATGATTGGAGACATTATTAACAGGACGATACACATCGCCACAAGAGACTTTATTTTAAGAAAAAAGCTGTATCGAAAATTGAGTCTGTTATGTCAAGTGAAAAGGGCAACATAGAGCAAGGACGTACACAACAAACTCCATAAAGAAATTACCATTGAGGGATAACAGGGATACACAGCTGTGTTTAAAGGCACCCAGAGCATTTTATGAGGATTGAAACTTTATCAAAAAACTCAAATTTCTTGTCATTCCTACACATAGTAAGTTTCAATAACACTATACCATTACATATTGACATTAAAGGAGCAAAGATACGATGGCATTGTGTGGTGAGAACTGATAGAAAATCCAAGTCCTAATAGACTGATCCTGACTGTCCATCACAATTAGCGGTTCGACCAATGAGAGAGTGACTGCATGTCCGTCAATTAGTTGCATTTTTATGTTGTAGTTTTGCATTTCTACGTTTTGACGGAGGTGGGTGGGGCCATGGTATCTACAGTATTTACAGTAGGCGCGTGAAACTAAAAGATCACCATGTTGATTATTTTTGTGCCGTTTTTGCGCACTTTTGATAAGAAATCTGAACGCAAATGTGGTAAACAGTGGCATTAATTGTCAATTTCATTAAGATTACAGCAATTAGAATATTTCCAGTTTTCATGTCTCATAAAATGTTTTTGGTGCCTTTAATGCTGTATCGAAAATTGAGCCTGTTATGTCAAGTGAAAAGGGCAACATGCGAGGACACACATACAACAAACTCAACAAGGTCAATGGCCGAGAGTCGTTTCCATTTCAAGCTAATTGTGGGTCCAAATAAAGTCAAAATGAAGTCAGGTGTGTTGTTTTTTACAAACAGGTTACGGTAATTACTGTTTTGGATTTTCGAATAATAGTGAAAGTTTTATTGCAAGTTCATGCCCGTGGGCTAATTGCAAATACATGGTATAAACATAGGGAAAAACATGCATGTGTCAGTGAACTCACAGTGACTGACTTTGTTGTATCAATAGGCTACTAAATATGACTGTTGGCTAAATCTAAACTAGCTGGGTTTGACTTCTTTTTTTGGAGGCAATGGAAGACGAAAAGTCCCACTTTTTCTAGAATTTGTGGGTTCTGTGATTTCAAGAGAAAAGTAGCTTTTTGTTCATCCGTGAATGTGCTAAAGTAGGGGTATTTCGTGGTAACTTGTTTAAACAATTTGGTTCTTTCGTCATGTTTAACTGGAATAATGACTACACACTGTCAGGATTCGGATGTTGTAAATAAATTATAGAAGGCAGGGCTCTAGCCAGCGCCAGTTTTTCCATAAATTTACGGAACTTTGCTGCGTGTTGAAAAAAAATTCAAAACCAATCTGTAAACCTCGACGGACAAAAATTGTGAGTAAAGATATAGACAGGGCTTGAACCCCCCTATAGGATTCATGTTATGTTATACAAAAATTTAGGCTTACGGAAAAAAATTAAGGCTGACTAGAGCCCTGTTTATAGTAGGACATAAAAATGAGAAAATGTCAAGATGTTTTATCAAGGTCAACTATGTCCAGTATCAAATCAACATGGACACAGAACCAGATATGCAAGGAAAACTTTCTTGATGGAGAAACTAATTTTAAAAAATATGGTATAAAAAAAGCTTTCACAAACCAGAATTACTGAAACACATGCAAGCTTCCAAAAATTGAAACACATATTTGTTTTGAATGTGAGTTTGAAATAATTGCATGTACTGTAATTTTATGTTATCTGTATGTTGGTTGTAATTCTATGTTATTTGCGTACTAGAATTGTATTTCTCTCTCATCAAACTTCAAAGAGTAGCTGTCACTTTGGTATAAGAGTATAAGACAAAATAAGAGTTATTACTAGTACTCAAACTCCAATACATACTTTTAGTAGGGACACACAAACAAGCAAGATCAAAAAGCAGAAAATACTTTTCCAAAATGCATACAAAACAAGAGGTTCTTGAGTTATGCTGACTACAGTAGTGCGGAAACACAGACAAACAGACACACACACAGACACATCCAAAACTATATCTCCATTTTTCATGGAGATAATAACTACATGTCCTGAATGACCCGGGAAAGAGAGCAGCTCCTTGACCATTAAATACTCACAGGGAATGTTGATAGCCCCGGGAAGGAGACCAGTGCTGGCGATCTCTTCAGGTTCACGAACATCAACCAGCTGTACGTGACCTGTAAAGCAGAGGTCAAGGGCGATTAATGACCTTGAGTATGGAAAAAAATAGAAAGAAAAGCAGAGGCAGAAAATTGAATACGAATTCATGGCATCTAAAAAAATATGTTTTTATTCGAATTCTTTTTATTTTCTAAGTTTGCTTAATCTGAGACTAAAATACCACTTGAGGGCACTGAACTAACACTCAACTTACTCTTAGTGAGGACTGCATGTATTCGAACCCAGAACCTACTAGTATTAGATACTAGGCCAAACACTCTAACCATTATGCCACACAACGTCACAATAAGTATTGTCACACTTGATACGTTGATGAAAGCTAGACATCTAATTAAGTAAACAATGTTGATTTAATCTCTACAACTGGAAAAGATTCTGAGTGAAATTTCCGGACATTTCAAGCAACATCATTGACTCTAATTCAGCGTCACGACAATGAACTGGCAGAAGATAAAAAGTATTGTCACTAGATTAAGTTCATGCTATAGCAAACTGTCTTTCTGGCTTTTACCTTTCTACTGTGTACACATTATTTTCATTCTTGAAAATACCAAGAAAGATTATTAAAAAAAAAAACACTTTTAAAGAATTGCCCACGTACCTGACTTTATCAAGGCCTTTAGCTCGTCATATTTCACATCCGTCCAAGGGGTCTCGTTATCCTTGGAGTAGAGCCTGGCTGGAGCTGTGGGTCAAAGATCATAGCCTGAGTGTCATTCTTCAAAGAGAGGGTAAGGAAACCTGGAACTAACAAAGGTTCTCTGTCCAGAACTAAATACATGTAAATACAGAAATGTTTGCGGTGGTTTTATGTTTGCAGTTTTCGCGGTGAACTCTTTAACCACGAACTGCGAAAAGCTGTTCCATTGAGTGACTGTAGTGCTACTTTTGTCTCAATCGTGACCTCGAAACCTCCGCGAACACTCCATTTTCTCCCTACCGCGAAATCAAATCCTTGCAAACATTTCTGCATTTTACAGTACTCTCCTTCAAAGGAAGAGTATGAGAGCCTTGGAACTAACTAGGATGACATTCAGGCTACAAAGATCAATTTATCATTATACCTTAGAGCAATACATTGACTTCCGATGTCAAGGTCACCCAGATTGTTAAGTCAGAAATGGCAGACTTCAAGGTCACCCACACTTTTGAGACATACGTGAAAGTTGCTGTCAAATACATGAAGTATTGATGTCAAATGGAGTGTTGTAAGCTTCAAATTAGAAAGGAAAATCTACATCAGTACATGTACTTATTGCACAAACATATTCTGTGCCATGTCTATCTATGAATGTATTGATTCTAAAGGATGTTGAATGATTGAGTATAAATAATGTTTTGTTGAATTTTCTGCGCCCTCATTCGTTGCTAGCGCTTATCTCTAAACATGCCATTGTGCTATGTAGTTGATGGATACTTGCAAAGACAACTTTCAATACATGTTTTGCGGTACATAACACATCTGTGATCTTCATATATACCATGATGGTTTGCAAGAGTAAACTGCTATACGAGAAAGATCTATAGGTGTCAAAATCTGTAACAAATACGGAGTGTGACGCTGAAATGCAATGAGTCATAGGTTTTGTTTTCTGATGTTGGTGTGGTGTGATATTAGGGATAATAATCTGAACCTTCAAATTCGATTCCAACATCGTTTAACCCCCAGATAACCTATCGTGTGTTTACACTATATATCTCTTGCTGGCGGAGGTCAATGACCCCCCTCTACCACCCCACCCCCCCTGACCGTTTCACCGCGAAATTAAAGTCACCGCAAACATTCTGTCCGATACTGTAGCGGTATGTAACTACTTACAGCGCTAACACAAACTTAAAACCACCACGAACAATCCATTTTGGCCTCATCACAAAATAAAAACCGCACAAACTTACGTTAATGCATTTACAGTACCAGAAAAAGCAAAGGGCCTTAGAAACAAATTTATAAAAGCACCTTGGATTCGAACCTCTGACATACGTGTACATGTACCATATAGCACTAAATTATATTCGAGGGACTAGTGGGGGGATAGTCTGTATAACGCAAACTCCAGCTGTCCGGGGATTTCTGTCCCCTCCCTGCGGACGGCTATGCGATTACAGGGCAGCAAGCCGTTACAGGAGCTTGATTGAGTTCAGGCTAGTGGGGGGAGGGGGGTATTTTATTATTATAATAAAATATCCCCCTCCCCCCACTAGTCCCTCGAAAGCTTACAAACACATCGCTATTACACACTGCAGTCCTCCCTTCTTTAATACAGTCGAAGAAGTTCCATATACGTCGACTTTAGGTCAACATCCTACATTTTAACCTGGTCATTCTGGCATACAGCCTCATTACCCTACACATTGGGTACCTGTCTGTGGCACTGGCTGCAAATACACCTGATATTATACAGTAATTTGCAAACAAACCCAAACCACGCCCCCCTCCCACCTTGTTGTTGAACGAACAGTTGCGTAGGTTGCGCCCTCTCCCTGCAAAACCGAGTATTCGCCGCCGACAGGCCAGCATAATGTCTTGATAGACTCCTTGAACACCTTAGGGCATGTCTTGAGAACAGAATGACTCGAAAAGCTGACATTTTGGGCCCTTATTCACGCCTAGAAAATAAAGTTATTTTGTAACGTCTGTGTGCACTGGTGAAAGTTGCACGTACGCAGGGTCAAAGGTCGGATTCGAAATAAGCGTTCTGATTGGTTGCCGGAAGATCTCGGACCGGAGTTTCATCTCAAACCGGAGTTTTCTAATGTCTTGATCACTCAGATGTCAACAGCCGTCAAAGTTTCTTTTATAGGGAGCATACTATCGACATTAGACATAGAGTGCCAATATTGAGTAAACGTTGGTACACAAAGTTGTCAGTAGTTAAGGTCTCATTCATGAGTTGTTTCGCCCCATAGGCTAACATGTTATAATACGTGTTTTACATGGACGCGTTCGTAATAAAGCTATAGAAAATGCACCAATGCCATTCATTTTCTGTTGAGCTCATCTACCCTAGATTATGTGAAAAAATTGCCAACTGCCAGTTGGCATACAATACCTTTTTATGGCAATTACAAACGGCACTTAGCTACACCCCCTAATATGCACTTTCCAGCTGAACGCGATCGACCGAACTTTTCACCAATGTCCGGCTGTGGACGTCCGACCTCGCGCGCGGCTGGCGAACTTTACCTGTTAATTTTTTCCGTTGCAAACAAGATCTCTTCAGTTTGACGCTTGAGATCAGTCGTGCTGGCTGAAAGAGAATTTCCCACCGACTATAAACACACGTTCATGCAGCCTTTCATTTTTTGGGCCACGGACTCTACCCACTCGGAGTAATACAGGAATGAGACCTTAAAGATACTGGAACAGACTATGAACATGAGTCCTCTTTAATCGTTACAGTGTAGCTTGACCTTGGCCTTTGTCTTGTGCACTAAGTTATGTGTCCTAGTGTATAGACTGACTGACAGTAGTAAAAGGGCTTCACGATCTTGTGAAACACAGGCATTACTGTAACTAGAGGAATGAGTTGCATACCAGTGAGGGTAAGTACTAGTGACATCATGACAGGGATCAAGTCTTTCCAAGTCTAGTAACTTGATACTTGATTAGGTCTCTTCACTAGGTGAATCGCCTGCGTCAGGATGGTTACAGCCCTATGTTCCGAAATCCCTATGTTCCGAAATCCCTATGTTCCGAAGTCCCTTTGTTCCGAAATCCCTATGTTCCGAAGTCCCTATATTCCGAAGTCCCTATGTTCCGAAATCCAATTAGTCATTATTTACTTACTAAGTACTTCTTACAACGAACGGTAAAAGAAAGAACACTTTAGTGACTTCAGTTACGATGGTATAGGAGAAAATCGCATTTTGTGTGTATCCAAATTATTAATACGCTGCGGGTGTAAGGACGCCGTCCTCCGTCAGAAAATCCAACTCCTTAGTTTTTTTGGTATTGTTATTCTTGAATACAATCGATGTCGGCACCTTTCGCATATATTGTTCACATCAAAAACTTGTTTGTCAAGATTCAAGTCGGTCTTTCTAAGTTTATACAAGCGTCATTCATGTCATACTTTTTCTGCAAACTATTCCTGCGACTAAAAGCCGAAAACCTCAAAAGAATTTGTATTGGAGGACCAGCCATCGATCAATTCCATTTCTATCGGGATACATAAAAGATGAACTTGAAAAATGAAACGTATTTCCACCGCTGTAATTTCCGTACACAGGCCGACTCAAGCAGCCGAGGACGCCATGTTGAAGTCATGAACACTGCGGCCCGCATGTTCTGAGCTCTGATTGGCTCAACTTATATAACCTGTGCTCTGATTGGTTGATTGAAAAGGCGTTAGTGTTTCACGTGATCAAGATGGCGCGAGTCTTTCACAACAGTTTGTAAGTTGTAGCAAAAGCTACCCAAAATTAACCGCGTTTTGGAACAATTAAAGCAGTTTTTCGCGGCCTTCGTTTCGATATCGATGAAAATGTATTCCAAGCCTCTTCTGCAGACAACATTCGCTTAATTTTCTCGGCATGGAAACAAAATTAAATGCATGTAAATAAATCATATATGCGTGGCAGGAAACTTCCGCAAGCTCTCCTCGGCGTAAATGTTGCCGCATAAAACATATCTTTACTCAACAATTTTGCCTCTCACAGTGCGGAAATAGCGTTTAAGAGGGTTCAAAATATCAAAATTTTACCTTGCGCTACCGAAAAAAAATGATAACACCCGTTAGCTCAAAAACCTCGCGAACTGCTGTCTTGCGAACATAATAGACTTACAGTATACGAAGAAAAATTTTCAGCGCGGATTGAGGTCATGAATATGCGATGTATATGTGTGATGGAACATTCACTTGGATTTCGGAACATAGGGACTTCGGAACAAAGGGATTTCGGAACATAGGGATTTCGGAACATAGGGATTTCGGAACATAGGGATTTCGGAACATAGGGATTTCGGAACATAGGGCGGTCACCGTCAGGATAAGTAGTGCGTCTTCTGCGTACCTAAGATACGGCGTACCTAAAAAGACCCTGACACATTTGACTCAGATTGCTCTTATGATTCTCTTATGTGGCGGTTCGACTTCTTTACTAAATACTAAGTTGAACATGCAGCCCGGGCAAGAAAGACAACAGTTTGATAACCTTCTACGGTAAAAGAAAGATTTGAAGAGCTGTGAGGAATACAACTTAGGAAATGAATGAGTCTTCAATATATGAATTATGAGAAGGCAATGGCTACTGCAAGGAATGGGTAATAAAAAGTGGGTAATCTAGAACTAGAAGAGTAGCGTGGAAGAAATTCGAAGGAAATGGATGGCATAGAGAGAAAGACAGCATGACAAAGAGGGCGAAGTGCATACATGTATGTAGCCGCATGTATGTTGTGCGAAATGACACCTATCTGTTTTAATGAGAACTGCAAGAGATCAGCAGGTCAAAATCTGCCCCGTGCCTTCTTTTCTAAAAGCTTGTTGAGTAAATACAACCGATTAAGTATTAACGGATTTTGGTAAGCGTTAACATGCTTACACAAATCACATCGTGATTACTAGTACCAACACAGATGAGCTTCCATGATGCTTACACAAAATGCACATGCAAGATTTAGTATTTGGCTACTAGTACACGGGATCAACTCACAACAGCCACTGTGTAATTAATGTTGAGTGAGTGAGTGAGTGAGTGAGTGAGTGAGTGAGTGAGTGAGTGAGTGAGTGAGTGAGTGAGTGAGTGAGTGAGTGAGTGAGCGAGCGAGCGAGCGAGCGAGTGAGTGAGTGAGTGAGAGAATGAGTGAGGAGTGAGTGAGTGAGTGAGTGAGTGAGTGAGAGTGAGTGAGTGAGTGAGTGAGTGAGTGAGTGAGTGAAACTTGGATAAATAATGCAATGGAGAAAGTCTCTTGTCAGAGTCATCACTATCAAAGGCCACCATACCACTAGACGGCGATCGCTCTGAGACCGGCGGAAGAACCTCCCAGCGATTTAGGTTGGATTTGTGTAACCACAAACTTTACTATCAGTGAATATGATGCAAGAGGTTAAATTATGACTGAAAGGACAACAAATGCACAAAGCCTAAAAAAGATTCGTCTTCTACTGTCCATGAAATCTGAGATCTGTCAAAATCGCTCTGTCGCAGCACGGTTGCAGCGAGGTCGCCGCCCTATAAATGGAACCGTGGTGTAACCACCCACTCTCCGTATAAAACAGCCCTGACTCGTCCCTTTTCTGTTTTCTTCATCAGCCTCTATAGCAGGCTCTCTGGGGCCTTTTTTTGGGCTTATGATACACTTTTGCTGATGACTTCTTTTTGCACTGGGTCGTTTGTGCAGCCAGCCTGTAACCATCTGGCCCCTAGAATGGTAGTACAGGCTAGGCTGGTTGGTGGTTTCGAGTTGGCTGCAAAAAGTGTATTATAAGATCCCCCCCCCCCCCTCAAGACCCGGTAGAGTCTAGCCTCTACCAGGCTCCACAGGGCGCTGGAAAGATAGTAGAAATTTGCCAAATAGACGGATAACATGCCATAGGAGTAATAGCTGGCCAGGGAGTACAGTTTGCGACCAAGGGACACTGTACTCCCTGGTCAGCTAACTTCTCTGGCATGTTATCTGTCTATTTAGCAAATTTCTACTATCTTTCCAGCGACCTGTGGAGACTGGTAGAGGCTAGGTAGAGCCTGCTATGGAGGCTATTTTTTCCTGCCCTTCATGAATAAAAGAACAGCGGTCACCTTTACTGATGCAGGAGCGCTGATCTGACTAGGCTGGCCGGTGGTTACGGGCTGGCTGAAAAAAGTGTATTATAAGCCCGCCCCCCCCCCCCCCCCCCCCCCAAGACCCGGTAGAGCCTGCTATGGAGGCTATTTTTCCCTGCCCTTTCCCTTCATGAATAAAAGAACAGCGGTCACCATTACTGATGCAGGAACGCTGGCCTGTCTCCCGCCTTACAATGTAAACGCGCTGCCCTTTTGACACGTTTTGTTTGCGCTCTCCACGGTGACTCGACTTGGTCTCCTTTTTCCAGCCCTTAGGAAGACTCCTTTTAGCGACAGGCTTCTTCTACCAGACACATCTGTTTCCACAAGGTTCGTATGTTTGACTTCTTGAAATGTCCGTCTTGGTCTTGAGCTAGAGTTGAGTTCTAAGAAGTTACTTAAAGTCGATGCATTCGCAGAATCGAAGAAAGTAAGGGAATTTTTGTGCATTTTTGTGATCGTGTGTGATTTCGTTTACAGAATTCACAGACATGAGTGGGTGGTTATGCTTCTTTACTTTAGACGCTGGTTGTGGTCGTGATTTTGTTAATGGATGGGAAATTTAAAGGCGTTTCTGCTAAGTTTTGGACGCAAAATTTCATGAAATCTTCACGTAAGTGGCAAGTAGCATAAATCATGATTTGTGTGTGGTTTGATACCGTTCAAATATTTACGATACTTCTTTTTTTCCATTTTATGTATCAAAATATGTGAAAGAGTGAAGTGAATGAAATCAAATACAAATCGTACATTGAACTTTCTAAAGATTATATTCAACATCTTATCAAATGACTCTTCTTTTTAAGCCGCGTGTATACTAGCTATAATCGTACCCGACATCTGCATAAACGCTTATAGCAAATACCGATCGCTAGCCAAATTCTGACCTAGAAATAACTAATTTCTTCACCATTTTCTTTTCAAAACATACATTCTCTAAAAGCTTTTGCCTTCAAATGTAATAACCGGGCAGGGTAACATCGTGACTGGCTCAAAAAGACTCCAAAAGTTGACACAGAACACCCGCCGTGACTTTTGTTTCCATATTTGTTTGCCCTCAATGAATTTGGGTTAATCCAAAAGACTACACAAAGACCGAGACTTCTCGTCGGTACAACAAACACCTTCAAAGTCGTCCAACTCTGTGCCTTTCTTTTAGGTTATTTTGCTGGTTTTAGTAGCTTGAAATTTTCGACGTTGGGATTTATATTGTCTAAAACATTGGCGTTTCATACATCTAGATTAAAACACGTACAAAAAGATGGGAATATGGCGCCAATTTTTGGCGGCCGCATGAAGCTAGCTGTGAGCCCGATGATTTTTCTATGGCGTGCGTATAGGGATAAACTTATTTTAAATGCGTGTACGTATCTGTTGTGGGCGCATTAATTGTGATACTTGACCATTTCCTGATCCATACACATGGTTTGTAGTGAAGAGAAACATATTGTTTGTAGGCCCGTCTATCTAGAGAAATAACCTCCAAATGTAGCGAAACGACTTCTAGCATATGCAGCGAAACAACTTGTACCGTGTAGCGAAAGAACTTCTTCCACGTAGCGAAACGACTGTAGCGAACTGACAATGTAGCGAAACAACCGGTTACCATGTATCTATAAGCAGAGTACGACACATCTGTTGGCTCTAGTTAGGGCATTCTCTTTATCGTTCTTTGAAACGGCCGTCTCCGAACCTATCTGTAATTGATTTTCCGGCTTGTTGATTTGAAGTCCTTGTGGCATATTGGACAACCGCATAGCTATTGGGAGGGGAGGGAAAGTGATGGGGTTTAGATTAGTCTTTCATCTGGACCTTTTGTGCGCAATGTGCCCACTCATTTCAACTGCCTTGTTATCGAACAAAACGTTGCCACTGAGATAGGACTCATGTGGCGAGTCTGGAAGGAATCTCACAGCAAGATTTTATTTTATTGGTTTGGTGAGACTTTGTGCTCGAGTAATTCAAACTTGTTCTCTCAAAATAGCATTACTTTAATTGTGTTTGCGAGATTTCTCATCTCAAAGCAATGTGAAACGTTAGTCAGACAAAAAGTTAGCATACATGTACATTAGCAAACGATCAACTGCCATGTATGCACAAGTTGCCATACATTGTATCTGTTACAATCCTCACAAATTAAGTTCTTCTTCACGTAATTCAGGGTGGCCATGTTCTTTTTTTTTCTTTACACTGTGATTTCAAAGTTGAATCATATGAATAGATAGATGTATTGCGCATCTAGAGTTGCAAAAAGAACGGTTGCCCCAAACGTAAATGATGCTCAAACATTGCCTTTTGTTTGCTGCTCATAATCGGTAAACCGTCTTTAGGCATAACACATCAGTTTTGTACACTAGGAGGAGGCTGTGTAAGATCAAACTGATAAGTTTGATCCACTCATACCGGCATGGATCCCTACTCTTTTCAACGAGTATGATCACGGGTTCTTTAACGCGTTCTCGACTGTGTGGCTCTCCTCAAACACAGGACCTTAAGCCTCCTTCGCAGACTTCCTAGAACGGCGTCGTATACATTGGGGGTGGGTCTGTGTGTAGGGGGGGGGGGTTGGGTGACACGACTTCTTACACGAGCCCTCAAGGTTCTCTAATGCCGGGAATCGACTTTCGCCACAGAGGGAGTAATGACCGCCTTGGCTGGGAAAGGCGAACGTCCTTGGCGACATAACTCCCTTGTAAGAAATTGCGTGATATATACGCCGCCGTTCCCGGGAAGTCTGCAAAGGAGGCTAGGACCTTCGGCTTTACGTCCCATCCGAGAGGACGTCCCTAACCGGAGCTAGGTACTCATTTTTACCTGAGTCGAGTGTGTGTATAGATGTAAAATGCCTAATTCCCAAGGCCGGGGAATCGAACACAGCAGAACCTTTAGCTTCTAGGTACTAGGTCAACAACACTAACCAAAAGACAACCTTGCTCTACTTCATTGCAGACGATGGGGTACAGAGCGAGAACGGCGTTCGGACTCGGCGTAACCATGGTGATCCTAGGGATCGTGTCCGTGGCCGTCAGCCTGGTCGCCATGTTTGTTCCCGTCTTCAAGACTGCAGTTCACCCACACATCGCACTGGGGCTCTACAGTCTGCTCGCTACGGGCATAGTGGTGCGTCACGACATATGATACAGAGAAAATAGAGAGAACTAGACTGGCCGTCATTTGCTTTAAGAGCAAATTCAGGATGTTTCGCCCATACTCCTCATGCAAGAAGTGGGCTGTCCCAAAATAACTCCTGGGCAAATCCAACTTTCTGCATAATGTATGGAAATGAGGTCCTCATGAGCATAAGTTATGTCCAGGTGCTTTCACCTTTCCTACATGTGCCTACATGTTCAAGATGACATCTGCAGCTTTTACAGTAAGGGGAATACAATATCATGCATAAATTATGCAAGTGAGGTCCTCATTAGCATATGTCATGGCCAGGCGTGTGCACCTTTCCTAAAGCTACCTACATCTGAAATATGACATCTGCAGCTTGTACGGTAAGGGAAATAGAAGTTTCTGCATAAATTATGCAAATGAGGTCCTCATTAGCATAATTCATGGCCAGGTGTGATCACCTTTGCTAACGGTACGTACATGTCAAATCTGACATGTGCAGCTTTTCCGGTAAGGGAATTACAAGTATACGCATAAATCATGCAAATGAGGTCCTCATTAGCATAATTTATGGCCAGGTGTGTTCGCCTGTCCGAAAGGTACCTACATCTCAAAGATGACATCCGCAGCATTTACGGTAAGGGACATACAACGTTATGCATACATTATGCGAATTAGGTCCTCATTAGCATAAGTAATTGTCAGGTGTAGTCACCTTTCCTATGGGTACCTACATCTCAAATATAACATCCGTACCATGTAACATAAGGTACATATAACTTTCTGTAATACCATTAGTAGAGGTACCCCCTGACATCTGCTTGGTTTTAACTCCCAGACAGGGGAAGGCTTATGTTACAGTATGACCTAGTTCTTGCTGGCCCCCTACAGAAAATAACCAAAAATTCCTTCAAAAAATTGCAAAATAAATCATTTTGAAGTAGTGTATGCCAGAAAAAATAATGGGGTCCTTTGGGTAAATATCCAATGCACAACTAAACCAAATTTCAGGTCCTCAGGTTTCAACACCACGGCACTGGAGGCCATCATGTGCGACTTTTGTCTGAAAATGACCAAAAAACCTCCATAAAATCATTTTAAAAACTTATATCAAAAAAATTTAAAAAGGGTCTAGGGGTATACACGTACTCTACCTGCATACCAAATTTCAGCTAATTTGGTCGACGGACGACCGACAAGAAGCGATTTGAAGATTTGACAGGAGAAGAAGAAGGAGAAGGAGAAGAAGAAGAAGGAGAAGAAACCTGACAAAAACAATATGTTTCGTTGGCGAAACATAAATAGATCTCTTTCATAGCACCTGAAATAGCGCAAGACAAGCTTAAGAATGGTCCATTTACTTGAAAGTCAACAGCAAGTATGCCGTTGTGTAAATCTCGAAGCAGATGAAGCGCATTCTCAGTGTTTTACGCCTCTTTTTTTTCAACCTTGGAACTCTTTTCTGGTATTGTATTTTACGAAATTTTTAGAGGGAAATTAAACGAACCGTAAGAAAGATGAAAGAACCGTAAGAATCGTACGAAGTACCGATATTTAGAAAAAGATCACTAAGAATGAATCGGATTCTTACATCTGCTTGGAGAGGACAATTGCTAGTACTGTACTAGCATGTCTACGAAACTATTTTGATTTCTGCAAAGCTTGACACGTTTTTTTTTTTTTTACTGGGTAATATTGGTAGACAGTACACTAAATCTGCAGTGCACTTTGGGTACCATACATGTTCATAATGATTCGATTTCATATTTAAGTCAGCCATGGTCAGTGGCTTGAAATTGCTTTCTGTCGATAATGATCTTTTTTATCCAATAGGCTATAATTTCCGGGTCTTTCGGAATCGCCAGCGGGAAGACTCCTGACAACGGATGCCGGGTATGTGTGTTCAACATTTTTTGCTTATGTGTTCAGAAGTTTCAATGATCCATCCTGTGTTTTATTCATCTGAAATACAACCAACGGGTACCCATTTGAGTAATCTTCAACTTCTTGGCGACGCCTCTGGATGGAGGTGTTTTTCCTTAATTGATATTGTATTAACCAATATGTTTCAGATCACCGGTTTCTTGTCGACGAGCATCGTGGTCGCCATCTTGGGCCTGTTCTTTCTCGTGGCGGTCGCCATCTTGCTCATCATCGCTGACGGCTACGGCGCATGCGCGCTTTTCGGGACAGGTGGTGGTAATGACGTCACTACTACTGACGATGGCTGTATTGCTGTCAACTCCGATACTGTAAGTACATGGTTGCACTTCTTATCTTGTATATTGTTTATCTTCACTTCAACGGTAATTTGATATCAAACATACATAAAGCTAACGGAACACAATTTCAATTTCAGAAGGGGTACACATAAAGTCAAAATCAAATTACAAGCATACAAGAAATGATATATCCTGCCAACATTATCGCACGACTAGAGTACGATTCTTAAAAGCTTTTGAGTTTCTCTGATACCCAATTTAAGAGTCTGATACCCAATTTAATCAGCCAAACTGAAATTGGCTATTACACAAAAGTCAAGTCAGAACATTTATTTAGATTCACCACATTTGTGGAAGGATTGACATAACAGGTGACTCAACCCAGAGCAGACGGTAAGGTTTGGACCATCGCGTACCGGGGCATGCCCCTACTCTTTTTCGAAAGGTGTGGTGGGTTATTTAAACCCGAACCTCCATTTAGCGTCCTATACGAGGGACGACCCTAACCGAAGCTAGGTACTCATTTACACCTGATGAGTGAAGTGAGGAAATTTGTGTTAAGTGTCTTTCACAACGTCGGGGCGCATGTCCAGACTCGTCTGGGGGCAAGCCGGGATCGAACTCGGGTTCCCTTGCCTGACGGCCGAATGTTCTAGCCGTTACACCACACGACGCTACATTATCAAAACAGTTAAGATCCACGGACACAGCTGAAACGTTAACATAAGTCGTTTTAACACATGATTCCAAATGTGTTCCCTTTTCAACCCCTCCAGACCGTGAACCTAGCCGTGGCCGTGGTGCTGTTGGTGCTGGGTGTGCTGGAGCTGGTGTTGGGCGCGGTGGCCGCCACTGTCAGCTGTAGGGGGCTGTGCACTGGGTACC
Source organism: Branchiostoma lanceolatum (assembly GCF_035083965.1). Lineage (NCBI taxonomy): Eukaryota > Metazoa > Chordata > Leptocardii > Amphioxiformes > Branchiostomatidae > Branchiostoma > Branchiostoma lanceolatum. The sequence goes on from NC_089737.1 coordinate 4,973,728, forward strand.
ATGGGCACGAGGTACGGACTTAATTTTTAATCCGGGAAGGAGGGTGACCTCCTGATGGAGTATTAGAAATGATGTTGTTTGCACGTTCGCAGCTAGATCTCGCGATCCCGTTGCTGTATCGGTGTGTAACTCGGCATATCGTCTGCTAGGTTGCGCGTGGTGATGCACGATGTCTTTTTTTACACCGTAACTGCTGTTATTATCAATGTAATATTGAAAATGCACCCCTATGCAGCACAATGAGTCAAATATCTTTCCAGTATCCTTTTTCACTATCTCAGCAGTCATCCTTATATTTGTAAAAAGGGAATCGTTAACGTTGTATTTTGTCTTTTTTTATTTCCCCCCTCCCCCCCAGTCGCCTGCTATTGTGGTGTACAGCGGTAACAAAGCTACAGCTCTACAGCCCGGACAGCGTGCAGTCCAACAACCGGACGGTACCATTGTCATCGCCAAGACTGGTGTGTATAGATTATCGCTCAATAAAGCCCCCCTGTCACTGGACCTACGGCACGCTGGCGGCGTCGCTGCGGCCGATCGAATCGACAAAGCACTCAATGAATTTCATCGACAAAAAACGAATATTTTTAAGCTTTGTGTGTTTTGTTGTCTTTTTGGTCATACTTGTACGTTTTGAATGATATTTCCACTATAAATATAAAATCAAGAGTAACACAAATCCAGTTTAGGACGCAGCGACGCCGCCAGCGTGCCGCGGGTCCAGTGAGAGCGGGGCTTAAGCTGGATCGTTGACACCCTAACCACTTTTACGAAATTTGCAAAAGCGATAGCAGACTTGCTAATATTCTGAAACAGTTGACAAGTCATGTGTTCTTTCATATTCAAAATTGCTTTATCATACAGATATGTTCGACCCTCGTTAAAATCTCAGCCATCCTCTAGAATTAAGTTGTATATTTATGATATCTTTAAGCTAAAATTGTTTTGTTCATTTTTCCAACCAGCTGCAGACCAAGCAAATGTGGGAACAAACGGCAAACAGTAACGGGGATGTCCATTGGTTGTTCCGTAAACACTTACATCATTTATCACGAGAGCATCCTTCAACACACAGATTTTCATCTGAAGCGGCGCAGGTGTCTCACTGGACTGAACTAAATAGCGAAATATATTCGTAACCGTCGCAAACCGGCACCAATCTGTCTAATTTTTTTGCAATTTTGCAAAATCGCGTGAGTGGGCGCAAAGTGGCATAAACATTGCAAATGGGTATTAATCATTGTATTTACGTTTCTAATTCAGTGGCAACACTTGATTCCTAAACGAATCTTCTATCTGATTTGGAGCCGAAACTGAGATTGTGACATTCCGGGCGCGGCATTTTGACCGCAAGGGAAAATTCGCACAAATTCGCAAAGAGTTGGCGCAATTCTGCTAGCGCAATTTGGCGCAGTCCAGTGGGATACAAATCTATCCCTGTACATAGGTACTAGATAGAGTAAGTAAGGTTGAAAAGTCTTCTATGGTCGTACAGGAGGGGCTTACTTGGAACCGTTGTGAAGTAGGGTATCTGTGATTTTATTCTGCTGTACTGTATATGTATATTGTTTCATTGGCTTAACTTCACTGCCCCTTCTTTGTTTAACTTGACAATGAAATGTCAAAGTCGTTCTTCGTTTTGTATCTTTAGTATAACGTTGTTTACTGTTGTATAGTGGTTTTTATATTACTTCAACTCACTTTATGCAACAATTCCAACTATGGCGACTCAATTTATACAAAACCTTCATGGAACGAAATGTATTATTGTATCACCAAGTCTTAAACAGGTGTAGAAATTGTACTTAATGATAGTCTTATGAGACTTCCGAATGCGTTGTTTGTTATCCTAAAAAACATAAATGACTTTATAATTGGATTCAGATGTTAGCTCAATATTAACAAATGAAAATGATATAGAAAATGTACTTACATTCACGTTGTTTAATGGATTCGAGCACTTGCGTGGTTTCGGTTATGATGACACTTGGCATTTGTGGATATACGGATACTAATCTATTTGTTTTAGCTGCATGTCATAGTGCCACATACATAACCCTTCTTGTAACAGTCGATTTGATTCACCAGTATATCTGTTAGTGCCGCAGTAACAATTGTATTGAATAAACAGCTTCTTTGCCGCAGTGTAATGATACACCTGAGACATCCTATACACTGTGCATTGTTTCACATGGACCACCATTAATTACCTACGTTCAAAACACGTACAAGAATATAACTTTATCTTGGGGAACATAGAAATTTCAGCTGTAAATATCTATTCAGAGGTTTTGTATGAAAACCCAGTTCTACCAGATCTGTCCTTAGTCACTGGCGAAATATAGCGGATGCTATCTGAAACGTCTGACTGTTTCAAAATTTTCTCCAGTTGCTTGAGTAACTATTTTTGGCGTATCTTATCACATAGATGTCTAACCTTCATCAGCGTATTCAGCTGTAATTGATTTGACGGCAGCATTGCAGGATCATTATAGCCTGGGTGCTGTCCTACTTAGGCTACCAGGCAGGGCATTGTGTCCTACCATGCCAGGACCCTCACGGGAGGCCCGCTCCTAGGCTAGGATGGCGGAAACCTCTAACCTGGCCATGGGTGCCATCCGATTATTAATTACTAGTAACCGGGGCTTATATACTTAAGGTCTCATTCATGTATTACTCCGAGTAAAAGAATCCGTGGCCCAAAAAGTAACGGCTGCATGAACGTGTGTTTATATCGGTGGGAAATTCCCTTTTAGCCTGCCCAACTGATCTCAAGCGTCAAACTGATGAAAGCTTGTTTGTATCTGAAGAAATTACCAGGCAAAGTTCGGCAGCCGCGCGCGAGGTCGGACGTACACTGCCGGCCATTGTAGGTGATCCGGTCATGCGCTTACAGCTGGAAAGTGCATTTTTGGGAGTGTAAGTGCAGTTGGTAATTGCTATAAAAAGGGATTGTGTGTAGTGAAAATGTTGGCCATTTTTCACATGACCTAGGGTTAATGTTCTCAACAAAAAATGAATAATATTGGCACATTTTCTATATCTTCATTACGAACGCGCCCGTGCAAAACACGTATTATAACATTTAACCCTATGGGGCACATAAACTTATGAATGAGACCTTAATCTCCAAGCAGATCTATCGCTGGCAAAGACAGTATCCAAAGATCTCCAAAGGGCAAAAGCGTTGGCAACCGAGAACATTGATTTTGCCCTTTGGATACTGTATTTGCCACCGATAGATCTGTTTGGAGATTACATATACTGGCTTTCCTAAAAAATCGAACCCCGGTAGTTATCCTATATACATTACCAAAGCTTTGAAATAGCAGCATATGTCACACAACTCACGACTCACGTATTTGAATAATCTCCAAGCAGATTTCCGCGGTGCTAAGATCGTGCAAGCTAGCCAAAGAAGCTCCAGTCAGCCAGGGAAGTTGTCAGGCAACGTTGGGTTGCTATAAAAACTCCTTTTGTCAGTTGGATACGGCCTTTGCAACCGTTGGGTCTGCTTGGAGACTAGTTTTTGAACACCTCATATTTCCTTTCTTTTCCAGATCCCTTTCCATTTTCCTAACCTCAGCCAAGCCCCTAGCTCGCCAAGCCACCCGGTTCAGCATTGGCGACGGTTGCCTGGCAACCGTTTCAGGGTTACCTGCGGTCAATGTAAAACAAGGAAATTGGCTGTACCCTTCCTGGCAGAGTGACAAACTAAAAGTAGCTCGTCATTTGTGAACCCTCGTTTTTATTCGACTGTTAATCAGACTTTGCGTGCAAACTAGAGGGAAAACCAGACTCATAAAACTAGACGTGTGTGGGCATAGACAACCAATTCTATAATGATTAGTCATAGATCTGTGCTATAGGATCCTATAGCTCACTATAGCTATTGCCGTCATCTTATAAAATCTTTGTTGATCGGCCATTTCATACTGTATATTGTATGCCAACTTCAACGGTGCAACACGATGTTTTGTATATCATAAATATATATGTAGTAACGTTCAATGATAAAATCATTACAGTTGCAACAGTATCATATACTCTAAGTATTATACGAGTTATATTTCCTGACATCACTGTTAGAAAATAAAGGCAGAGAAACAGAATGCAGTGCAGTGCAATGCAGTACTTAAGACATTCGCTAGGATGGAGAAAGTCAATGCCATTCTTCGTTTCACCAAATAGGTTTTATAAATTACATGTATGTACAAACATACTAAATAGCAACTATGTTCTGCTGTCTAATACTTACAACGTACCATCGATTAAAAGAATTAACGCAACTTTCTTGGCAAAGGTAAGGATATTAGGATCACGACCAAGACAGTACGTTGGCATTCCGTCTATCAAAACAACTATTCACGAGTTCCCTAAACCTCCATGGAGAGCCTCCAAGTTTACCCCGTTAGATGGATCCTAACAGCTGCTCGGTAAACCCCACATATGGTAGGCTGGGGGCGGGGAGAGACGTCACGTCACAGAAAACATCTGTTCCTCTCCCCGGATAGATTTCATCGTCCCTGCCATCTTTCTTTTTGGAGCAGTTGTCCTTCCCAGCCGCATCGTAACCCACCCTCGCCGCTGTCAACTAGAATCCCTAAAAAGACGACATTTTTCTGAGGTAAGACTATTCCACAACTCGTATCTAAGTTAAAACTATTGCAAAGTTATAGAAAGTGTCGTATTTTCATGTAAGTTGAGTCGAGGTATTGTTTTGCTAGCGTGCTGCGAACGCTTTTATCAACCTGTCCATAATTATCTGACCTTGTTTTTCAAGAGACATATCTGTCAAATGTATCAAATTGTTGTCTGCCGCTGATAATGTAAAGAAGCGAATACGTGAGATATCGGGAGCGGGCGTTGTGTTTTTGTTAGAAGGAGTTTATGAGACTCCGAGGGTGTAGATAGAGACGGGAAAGAATTTGATGTTCGTCGGGGGGCGGTGTACGAGCCTTATATCATAAAGCCTTATACAGTCACGCGCAAGGCCTCCCCAAGGACTTAACACGTTCCAAATTCTTGATTTCTAAAACAATCCTAGTATGTACTACATCCCTCTAACGTCCTTCTTAAAGTCTTAGCTAAGTTCTAAAGACAAGGGGAGGTTTTACTCTCGGAGTGAAGATGGCGCGAGATCTACCGCGTGGGTGGTGGGGCGTGGTCCCTGATAACATGCAACACGCGCGTTCCTGTTATGTGTAACGGACGTGACTTTTTCGACGTATCTAACATATCAGTCCATCGCTTTTTTCCCCGTCAAAATATGCAAAGATCGATTGTGTACCTTAACCAGAAATATGGCCAAATATGAAAATACATTCCGTGGTATAAACTTCCGCGGTTTTGGTTTTGATATGTGTGGGGACATTTTAGAGAACATTGACCGACTTTGAGTTTAAGTGCTAAAGAAAATGTCTCTCTGACACAAAAGATATCATATTCCAGTGAAAACTCGCGGTCTTTTATCCAAGGTCTGAAGCAGCGCTCATAAACGTTTATTTCACGATCCGAAAATTGTGGGGCGTGCTGCGAGTTCTCAGACCGCTACAAAACCTGGGATAAAGTTACAACAACACCATCCTCAGTAACTCAACATATCCAGGGCATACACATTGTACAAACGGTACACTTTGACTGAAAAAGCTTTTAGAGATTGTTTGAATTAGTGAAGAACGGAGTATGGTAAAGACAGCACATGTACTAAGGATCACTAAGGTCTGCTTCTAGCCTAGATGATCCTAGATGCCAGACCCCCGCGCAAGGCTATACCCTCGCTGAGGAGAATCATAATTCCCGCTCACCCTAGCCTGAGTTTTCCAGCCCGTGTCTCAGGGTTAACTCAGGGGAGCCTGAGTAAAATTTCTTCGGGGGCATGTTGGTCCTGGAGCCGAGGAGTTGGCCTGTGTGGGCCCTGAAAACAGTCATACATCCAGGGTAGTCAACTCGAGGAAAAGATGAACAAGTAGGCCAGTGTGGTGTAGTGTCAGATGTCAACATTCCATTCGGACAGCTGCGCAGACGAGCGGTTATCCAGTGGTGTAAACGACCCAGAAATCTGTCCTGTTTGATGTATGTGTTAGTGGGCGGGGCTTGTAATGCCCCCCTCCCCACTGAACTCGAAAGGGGGCGTTTGGGGTATCGCAAGTTCCCTGTGTTGATAGACTCCTCAGGAGTTGTTTTTTTAAGGGCACATTTATTTTTATGAATATTTTCACATTCGGCTGGCTGTTAAAAGCTCAACATAACCATACATGAATATGCTATTTTATTCGAATGTTTCTTCCTTGGAATGCAATTTTGATATTTGCTAAACGAAAATCACCTTCGTGATGTAGCTTTAACTTGACGGTTACAAATAAGATACAGAGCTAGACATAATCATTAACAACAACAGCAAAAATCAAGTACGGCTTGAAGAACACACTAGGAATAATTACGAAGTATTACGAAGTATTACGAAGTATTACGAAGTATAACGAAGTATTACGAAGTATTACGAAGTATTACGAAGTATTACGAAGTATTACGCCTTGCCACGCCCACACTTCATGAGCCACTTAAACAATGACTTGTTGTGTTTATTTCATTCATTGTGTAAACAACAGCTGCTTCATTGATGATATATTGATGATTCGAAGCTTGAAATAGAAAAGTGATTATCTGAATTTCTCTTCTCTCATATTTATTACATTTCGTTCCATATTCTGAAATGAATTGATGTTTTTATATTATACTTGTATTTCCTTTTGATAATTTTTCCTAGTGCCTGCCAACACGTGTGATGCTACAACATTAAGAAGAAGATCAAATCGAAATCGTAGCTAATATGTTTTTGTTGTTGTCACCGACATGCTTGTACATGTGTCAGTTCTACAGTAGTTCAACGTAGATGCACATCTTAGCATTTTAGATTGTAAACTTTACGATATAGAAAGAAATGTTTTTTTCAAATGTATTAATGAGAAATTCCCATACTTTGAATATTTAAACGTAACGGATAAATTCATATTTTTGTTGCGTCTAGATAACCCTTGTATAAGAAACATGATCTGTTCATACATCTACACATGTACAAAGAAGCGAGAAGAAGTTGACTTTACTAGATTAGCTTAGCTTATCCCTTTCTTCTACCATGTATGTTTACACAATGTACTGTACATATTTCACTGTATAGATGTAGATGTTAGTTAGGTTTGTGTTAAACGACCTGTATCTAGCCCCTCGGGGCACGAACATACAATAAAGGTCTTCAATCAATCAACCAATCAATCAATAATAGATGTGCGTTCAGTAGCAGTACAAGGGTTAAAGAGCAGTCACAACACGAGGCGGTCCAAGTTTGGTACAAAAACAACTTGCGAAAAAAGGCCGGGCGAAGGGTCCTGAGGGGCGGTACCAGACGTACTTCTGACTTGTCGTAAAATCTGGAGTATTCTAGTACTGCGGGCTATTCCACTAGGCAGTCCGAATATGGGGGTCAGAAAAATTCTCTTCCTTCCAAAACATCGCGCGCTTTTCCCATTCATATAAATATTCGTATTCACTCACTTGTAGACTATCACAAAATCATAATATCATATACAGAAATCGTTTCGTTGCACAGATCGCAACCAAACTCAGCAGATAACATATCTGGGCCATAAATTTACCCGTCTCGAAAAATTGTATCGTCTGTTACTTAAAAGCTTCCTCACAGCAGGGTGTCCCATAATATATCCAGACAACGTATCAAGTATCCATTCTACCAACGTCCGCGGTATACAGTAACTGGTAACTCTATATCATGCAGCGTGGTTTAATTTTGACGAGAGATATCTATTGAAAAATGAAAACAAAGGATTGATATCGCCAGACATGCTTATCGAGCTAAATTTAGTTGACCATATACATTGGAAACATGAAAATACATCGTTTAGAAAAGAGGTTCTTTGAAAAAATTAGATTTGATTAAATCATGAAACATTTTCTTAAGTCAAAGCCAATAGTGGTTAAAATCCTCCTGAAAAAATGATGAAATATAGAAACTATATCCGAGTTCTTCTAACAAGCTACACACTGCGCATGCTCCAAGTGACGTCAGATGACAGCCGCCATTTTGTGTACCACCCGCCGAGCACACTTGACGTAATAAATCGTTAACAACTTCGTCTGTGTCTGAAACAACAATGTGTCCGTCAGCTGCAGCCTTGTAACAGAATAGTTTAAAACAGTGGGGCATTCATTCTTCATTTGACCTTGGGGTCTGACCTTGGCTTCGGCCATTTTGCAGATAATGACAAAGTGATCATTTCCCGCTGTCTTATCAGCTTTTTGAAAATACTTTTGCGATAACATTCTTATGGTCATCTTTGGAATCCAACAAACAAGTTAACCATTTTCTTCTCAAATATGCAAATTAAGGTTGGTTTGCTCATAACTGAAAAGATGTATTGATAGATTTTACAGACTATGCAGTATTTTATTTTCCAATTTCGTTTGGGGTTTTTGGTTTCACATCGCAGGCACGCGGCGCGACAGCAGCAAGCTGGTTATATTACACAAAACTACCTGTCACACCTAACCTTTGCACATCTAGCTGAAAGTGTTCTTTCAAATCTAATACGGATGCCCCTAGTGTACATGTTGACAACGAGTTTTACTTTACGATGGAAAAGGGAATCTTTGAACATTCTGGGTTTATAACTCCCTGTACTTGAAGGCGTGACTATTTCTTGTTCCTTTTGACTCTTGATGACATACCATCCAAGCTTTGCTTTCATTTCTTGAAATCAATCATCTAAGATGTTTTCTCTGTTCCAGCTGCTTGAGAGTGAAACGTGATCCGTGATGTGCAACGCCTGGGGGTATAACGTCCGAGGGGCGTACTGCCTCGGCATCTTCCTCGTTATCCTCGGCATCTTCAGCATCCTGCTGGGCGTTATCGGACTCGGCGCCTGCTACGGATACTGCGCTCCGGTCGTCTGTGTCGTCGGTGCCCCAATATGGAGCGGCTTCTTCGTAAGTCTCTCCTTTAACCCTCTTACGACTAAGGGCCGGTTTACACGAAATACTTGCGACTCCTTGGGGCGCTACACGAAAAACGCCGCGGCGCGTTGCGATAATCTCCAAGCAGATCTATAGGTTGCAAAGACCGTATCCAACTGGCAGAAAATATTTTTTGCAACCCAAGATCATAGTGCGATAACTCAAACAGGGAGGAGCATGAAAACTCCTTCTGCCAGTTAGATACGGTCTTTGCAACCGTTGGGTCTGCTTGGAGACTACGTTGCGAGGCCTGCTTACACGGGTAAAAAATCTGTCCTGTGACACTTATCGTAGGACATTTGTCCTAGGACGAGTCTAGGACACTCGTCGTAAGTGCCTCGTGTAAACCGGTCCTTAGGGGTCTTTAAATACCCGATTCACACTAGGAAAATGTTCTTGATGTTACATCCAGGGTGACCGAACGTACGTACGGACCATAAAATGTCTGTCATACGACGCGAGGGGCCGATTCACTCGTAGGAAAAAAGTCGCCGTACGCCGAAGACGTACGTCGTTGTCGTACGTTCAAAAAATTTGTCCCAGTGTGAAGCGGATCTTTGACTTAACTTTATTTAGATTCACACTTTAAGCTTGACGTTCCAGCTATTCTTCCTATGGTCTCTATTGTTTAGTAAATGAGTACATAAGATAGGAGAAAGGTTGACAGCTGAACAAATAACTAGAATATAGAATTGAATTAAAAGAAATTAAAGTTCAGGAGGTGGTCTAAAAAAATAGACTAGACAAAAAAGAACACAGAAAATAGTTTTTACTGATTGTCGTATTGTTGTCTTAAATAGGAAAAAAAAAAACTGCTGTGTTTTGATTGAAAACTGAAGCCTACAGGCATGGCAGCTATTAGAAAATTAGACGAAACGCAGCAATGTTACAACGTCCTCTCTGACAAGCGCCTGGTTTTAAGGCTAGTACATTGTACCTAGCCTCTACCAGGCTCCACTGGTCGCAAACTGTACTCCCTGGCCAGCTAACTACTCTGGCATGTTATCTGTCTATTTGCAGAATTTCTACTATTTCTCCAGCGACCTGTGGAGCCTGGTAGAGGCTACATTGTACTAAGTGGTCCACAAAGTCTACCATCAGTTTTGCCATGTGGAACGTCTCTAGAAAATCAACTCACTAGTTATCGGTCTAAGATCTAATATTTCAATATTCGGTTGACCAGAACAGCATAAGGAATTTTGATGTTTTAAAAATATCTGATAACACCGGAAAGAAAAACAAGCAAGTCGCAGTGTCAAATATATCTGTCCGACTGTGAACCGATACTACTGATAGCATTTGTTTACGCTTCAAAGACCTCTAAAACATTCCGAAATACATACTTAAAATCCTGCAATACGTCAGGGAGTACAGTGTCTATTTACCGGATTAACGTCAGGAATTTGGACGTAAATGTTGTCCTCTTTTCAAGGGACGGCAGTTTATTTTTATCAGATAAGAGACGAGCTAAGCTGACACAAAATGTACAGAATGTGTGAAGAATAATATGTGGTATCATAGATCTAGAGCTGTTCAAATATGTGTTGACTGACGTTGATATGATATGATACGTATTTGCAGGTGTTGTTAGCGGGAATCCTGGCTATACGCAGCGCCTACAATCCCGGCGACGGCTGCTTGGTAAGTTTTCTTCTAACGTTTTTCCTATTTTCGTTCTTTTCAATGTAAAACATATTCATATTCTCCCAATATCTTCGTAAATTAAAGACGCATTTAGAAAGAGTCTGCCCAACGTTCATTATTTTCTGAGTGGCTTCAGTGCGCAACGACCGTCTTTGTTTGAGCGAATTGACCTAAACAAGGTTAGATCTCAGGCTATAGAGTTACGTTGTTAGAGTACAGTTGTTGAAATGCCCTAATCTCTAAGCATGCATACATGTTGCCTCTGGTTTGTCTCTTGGTCTTCAGGGTTTTGTCTCATATTTTCTCAGATCACGTCCTTTGTGGTGTTCGCGATCCTTGCGTTCGTGACCACGCTGCTGACAGTGTTTGTGGGAATCGCGGGAGTCTTAAACTGCACTAACCTTGCTTAACCAGGACGCCGGGCGATATCGACTTCTAACGACCTTTGACCTGTCTCATATTTCCTAACTCCTCAGATCACGCCCTTTGTGACAGTATTTGTAGGGATTGCGGAGTCTTAATGAACCAACCTTCTCTTAACCGGGACGCCGGGCGATATCGACTTCTAACGACCTTTGACCGGTCTCATATTTCCTAACTCCTCAGATCACGCCCTTTGTGACAGTATTTATAGGGATTGCGGAGTCTTAATGAACCAACCTTCTCTTAACCGGGACGCCGGGCGATATCGACTTCTAACGACCTTTGACCTGTCTCATATTTCCTAACTCCTCAGATCACGCCCTTTGTGACAGTATTTATAGGGATTGCGGAGTTTTAATGAACCAACCTTCTCTTAACCGGGACGCCGGGCGATATCGACTTCTAACGACCTTTGACCTGTCACATATTTCCTTAGATTACGTCCTTTGTGGTGTTCGCGATCCTTGCGTTCGTGACCACGCTGCTGACAGTGTTTGTGGGCATCGCGGAGTCTGGAATCGTGAATGAGTACTACTTTGACGACGCCTTCCTGACAGTTACCGATAGGGTCCCTGTGACGTACACCAACCCACCTGTCAGGTAGGAAATACGGCACTGCGATTGGTCCATTAGGGCTAGGGGTTACTTCTTGCTTCGTGACGTTTAAACTATAACTATAGAAATTTAACACAATGATTTCTTTACGTCGAAATGAACTTTTATTTTGTCCAGAGACGTTGAATGACCAATATACGAAATATTTGAGATGTAAAGTCGTGTTGTGGAGCAAATTCTGGTAGCATGCATATATATGCGTATCTGAAACACCAAAATATGGAAACTACTTCTTTAAAGACACGCATTCTTCGACTTATTTCGCATTTGTAGCATGAGTGCTATCCTGGTTAGGACCCGGCCTCTCAAATGACCATAATTATCAAGACCTGCCTTCAGAACGGCAGAGTACGTCAACTACTTAGAAATACAATCGAGTAACTGATAATCGTCTGAGTGAAAAAAGAAAGTGCCTTCTTGGTCTCACCATGACTTTCAAGTTGAATGAAAGGTAAATCGACGCGATGTTTATTTGTTTAACTCCACGTTTCTCTGCCCTTCAGGGATGCACGACAGGCTAACGGGCGGCCCGAGGGCGTCACCGCCGCGCCTACCGACCCCGTGATGGGCACCGACAGCGGCGTGACCGAGGCAGCCGCCGAGACCGCCACCTCCGGCGGATGGATCCACGACTTCAAGACAGAGCTCCGTCGCCACTGGCCCTACTACGTAAGCTCTTGTTACAACCATGAAAAATGTCGTAAGATTCTGGGTGTGTCTGAATGTATGTATGCATGTGTCTGTCTGTCTGTGTGAGAGTGTGTGCTTGTGTTTTTTTTTTTCGGATATTGGTGGTCAGCATAAAAAAACAACCTATGGATGGATCTTAATGATATTTGGGATGTGGGTTGGTCTTTGGAAGACGAAGGCCACTGTTGATTTTGTGCCCCCATGGTGTGTGACCTTTGTACTGCAGCAGATAAGCAAAACTTCCGGTTTTTGTATCTTTTGTCCCGAACATGTCATGGTCTTGCTTTTTTTTTTCTTATAGGGCATATTATATGTCCTCTTGGCTTCTGTTGCAAGGTTTTTTTAGGGACACAGTGAGATGTTGACCTTCGTGTTAGTTTTTAACTTTCCAATAAAAATGCCAGAGAACATGTTAGGGCGATAATCCTACGTACAACTTACCGGGCGCAGTCGTATTTCTTGTAGCTCGACTTTGTCACAACTTTCTAAAGGCTGCTAACAGTACACAAGAAATTGAACTCGGGACTGAAGGAGACTTTTAAGTCTTAAAAGGTTGTAAACATGTAAGAACTCGTTGCTTTGCTATGCCAGAATCTGTTTTCTCACGCGACGGACATGATAGAATGAAAACGAGGCCCTTGTGGCAAACATTAGATCGATCCTTACTGCCAATCACAATCAGCAGTTTAGCCAATGATTACCTGATAATTAGAGAATCGACCAATGAGGAAGTGGCTGCATGACCGTCAAATATTTGCAGTTCTATGTTTTTATTTTGCATTTCTACGTTTTGAAGGAGGAGGGCGAGGACTATGGGATCGGTCAACGAAGCTCTAAATTGCTGCATCTTTTTTTTGCATTACATTAGTTATAATATTGATACTTAGATATCATTCTTTAAAACTTAATGTGATTTAGGAGGAAAACTTAATCTGCACATTATGTTTGCTTCTTTTCCTCATTGGCCTCGTCTTCATTCTATCATGTCCGCCGCGTGAGAAAGGTGTATAAAACAGTAGAGACGCTGATTAATGACTTTTTGTAACCCTCTACAGGAGAACCATGCTGCCCTGTTGGCCCTGATCATCATCTCGGCTGTTATTGAAGTCATCCTGACCGCCGTCATCTCCTGTATCGGCTGTGGAGGCATCTGCTCCGGTTACCATGGACACGAGGTGATATTTATACTCCCATTATGCATCTTTATGTTCCCATCATGCACTTGCATCTGTCCAGGCGAACATTCGCAAAAAGTAATCTTGTTATCCCATCATGCACCACAAGTATTCACATTTATCACTCAGAAAAAATGTCGTAAAATCGCAGGCATGTTCGCAACAGGTTTCCAGATGGTGCATCTTGGGTAAGAGGTCATAGGGCGCGCTATGGATTAGGGGAAGTGTGAAAATCATGCTTATACAGAGTCACGTGACTCTGGCGTAATTTAACGTCCGCCATCTTGGTTGGTTATGGAGTTGTGTCAACGCTTTGTTCATTATCAGGATTTTACCATGGTCAATATTAATTGAAGGACGCCATTATTATAAGATATATCTTTATAAAAAACATTGACGTTACACATTTTCCTATTTCACAGGCCCCTGCTATTGTTGTGTACGACGGCACCAAAGCCACGCCCCTCGGACCGGGTCAAAGGGCAGTACAACAACCTGATGGTGGCATCAAGGTCGTGCCCTTGACGCTAGGTCAGTCAACCGCTAGCGCTAGTGTATAATATCATATTCATGGTCAATCATGGAGTTCCCAGTGTATCATGGAAGCTCATCTGTGTTGGTAGTAATCATAATACAGTGCTGAACTGTCTTCCAACACTAAGGTATTCACGGATGGAATTTTCAACGACCACTGTCGCCTTCTTCAGGATCAATAATGAACAATCACTGCCGAACGTAAACTCGCAAGAGTTACAGACACGTGACTTTATTGACAAACTCGCGAGTTTACGTTTGGCAGTAATTTGTCATTTTTCATCCTGAAGAAGGCAAGAGTGGTCGTCGAAAGTTCGATCCATGAATACCTTAGTTTTGGAAGAATTTTAGCACTGTAGTATTATACAGAGTTCCAGTGATTTACTTGTATTCGTTAAAATCCAATTTACATTCAAATTTGCTTTATTCCTTCACATTTTTTCTACATGTTGGCATGGTGCTCCTGAGTTGAGATACCAGAGTATTAAAAACGTAAGTTCAAAGTGTGGGTAGTCGAGTAGACTTTAGAGTAGTGTAGCTCACAGTATTAACCGTTATGAGAGTGAAGGCACAAGTAGCTTAGTTGTGTGGTTACAAACATAGACTAACTGGATCGAACCAGTTAAGCGTGAGTTCTTCTCCAAGCAGAGGTTGGATTTCCAAATTGTGACTTTCTTCTGACTTTGCCCGATTTCTGATAGCCAACCCAGCAGATGGAAAATGGGGCAAGCCAGAAATAGGTCACAATTTTCCCATCCACATCTACTTAGAAAGTAGCTTTAACCACAAAAAAATGAACCTACCAAACGATTGAATCTGTAACACCAGTTTTGGTCAAAGGAAATTTGGGTACGTCCAATTTTTTTTGTGTGTGGTTGAAGTTGCAATTGTAATTTATAAACTTGTTCCATAATAGTTCGACTTCCTGTGTACATAATATTAATACCTTGGTTTAGACTTAGTATCAACAACAAGACATGGCGTTTGAAAAATGAATGCGTGTGTGTTTTAATTTTTTTTAAAGTGCTGTTCTCTTTTTTTCTTGTACAGAGAGGAAAGAGCCTGAACTGGCGAGTGCTCCTGTTTAAATCAGTTTACTGAAAAAGAAGAACCCAAGAAAGACGGGCCGTAAACTTGGTAGCTATTGACGTGAAATTTGTGTTGCAAGGACTTTGACGCCTTGCGTTTACCGTAATAAAACAATCTGATATACGTGATTCTCACACACTGACTCACATTGGCAAACTTTGCTCAGTGAAATAGAAAGGATCATTCTTCTTTTAGAAGAACGTTTTGAAATCCTCGTCGAATAAGCTACTCACGGTTGCTACTACGCATGTGCAGTGTCAAAGGTGAAGGCCCCCAAGACGTAAACAAAACCCGTCGGGGCGTTGTTATGAAAATCAAGACAATGTCGAGACGAGCACTGTTTACAAGGCGGGGCCTTCACCTTTTACACCGTAAATGCGTAGTAGCAACCGTGAACTAGCTTATTCAAAGAGCTAATCATAGAAATACTTCAGTGTTGCTATGAACCAAGTTGTATGTAATATTATTCCTTGTTTGGTGTTTGATATTTTTTAAGTAGAATATGTCAATATGACGCTTTAGTTTGGGAGTGTTTTTATATAACTTGTCTTATGATGCAAGAGACGTTAATTATTACCTTGTATGTTGGTCAGTTCTCTACCAGTGAGATATTTTCTAGTTTTCCTTCAGCAAATGATGCAAACGGCGAGATATACTGTATCTATATGTTGCTAAGCTCTAGAGAAATGTTTGTTGGTTAGTTAGGTAGTAAGTTAGTAAGTTAGTTAGATGATAGATTGCAACTGGTGCTACTTGACCCCTCAGTGATATAGTTTGTAAGAATATCTACATGAGACGCACAAACGTAGTCTTAGTGTATGATATTGTTTAAGAATTTTTAGCAGCTGTTTTGGGGACAAAACTTGGATTTTCTACAGTTATTGGTGACGTCTATTTCATTATACAGTATACCGTAGTGTGAAACCTTTGCTTTCTTTCCGCACTTCTATTGCTAGATTCTTTTACCACGAGTGTTCAGTGCTATTCTGTGCTTTTTGACACATTAAACAAGAGCTTTGAATAAGCTACGTTACGTGTGGACGTAGTTTTATTGACCTTTGACCTTGCAAAAGTGCAGTGTTTCCGCCATCTTGTTTCCGCCATCTTGAAATGGATGCAGATTCGAAACGACGCTTGTGAAGTGAGCAATTTATGAGTAGGTTTTAGTTCTTTTAATTGTTTATTGTGAGTTTATTGTAGATTTAGGGAGAAAGATGTACAGAAATATGACAAGTGTGATGTTGCTCTAACCCGACAATAAAATAAAAGTCTCCGATTGGTCTGTTTTGTTCTGGTTTCTTAAGTTATAAACAAGTATTTTATTTTTTAACGTTAAACATTAGTTTGGTTGGCCGATAGGGGATTTCTGAACGCTAGTAACCTACAGTCAAACCTGTACAAGTGACCACCTCTACAAAAGGACCACCTCACTCTACAGAATGTAGGGATGAAACTGAGTTATATAAAGTATAAATAAAGAAAAGATATATAAAGTACAGTCTTTGTTCCACTTTGGTGGCATTTCCAATGTCTAGTGACTTTCCTATGTACTGTTCTATATACGAGGGTGGTACAATAACAAACGCAATTTTTATCATAGCAGTGTGGGTGTGGTCAACTTGAAGTCAATTCCGTCGTTGGAAGAAATGTGAAAATTACAGTGACATCCTTCAGTCTCAAGAAGAGATATTCCTTTACATTTTTGCCAAATTTTAACTCATTTCATACAAAAATGAACCTGCTATGATATAATTTTTGTACCACCCTCGTAATACTGTGTTGTCCCAGTTTTCGTGAGACATGACCACAATCATGTCACATGTTAACTTCTACATCCGCACAGATTTTGGTTATCATGGGAAACACGCTGCCCCCATGATGGGTAATATCCGCTCTGTGTCATTAAACGTTTCCTATCTATACTTGTTTTTCACTTGAGGGAGCTTCAACCCCAAGTAGATGTAAGGATGGAAAATCATAACGCTTTCGTTATACGTACTTTAAGTACCCGAGACTTGACACCCGAGTCGAGTAAGGAAATAGTGCATTTACCAAGGGCACAACATCAGGACCTACCAGGGATTCGAACTCAGTACCTCCAGGTTCTGATTGAACAACCCCAGAAGGCCACTAGTTGAATAAAGAAGGACAACAGCAAACCAAGAAGAAAAAATCACTACAACTGGTTTTGTGCGTATACATGCACATATAGTATCAGAAAAAGCGCTTGTAGCTTCGAAAGTTTTTTCTAATGACAACAAGCTATCTGCCACCAAAAAATCTAGACCATAGCACGTTCAGGTCAAAAGATACAAAGAACAGAAGTTATGCTGCAGTAGCAAGGTCACATACCAGGAAGCCCAAAATTGACCTTGACCTTTGTCTTCTCAACACCTACCCACATTCCAAATATCATTATAATCCATCCAGAGGTTCTTGAGTTATGCTGACTACAATAATCAGTAAACACAAACACACAGACAGACACGCAAACACAAACACACACACAGACACGGCAAAAACAATATCTTCATTTAAAAAAAAAAACAGAATACAGAACCTCATTGGTGAATTCGAAGGTAGTAATTGCAAGCTCCCACATGGGGTTCAAAAGTCCATGTTTTCCTCAACGGAGTTCCCCTCGGAAGAAATGTAACATTCTTCCGAATCACAGCATGCTTTTCGTGATTCCTTCCGATAGATGAATTCCAGTCGTCCTACAGACATAATATGGTGATAACGAGGGACAACGACGCCATGTCGCCACAAAATCATCCTCTTCGTCTGGCTCAAACAGATCATAGAACTGATACGACTGTCTTGTCATCCTGCACAGAAATGATTAACTTCCAGAAATGATAATGAACCATTAATAATGGCGCAATTATAAGTTGCGATTATAGCCTGGACTCCAAACCTATTAGTCTGTATAACGCAAACTCCAGCTGTCCGGGAGTTTCTCTCCCCTCCCCGGAGCCGATTACAGGACGGCGAGCGGTCACAGGAGGCTTGATTGAATTCAGGCTACAAACCTATCTCCTCGGGAGCTATAATAGGTTTGAATTCCAGGCTATTGCGATTATGGAATTTGGCTGCAACGCTTATTCCATAATCGCAACTTATAATAGTCGCCATTATTAATGGTACATTATCATCCATGTTGACACTTATCACAGAATTCCTGTTCAGATCGCGCTCTTTGATCTTCAGGTATGCCCATACCTTCATGCCCGTGGGAAAGCGTCCTTGGCTTGCACTGACCCGAGGACTGATCCTTGTGGGACGTCCTGCCCTCTATCAGGACCTACACTGAAGGGCAATTATTCTCTCAATGTTTCTCTTCGTCTGCCTGTCAGACAGCAACACATATGAACAGAAACTGTGCATGTGATACTTTCGTACACGGATTGTAGAGCTTTGGCGCACTCGACATCATGTTTTTATAGGGCCTACTGCGTTCAGTACTGTTTAAGACAAGAATATGAAAATTGTACTTCATAACACGTCCGGACGCCGGGACAGTAACATCTTAATCCACCCTTAATCCAAGCTAACAGTCCGATCCCTTGGCATAGCCCCCCCGCAACAGGTGTTTTCTTTTTCAAGAGGGCGTTCTAGATCTATTCCAACTGTCAAATAAACAAACAAGTCCAACTGCTTTCCCCTATCTATTCACATATAATTTTGACAACAAGGTAACAACACATAGATTTTCAAACTGGTTTTAGACAATTTCGGGGACCACAACCGACTTGTGCAAAGATATAAATACACGGACGCATAATTGTTAGTTGCAACGGTACTATGGACTGGAGAGTATTTGAAAGGGTATCAAAACATATTGAGCCAAATATTCCATATCAGTCATCATTAGTCATATTATCATATCGAATCATGATTAGAAACTTACGTAATAAAGAAACAAACTTGACCGACATGTGGACGTAACAGTTGTTTTTAGACCACGCTTGACTGACTCACTGGATGAGTAGCAAGACCAAAAGTTACTTTGCGTCTCTCTATTACAAAATCCTTACGTTAAGAGTCACACAGACCAATGTGTATAGCTTTGAAGTACCGTGAACTTGAAGTTCCTCAAAGTTCAATACCGCCCTCATCATCACAGTAACATGTCATTCGATACCAAAGTATTCCTACGATGCGAAATGGTTTGCCTTCGACCTTTGGTGGGTGATTTTAATGGACTATGTTATGAATTACATAGATATTTCTTGGTTGAATCACTGATGAATCAAAGTTGAATCACGAAGAAGGTGGGTGGGGCACAGCAGGCACTAATGTTGACGGTGTAAAAGGGGATGCTGGCTACATGTTTTCGCATAAAGGCTGATGTACATAGCAAGAATTATGAGTCGATTGTATGAGGAGTACGTTTATTATGAACTTGATAGCGTACGACGTGAAATGATCTGTTTAAAAATGTGTTTTCACAGTATAGAAATGGGTTTCCAGGAATAAGGGTTTTGTTTACATTCCGGTGTCGTGTGAAGCTCCTATCACAGCCTCGTGCTTGAGGTCTACGCGGGGCGTGTCGGGTTCTGTCCGGAGGGGGCTCGCCGCATTCCTCCAGTCACTGCCCCCGGGCCCGCCGTGTGGAGGCTAACAATGCGGTTTCCGCCGCTTCCTTCCGATACAGACGTCATTCTGACTTTGGGGCGGGGGAGGATCGTTTGCGGTTAGTTAGTGGGTGGGTAATGATGGTTCAACACATGCACTTCTTCTTCTTCGTCGCCCCTTCTTGGCCCAACACCTTGTACACATCTGATATTCTTTAAGAATGATTTCAAATTGTTTACTCATAGAGAAATAAACAACGACATTCCTGACTTCCAACTTTGCAATCATGATATATCCTATCCATCGAAAATGTTAACTAACATGTAAGTCATCGACTAGATTATCACTGAACACAATCAAATCTCTAAATATAAATTGAAGTTTTAAATCTTCCGACAAAGCTGTTTGATTCCCTTATTACTCCATTAGTCTCGGCTTTTAGAAATACCCAAATTATTCATAAAGAAAAATTAAAGTTAAGGGAAAAATGTGAGTCTGATGTATTGACTTGTTCATCTTTTTCTTGCTTTGTCAGTTTTCAGATAGTATGTCAGAAATCCTGCGCTTTCCGTTGACTCTGAAAAAGAAGGGGTGCACGTGTGTTTGACATTTTGTTTAATACTGAAAATCCTATACTTCCTTTCTTGTCAAAGTGAGAGAAGAACAAGGTTGCCACCTCTTGAATATAATTCACCCAGGGGCATTTTATGATGCCCCTGATATGCACTTATGTCCTGATTTACCCTATTTGGCAAATTTCAACTATTTTTCGTCCACCAGAGGAATCTGGTTTGTACTGACCCGAATCTGTTACCGAATGTTGATCCTGATAAGTCTGTGGCGTTGACCCCACGCTGACCCATCGATCCGTGACCTTTGGCCTTTTTCAGCTGTGCCCTTTAGGGGCCAAGCGGTGGCCAAACAAACACCGAGGGCTGTTCCATTTTCATTGAGGAGTGGTCTGTCTGTCACTGCCAAAAATGCCCAAGGAAAGTGACAATGTCTAGCGGAAAATAGACATAAAACAAGGACAACAACAACAACAACAAAGAGACAGATAAGACCCCAAAAAATGAAGAAAAAGTTAGGAGTAAAGCAAAAAGAATTTTGAAAAATGAAAGGAAAGGAAAAATGAAATAGAAAAACGAAGAACTTCAAGAAGATGATATTGAGAAAGAAATAAAGAAATTGGAAGTAAGAAAGAAAATTTAAAAAATGACATGAAAAATGAAATGAAAAAAATGAAGATCAGAAAAGAAAACATTGATGAGGAAGATAATTAAGAAAATTTAGAAAATGAAATTGAAAAAAAAAATGTAGAAGGTAAGAAGGACATTGGTTTTTTTTATTTCTTTTAATTGCTTTCCACAAAATGAACAACACATAATAGAAAACAAGAGAAAAACAAAGTACAGGACATAGGGTTGGAGGGTGAGAGATTGCGAAAGAGCAAAGCGTAACTTTAAGAATAATATAGAACGTGATAGCCACGCGTCCAAGGGTCCAACATATTTGGTGTTGGGTCAATTACACATCGAAAATCCATAGACCGCAAGCCTTTTTACTAATTAAACGTGCGCACAATAAGTGGGTCGCAGATGCTTCATACGCCGCTTCTTGCCAATATTCCTATAACAGAC
The DNA here is from genome assembly GCF_035083965.1 of Branchiostoma lanceolatum. Classification (NCBI taxonomy): domain Eukaryota; kingdom Metazoa; phylum Chordata; class Leptocardii; order Amphioxiformes; family Branchiostomatidae; genus Branchiostoma; species Branchiostoma lanceolatum. The sequence continues at coordinate 4,995,146 of NC_089737.1, forward strand.
GTCACGTAAAACCTATAAAGAAACGATAAGATGTCAGAAAGACCCTCCAATGTCTTGGCCACTGCGAGCGGTGTTCCTGAATCCCCCATGGTGGCCCTCGCTGATGACAGTTGCAGTTGTGACCAGTCCCAGCCGCACCCCACGCTAGAAGCTGCCCCGCCATTCGTCACCCTATTGGTCACCCAGCTGCGGTCTACAAAAACCAACGGTCCCGAGTTCGATTCCCAGCGAGCTGCCGTGCTGCCAAGACCTACTAGGTGAGTCCTCCCCGCTCCACTTTTCGGACATGTTTACCCTCTCGTCATAAAGATGACAACCCGTGATCTATATATGCTCGACCTATATTATATCTAGACGTAGATATATGGGATGCAACAAGATCTGTTCCGTCGGGGAGGCCGCCACTCCCACCCGGAGCTCTCTCGGATGCTCCGCGTGCCTGTAGATCGGCATGTTGAGATCGTTTTCCCCCCATCCTTATACAATCCCAGCGACGCCCAGAGAAAACCAAAACACTCCGTCATTTCCCTTTCTCTGTCCGAAAGAATCGATAAATTCTGTGGATAACACCAGTGCCCCTTTCGCGAGGTTGTTTAAAACTTGGGTATACCGTTATCTGAGCTTGCTTAGTGTGCTTGTACTGTAGTGTAACTTTCTGTTAGGGGACGCTCACACCTCAACGCTTTCTTAGAGTGTTGTGAATCTAAATAATCACTGCGTGTCTAGCTCCGCACTTTGGCTGGTGTATCTAGATATCCAAAGCAGACGGGCTTGTAGGACACAGTTTTAACCGGGGGTTTACGATGTTTCCGGCGGTGTGAAGGTCTAGTTTTCCCGCTAACCGTCCCCTGTGTTTTCCTAGCCGTCTGGGTCACGCTTTCTCAACATCGGTGTGACATACTCTCGACAATTACGTATTTACAGAGCAAAGGGGAAGCCAAAATAACCCCTCGTGCGATGTGCACTTGTCCTTGTAGGCAGGAGAAGACAGAGAGAGAGAGAGAACTTGTAGTATTTCTTAGCGGAAGTTTTTGAGGGGATGTGAGTGTGTGTCTTTGGGCGGGGTCGCTTCTTGAAATTATCAACAACGCGGGGCAAGAGCGATGTATTTTGGCTGTCACTCTGGTTTCAATCACGTTATCAGCCCCACGATCTGGGCATGATTTACGCCAAATACCTCGATGCGTATCACTTCCCACTCTTACACAATTAGGAATAATTCGTTTAATGATCTCATTCTTTGATGTATCTCTTTTAGGGTTTGTGCATCTATTAGAAGTTGTACAGTATGGCCTTGAGGTCTTTTTAAAGTCTCTTGAGACTATGTTTACGCTTCACACAAGAAGCTCCACTTCCTACAAAGTTTTGGTACAGTTTTTCCATCTGTTTGCATTGTAATTTTCCCCCTCCTATAATGAAGTTTTACCGTTGGTAAGGCAGGCAATCAGTTGTTGGATGATCGCAGCGGATTGGGTTTATATGATTATCCAGGCTTCATCTGGATTTTTGTTGGGATTATTTAGGATTACCTGAATGGAACGCGGCTGTTGTTCTCGTTGGTTGTGATACATGAACATCCCCAAAAACTTAAAATCATTACTCAAGGTAGCGCCGTCTTTCAGATAGATATAGTAGAAAGGTCAACTTTAGGAGAGGTTTAGGAGTTGAGTGAGTGTTACAAAATGGCGGGCGGGCTAGTTTTGCCGCCCTACTCTTGAGAGCCCCTCGGAAGGCCATGAGGGTCGTACGAGCCGCGCATTCCTGGCCTGTTTCTCGGCCCGGGGCGCCCCACTTTCCCACGTCACACTGGCCCACTGGAAACTCTAGCCGGTGCTTTGAATCTCCAAGCAGATGTAGGGGTTCTTCCTGCGTTGTGGCTAACAGTAACAGGAAAAACACGCGGACCGCTAGCCTGGATGTCAGACTGTTCCCACGGCCCACACAGGCCAGCTCCTCTGCTCAAGGAAATTCAACCACATGTCCTGAAAACAGTCTGGTATCCAGGCTTATAAGAACACGTAAATAGAAACAGAAATAGGCGTAGATTTTAGTAAATACTCAGCGCACGCGTGTAATATTCTTGATACAATGATAGGCTCCATGTTTTCTGATTGACGCCTTTTTTCGCCTTATTATTCCGCAGCCGTTGATGTTTATAAAGAGCGGGTCAAAAATCAGGAAATGCATGGCTGCAGTCTGCAACCAATTACACAATCAATGTAAACAGGGCATTATTAAAAAGGCCCTCGACGGAGCCCGCTGTGAGGCTAACCCCATGTTCTGTGTGTTTGAAAGAAGGGGGAGGGGCTGTCTGAAGGATTTGATTTTAATCGCTTTCAACCGTCTACTTGCTTTTCTCACAGGCGTTATCCACTAGCCTCCGTTGCAGACTCTGAAGCGGCTTTTGGGGGGGGCTAAATAATACACTTTTTGCAGCCACCCCGTAACTATCAGCCATCCTGTAACCATCAGCCGCCTAGAGCGGCTGATGGTTACAGGATGGCTGATAGTTACGGGGTGGCTGCAAAAAGTGTATTATTTAGCCCCCCCAAAAGCCGCTTCAGAGTCTGCAACGGAGGCTAGTTATCCACCACGTTCGTGTCATCGTGAATGTTCTAACCTTTGACATTGTGTGCAAACAAGATGGCGGACTTTTGATATGATATACTGACTAATACTGTAAATGCATGTAAGTTCGCGTGGTTTTTATTTCGCGCTACAGTATTGGACAAAGACGTTTGCGGTGGTTTTAATTTCGCGGTGAAACGTTCGCCGCGAAAACCGCGAACATAAAACCACCGCGAACATTTCTGCATTTACGGTACTTTGTAACTTGTCTAGTTACGTCCATAGACGGAAATGGAATGACATTTGTGACACTACCGACCGGAAATACCGTCAGAATGTTTACAAGTCCTCCTACTGGAATATGATCTTGCCAATAGTTGCAATTTGTGCACATGGATAGAGATTAAGTTCGAATTATTAAATCTGGTATTTCTCATTAAGTAATGAATATGATAATGGCGGACCACACAACTCCGATGCAAATTGATATCGCCATGGGGCAGACGGTATTTTTGTGCTCTGCGTGAAGCATGTGGCCGCAGTTTATCGCAATATCTAAAACAAATATAGCTTTGAGCCTCCGTGGCGATTTCCCTTGTTTGGGGAACATTATCTTTGAACGTAACCTCGGGCCCGCCCTCTCAAAAATCTCGTCGACTGTCTGAACTTTTCGATTTCTTCTTTCTCTCAGATCGTCTACGTCACCAGAGGACTGTGGGTGAACTTTTCAATCTCACTGTGGCTTCGTCTCTTTCCCCTCAGATCGTCTGATTATTACGTCATCAGAGGACAAATACCAGTCGACTGTCTGTGAACTTTTCGATCTCACCGTGTCTACGTTTCTTTCCCTCAGATCGTCTGATTATTACGTCACCACCAGTCGACTGTCTCTGAACTTTTCGATCTCACTGTGACTTTGCTTCTTTCCCCCACAGATCGTCTGATTATTACGTCACAAGAGGACAAATATCAGCTGACTTTCTATTAAGAGTTTGATCTCCCTGTGTCTTCGCTTTCGATCAGATCGTCTGATTATTACGTCACCACCAGTCGACTGTCTGAACTTTTCGATCTCACTGTGACTTTGCTCTTTCCCCTCAGATCGTCTGATTATTACGTCACTAGACTAGTCTAGAGGACATCTAACACAGTGACACAGAAGTTGTGAGAGGAACCAAGATGGCGATGATGTACAGTCCTAGAGCGGCGTGGTTTGTGGGGATCCTTCTGGTGATTCTTGGGTTCGTGAGTTTCATCACGGGTATCATCGGTCTGGGTGCGTGTCACGGGCAGTGCGCGCCGCTGGTGGCCCTGACAGGCGCGCCCATATGGAGCGGTGTCGTGGTGAGTACAGTCCCTTTTCACACATATTTGTTAATATAATTACGGCGCGTGTCTTTCACACCAAGGAGGTTATAAATTGAGAAAGGGCGGTACAAAAAGTTGTGGGGGAAAGATTTTGTTAGTCTCTACCAGACTAACCGCGTCGGAAATAGAGAGAACATTTGCCGGGGGACTTTGGCCATGGAGGATAACATTCCCATCCGCAGTTAGGGTTGCCTATTGGACCCTCTCTCCGTAGCCGACTCCCTTCATACAATTGACTCTATTTGGCCAAATTCTACTATTTTCCCAGCGACCCGCGGAGACTGGTAGAGGCTAAGATTTTGTAACTACTGTATGTCAAAAGCGGTGGAAGACGAAATACATTTTATCTTAAACTGCCCCTTCAATGATCAGGAAAGAAAAGAGCATTTTAAAGAAGCCACCAAAACTTAGCACAATTTCCAAACGTTTACTGACGAAAAAAAACACTCATTACAAAAATAAGTGGGACACTTCGTCTTCCACTGCTTCCAAAAAAAAAGAAGTCACCCCCAAAAAAGCGTAGATTGTATTCCGTAGTAGTTCTTAGAATAGCCATTCCACTTGTCAACATTGTTAAGCCGCCTTATCTCTACAGTATACCCTTTCTATGTGCCCTCGGGCAAGAACTTGCAAATAAAACATCTATATAACTATAACCTCCTTGCTCACACTATGGGTTGTCCAGAAATTGTATCGAATGAGCTATATAATCAAAGAGACGAGAAAAAGCCGAACCTATGAACTAGAGTAGCTTTAGAACCATTATTTTCGATTAGTTTTAGAAATCTTGTCAATGTTATTATATGAACGTTTAGTTTATATACCATGTATTTTGTATCTATATGCCTGTACTTAGCCCGTGATAGGGCATGAATGTACAATATTATTATTATGATGAGCACGATTTGGTCAACAGCAATTACGAACATTCTGACATGCAATAGTGTCATGTTGAATTGATATCTGTAAAACTTCTATTTTCGCAGCTGTTTATGAACTTTTGGCGCACAAACATACTTAATGATATGGACACGTGTCGCTGCTTGAGACGACATCTCTGTAAAAACACGATTCTAACCCCCCCCCCCCCAAAAAAAAAGTGCGGAAGAAAACAGCTGATAACTCAAATAACTGGATAGATTTTTGAGCTGAATATATTTTTGAATGTTCAAAAATCTTTTCTGATGCTCTAGTAAGTGTTTTCTTGTACTGTATATCTTTTTACCTGTATGTTCAACTTTTGTCGAGGAACAAAACAGTGGTTTCATATTTCACTAATAACCAGGACATATTTTCCGTTACTGACGCAAAATCCCTACTACAATTTGTATGCCCGTTTTATTTTGAATATGAATGTGTATTTTTACACGGAGCTCTGATTTTTACCAGTTCACTCGCCAAAAATTATTTCGAAGGTTCAGTTCCGGTCAAGTGAAAGTCACCCATCGACGTACTTTACCTACCAGACACAACATTACGGACTCGACTGAACATGCCCGAATGTTTCACGGGCTTAAAATGCCGTCGTAACGGCTACACATATCATAAAACGGTGCGAGAAACTACGCAAATACTCTACACCTAGCGCAACATTTGGGCAGCTGCATCTTTAGCGTCGTCGCAAGTAAACAAGAGAAAAGTTAGCTCCAAATTCGCGTCGGTCCGTATGTAACACAAACCCATACAGACTCGGACATGTAGAATTTATCGAGCCTTCGTTCTTTTGGTTCGTAGTTCTTTATTTGGCGTTGCATTCGGCGTTCACCCCTTGGTTGGCACTGTCCCAAACAGACAGATATTTCAGAGTTTTGTGATGGTTTGATAGATTATCCTGTGTCGATGGCAGTTGTAGGTTAGGAGTATAGAGGGACTAATAGGGGATACTGAGTGTCCCTATGATTGAAATGTCGCATTCAGCAATTCTCAAAGATTAAGTATTTATCACGATGTATTATTGAATACGGTCAATCTACAACTACAAGATTTGTTCTAAAATTCGATCTGAATTTGGAACTGAGCCCAAGACGAATACGGTGATATGTCTTTATTACTGTAAATACTCTTCGTACGATTTTTCGGTCCTTTTAGTTTCTAAGTCGTCTGCAAATTTCACTTCATTGTAATTTGATATTTTATTTTGTTAGGTTTTTGCAAACCTCCGTATTACTGTATTAATGTGAATCTATTTGGAATTTAAAGACACATACTTGTTTAGAAATTGAGTAATCCATATTGAATTCTCAATGTCAATGCCAAAGGCATAGATGTAGTTAGAATCGAATATGACGTAATCGAAGCGCCATTTCCCGCCTTATTGGAGACGTTTTACGACATAAACATTTACGACAGCTCCGCCTTCTCGTCCCCAGAGCAATTTGTTATTGATTTGAGACGTTCCCAGGCCGAGCGTTCAATGTTTGGTTGACCCCCATTGCTAGGGCGGGGAGGGACGATTCAGTAACTATCCCTCACGGTCAAAACAAGACAGTCTTATGCCAAGGCTTGATTGCAACTCAAAGCGTTAAGCAAGTCAAGTTAGACCCGGCCTTCGTTTCACTTTGCGGGTTCGAATGGTAAAATTTAAAAGGCAACAAAACACACAGAAAAGATGCCGGTACAATTTGTGTATATTCTTGATATGAATTGTTTAATTTTCGTTCACAAAAACAGCCCGGCCGGGCCCCTGTTCGGAAATGTGGCCTTAGCATAAGCGAGATATGTCTCAAAATGAATATAAGTTTGTTTTGAATCAAAAACGTCTGCCATTGACAAGTACGGTTCCCCTATGACACATATACTTCATGACTAGCCTGACGAATCGCGCTCCTAGTGGCCAGCCGGTCCTGTAACCGCCATGTGGGGGTCAGTAACCTCCGGCCGAGAGCTTGTGTAAATACAGGCTACTCCATGACCTGTCCCTACCATACCCTACATTGGTGGGAAGGGTACCTCCCAGTGACCTCCGTCGGCATATCCTCTCCTCTGGCCCGAGAAATGCAGCAGATTTTCACGTTCTGCTGTGCACCCTACACCACATATCCATAACCTAATATTACAGCCTTACCGCTACAAGCTATCGACAACACGGATATGTCAATACGGGCGATGTAAAAAATGCCAAATGAGTTCACACGCCACCAACAGCAGTAGTATAGGTGACGCCCCCTTCTAATCTCCAAGCAGATCTACACCGTACACGGTACGTCCCAAACATCGTATATGCTAGCCAGAGAAGCCCCGGTCTGCCAGATCAGCTCTGACTGGACCTTCTCTGGCTAGCATATACGATTTTTGGCACCGTGTAGATTCTGCTTGGACTCTTTCAAGGTGACGACCTCGCAGCGACCGCTCTGCGACGTAAGATTCACCAGAGCGCTCGACGAATTAAAAAGAAAAAAAAAAATTGTTTTTTTTTTTCAGCTTTTGAATTTGATGTCCTTTCAGTAATACTTTTACATATTGCATGGCAAACTACTCTCCAAGCAGACCCTACGGTTGCAAAGACCGTATCCATTCCAACTGGCAACTTCTCTGACTGACTGGAGCTTCTCTGGCTAGCTTGTACGATTTTGGCACCGTGGAGATCTGCTTGGAGATTATTCAAAGACCTGCAGTCAAGTCAGAAGCTTTTGTTAGGCAACCCCAACGACGAATCGGGCATATCATTCATCTTGATATTGATAGGATACTATTACTAAGCAACACTCCTCTGTATAGGAGTAAATTGCAGGTGGGGTTCATTTTTGCAATATTGCAGTCACATATCTCGGTTTGGTTTTCGTTACATATTGCGTTATAAACGGCATACGACGGTGAAGTGATCAATAAAAGTAGGAGGGAAGAACAACATGTGTTGCAAATTCCGACTCAATCAATCAGTGGATGTCACAAAACTGCACTTAACTTTCCATCATTTCAAAATAAGAGGGAAGGAATGGCATCTCACTTATCTTGATGATTTGACTCCTTCAACTGGTTGATTGATTGATATACACCCTGCTTACTGTAAATGCATTTAAGTTCGCGGTGGTTTTCAGTTCGTGTTTGAAACAATAATAGCGCCACAGCCATAGGTGGGCAAAAAGTTTTGCGGTGGTTTTAAGTTCGCGCTGAACGTTAACTGCGAAAACCGTGAACATAAAACCACCGCAAACATTTCTGCATTTACAGTACCCAAACGTTATAGCATGTGTCTGAGTGTTTTTTTTTCTTCAAATATACAATTTTGCTTTTATCTATTTTACCAGGAAGTCCAGGAAGTACCAGTTCATTGATATTGGAACTAGAGAAAAAGAAATATGAAAATCTCTCAAAAGAGAGACGCAAAATTGTGATTTGTGGTCAAAGTGCATGTCTGCTAGAAAATCAACCTAAAATAGTTTGGGCAGTCTTCAACTGAAGTGCTGTTGGAAATTCCTGTACACTATATTTGTCCGTCTAGAGAGAGGTCGTAGAAGGTCAGCCATATTTTTTCAGACGACATTTTGGTCTGAAAGATAAGTATTTCAGTTGACAAGCGTCAATGACGGATCGGTCATCTGAAACAACCAATTAGGAAAGACCCTGTTTGTAAAAGCATCTTCATTGGTCAGATAATTAATGGAATCAACAGCAGTCAAAACAACATCTAGTTACCTCGTCATTATATCTTCGTGAGAACGCTAAAGAAAGCATCTTGTTAGAAGCGTTTAGTTTCGTAGATTTTTCAAATGCATTTGACATGCACTTTTTTTTTTGCTTTTTGAATGACTTGATTTAAGTTTAAAAAATGTGTCATGGACAGAAAGTCAACGGAGAATGTTAAAAGGGTAACAAATGGGATTTGAAAAATCCTCACACATCTGACAAATGAATATTGATTGTATAAGTTTCGAAATGTTTACGTTTACGTATCCGTATACATGCAATAGATACGCAACGATCTGACTCATTTGTAGTATCTTTATGTTGTAAGTTGGTGGTCTAGCAAGAAACTGATCTATGAGGCCAACTTTACATTTGCGTTGCCAAACGTGTATGTCTACTTCTATGGGGCAACAATAGCAAGGTGCGTCACAACTTGACTTGAACTTGACATGCAAGCGTGTCTGTCGGCCCTCGCGCGAGATATAACGATACAGCCCGAGATTTAACGAGATTACCAGCCAGAACAATCTTGTTAGGTTGGTCCCAATTTGGAGGAATGACGTAGAACTAGAAGGCTCTACTACTAGCTCAACACCAGTCTCCAATATAATCCAACCAACCTAGGTGTATTTTATATACAAATATTAGACTAAGATGATATTAGATCATGCCTTGAATGCTAAGTATTGCATACTGTTTAAATCAATGTTAATGTAAAAAATTTTGAGTACTTGATTTCTTTTACGATTTATATCACCAAATATGTCAAATATATATTTCCTTCTTCATTGATACAAGGAAGCAGAAGCGAGCAATATGAATTGGTAATGAATTTCTCTTTTTATTTGAGTTGAATGTGTGATAGTTGTGTGCCGATTTTGTTGAAAATAGATAGAACGCTAGCGCCCCCAAAAAACACCCCTCCCAATAAAATGGTATGGTGACTCTGTGACGTCACAATTCAAGATGGCGGCCACAACACATGCCAACGGATCCAACAAAGGTTTTGCTACGCAAACCTGTAATTGAAGCGTCTTACTTTACTCGCGTCATGCCTGCTATCGGGTTATGTTTATCAGAACCCTTCGTGACTCAAAGTTTTGTAGGCCGCCTGTTTATCCCATCAAACGACGATAACCAGGAAAGGCGTGTAACCCCGGGTCTTGGGTTGACGTTAATAGAGTACTGGGACTTCATCCTGTTTTGTCACTCAGCCCTGGGACTTGTCAAAGTCTGTTAGAAGAAGTTTTCATTACGAAGAACCGTTTTGTTTTTCATTTTTAGCTCAAGTTTATCACAGATAAACTGATGTATTCTTGTCTTAGAATTGTGTCCAATTTTTTCCAATTGTCGACAGAAAACGGTTAGAATTATGACTGGATTCTGGGCTGATTTTTGGGTGGTACCAATGAATAAAATACTCGTTTTGCGGCTTGTTTCTGTGCTCTTTTTAAACGCCCAAAGTATGAAATAATGATGCAAATGTACTAATATGGGGAAGTAAATGTCAATTTCAATTTCAGCAAACAGAATTGCAATGTCGATGCGTTATGCTGAGTATATGATATATACGAAATGTCATACTTTTACCACGGTTGTCATCAGATGTGTCAGGTAATGATTACGATTGGACTCTAACTGGCACGAGTTGTCCTTCATGACAGGGGATAAATAGCTACTGTCGTATTCCTGAATTTTCAGGATGAGGCAATAGATGTTCTGATACGGAGTCATTGTGGTAACGGCGCCCAGTCTTTTTGGTGGAGTTACTCTCGAAGCAGAGGAGGGGTTCCGGCTGGTTTTGGACGTGTTTTTAGGCGTTTTTGGAGGGCTTTCTACTTTCGTCTTTTTTTTTTTTGTGTCGCCAACACATGGATCGCCAACACAAGTAGAAAGCCCCACAAAAACGCCTAAAAACACGTCAAAAACCAACTGGAACCCCTCCTCTGCTTGGAGAGTAGGTGAATTAGCTATAGCGACCGTAGGGAGCGGACAAAAGCTTTATTATCTTAACACAAGACTGGACTCTAGGCTGAAAATGTACACCGGTGCAAGTTTGTATTGAAAACTGACTCTGTTGTGGAGAGTACCTGGCATTGCTCGAAGGTTCCTAATGTAGTATGGAAGTCTGGTTCCAATTAACTGCCGTGACCTTGCGGTTCCCGTTACATATTAGACGCCCAAGGACGTTTCAGGGGTTGGAGGTGGAGAGGAGTTCGGCTGGAATTTTCCTTGGCACGAGAAACACTCGTTTGAAGGAGCCCAAGTGGATACTTTTGTTATGAGTTTTTGTGATGCAGTGCTGGCATTCCCATCAAAACATGGTCAGGCCTTGTATAAAGGGTCCCTGGTATGACCATAGCTACGTATAGCCTCCTTGAAAGGCATCCAGAGCATTTTACGAGGCTTGAAACTTGAATAAAAAAACTCCAATTTCTAGTCATTCCTGCACATAGTAAGTTTCAATAACACTATACCATTACATATCGATATTAAAGGAGCAAAGATACGATGTCGTTGTGTGGTGAGAACTGGTAAAAAATCCAAGCCCTAATAGACTGACTCTGACTGTCCATCACAATTAGCGATTCGACCAATGAGAGAGTGGCTGCATGTCCGTCAGATATCTGCATTTTTAAGTTTTCATTTTGCATTTCTACGTTTTGACGGAGGTGGGCGGGCTATGGTATCGGTCTATTTACACTAGGCGCGTGAAACTAAAAGAGCACCAAATGTGGTAAACATTGGCATTAAATGTCAATTTCGTAAATATCACAGCAACTAGAATATTTCCAGTTTTCAAGCCTCATAAAATGCTCTGGGTGCCTTTAAGATTGCAGTAGCCTGAGTGTCAGTCAAGTGAAGGTAGTGCCTGGAACTAACCAGGGTACTCAGCTCAAGCAAAAGAACCTGGCCCCGATATGTTGAAACTCTCAAATCAGCGCTCCTCCGAAAAGAAACGCCGTCGCTGAACAGAAAGCCTGCAAATGCGGCTACGTTACAAGGAACACGCAGCTCTTTTTGTTACCGTAGTTGCTGGGCGTACCTGACTTCTCAGGAACTGTAAAATTATTGAACTCCCTCCCTGACAATTGTTTCCCTCTCGTATACAGCCCACAAACCTTCAAAACCAATATACACTCTTGCTTCCTAGCATACAGATAGTAACCTCTATCTCCCATCGGTGTAAATTTAGTTCAGTGCCAAGAGTGGTCTCTTGGACCAGCAGCCATGCACTGGGGACTATGTTTAAAGCAAGAATGCAAGGTGCCAGTTGGCAAACGGGCAAAAAACATGTAACCGCAATCGAATTCTTAAAAAAAAGGAAAATATATAAGTTATAACGGAATAGGAAGAGAGATATCGCGCGATAAATCCTACATCATACATCATAAAAACACTCAAATTTTACATTCCTGAAGCATATGTTAGGCGTTTGCAACATACATACGCTTCAAGTGAATATGGCATGCTGACTGCCACAAAGTATTATTTTTAAGATACCGACATGTATTTCATCCCGTACTTGACTTTGTTGTTCTTTGTCATTCAAGGTGATCATCGCTGGTGTCTTTGCCGTGTGGTCAGCACGGAGACCCGAGAACGGATGTCTGGTGAGTTTAAATACTTACATATGTAGCTTCCAAATACATACAGGCCTCGAAATTAACTTTTTTCCCTACTGTCCCAGCATTGTCCCGAAAAAAAATTTCAACTGTCCCGAAATGAGGATGGACCGTCCCAACCCTATTCTCGGGAAGTATGTACTACAACAACAATAAAGCTCAGAGTACAGTACAGTATTGTGTGTAAGATAATTGTCAATTGACAAATTCAAAATCAACTCAAATTCAAACTTGTCTTGTCATTCTTTTTATTAGACAACAACAACAAAGACAGACCAAATATTCTTTCTTTCTGTCTTGCTGTACCATATGAAGTAACACGTGGAAGATGGGAAGAATAAAATGTATATTGTATTGATAGTACTGCAGATGTACAGGGACCATTGGATTATTTTTCTACTGTCCCAAAAATGTCCCAAAGTGATTTTTCAGTTGTCCCGGCCTAAATTTTAGTGGCCCCGGGACATAGGGACATAGTTAAGTTCGAGCCCTGACATATTTGGACGTTAAATTTGGATCTTTAGTACTTGATTGCACTGAAAGAGGAGGGTGTATAGAACCACCGTTGCGTTGTAAATTCTTGCACCCGCAATTCGGGGGGAAAGAAATCGGTGGTATGGGACAGCGTTTTTCCAATTTTGGATCATATGAGGTCAGTTGGTCAGGGCCAACGGAAAGTCAGCCTTAGGGACTTCCGATTTGCTGGACCTGATTAAGTTGTGAACCGAATGCAATGTATATTTCATAATAGAAAGTGGCAGCCGCTTCCTGACAAAATGGCAAATAGAGGTATATAAGAAAGAAAGAAAGAAAGAAAGACACAGGCTGACAGGAAGATAGAAGTGAGGAATTAAGAATTGTATGTTCTTGAGGATTCCATTCAGTTATTCGTCATTTTGGACGGTGACGTTAAGCCCCGTGTATAAGGGAGCTTCAGGCATTAGCCTCAAGCGTCAAACCTCTGCACGTAAAAGAACCAAACACACTTATCGAGAAGAGTAGGGGTGACCCGGTGTGCTTGGCCAAAAACGCGAGCCGCAGCGCATTGCACTACCACTAGCTACTTGAAAGAGCATCATGCTTCACCCCAAATAATGAGGATGCCTTGAAACGAAAATTTGAAATGATGTTGTTGTGTTTTTACATATGTACCATAATTGTCTCCGTTTGACGATATAACCGGGTATGGATGTATTTAGAGGTACATTAATATTGTATTATATATACTATATGTACGTTTTCTGTTATGAATGTTGAAGACCTAGAAATGTATTCATTGTTGACAACGGTTTTGCCAGACGGAAGTATTGAAAGAACGTAATGACATACCAAAGGTAATCTTTAGGTATTCTCTGTGTCACACCTCGGCACCAGCCGCGCGACAGTTTAGCCCTGACCTTTGACCACACGTCATTAACGGTCTGTCGTTTATCTCTTGCAGATCACCACATTCTTGACCTTTGCCCTCCTGGCCGCCCTGCTTACCCTCATCTGTTGGCTCATCGCGCTTATCGAGATCGGCGAATGGAACGTAAGTTATTTTATAATCGTTTGTATTTGGTTTGCATTTTGAATTTTATGTATGTTTACTTACCGCAGATATAGAGATTGGTAAGTACAAAATCAGCATACCTGTTTTGTATAAATAGATTTCTATAGCATCTCTCTTTATTGCTCTTTGTGTGTGTGTGTGTTTTTTTCTTTTATCTAGTACATAGCATTTATTCATACATAACAGCTTTTTTGTTCATCAAGAGATGCGCATTTTTGTAATGAAACAGAGAGAAACGGAGAGGGATAGAGAGAGAGGGAGAGATAGGAAGAGAGAGAGAGAGATAGGAAGAGGGAGAGAGAGAGAGGAAGAGAGAAAGAGGGAGAGAATAAAGAGGGAGGCAGGGAGAAAGAGACGGAGTTCCCTTTATCTTATCCTCGAGTGCGAAGGACTGGAATTTGGTTAGACCCAACAACCTGTCTGCAAAGGTCTCAGAGAGGACACCTCCAGCTGATCAGGCACCTTCCGTATCTCTGCGTATACAAAACATCCATCCCGGGTAGATGATACGTCATTAACGGACTGCTGACGGACGTGCGGCAGGCTGGGTGTGATCACGAGCCCAGGGTACAAACAGACTACACTGGGGACGTGAACCGTGCTTGTGCTAGCCTCCATAGCAGGCTCTAACCGGCCTTTTTGGGGGCCAAATGATACACTTTTTCAAATAATACACGTTTTGCAGCCAGCCTGTAACCATCAGCTACCCTGTAACTATCCTACCGGCAAGAAAGTTACAGGGTGGCTGATGGTTACGGGCTGACTGCAAAAAAGTGTATTATTTAGCCCCCAAAAAGGCCGGTTAGAGCCTGCTTTGGAGGCTAGCCTTGTCCGTTGAGAATTAAAACAGAACCAAGGTGCTCAAAATCCTTTTTAATAAAGACACCTGTCTTCCACTCTTCCAAACAAAAACAGCAAGAAAACAAACGAAAGGTGAAAGTTGTCTCCAACTAGTTAATACTGATAAGCTACTCTTACCCTGGTCCTGACAGACGAGAAGAGAAGACAGACGCTACGTACCAGTATTAACAGCTTCATTGTACCATGAAAATTCCCCTGGCTCTTATCGACATGTACATAGTAGGAAGAGTGGTCCACCACTTAAAGGCCGCCAAAGGATTATTAGGGCCTAAAATTTGGAAATAAAAAACATACTGAAATCTTTATGGTAGTGACATTTACTAACAGTATTTAGCACTTTTGCGTAATAACTTCATATCTTGAGCATTTCAAAATCGCGCAACACCTGCCGTACGATGATTCCCTTAGTTTCGCGAGCCTACAAAAACCCCGGCGGTTGAGTTCTCACATCACAACGACGTCATATTTTTGCATGATGGACGTCGCTATACATTGTGATAGTGTTGTTTGAACTAATCATTTATAGAAATTACAAAAAAAACATTTTTTTCTTCTCAAAAGCAGATTTTTTTCCCCTAATATTGCTTGGGTTTGTTTCCTTTAACGTCCCCTTCTGAGGACTGCGACCCTTTCCAGTAGCGTGCATGTCCAGTGAGCGACACAGCCGGGATTAGAACTCACGACTTCTTGGTTTAAAGCCGTGGCCACAAACCACTGGACGCTACATAACGAAGAAGTAAATATCACCTTTCTGATGTTTCTAGCCCCCTTACGTGACCGTGAGGCGTCCTGCTGCCGCCGGTAACGATGCCGATGAGTTCCCGACCCCCGCCTCCGTGCCCGGCACCGCTAACGTGCTGGCCGGGACCGGGGCAGGCGCCGCAGCCGGGGCGGCCGTGCAGACCACCGCAGGACCCACCGAGGAGCCCGAGATCTACTGGCCATACTACGTGAGTTTACCGTAGATGTGTATCAACTGTAAAAACCAAGTTTTCATTGCAAGCATGTAAGAACCCCGCTCGCTCCTCTACGTTCTTTGCATATCCAAGCTAGTGTTGTTATACATGTAGATATTTTTGTAAACAACAGCAAGTGTTGAAACTACACCATTTACTACTGTAAATGCATTTAAATTCGCGGGGAATTAATTTCGCGGTAGAGAAAAATGGAGTGTTTTCGGTTGTTTTAAGTTCACGTTTGAAAAAATAGTAGCGCTACAGTACGATATTGGAAACACATTTCACGGTTGTTTTAAGTTTGCGGTAAAGAGTTCGACATCGCGAACATAAAACCACCGTGAATATTTCTGCATTTACAGTATACTGTTTTTGATGTTATCAAAGAACCGTCTACTATGACACAAACAGTAAGAGACAAGTTTGACATCAGTGTGTTGCAAACAGCATTACATCGTTTTTTTTTTCGTATTTATCTGTTCATGAACATGATAAAGATTTTGGCCCTAACTTTTCCCTCAGGACGACCACTGGGCTCTGTGGGGAGTCATCTTCATCTTTGCCGTGATCGAGTTCGTCCTGTCCCTGATCGCAGCCATCATCAGCTGCCTCGGACTCTGCACCGGTTACCATGGACACGAGGTAAGCTTTAGTTGCCATGGATACCAGGTTAAGTGTAGTTACCATGGGTACGAGATAAGCCTTAGTTGCCATGGATACCAGGTTAAGTGTAGTTACCATGGGCACGAGGTAAGCCTTAGTTACCATGGATACCAGGTAGGCATGTCACACCATTTTTTTTGGTAAGATATAACTCGCTGAAATTGTTGCCAAAGTACAGATCAGTTTCTTCCGCTTACAATGCTTTTTATCCTGTCGAAATCAGACAAAGTTGAAATTTTTGAGAATTTTTCAAAGTTGAAAAGTTGGACGTTTTCATTAGAAGACGCTTATCTATTGGCCCTATGGGAATGATTGACTTCAACATGGCACCAGAAATGACCACAAGTCCACAGTTATTTACATACTTTTTATTGTAACTCTTAAACGCTTTGACCAATATTGTTCAAATTTTCAGCATTTAAAGATAATATAACTGGACAGACTGTCATGTTTTATGTTTGACATATATTCAGTATCTTACCTTAATTAGCCCTAATTAACCCTAACGAATTTATTCATCCACAATAGTGCCAATCAATAAACATACAGTTCTAAGCATGCTGAAAACTGAAAAAAAGGAACTAGATGTTCCAACTATCCTGTTGTTGAACAGATCATTATGAGAATAATGTATTTTTGCAGCCTTCACTAATTGCAAGATATGCAAATGAGGGTAATTATCCTCAACAGAGGATGAGCTGAACTGATCCTCAAATACACATGTACAACAATTTGTTTTACTTATCCCTATTTGTACTACCTATTCCCTGAAACAACTTTCAGTTTCAACTGTTAAACTACATTACATGTTGACTTAAGTACAGGAATTTTTACAACAGGAGCAATAATAGATCTATACGAAGATGTGTTAATTGGCAATAAACTAATGAGCCATACATGTATATATAGTAAAAGGCATACATTGTTAATGATGTCCACTGATATTGGCTGTTACATGAACTCACTGATGTTGTAAGCTTGCTGAAACAGGTTCCTAACAATGTCTATACTTAAATTTTGATATTCCAATGCTTTATTAGTTAAATATGCTAATTAACATCATGGTCAATCAGAATGATAGTAGTATGGTGCTAATTATTAGTATCAATACCTATGTTACCCATTCTAATAAGATCTCTGATTGGTACAGATAATAAGTCACCCACAGTACAGGAGACTTACAACTTACTTTCTGACTAGTACAGTATCAGTAATTAATTAAGTGTTCAAGTCATTCTCCTGAAGTAGCTTCACCCTTTGAAAATTTGAAGAGTTGTGGTCCCCAAGCACTTGATTTGTTGTTTGTGTAATCTTCAACTTGTTCAAGTTTGCTTGAAGGCAGCCCACGTTCCCTGCACAACTGTATCAGATATGCCACCCTTGTATCCACTGGAAAATCAAAAAAGGACATCTGAATGAAGATCTTAGAACTGTGTGACAAATTCGGACTGTATGATCATAACGCTAGTGTATATACAGAACATAATTACGACAGTGGAAAATTTTTTGTTGCGCCCAAAGTATGCCATATCATCGGATATGAAAGGTATATTACATTCAGCATAAAATATATGACCATTCTGCGGTTAAATAGCGCAGGATTTATGACTATATGTTCAATTTCGAGCACATACAAAGTGCGCGATCTCACGCCCCCCTCCCCCGTCACGTATGCGCACACAGCGCACGCCATTTTTCGGGCTGTCGAAAAAAACTCTCAAAATGTATCGCCAAACCCACAAGCCAAACTCGCCTAAATAGAAACAAAAACTACACCATGATGACCAAAATATATCTATATTTGCGACGGTATAGGGACAAAGTTGCTAATTTCAAGAAAAATTGCAAAAATGTCCACTTACTTCTGGAGGTTTCTCCCGTTTCTTCCATATCTCCCGCCTGGAATGACGTAGAAATTTTGTCCCACCACTGGCGTGAACCTTGATCTCTGCCCTTTCACCTGAAACCATTCTTAGAGTTCTCCGAGCCCCGGCGGCTTGTGGCTTTTGATTCGAAAATGGGACTTCCGCCGGGCGGGCCTCAAAATCGCGTGCCGCCTCCGCGGCGTCAGTACGGGGCGGTTTTTCGGCTGCATCTCCAACTTAACTGATTTTTAGCTCCTTGTTCGATTAATATTTTTAACTAAAAATATGATAGTGTGATAGCAAACCTTCCATAGATTATTGACAACGATTTTCATTGGCATTATACAAACGGTTGATTTTTAAGATTTTTTAAAAAACATTTACTACCTCGCGCGCTGCCGCGTTCTAATGCAGAAACGCGGAGGTTCGACATGCCTATACCAGGTTAAGTTTGGTTACCATGGGCACGAGATAAACGTTAGTTGCCAGTGATACCAGTATTACCAGGTTAAGTTTGGTTACCATGGACACGAGGTAAGCTTTAGTTGCCATGGATACCTGGTTAAGTGTAGTTACCATGTGCACGAGGTAAGCCTTAATTGCCATGGATACCAAGTTAAGTATAGTAACCATGGGCACAAGGTAAGCCTTAGTTGCAATGGATACCAGGTTAAGTTTGGTTACCATGGGCACGAGGTAAGCCTTAGTGGCCATGGATACCAGGTTAAGTGAAGTTACCATGTGCACGAGGTAAACCTTAGTTGCCATTGATTTTAAGTTAAGTTTAGTTACTATGGTCACGAAGTGCACCTTAGTTGCCGTGGACAAAATATTAGCATATCTTACCATTGAGCTGAAAGTATACAGTCATTTTTCAATAATAGCGTTTTAGTGTGAACAAATCAACTTGTCATTCTATTATACTCCTTTATCGGTGACCTTTTTTTCAGAGCACAGTGTACGACACAATGTGACCCCGAGTTTATCCATTTGTAAGACCAGTACATAAGAAGGTTATCATTTGTTGTTTTACTTTTGGAACCGCATCTGTAAACAGCGACACCTATAGCTGCAGTACAAAGTGAACCAGCCAGAACTGCCCTGAAGAAGGAGACACAGGGTCACGGAAACGTCGAGTGAATGAAACACTTGGTTGTGTACAAAGAGTATTTTTATCATGTGTTGTTTGACAGTTTTCTGTTGTTGTTGAATCCAGGCCCCGGCTATCGTGGTGTATGACGGGACCAAGGCCGTAGCCCTGAAGCCGGGTCAAAGGGCAGTGCAGCAGCCGGACGGGTCCATCAAGATTGTCGCCACAGGTAAGGTCACTTTTTTATAGGAAAAAAATAATTAGATAAGAAATATGTGAGAAGAAGAGACGACGACAGAGAAGCTGGAGTACACACAAAGGCAACATTTTGTCTTCAATAAAAAAACAGGCAAGGAGACACCCAAAGTCCTTTTTTTCTGTATTTTCAATGTTTTCCTTTCTCTTCAGTGTTGACCTAACACCACTGTTTGATTTCGTCGAAATTTAAGTTTTGTTTATCAATTTCTCTAATTTACGTTATTTTGTCATTTTCTGTTTTCTTTTTACCCTCCCCGACTATTCCAATTTTGTTCTATCCTCACCACAACCCTTATCCCAATAAACTGACCCAAATAACTACCCTTCTTTTTAAAATAACTTTCACGTTAATTCTTTTCTTTTACTTTTTTTTGTCTGAACTAATCTACATTTGTTTATTTTGTGCCGGTGCAGAGCCTAGTGCCTAATTCCGGGTCACAGACTGACACTGATGATTGAATTAAGTTTTAGGTGAGTCTTATAAACTGTAAAGAAAACGTGGTCGTCTCCGCGCCATGTTGAATATCGGCGCATGCGCGCTGAAACACCAAGAGCTCATCTTTGTCAGGATTTACATAAAATTAACATTGTATTCTATCCTCTGCAGTTAACTAACCAATCATAAGCATCCTCCTCGTTCTAGGTTGTGTCCTCATCTTCATGTCGTCTTTGTTTATTTTTCATTTGTGTCTCCACCACCCCCCTCCCACCCTCTTGACGTCCCAAAGTCAAAGACCGCAGTACCCCTCCCCCTCCCCTGCCACCCTCTACATCTTCTTCGAGAAGACCCGTTTTATTTGATTTAGATCCTGCTTTGCCCCATTCTGGTAAGTATGCAGCGCGCTGCTTGGCTTCATTTGTGTGGCATTCAATTCCTGACGAGAGCGTGTACTAAAATTCAAGCTACATCTTACGAGCAACAGAAGACTGTTCATTGGCTATTTGCAATCACGTGACCATGACGTAACAATGTGTCCGCCATGTTGGTGGGTTAAAGACCTAATCAAAAGCATTGTGGGAAACGTTTCTTGAAGAGTTGCTTTCCTACCCTGAATTTAAATATTGGCTTTGTCTCTTAGTATTTCAAGATTATTTTAAAAGTGATTCTTATCTTTATCCATCTAAAGAAGTTAAAGAATATCTTAAAACCTTCATCCATCCACCCTACCAATATGGAAGCACCCTCAAACATGACGTCATGGTTTTTGCTGTCCAGTTATTGTATACTCGACTAAACGGTTCAGGTGAGTGTACTGCTTTAGGTAACATGTAAGATAAAGCATATGTTCACCACCGCGATGAAGATGACAAAAAAAACAACATTTTTCTTGTTTCTAGACAAGGACAAGACCCCGAAAGATGCGACCCCTACCCCTGACGTTCCCAAGGAAACTGCAGAGACAATCAGTGAGACTGCGCCACCCGAGTCCAAGCCGGAACCGGAACCGGAAGCCAAACCGGAGCCTGAAGCAGAAGCTGAAGCTAAGCCTGATGAACCCGAGCCAGCAGCCGCATCGACACCGGAATCGGAAGCAACAACGGAACCGGCATCGGAACCGGAAGTAGCAGCTGCTGCTGAACCGGAACCAGAAACAGCAGCTGAACCGGAACCGGAAGCAGCAGCTGAACCGGAACCAGCTAGCGTCTAGCATGCGTAGAGGATAGAACAATTCTGTTGAAGTAAATAGGAATATGCCATTGTGTTGAGGTGTTTTTTCCAACCCACTGTTAGCTTCTTTTCTGTCCTTTCTATGATAAAGTTCCTTTATCTATACAGAATGGGAAAAGCTTAAGGTTTACGAATTTCAAATGTGTACATTCTTAGAGAATCATTTGGAAGGACAAAAGTCTGATATATTTTCTGTAAACGTTTCTAATCCGTAAACGCTAACCCTTCTTTTTGTTTGAAATAATAGTAGTTGACCGAGTTTTCCATGATAAGTATCTATTGCAGATTTTTTTTCCAAATTCAATACTACCAGTTCATAGAAAATCAAGCTTCATTGGAAGCTAATAAAGCAATGCGGCATTGAAATTCATATTTACTTCATCAACAGATTGTTGAGAGCAATTTCGATAAGGTTTCACATTGGTGCTGTTATTATTTTGTACATACAAGTTATAGTTAAGTGTTTGGTAGAAAAAAGTTTCTTATAAGGTTACTAGTGCTTTAACACTATGCCGGCGCACTTACAACTGCAAAAATAACGTAGCACCAAAACTTTGAGTGAATATAGACCCACAGATCGAATGCTCAAGCTTCAATGAAAGATCAATAACATTTTCTTAAATTTAAAAGGCTACTAAGGATTCAAGGCAAAATACAACCCCTCAATTTGGTTAAATCGGGGAGGTTCCCAGTTGAATAGTCAGCATATTCTAATTACTATGTATGAAGGTTATTTAATTATATGCCATATTTTTGGAATACTGTTATCTTTTAGACTTAAATGTAGATGTAGAAATGTTGGTAAAGTTACTCTTATGTTAACAGGGTTTGTCAATGTGTCATCTATTTTTCTGCACGAAAGAAGAGTAGATTTCTGCTTTTACTTTTTGTATAAACTACTTTTCCCTTCTCTTTGGTAGTTGTTTCGTCAACAACAACAAAAACAAATTCTCTTTTAGTATCCAGTTACTTGTTATGATATATACCTTTTGTTATTTTAATAATGTCATATAAGATAAAATGTTATCAACCAGACGTTAACATCTCGTAACGGTTTAAATCGTTAGTGATCTATAAGAACAGACTTTAAAAGTAACCCAATTGTGTTTTGTCCAACCGAGGGACACACATTACAGAGAAATATTGTAAAGAATGTATCTCTAACCATATTCGTAATCACTAAACTAGCCGATTCTTCAGTCTAATGGGCAGGACAGTATGAAACCGAAAGTATTTCGATACATGTTCTGGCATTTACTTGAAAAAATGACCCCTATCGGGCAATATCTTTAACAGCACCATGTAGTTATGTAATAGTAAAAATCCGCTAACCATACAATATTTCCAAAGTTTGGTATGGTGATAACATAACTATGATGTTCTTCAATATTTTGACGAATATACTCTTTGTATCATTGACGCCAATTGTATTTCATGAATACGACACATTAACAACAGATTGACAAAATATTCGACGAAAATCAACAAAGAACATACTGTAGCTAGCGTGAATTTTGAGACGTTGCATCTTTAAGGATATATTTTTGCTATGGATCGCCTTTGGTGTTGAAAGAATATTTTTCTGCTTGAGGGTAACGTATAGCAAGTGTTTCAGCGTTGATTTCTATCTGTAAAAAGGTGTGGACTTCGTATATAAGAGATGTACTAACTTATATGTTACCATTCTAAATTTCTAACCCCACAGGACAAAAAAACGACAATCGCATGAAATTTCAGATTTTGCTCTTATAAACAAATTGAAAATTGTATTAAGTTTGGCATGATTTTTTTGCATTAACCTGCGTATTGAAGTTTGGCAGATTCAAATAGAACTACGTAGTTAGTAAAGACCACTGGTAGGATAAACTGCAATGGATTGGTTTGAAGTCTGGAAGTAAAATCGAATTGATGCGTTTGACAATCAAACCAAAGCCGAAATATTTGTGTGTGCAGCGCTACTGAAGTAGTGGACTTTATTAGAGTTGATGTCAGTAAATTCAAGATGATAAAACCTGACAATTATTTGTGAGGGATCACAGCGATTGAGCGCAGTTTTTACCGTGTTGACAATAAAGTTTCCAAAATGAAAGCTTTGCTCCCTGTTTTTGTTCCTTTCTTCACAATGAGACTCTGTCTAGCGACAGTTGGTAGAATAATGACGAGTAATACTGTCATTTGGAAACACGCTGTTGCTGTCCCTGGTGCTGATTCACGCTGACATTGCTGTCCCTGGTGCTGAATCACATGCACACCAACATTGCTGTCCCTGGTGTTGATTTACATTCACACTAACAGCAGCATTGCTGTCCCTGGTGCTGAATTGCATTCATGCTAATATTGATGTCCCTAGTACTGAATCACATTCACACTGACATTGCTGTCCCTGGTGCACATTCACACTGACATTGCTGTCCCGGTGCTGATTCATATTCACACTGACATTGCCGTCCCTGGTACATGGTGCTGATCCGCACTCTCACTGATATTACTCTCCCTGGTGCTGAATCACATTCACACTAACATTGCTGTCCCTGTTGTTGATTTACATTCTCAGTAACATTGCTGTCCCTGGTGCTGATTCACATTCACACTAACATTGCTGTCCCTGGTGCTGATTCACATTCACGCTATCATCAATGTCCCTGGTGTTGATGTTGATTCACACTTACATTGTTGTCCCTGGTGCTGATTTACACACACATATTTTGCTGTCCCTGGTGCTGATTCATATTCACACTGACATTGCTGTCCCTGGTGCTGATTCAAACTCACTCACACATCCATTAATGGCCCTGGTGCCGATTCACACACTCACACATCCATTAATGTCCCTGGTGCTGATTCACATTCACTCACACATCCATTAATTCCCTGGTGCTGATTCACACTCACACTTACTTTGCTGTTCATGGTGCTGATTTATATTCACACTGACATTGCTGTCCCTGGTGCTGATTCACGCTCACACATACATTGCTGTCCCTGGTGCTGATTCACATTCACACTAACATTATTGTCCCTGGTGCTGATTCACGTCAAACTGACATTGCTGTCCCTGGTGCTTAATCACATTCACACTAACATTGCTGTCCCTGGTGCTGATATGATACTTGACAGTTTTCAAGAAGAAATGGAGATCCTAGTTTATTTTATTACCTTGTGAAACAGGACAACGTAGTGGTACAAATGTTACTCCCGAAAGAACACGTAGCCTGTAAAAAGAGTCTGTTTAACCGTCTGAAATAAGACAACCTACATGTTACTTCCTTAATACCACCTGATAAAAGAACAAGTCAGAATGAAGGATTAAGCTAGACAAGCATCTATCTCGGGTGCCAAACGTTACTTGTATGTTGCACTTTTAAGTCATCCACACACCTTGCGTCGATATGGAGTGGTAATGTATACAGAACAGTGAGTTCGGCAGGATATAGGATATTCTTTGTACACAACCAGGTATTGATATCACCTGCTAACGTTTCGGTGTCTATCAGACACCTTCTTCAGAGCTTCTGACTGAAGTACTGCTTCTCACCGCTATAAGTAGCCGATGTAGGTGACGCTGTTGCGGTGAGAACACCGAGACGAGGGGGGATACAAACTTAGCCACGTTTGGGACAGTGTTCCCACCGCAAGAGCGCCACCTACATCGGCTACTTATAGCGGTGAGAAGCAGTACTCCAGTTAGAAGCTCTGAAGAAGGTGTCTGATAGACATCGAAACGTTAGCAGGTGCGATCAATACCTGGTTGTGTGCAAAGAATATCCTATACCCTATATATATTCTACCAACGTGATGAAATTATTTTCGGGGGTCAGTGAATTCGGCAGATCTGCGTCACCATTCAGCTTAACGAAATCAAACATCCTTTCTTTCATTTTTCTTTCGCTTGCATAACTTTTGGGGGTGTTCGGAAGATGTCGCCTATTACGACACATCATTATGGCCCTATCTATGGCTTCGTCTTAAAACATCTTAAAATGTAAGTATTTCTTAAAACCTATATCTACTAGATGCTGAATTATGCAGCACATATTCACAAGCGAGCTTTTACATTAAGTAGCATATTTAATTACCCTCTGGCTCTCATCTAACTATGTTCATGCAAATGTATTTTCAATATATTCATACCAATACGTATACCTATACAGATCATTAGTGGTACCGATATAGGTTACAACATCAGGATTATCTCCACAGAATCTATGAGATACAATGTGAAAAGTCTTGTGTCTCTCTTTTCCTAATATCAAGCAAATCGCGCATGCAACATGTTTGAAGAAATACAACAATGCAAAATCGTAGTTTGGTATTCTACCATGCTTCTTACTTAAATGTTTATTTACACATGTAGAGAAATACGGATGTGTTACATGTTTTAGCGATACATAGCGTTTCACAAATTGCTGATTGCACAACGTTAATATGTACAAACGCAGAAGGCATAAACCGATATAAGATAAAGTGTATCTTTGTCATGTTCAAGGCAACACGCTTCGCTATATAGCACATACACCAGAACCGAACTACTAGTATATCTACTAAGAATACCTGATATAGCTAATAGTAATTATGTATCAAACAAACCCATGACAAAGTTGTTGTTGTAAACCTCTGGCGACTTTGATACATTGAAAGCAATTCGTAGATTTAAAAAAACACACAACAAAACTCACACATTAGTAGCACCAAAGTATTGAAGTCTACCAAAGCCGGCACCTTCCGTTATGTACGTCTACAAATTGATAAGGGCTTTGAGGTACTAGGTAAGACATACGTTCAGGGAATAAACTAAGACAATCGAGGTACTGCCAGAGAAAACTTAAGAACCACAGTTCATCTGTGAGTTGCCTTGTCAATGATATGCCATTTACTGTCATTGTGTATCTTTTGAAACCGACATGAAGCTTTTCTAAACTTCTTCTTTCTTGACTTCTGAAATACAACGAGAATAGACTATATCAACACTTCATCTCAAGATTAGACTGTCTCAGAAGCCACATATTACATCGTATTTTAGATTATATACGCGAGAACATGTCCAATCGTTTCCCTATTCCAAGATTTCCTTGGTCAAATATAAAGAGAAGACGAAAAAAATTAAGTTCTCAAATGACACTGAACGGCCTGTCACACATACATGTAGTCTTTGCATATCTGACTGCAACTGTTCTTTTAAAGCTATTAGTAAGGATGCTCCTACAGTACTTGATGACTTGCAACGAGTTCCATTCTACTTAATCTCCAAGCAGATCTACACGGGTGCGAAAATCGTATATGCTAGCCAGAGAAGGTCCAGTCAGCCAGATAAACTCCAGCCAGCCCCGTAGGACTGGACCTTCTCTGGCTAGCATATACGATTTTCGCGCCCCGTGTAGATCTGCTTGGAGATTACAATCTACTATGTTTCTCAGAAAATACACATTTTTGAACAATCAATCCTTGGTTGATAGCCCTGGTACTTAAAGGCATGATTATTTCTTGTCTTACTCAAAGACTATGTTACTTCGGACACTGTTTGTAATCATTTTAAAAAGCTTATTTATTTCAAATTGAGATTTATGATAAAATGATGGAGCACCCACCTTCGATCCCAATATTACCGGCCGACTGCTGCACTGCCCTTTGACCTCCCTCTAATTTGGTGGCGCGGACTCCATCATAGATAACAATGGCGGGTGCCTGGACAGAGATTTTGGTTAGAAATACAAAATTGGTGAAAATTTAGTCAAGGCAACTTGTGGAAAATGTAAAATTTCTCTTTGTTATTAACACGGACATTTAAAAGTTGGTTCATTGTGTAGGAAGATGAATAACAGATCTGTGAACTGTCATCATGCAAAAAATGTTTTAACCGTTAAATTTGAAAATATTCAAAATCATTAGTGACGTACCTCGTATCCATGGTAACCGGAGCAGACGGCGGCACAGGAGATACAGGACAGGATGGCAGTGAGGACGACCTCAATAATGGCGCTGAGAAGTACCAGCACGATTATCGCAACGTAGTTGTCCTGTTTAGACAAGAGGCACATATTCATATTCATTATTGAATACTGCAAGTCAAATGAAGGAATGTTATGATAGCACGCGTAATTAAATTCATTTGTGTTCTAGCATAACACTAAGGATTTAACTTTGCTCCAACGTGGAAGGAGCGGACTTCCCAATTTTCGCCCAGTTGTCTTCAGGATGATGTAAGGACGGTGGCCGATATCGACTTCCGACCACTTTTTATCCTATGCTCACGTAACAACAACAACCACGACCACGTGACCCGCGCATGCCCAATAAGGTCGCCAGTTACCCTAAAACAAGTAAAGGAGACTAGAGGACTGGTCGAAAATTGGGTAAGTCTGCTCTTTAAAAGTAACCAAAGCAATATTAGGTCCTGTTGTTGTTAAGTTGGACTTTGAAAGTCAATTTATTTCATCGTTTCTATACATGACGTCCATCATGTAAAAATACGACGTCGTTCTCATGTGAGAATGCTGAAAATCGTCACCTTGCTTTTTTTAGGCTCGCGAAATTAAGGGAATCATCGTACGACACGTTTTTGCGCGGTTTAAAAAAGCTCAAAGTGTGAAGTTATTACGCAAATAGTGTTAGTAAATGTCACTACCAGAAAGATTTCAGCATTTTTTTTTATTTTCATATTTTGTGCCGTAATATTGCTTTGGTTGCCTTTAAAACGTTAATCAACTTACGTAGTACGGCCAATCCTTGTACACTACCCTCATGAAGCTAGTGTCTGTTGAGGTTTCGGGTTCAGTTTCCTCGTCCTCCTGTCGGCGGCGCCTACCACCGTCATCGAACGTCAGCGGTGCCGTCACGGCAATCTTATACCAACACAAGAAAGGCACAGATAAACGTCACGATTAAAAGTCTCGGTTCAATCCCAGAAACAATTAGGTTTTTTGTAAATTGATCCTTGCTTTGATTAATAATAGCATCCATCAGGCCTTCCCACAGGGTAGGAATAATATAATACTAAATAACACTAGTAAAAACAGGGGTAATAACTGGCCGGGAGAGTCAGTCCATTTGAAGGGTATCATTTCGTTCTTAATTTTTTACCCTATGTTGGCCGCCCAACTCCTTATAGCCAGCGTAGTTAGGCTTAGTACGCACTACGTAGATACTACATTTATAGTAGCTTGGACTTCATTGTCATAAAGTATAATTGATATTAAGATATCCTTTCATTAGAGAGCTTTAAACAACACTTTGGAGTTCGGAGTAATATATTCAGAAAATAAGTTTGTTACATCCAGCTGCGTGCATGCCTGTAAGGCTGAAAGGTGGTTATACCGGTTAGCAAATACAGGTACAGTAAAGGTACAGGTAAGGCTACTGACCTCTTCCTCAAAGTCGATGGGGGTGAAGGGCAGCTCAGTGGTGGTGGCAGAGGGCGCAGCTTCACCATCAGCAAACAGCTGCAATTAGAAACAAACTAAATTTTAGCTTG
Source organism: Branchiostoma lanceolatum (assembly GCF_035083965.1). Taxonomy (NCBI): domain Eukaryota; kingdom Metazoa; phylum Chordata; class Leptocardii; order Amphioxiformes; family Branchiostomatidae; genus Branchiostoma; species Branchiostoma lanceolatum. The sequence continues at coordinate 5,023,716 of NC_089737.1, forward strand.
AATTCATGAAATAAAAGACGCCATTTACACCAGGGCCTTACAAACATTCCTCAATAGAGACGGGGGTGGAGCGTAAAACCTTCTTCAACTTTTGATCAACTGCTCACCGCGGCACGTATTCTAGATACATGACGCCACAGAAACGGTGAATAATTCACTGAAATGAGCACATTAGACACTTTTCTGTGTCCAATGCACAATAGGTCTGCATCGCGCAGTCAACGTTCATTATTAAAGGAAGGTAAAGAAGTTTTATTCCCGGAAGATCTATAATTTTGAACGTCAATCTATTCTGTCATTTCTATACATGATTAGTTCAAACAACATTATCACAATGTAAAGCAATGTCCATGATGCAAAATTACGACGTCGTTGTGATGTGAGAACTCACTGAAAATTGTGGCCGGAGTTTTTGTAGGCTCGCGCAACTAGGGGAATCATCGTACGGCACGATTTTGCGCGGTTTAAAATCCTCAAAGTCTAACGTTATCACGCATATGTGCTAAACAATGTTAGTAACTGTCACTACCATAAAGATTTCAGCATTTTTTTATTTCCGTTTTTAGGGCCCCAATACATTACTTTGGTTGCCTTCAAAACGCGGAGAGCCGTCTGCACGTAAAATATTGAATAAGATATTGACTTAAATCCTGTCAACAACTCACGTCTTGAACGGTCACGGCGACCTCCTCATCCAGCTGTATGGGCGTGAAGGGGAACCCGGTAGTGGTCGAGGCGCCCGTGGTCACCTCAGCGGCGGCAGCCTCACCGTCCACCGCCGGCCCTGTGATCGGGATGAGCTTGGTGTGCGTCTCGAAGGCGTCCTCGTAGTAGATGTCCGGGTGCGTGCCGAGCTCAACCAGAGCCACCAGAACGGTGGTGACTGTCGCGAGGAACGCGAACAAGACAAAGACGAGGAATGCTGTAACCTAGAAAACGGTACAGGATTGTGATGTTTATGGCTCAACAAAAGAAAACCATACGACTGCACACAATACAACAAATAAGAAGAACTAGGTGCCTCAAACGTAAGTCACTTCCTCCTAGCTAGCTTAGCCCAAGAGCTATCTAAAGTAGGCAAAGCATGCGCAAGCATGATGCTTTTTCAAGTAGATAGTGGTAGTGCAATGCGGCTTCGCTGCGGCCCGTGTTTTTGGCCAAGCACACCGGGTCACCCCTACTCTTCTCGATAAGTATGTTGGGTTATTTACCTCCCCGAAATCGTGCCCATACATGCATATGCATAGCTTGCTCGGAACACGGAATATCAAAACCGACAGTTCCGCTCCAGTACCTAGAAAAGCCGCCAAGGGGCCCAAAATCCAATGGTTTCCAGTTTTGTCAAAACCTACCAACACACTAAATATGAAACCAAACCATCTAGTCGTTCTTGAGATCTATTGACCAACAGACACACACACACACACACACACACACACACACACACACACACACACACACACACACACACACACACACACACACACGCTGTCTAAAACATAACCTACATTTTTATGGAGGTAATAAAAATCATTCACATGTTGCTTTAAAACGTACAAAAAAAGACAGGCGGAAGTCCCTAACAATGTGATGAGCATTGTAAACACTGCTGATGTTACACACATTCAGAATATCTATAGTTCGCTAGGTGTCGCTCTTGTACGTACCCGACAACCGTCCGCTGGGTCGTAGGCACTTCTGATGGCGCATAGACCAGCCAACAAGACCTAGAACAGTCAAGATACTAGTAACAAATCAACATCAGTGCATATTCACGATCGTTTTAACTGTAAGAATACTTATCTAAGGTTTATTCGATATCACACAACGATTATTGGGCTATTTAATCAAAGACTTTCAAATCAACCCTGTCAGCGTTGTTTCAGAGTATCTAATAAATGTATCTAGATTTCCAATGTCTTCCCCACATTTTAAGATAGCCTTAGTATTTGTGTGTCTAGAAATACGACTTGGGATTTTTGCGTCTTCATGTTGTAGTAACCAGCATAGACTCAGGGGCTCTGTAGAACAGTACATATAACTGCTAGGCAATGTCTCAAACTGAATTGTAAGCCAGTGTTGTCATTACTTTACTTCTTGGCTAACTGTCCTTCAAGCTAACTTCTTTATGTGTAGCCATACTTCAATTTCTTATCTGTTGTCTGTAGATTTCAAACATGACTTGAAGAGTATGTGGTAAATTGTCTCGGCCAGGCCTCCAGTGATGTGCACTGTACGGCTGCCAGACGCCCATAGCCCATAGTTTACATTGTCTCGTATTTATATAGTTTTATTTGGGTCTTTAACACAATGATAAATGAATTAGCTGTGATGCTCTTTGAATCACAGCTTATCTATCTATTGATTGGAAGTGTTAACATCATGTTTGACGTATGCAACAAACGAGCTTCTTTTTACAACTGACTCCTTCCACCAGCTGAATCGACAGTGGTGACCGGAGACAGCGGACGAAATGTTCAACATACTAACCTTATATTACATTACCATCGTACGGAAGCAAAACAACAAACTTGAAACACAAATAATAACCACAATATTTTTTTCTTTGGGAAACAGCTTCTTAGAGTCCGTGCTGGTGGCTACGGGAACTGGAATATAAATCATTCAAATTTTTTGCTTAAAAGAATATAATTGAAGTGTGTTTACTAATGATTTCGCAATGATATCCTCGTAAAACAAGGCGATGGTAAAGCATTAATGGCCGAACACGCCCTAATCACGTAGACAATGCGTGCACACAGGACCCACTTCTGGGAAGTGAGGCTATTGCAGTGTGTGTTGATAGAACAGTTTCTTTGTACGAAATGTTACATCTAATTTAAGTATAGCGATATGTCGCTATTGATTTTAAATTCTGACATTAGTCACATAATCCACATTCATACTTAACTTGTGTAAGGATCAAAACGATACTGCTGTCTTTCGGACAAAGATCGAGTCCGCATTGTGTGTTCAAATCAACTTTGCATTATCTATTCAGCTTACTTGCAAACCCATCGAGGGCTAATTACAAGCTAAGGTAACACTGAACAGATGCACTATAAATATAAACGTTCGAAAAAGTACATCAATGTCTAGTCTATTGAACTGCCGCGTATCTTATGTCTCTACATACATATTACTAGGGGTCTGACTTCTTTTAAGAAGGCAGTGGTTAATGAATATAGGCACACATTTTCGATGATATGTTTGTTAAGGAATTGTAATAGGTCTTGTATAGGATTTCTAGATGGTGAAAGCTCGGGGATATTGTGGGAACTGTTTCAAAAAGCCTGATCCTTTCAGCCTCGTATATACACACATGTACTTACCACAATCCCGCTCCATATAGGTGCCCCCACGTGCGCCACTAGAGGCACACAGTAGCCGTGACACGCTCCCAGTCCTATCACGCCCAGCAAGATGCTGAAGATACCCAGAAACAGCAGGGCCACCCCGAGGAAGTACGCCCTTTTCACACCGTATCCCGTAGTTCTACACATCTTGGCGTCTGAAAACAATAGTGGACTATAATGTAGATATTGATAAAACCATTCATTCATTCATAACTTTACTGCTCAACCATTGTGTACATGTGTGATACATCATAATGTAACACGGCAAAGTATTTGACAATTCTGGAATCTAGTCAACACTACCAGATATACATTTATCCATAAATCTTTAACAGAAAAATATCATTGAATGAATAATATGATCACAAAAGCACTTATTAACTAGTTTACAGCATTATAAGGGTGGGTTTGTCATGATATAGAAATAAATAAGCAACGTTTTCTGTATTTGTATGACTTGTTTTCTTCATGAATGAAATACGTATGCACTCGATCGTGGAAACGTGTGATCATCATCATATCATGACGAGCCAGTTGCTTTAGATTAAGTCTAAGGTGTGACTAAACAAAAAAAAAGCATGGCAAATGTACGTTTCACAGTCATTTTTCGTTTCAACTCTTGGGAACCTTGCCAATGTCTTTGCATAGCGGCAGAATGTTAAGCGGCCGAGCGGATCTTTACACAATATCTAAAAAATGCTCCTCGACGACTCGGACAATCTATCGCCCGGATAGTTCCACTGACTGTGGCCCTGCATGTGTTGTTCACGTTAGGTTCGGTTACTAGCTGGTCAAGCCGTTTGACCAGTTGTGGCCTACATTCTCCTATAGCTAGACAGATGGCTCTCATATTACCGTATTGTGTTACATTGTTTACATTTCTGTTGGGGAACATCCTAAGGGTGATATATATCATAAACATGAAAGAAAACATTTTAGAAAATATCCTTACGATGTGATACTTTTTCTTCCTAATAGCGAGAATCCTTGAAGATCACGGTTTTATCGGAAGCATTATAGAAAACTAAAGACTATAGGTTAACGGATTTGAACGATGAATAAAATGATCGCTGTCATAGATATTAATATATTGGAGGAATGTTTGCATCAGTTGTACATAGGATCATATAACACTTCTTGACCTAATTCAACCCTTAGAAAAACAACCTGCTCAGTGAAAAAATAGCAAGTGGCGAGACGCCAGCGGCGAAGTGGGCGTGCTTAGAGCTGTGCACTGTAGTGTTTCTCTTTTGCCAGAGATGATTTATTTACATAACATATTTACTGTAAGGCTTCGCTTATGGAAAATGCCTACTGGTAGTTGGTATTGGATATGACATGTGACGAACAACTTTCTATCAAAGTGACGATTCATTCTTGTCAATTTCGTTCTGGGAATATGCAGGCGAGAAACAACAACTAATACAACCAATGTTAAACAAAGAATTGCAGATTGTTTGTCATAGTACAATGACTCTTAGCTTTGAAAATGTAAAGAAAACAACGCAATATTATTGCGTGCGACCGACGAAAACCTGGAATGTTGTATGTGGAGTGCGCATATTGTTCGAAAAGTACACTGAAAGATACTATCAGTCAGCTGGAGCCCGAAAAAGTCGTTAACTGATAACTCCGAATACCTTTTATGAACGCTAAGAAGTTTAATCATGACACGCATAACTTACCAGTTATTGTGGGTTCCCCAGCTCTTGGAGTCCGCGGAAAGGAATGGGTGTAGGCACCTCTAGAACTGCAATGCGCATGCGCCTGGTGGTATTCTAACACCAGTGCTCGGTGATGTTACACCGGGGTGTGCATTGTACAGGTCGCACCTGCTGGTGCCTCTCAACCGGTGTCAACCAGCGGGGACCGGTCAGCGACCAGATGACACCCTCACATCCAAGCAGATGTAGGGAGGGCATAGTGTCCGTCATTCATGTGGTGCGTTTTTCACGACTTGTGTGTTGCCACTCCCAAAATCCATACATAAATGAAGACCATTATTTCACATTTTGTAACGCTGGGCTAAGTATAGTTCATAACAGAATATGTTCAGCCGCATAGTGATGTCATCCCTGTGATTATACATATGAAAAATACGTTGCGTTTGGGATGCCTTGCTTCTCATTAATATGTATCAGCAGCAACACCTGTGCTGTATTGCTATGTGAACCAGTCAGAATTGCTTTGAAGAAGGTGACAGATGGTCACCTAAACGTCGGTGGAATAAATCTCTTGGTTGTGTAAAAGGAGTCTTTTTTTATTCAAAATATGTTGAAATTAAAGTTAACAGATGCAATATAAACTAATTATTCCAATACATTTTGCAGATTACTGATATATCATTCTGACTCTGTTCTGGACTAAGTTTATTCTTAACTTTCTTTCAATAATTTCAAGTATTCTTTTACAATACTTTACATTACCACAACTGTTACAGTAATATTCCCCTTTCTAATGGAGGGTGAAACAAAATTAGAGAGACTTAGACAAGTCGGGAAACGCAGACAAGTCACACAATATCTTTAATTTGTTTCTTGATGTATTTCATGTAGGTACATGGATGTCAAGACCTACCTAAAATGGCTTCAACATTTCCCTCTAACTAGTATCTTAGCCTTTCAAAACCTACTAAGTGTTTCTTTTCCAGAAATTATCCACGTACATTGTACATGTATATTGAATAAAGAAAAAATGCATGATATACATATGCATATGCAAATTAAGTTAGTAAGTTAAAATCCTTCCCGCACCTTTTGTTGTAAATAGGCAGTGCCATCTCCATTTCCATAGCCCTTGGATCTATATGAACAAACACAGCTACTACTAGACCATTGTTAGTGGGGTGTGTTTAGATATCATACATACTAAGCAAAGAACAAATTTTTGTTTCTGTTTTAAAGGCACCCAGAGCATTAATGAGACTTGAAAACTGGAAATATTCTAGTTGCTGGTATCTTTATGAAATGGACATTTAATGCCACTGTTAACCACATTTGCGTGCGGATTTCTTATCAAAAGTGATCAAAAGCGGCACAAAAATATCAAGCTACATGGTAATCTTTTAGTTTCACGTGCCTAGTGTAAATAGACCGATACCATAGCCCCACCCACCTCCGTCAAAACGTAGATATGTAAAATTAAAACAAAAGATGCAATTATTTGACGGACATGCAGTCACTCTCTCATTGGTCGAACCACTAATTGTGATGGACAGTCAGGATAAGTCTATTAGGGCTTTGATTTTCTATCAGTTCTCTCACCACACAACGACATCGTATTTTTGCTCCTTTAATCAATGTTGATATGTAACAGTATGGTGTTATTGAAACTTACTATGTGTAGGAATGACTAGAAATTGGACTTTTTAATTCAAGTTTCAAGCCTCATAAAAGTCTTTGGTATACACCCTTCTCATGGGGTGGATATAATAGAATGAAGACAAGGCCAATGAGGCAAAGAAACAAAGCTAATTTTCAGATTTAGTTTCCCTCCCAAATCATACTTAGTTTCAAAATATGATATCCAATTATCAATATCATAACTAGTGTAATGCACAGAAATGATGCAGGAATTTAGAGCCATGTTGACTGATCCCATAGTCCCTGCCCTCCTCTGTCAAAACATAGAAATGCAAAATAAAACATAGAAATGCAGATATTTGATGGACATGCAGCCACTTCCTCATTTGTCGATTCTCTAATCATCATATAATCATTGGCTGAACTGGTAATTGTGATTGACAGTTTAGGATTGGTCAAATGATTGCCAAAATGGCCTCATTTTCATCCTATCATGTTTGCTGCATGAGAAAGGTGTATTACTTGGCCATGGTTTGGACCCCAAACCTTCCAAGAATCTTTATGCTATTAGGTTCTATATGCAAATAGGGTCCATATGCAAATAGGGTCCATATGAAAGTAGCGTCTATATGGAAATAAGGCCACACCAATTTAATTTCTTGGATTTTTAAAGAAATTTTAGCACCAAAAAAATCATGAAAACAGAAGGCTGGGGTGAAAACCTGCACCTGACCCTGTTCACTCCCTGAAACTGTGTGCACCAATTAAAGTACAGACTCTAGCATTTTTTTTAAAATTCCGTTTACCAAGAAATTAAAATGGTGTGGCCTAAGGTCTATATGCAAATAGCGTGTATAACACAAAATATGGTCATACAAATTGGTCTATATGCAATGGTCTACATGCAAATAGCAGGGCATTAAGAGATGACTGCCACAGGTCTGTCGGATAAGTCGTCCAGGAAGAGAGCGGAGAAGATATCGTTGAAGAAGTTGGGGTGGTACTTGCAGGCCCGATCACAGTCTGGGCAGAAGTTGACTTCCAGTAACACAGGCTGCATGGTCTTCTCTCCTGAAATGGACAAAAATCATGTCATCTATTTCTTTTAGTTGCATTAGGTGGCGTCTGTGTGGCTTAGTGGCATAGCATCCGGCTATGAACCAATGAGACCCAGGTTCAATCCCCAGTGGTGTAGCCAGACCGGACATGCACCCAGACGTTGTGCCCTTGGGAAAGGCACTTAACACCCATTTCCCATGTCCTAAGCCCTACAGTAGGGTTTGGGTTGGCGTTAGGAAGGGCATCCAGCCGTAAAAACTCTTGCTACAAAAAAGGCTTGCACTTGCTAACTTAAAGGAGTTCTGGGGCTCCCCCATCCATGTGATGGCACGTCCAACCCCCATATCATGGGGAATAAAAGACGTAAAATTGGAGACATAGAGAGTTAGATTGAGATGCATGAAATGTGTTGCTTTAAAATCCTCCACATTCTACATGTATGTGAACTTAACTACTAAGTATACAAGCCAGGGTCTTTACAAATGGCAGAGCTACATGTACAAAATGACACAGCTTTGTCTATCGAAATTGTCATATCATATTCCTAAAGGACCCAATTCCCTTGATTGGATATACATTTCCTGCTAATTCATTGTGTAACAGACAAAGTATTGGTGCATAGAAAAGGACCTAATAGTGTTAAGGTTAATGCACATCTATCTTCTGCTATGTTCTATTAATTCAACACAAGGTAGGTGATTGAACATTTTAACATTCTTGACTTTTATTCATTTATCTATTTTCATTTATACAGGGAAAAATACACTCTGGTAACAAGCCTGTTTGATTCTGTTCTAACTTCTATTCTCTGTGCCAAATACTGTGAATGCAGAAATGTTCACGGTGGTTTTATGTTCATGGTTTTTGCGCTAAGTTCATTGCTGCGAACTTAAAGCCACTCCACATTTTTTGGACCTCCTATCCCCTTGGCTACTATTCTCTCAAATGCAAACTTAAAACCACCTCGAACACTCAATTTTCTCCCTACAGTGAAATTAAAACCACGCAAACTTGAATGCATTTACAGTACACATGTAGCTCCTCTCTCTACCCTTGTGTTTCCCTTAGGCCACACCAATTTAATTTCTTGCATAGTTAATGGAACTTTTGAAAAATGCTACATTGAAAAATCAACATGAAAACAGAATCTCAGAGGAAAGTTTGTACTTTGGTGCACACAGTTTCAGGGAGTGAACAGGGTCAGGTGCAAGTTTTCACCCCGCCTTTCTGTTTTAAGCTTGTGCTAAAATTAAAAAAAAAATCCGTTAACCGAGAAATTAAATTGGTGTTTCCCTTACCTTGTTCATTTTTGTCCCATTTCAGCATGAGATCGATGGCGTAGAGAGACCGTGCCATGGGGTAGTGTCCGATCCCGTAAGGCGCCTCTCGGCTCACTGCTGACTCAAACAGCTCTCTGAAGGCACCAAAAATGGACGACTACGGGAAACAGAAGAAATGCCATGTGAAAAGATTCTCGATTTTCTCGCTCACAATCCAAATATTATCATTATTATTGGGTAGGTCGACTACTCTCTCTTCGCAGCCAGGGGCTGAATTACGAGGAGCGCACATTTGGCGGGGCTAAATCGCAAGGGTCTGTAGCGACTGCCATTCGGCGCGCAGGTGAGCTCAATACGACAATTGCCCCATGTGCGGCCATAAGACTGTTGGTTTTGAACCACTCACACCGGGAAGGACCCCTACTCTTTTCTATAAGTGCGGTGGGTTCTTTAACGTGCTCAAGGTGTGGCTCTCCTCAAACAAGGGACCTCCATTTAACGTCCTATCCGAGGGACGTCCCTAACCAAAGCTAGGTACACATTTTCACCTGAGTAAAGTGGGGAAAGTCGTGTAAAGTGCCTTTCCTAGGGGCACAACGTCAACGGGGCAAATCAGGGAACCCCGGATTCGGACCCGGTATCTCTGGGTTCTGGGGCCAAACACCCTGCCACTGCGCCACCGCGACGCCACTTAATATAATCTTGAGTTAGGTGTGACAGATCGCTCGGTGTAATGTAACCAGCTGCTGCCGCGCCACGTGCCTGCGAAGCTAGTGTGTTATGCCGAAGGGTGGTTATACCGGCTATATATACAGTCATGTAAATACAGAATACAGAGTACAAGCGAATGAGTAAAAGTAAGGAACACGCTTTTGGCAACTCTCATCACATATTAGTTGCACAGTATTATCCTTGTTGTGTACGTATTGTAAATAAGATGTCAGTCATTATCAATCATACATACATTATACACTAACTTGTCACATAATTAAGTTTGATCTTCTTACCACTCAGAAAGAAAAGGGTAGATAAAGCAGAGGAAATGGAAAGTAACAAAGGGAAAAGGAAAAAAGACATTACCTCAACATCTGTCCATTGGAAGTGTGGATACTGTTTCTCAAAGATGGGAATGAAGTCATTATAGTGAACCTGGGATGGGGGAAAGAAAACCAAAGTCAAATAAATATTCAGTCCAAATGAATATCATCTCCCACCAGGACACTTTTTTAAGAACTCAGAAGTCTAGAATTACAGTCAAATATAGGAAGACTCAAGGGACTTGTAGACATGTGGTTACTATAGACAGCACTCTTAATGTTTGGTTCCTTGCGAAAATAATGGAAGGGACCACAAAAAAAAAAATATCCTCATGTACATGTAGAGGTGGTCAATTCTGCATTGTATGCAATTGTCTCTACATACATGTATTGGGCACAACCATTCTTAAATGCAGAGCCTCGCCCGTGGCCTAAGCAATATACATGTACCTTGGAGGGGCTCCGCTAAACCGGGCTGAGGTGTCCATTTTGTAGTCATGGTCTCTTAAATCAGCTGTCAGCAACCAGCTGTCAGCCTATCAGAAAGCTGGTTTAAATTTGAGGCTATTCCCGCAAAAGTGTAAACCTCGACCCAGTTTAGCAGAGCCTCTCCAAAGTAAATTGTAAAGGCCATAGGCAAGGCTCCGTGTAGGAGAATGGGTACAGCTGCTTAAGAATCAAAACTACACTTACCTGATGTAACTTGGTACCTCCCTCTGTGTAGTTCATCACTGTGAAGTGTTTTTCATACTCATCCAGATGGTCCAGTGAGAAAGGTCTGGAAAGAAAGCGGAATATTTACATTTTGTTGAAACTGATTCATTACTAGTATACATGTTATGTATGTACCGGATATTAGTCATCTCTGAAAGTGGATGATGATGAAAATTGAATCAGAAACATGAATTATGATGATTTTATAAATATGGGTCCTTGGGTAGAGATTCTGATGATAGGAGTCTGTAAATATAAACATATTTCCTTAAAAGACGGTCAGAACTTTTCAACTTGGATTCAAGTCAATTAGATCAATGGGTTGACTTAAAATTTAGGGTAGATACATGTAAAAATCTGAGACTACTCTAACACATTCCTAGCATACTGACCAGAGTCTCAGTTGATAGGATCTCTTCCAGTAGAATATGTGACCCTGCCAGATCACAGTTTGTACCCAGGTTTATACAAGAACATTATACATGTATAAGGACAAAAGTATTCATTAAGGGCATTGTATATATATAAGGTCTCATTCCTGAGTTACTCCGCGTGTAGACTCTCAAAGAGTGCGTACACCAAAAAATTAACGGCTGCATGAACGTGTGTTCATATCGGTGGAAAATTCCCTTTTAGCCAGCCCGACTGATCTCAAGCGTCAAACTGATGAAAGCTTGTTTGTAACTGAAGAAATTAGCCGGTCAAGTCGGACGTCCACAGCCTTTCATTTCGGGTGATGCGGTTGAGTGCTTACAGCTAGAAAATGCCTTTTTTGGGGGTGTAGCTAAGTACCGTTTGTAATTGCTATAAACAGAGATTTGATGTAGTGAAGATGTCTGCAATTTTTTTGCATGATCTAGGTCAAATATTGTCAAGTTACAACATAGAAAGAATGACATTGGTGCATTTCCTATAGCTTCATTACGAACAAGCCCATATAAAACACGTATTATAGCATGTAAGCCTATGGGCCGAAAAAACTCACGAATGAGACCTTAAGGACAATAGTATTCATTAAGGGCATTGTTAAACTACTAGTACATGTACAAGCACAGCTGTACTCACTTGTTGGCGAACCGAAGCCAGAACACCTTGTAGGCGAACAGCTTGAGTGGTTTGACTGACTGAAGCATGACGATGTAGCGAATGTCCATCTTGACTTGACCGACGTCTTCTCTGTAGTACAGGACTGGGTCCTCAAGATACTTACACGCTACCTAGTGCAGGGTGCGAAATACTTTTTTGAGCCAGGTTGCACGGTGTGCAACCTGGGTAGAAAGCTAGGTTGCCCGTCAGAATTTCAGGTTGCCCCACCTAAAATTCACTGATTTCTTGAAATTATATTTTGTAAGTACATAGTATTACAATAAAACACCACAACCCACAACAAACAAACTTATACAATTCATGTGTAACACGGCTATTTTTTTTAGTACAAATAAATCCTTTTTTCAACCCCCATAGACTTTTTGTTTTTTCTGCTCTAGGAAGAGTTACACTGCAATAGTTACACTGCAATAGGACTTGTACCTGTACATTATTCTCATCCCTCACATAAAAGTTGCTACTGGGCATATTTTCAAAATCTAATAAAAGTACCCCCGGAATAAAATTACCTATATTTTTTATTGAAAAATTCACAGGTGAGTTATTAATGATATACATGTATGATAATCATAAGATAAATACAATAGTCTATGTCATTGTCCAGTTTTTATCTCACTGTCACAACATTTTAACAACTTTGTTTATTCTATGATCATTGTTGCCAAGTAAAGATTTTCAAAATCCCAGCTTATTATTAGTAAAGTGGCTCCATCTCCACTTCTGCAATTTTTAATTTTGCCCCCAAAAAAGCACTAGCAACATTTCGCCCATAGAAATACACAGCAACTCAAACACTGCCCTCTACCAGTTGTTGCTGGTACTGCAGATTACACGTCATTACTCTCGCGCAATCACGCGATATCCAGCGAGAGTCGATGAATTCAACATGGCGGCCAAGAGCCGAGCGCTAAGCCGCGCTCTCTTTCCGACGAATTTTGCGTTTCAGGCACAATAAAACAGGTTGACTATGGATGCAAACGAGTGAAAAAGTATCGGTAACTTTATTAACTTGTTTAGTTGGGGGTCGATTTATATGTTTGGTTTGAAAATTTACGAGACTGAGAGCGAGTGTGTGTGCACACCACACGGGTGTGTGAGCTTCCTTGGTCCAATTATTACTCCGGGAAGGAGGTGTGACCTCCTTCTGGGGTATTGGGATTGCTTTTGCTTGCGCGTTCGCAGCTATAACTCACGATCCCGTCGTCGCATTGGTGTGTAACTTGGCATATAGTGTGCCTGGTTGGGCGTGGTGATGCACGATGTCTTAGTTACACCTTAACTACTTTCATCGTAAATGCAATACTGTAATTGCACCCCTACGTTTAATGCTATGTCCCACTGCCCTGCCATAGGGACCATGCTATAATCCGTTATGCATGACTGGAATACTTCAGGCAGATACGGGGTATAAATCTTCCTTACTTGCTGTGATCGTATAGTCACCGTTACATTAAAAAATAGACAACGTGCATCACCACACGCAACCTAGCAAACGATATACCAAGTTACATACCAATGCGACAACCGGAATTGTGAGTTTTCGCTGCGAACATGTGCCGAGTGAGCTTCAGTCTGTGTATTAAGTATGCCGTGCACCGTGTCCACTCGCAACTCGCGTACAGTATGTGCGCACGGGACGGACGATGTACTTTTACGCACACTGAGTGTGAAAATGGGAAATCTCTGGACCTTCAAACTTACCACACTTGTAGTTTATAATACGGAGGCTGTGACAATGTAAAAAGTTTACGCAGGGGATGAAAGATTGTTGACAAATATCTCTCAGAAAAGTGCGCGCGCCAGTGTCACTTCCGGGTGGTTAGATCCTGTGACCTTTGACCTTCTTGAAATGTTACGATAATATAAATTAGCCTTTTTTATTGCAAATTTCTTGATAGCTATAGATCAGGCCGGCCTGCAATAAATTGTGGAAAGAGGATTGACTGCATATTTGTGATTTCTGGAACATCTTAGTTGTAAGGCTGAATAAGAATGGTTCGTTGATAATTGAAAAGGGGCCATCTAGATCTAACTTTGTGACTTTTCCCGGAATTTCTAGGTCCCATCTGTGCCATGCTGTAAAAACATACTTTTCAGCAGGTTGACCACTCTTGTATAAACAAACACTTTCTCTTTACTTGCTCTAAAACACTACTTGGACAGTGTGCAGAGATGCAATTTGTGTGGGTCAATACTTGTACATACTATAAATACTTCACGGAGAATTGCGTCCTACGGACTCTTGTTTTCTACTTCGTCAAGTAATTGCCGCAAAATCGATTTCTCCGGCCCAAAATTCAGGTAGCGCACCGCGCAACCTGGGTTAAGGGATAAGTTGCGCCTACCGAAATATTGTTGCGCTGCGCAAGTGCGCAACCGGGTATTTCGCACCCTGCTAGTGTAATGGTGATTGGAGAAACATTCACCATTAATTTTTAGAGATATCACAACAACTTAAAGGAGTCCTAAACTCCAGAAGGCGGTGTTATTTTCCACTAGATTATGTATCAATCAATATATAATCAGCTGGCTTTGTACAGAATTCCGCTTGTGGTGAATTACACAAGGTGTTTTTTAAAACAATATGATACTCACTAAACCCCAGCAGACCCTACCAGTGTATTCCCTATGCGTAAACATACATTTTTGAATGTGGATATTTTCGGTGTAAATGAGGGTGGTTAAGCACAATAAGAAGGCCAATTGTTAATAAGATATAAAAGAACATATAGCAAGACGGGTTTTTCTTAACCACCCTGACATTCTTTTTGTAATCTAACTTTTGTCAGGCATTGTCAGGCACATTGTAAAAAACACATAGGCTGAGGGTCACCTGGGGAATTTGGTAGAATACTGAATGCTTTTGGATGTGCACGGGACTAGTGGGTACTTTATCGTATGCTGTAAAAAAATATTCATTTCTACTTCCTAAAATTACCATCCATTGGAAAATAACTCCTTTAAATTGAATCTAAAGGTTCTGGGTTTAAATCCCGTGTAGGCTGCAATGATGTGCACTTGGGAAAGGAACTTTAAACCATTTCCACACTTAACTCAAGTGAAAGTTGAAAATGAGTACCTAGCTTCCATTAGGGGTGTGCTCTCGGATGGGACATAAAGCCAAAGGCTTCATGTTTGAACCGGTGCAATGGCCTACTGGGTAGAGTGTTCGCCTAGCATACGGTAGGTCGTGAGTTTGAACCCCGGCTGGGTCATACCAAAGACTCTAAAAATGGTACATACTGCTTTCTCTGCTTAGCACTCAGCATTTGGGAAAGAGTATGGCAGTTAAACACACATCACAACCAGTGGACTAGCCCCCTGCTGTAGTGACTAGTCTTGCACAAAGTTGTGTGGCCCAAGGGCTACTGAAACGGAGATGGGCGCCGTCTGGTGCGGGAAGATCTTTAACTTTAACTCATGTATGAGGTAAGCAAACCCTTGAGCATGTTAAAGATCCAACCACACTTTTCAAAAATAATAGCATACAACACATGTACATGCAGTAACATGACCGGAACTACTTGCAAAGTCTTCCTATATATGAACACAGATTCAAAATATGACACAAACTGCATAATACATTAGAACTACTTTTCTTGATACAACACAAAAGAAGAAATTAACGTCTACAAACATAATTCCACAAGGGTACACATAATCCCACCACCCATGCAGAAAAGATACATTTTTTTTACATCCAGCCAATGGATCTCCAACCCAACATGATCTAAGCTACGCAATAAAACAGTTACTCAAGCAACTGGATAGATTTTGGAATAGCAGTGGATTTAACGTTATATGATGTCATCAAATATACACATTAGCTCCTGTTTTGCATAATAAGCATCTCACTATGTTAATCATCCCCCAGCACATGTATAATGCATTCCTGTATATCCAAACTGTGCATACCTGGGGGTGCTGAAGTAGAGATATCTCAAACACACTGTTTTTCAAAGTGACGGATTTATGTAACCCGGTGGATTAATGTTATTGGAGGTTATATCTGCTCCGTCTGATTACTCCTAAGATAATTCCAAACCTTGGGTGAAGTCTCCGACAGTCTGACGATGTGATGTAGTTTGTCGGTGACTTGAGTGTCCAGACCCCGCGCCAGGTTCCACGGCTTCAGGATCCAGTGGTTGTCCAGTCCCCTACACAGGAGGAAAATGTTAATGATCGAACAGTCAAACCTGTCCAAAGCATTACCACTCAAGGGACTGAGCAAAAGTGGTTGCTGAGGACAGGTGGTTGCTCCCAACAATATGGTCGGTTGGACGTATGACTGATGCATGTATAGTAAATTGGCAATCCTGACAAAAAGATGGAAAACCAGACAAGAGAAATAGGGGCTTTTATATCATTTCAATTTTTGGGTATATTTTTTTTAATGTTACCAAGACAATGACCCAAAAAAAGTTTATGGTAACTGTGCTGGCAGAATTCCTCATCCTGTACCAGATACAAAATAAGCCCCACTGGTTGATGATTCGTCTTCAGCCTGGGTGTCACTGCCAGCTTTTTAGCTCTATTTCCCACACTTGTTTTTGGCTACAGATTGAGAAGTGACCAAGAAAACTAAAAAGGCTGGATTCCAGGCTAATTCTTCATAGATATGCACCAGTGAACAATGATTTTCATTCAGATTAAGCTGAAAGACTAGCAAAACATAAATCACGTTTCTGGTTCATTGTAACAGATCATAAAGTATCATAATTCCTTGACTTTACTGTGTGTTCATGAGTTTTTAAATTTCACTAATCTAAAATGATGTGAAACAATACCTTTCTTCCCTTTGTTGAAAAGTGGACACAAACTTGGGCAGTGCCCAGGCAAGGTTAAAGGTCGTTGGCAGCCATTTTGGACCATTCTCCAGAGCTTCTGGATCCTGATTGGTCACTGCTCTTTGACCAATGTAAGCCAGGCAGTCTTTGACAGTCAGGATACCCTCACAGGGAAACTGGTTGATGTAGACATCAGGACGCTCTTCACTGAGGGTCCTGGAAATTTGCATGTAAAAGAATAGACTAAGTATGCATGAATTGCAGCTAGAAATAGAAACAAGTACTGTAAAATGCATTTAAGTTTGTGTGGTTTTATTTCGCGGGTGGGAAAAAATGGTTTAAGATCGCATTTAAGACAATAGTAGACAAGGGGGTGGGAGGGCAAAAATTTTGAGGCTACCGCAAAAACCGTGAACATAAAACAACCCCAAAACATTTCTGCATTTACAGTATCTGCATCAGAAATGTGGATAAGTTTGCATCTAAGTGCAATTTATGTAGAGGGAAAATTGTAACGATACGTGACATAATTAATGTGAGTAAACATGTTGCTTTATGTCAGGAAGTTATGTTCTTATAATCTTAAATCATTGACAGTATGGGACAGAAGCGCCACCTAGTTATCCATGACAGTACTGCAGCTTTGGAACTGTCAATTTGGTCTATAGACCGGAAAGAAGATGGTGACTGGAATGAGTCAAAGCTGACAGATTTAAAACACTTTTTCTATCTTTAACCTGTAAATATAACACACAGGCACAAATATAAGCATTATCCTTTATGACTTGAAAAAGGAAAAGAATGTTTAATTGTGTAAAAATCCTACTTGAAGTCCCTGAGATGATTCTGTGTCCACATGATATCTGCTTGGCTTTCCTCCTCCACGATTTGAAACCGCGAATCAGTCAGGTTGTCTCTGATCACCTGGATGTCTGTGTACACTCTGTAAGGCCCTTCCCTATTGGCTAGTGGATTCCCGGTGGTATCTGGTACTGGTAAAGTTTCCCTGCATCCTTTTAGTCGAGTCTGTATTGACAAAGTGCATATTAACATGTTTGTTTTCTGACAAAATATTTTCTGCTCCAACACAAAGTGGCGGTAGCACAGTGGCAGGATGTTTGGCCCCAGAACCCAGAGGTACCGGGTTCGAATCCGAGTAGCTAAATCCGAGGTTCCCTGATTTGTCCCGTTGACGTTGTGCCCTTGGGAAAGGCACTTTACACGACTTTCCTCACTCAACTCAGGTGAAAATGAGTACCTAGCTTTGGTTAGGAATGTCCCTCGGATAGGACGTTATATGGAGGTCCCGTGTTTGAGGAGATCCACACCTTGAGCACGTAAAAGAACCCACCACACTTATCGAAAAGAGTAGGGGCGCTTCTCGGTGTGAGTGGATCATATAAATCTGTCCGGATATGCAGCTTGTACTCTTCAGTACAAACCTGGTGTGTTACGCCTTGAGGCAGTACAAACAAACAAACAAACAAACAAACAAACAAACAAACAAAAGATATGTAATCTGATCTGTTCAAGCTTCAGAGTTCATTGTACAAATTTCCATGACAAGAAAAAAATCAGGTTTTTACTGTGGAATGTCAGGTTTGATATACACATGCAATATTTCATGTTGCATTCTATCATATATCACCCAAATTTGTTATTTGTAGAAGAAATAGCCAGCATGTGATACCAATCTTACATCTGCAAAAGTATGGCATGATCCCTTTCATGTAAATGTAACTTGATTTAGTGCTTCATATTTCAAATATCTTCTTACTGACATGTTCTACCGCAAACTAAATCAAAATCATTTATTTATTCATTTATTCTTTGTGTCAGGCCCAGGGTCCCTATCTAAAAAATAAATAAATATATACAGACATTAACAGATAACACAAACATTGCATTTAGCAGTCATTAGACTTTAAACTAAAAAAAGGACCTCTATCGCTCGATTTGTCGTTGGCTTGCTCGCGTAGGAGCCCTGCTCTTTAGCGACAGTTCTGGTGCCGTTACTGACAGTTGCTCATGAATAATTAATGAGCTATCCTTATTTGGCGGTTAATTTGTTCTGAACCTAAAGTAACGATGTGAGACGTAACCTGATTGTTTGATAGCTTCGCAGTGTTCTTTGCGCTTTTGAGATGGTGCCAGAACCGTGTCTACCGTCGCTGAAGAGCAGGGCCCCTACGCGAGCGAGCCAACGATGAATCGAGCGATAGGGGTCCTGCTTTAAGGAGGGTGCTAAAAAACATACCCAATAGAATTGGTCATCTACTGAGATTCCTTCATTTGGTGAGATGTGGGTGAAGTCCTCTGGAATCCAGGCAAGTAGCCGGCATTTTCTCTCTGTTTCCTCAGACAGTCCGTCAGCAAAATCACGGGTCACCTCATCTGAGGAGAAAAAAATCAAAGCTTGCTGTTATTAAACTATGAATAGTAAGATTAAACTTTTCATCCAACACTGTAAAGAAGTTGGGACTTACCCACATTTTCGGTTGACTCTGTCAACCTTGTTCACGGAATGGACCCGTCTACTTCTGGAACGTGAACAGAAACACGTGACCGTAGTAGCGGGTCATACGTGCCAGATAACCTGTGTCGCCCCCCGTCTCTGTTCAAGGTAAGTCTGTTTGCTGGTTGTAGTCAGACCATTGCTGTCTCCAGCTTTAAATTCTTTTCAGTCCCACTTATTGTTTGAGAGCCCATGTTCTTGATTTCCGGTGTTAAATTTGTCCCTTTAAAGATACCCAGAGTATCTTATGAGGCTTGAAAACTGGAAATATTCTAGTTGCTGTAATCTTTATGAAATTGACATTTAATGCCACTGTTTGCGCGTAGGATTTCTTATCAAAAGTTCTCCAAAGCGGCACAAAAATAAGGTACATGGTAATATTTTAGTTTCACGCGCCTAGTGGTAATACTTTAGATACCATAGCCTCGCCCACCTCGGTCAAAACGTGGAAATGCAAATCTATAACATAAAAAAGCAAATATTTGACGGACATGCAGTCACTCTCTCATTGGTCGAGCCGCTACCGGTAATTGTGATGGACAGTCAGGATCAGTCCATTAAGGCTTGGATATTCTATTAGTTCTCACCACACAACGACATTGTATCATTCCTCATTAAATGTCGATATGTAATGGTATAGTGTTATTGAAACTTACTATGTAGGAATGACTAGAAATTAAAGCTTTTTTCATTCAAGTTTCAAGCCTCATAAAATGCTCTGGATGCCTTTAACCTTCTCCCTGCTACCTTACCCTGTATCCAACAAAGTTTTGGTACAAAAGGCTCCATACACAGAGGGTTAACATGTAAAACACATACCTCCACAGTCCAGGTCTTGTAGCAGCCACATGAGAGTGTAGGAGGTTTTGGTGGGGACGTAGTAAAATGGCACCATCCTGCACGTCGGCTCATCGGAGTGCTGGACCCTGGACCCAAACTCATCGTTCACGTACCAGAACGCTATCTTGTCATCGGCAGTCTAATGTTGGTACATGCAAACAGTCAATAGTTGTTAAGTTAAAATCCTCCCACATCATAAGGTGTATAGGGTGGTGCCCGTCCCCGTTTCATAGCCCTGGGCCACACTGTGGTGCAATCACTGCAGCAGGGGGCTAGTCCACTGGCAGTGGAGTGTGTTTAACTGTTTCAGAAGTATGTACCATTTTTATATAGTCTTTTGTATGACTCAATGCGCCTCTTGTCCAGAGGTGTCCTACCCGGGAGTTGAACTCGGGCCTTCTGGTTCCAAGTAATCAGAACCAGATGTGGTAAGTAACAGATGCGCAGACCACTACACCACAGGGACACCCCCAGTCAATAGTTTTACACAGAAAAACAAAGAATAAACTCTGAAACATATTGATGGCATGTGATTCACTTGTGTTACAGATTGTAGTATTAAGACAAACCTATAATGATGACCAGACTCCATTTTGCAAGAAAAAAATATACCTACAGCTCCCTGAAAATCCAACTTGTAATGCCAGGTAAACCTAGAAAAGAAGAAAAAAGAATCAACAGAGCATGCTTGAATGGATATCAGAGATAGAGAGAGAGAGCATCTTTGTGTGGCAGAGCATCTGGTTTTGAACCAATGAGACCCAGGTTCAATCCCTAGTGGAGTAACCAGACATGTCTGGACATGCACCCAGACGTCGTGCCCTTGGGAAAGGCACTTAACACATATTTCCCAAGTCCTAAGCCAAGCAGTAGGGTTTGGGTTGGCGTTAGGAAGGGCATCCAGCCGTAAAAACTCTACTGCTCCAAAAACTTGCACTTGCAGAGGAGTTCTGTGGCTCCCCCATTCATGTGCAAGCACGTCCAACCCCCATATGATGGGGAATAAAAGACGTTAAATTGGAGAGAGAGAGAGAGAGAGAGAGAGAGAGAGAGAGAGAGAGAGAGAGAGAGAGAGAGAGAGAGGAGAGAGAGAGAGAGAGAGAGAGAGAGAGATATGTTTGCCTTTGAAATCAGATTTTTACTGTAATTCTTGTTTCTTTCACTGTAACTTTAAGTTCACTGTTTTCACTGTCACCTCTGGACCGTGAACTTATCATCACCGTGAAAAACCTATCTATGATTCCTTCACACATCCTTTCTGTAAATCACTTGCTACCACCGTGAAGTTAAAGTTAAGTGAAAATGTCAATTTTTCGTACGTCGTGAAATTTTGCTACCGTGAACTTAAAGTGAATTACTGTATTATTCATGGTAACTCCACACATGTCTATCATACCATTGCCATTCTACTTCTACTCAGAAGTTCCCAAACAAGTAAACAAACAAACAAACAAACCTCCACATCTCGTCCAGAACCCTCTCTGTCATCTCTTCTTCAGACGCCTCATCGGAGATGTCCATCAGGGCGGCCATCCTACCCAGAAGCCCCGGGACCTGCCTCAGCTGCAGTCGTGCGTACCCGTACTGGAATGTCCACGCATGGTCGATCAGGAAGATACTGTAAATGCAGAAATGTGTGCGGCGGTTTTATGTTTGCAGTTTTCACGGGGATCTCTTTACCGTAAACTTAAAACTACTGTGAAAAGTCATTCCATTGTGTGAATTGCATGGTCAACCAGGAAGATACTGAGGACAGGAAGTGTGCATGAGTACAACTACAAGTATTGAAGTAAGCAATGGTTGATTTTTCTGTAATTTAATTCTGTATCAGTTCTGTATCAGATTCTGTACAGCCAGTATAACTGTCCCTTTAACGCAGGTGGTTACATTATGCTGTACATACAAAGTAGAGCTGTGTACCGGTACACTGTACCAATACAGTACCGGGTACAATCAATTAGGTACAGTCCAAAATACCTGACCCTGGTGGACCGGTACTGGACCGGCACTAATCAGGTAAAGCCCAACTCAGGGGATGGCCACTTTGACAGATAAAATACTATGAAATTACACTTGTACATATGCATCATCATTAAACTTATTAAAGGGGTTACATCTCTATGTTCTGACATCCCTTAACCCTAACCATAACAAAGGTGTGTGGGAACATACATGTACATGTAGGGGTGACAGAAGTTTGAAACATAGGGGCACTGGGACATATCTAGGGGTGTCGCAACACCGTATCATAGGAGCTAGGTATTGTCTTATGTAGTAGTGTTACAAGCATCTGGCTGGGAGTGGAAGTTGCAATTTTAATGTTTATGTGCTGAAGGGACTTCTACCATACCAGCTAACGGTATCAGGACAACTCGGCCCCTGGGACAACTCGGCCCCTAGCCATTTGGGACAATTCGGCCCCTAGCTCAGGACAACTCGGCACCGAGCCCGAAAACTGACATAGATCAGCAAACAGAACAGGAACTTTTTAAAATCTATGTGAGGAATAAAACATGTTAAACTGCCAAACATTTCGTTTAAAAAAAAAAAGGAAATTGTGAAACTCTGCAGGTCATTTCCCCGGAACACTTTGATAGTTTGAATATCAATAAGGAAGTTTTATCATCTCGGTTGTCTCGACGCGTTTTGAAAACCTACAAACTGTTAAAATCTATGTCCAACAAAACATAATGAACTGCTATACATTTAGTTTTATCGGCAATAAGTTATAAGCACTTTCATAACAGAATATAAGCGTAGCGAGTTTGTGAAAGAGCGTCAAAAATAACAAACAAAATGGCGTCGCCGCGCCGGCCCGCAACATGCTTTTGACGGTCTTGTAAAGTTTGAGACTTATGGAAATGCTTATGTAGGGACTAAGTTTTGTTTCTTAAAATTCTTATTCCACTTATCAGCCAGTCAGATCCGAGATCGGTAGAATTGTCATTCTTCGAGCCCCAAATACACTTATCATGCACTGAGTAATAGGTGCCGAGTTGTCCTGAGCTTGGTGCCGAGTTGTCCTGAATAGCTAGGGGCCGAGTTGTCCCAGGGGCCGAGTTGTCATGGAATCAACCAACCAAGTGTAACGCTAGCGCTTGTACCAAGACATGATACTGCAAATACCTGCTTGAATCCCTGCTGTCCACTCCATTCTCACTAGTGACGACGACACACCACCTGTGCTCCCCAGGGGAGGGGTTGTTACTGTCCCCATCCCCCTCTTCCTCATCATCAGTATCTGACTCAACTTGCATCATGCCAAAACATCGCCCCGCATCGTAAACCTAGTTTTGGTGGAAAAGAAAATAAATACTAAAGTTAAAGTATTTGTGCTACATATACTTCAGGTTTGCTATGTAAGTTTAGCGATTACGGGTCTTTTTATAGATATGAATTGGTATTGAATGTTTTCTTTTTATTTGAGTTGAATGTGTGATCATAGTTGTGTGCCGATTTGTTAAAAATAGAGATAACGCTAGCGACCCAAAAAACACCCCTCCCAATTTGATACCTGTGACGTCACAATTCAAGATGGCGGCCACCATACATGCCAACGGATCCAACAAAGGTTTTGCTATGTAAACCTGTAATTCTGTAGTTTTTCATCGGTTCCTGTGGCATATTGCTGTATTTAGCGAGTGTGGTCTTCCTAACATGTAGTCTTCTGGCAGCACCGCCCCCCTCCCCTTTACTACATTTCCCTCACTACTTGAACTCTAAAACTTACTTCATCTCGGATCTTCTCTTGCACACTTGGCCAATAGACATCGGGTATTCCGGAATTAGCCAGTTGCCCTCGGTGCAGCTTCAGAAAAGTCGAATAATCCATCTGACGATGGTCCGCAGGGACGATTACGGCCTGCTCGGGGTCCGCCATGTTGTTTGACCTTTGACCGTTTAATTCCTGATGATCGGGATATTTGTGTTATTTGTCCGTTTGCATGTCTAGTGACCATTTTTGCCCCGATGGCCCAAATAATGTGTATTCTATTTGCAGATAAATCTATCTGACCAACCACAATGCACTAGCTGCTTGAAGAGGCACCATGCTTTGTATATCCCTGCAATCTCCACATATGTCTGTATGTGTGTGTGTTGAGGGGGGGGGGGGGTTAAGATACTTCTTCAAATCAGTACCCACTTTCTGACAGGCCTCTCCCTTATTTTACCAAATTTCACCTACTTTTACCCTAGATTTACCATATATTTGTTGTTTTTCTACAAGACTACACTTGGCTGAAGCTAAGGGAGTATACAGGTGTTTCAGATGTCCAAATTCCGGATAAGAATTAAGAAACAAATATTCAAGAGGACAAGTCGACACACATATAGGCCACACATCTTTATTATCAACTGCAAGTCCACGTTATCCAAGTAACATTCAATGAATTATACAGTTTTGAGCTGTAAGCTATTCAGGATAAGTACATAAAGGTGATCACGTGTGTAAACACAAAGAGAAAGGTCGTTTACCAGTATTACGTTGATAACGGAAAATATCGGAGTTTAAAATACAATCAAATTATATACGGACGAGATGCAGTTTGGTGTACAAGCGGTAATGTTGCGCGCTGATTGGTTGATGAAGCTTGTCACGTGATGCAGTGTTAGCACTGAGGCAGGGAAGATGGCGGCTCTTCAGGATCCTGAAAAAAAGAGGAAAAAAACAACAACATTAGTCCATGGGAAAACATTGAAACAAAACATGCCTACAGTTATCATGAAGCAATATTAATGTCTCTTTGTCAATTCTAAAATTAATCGCTGATCTGTTTAAATATGATATAGGAACATACATCAGAAAAACCTTTAATGGTGGTTCTGTACAAGAAGTTAAAAAAAAGATGTTTGAAACATTGTGATACTCACCTTTCTTTTTCTCGATCCCTTTAGTCACTGAAAGCGTACGGGGTGCCGGTGCGACCTTGGCGTTTAAGAGCGTAGACAACGTCCAAGGCAGTGACGGCCGCGGTCTTACGCCTGGCGTGCTCGGTGTAGGTGACGGCATCACGGATGACGTTCTCCAGGAAGACCTTGAGGACGCCTCGGGTCTCCTCGTAGATGAGCCCGGAGATACGCTTGACGCCACCTCGGCGGGCTAGACGGTTGAGTTCAAGCTTCAGGCAGAAACACACAAAAGCATAAATTGGCTTCCTGAAGAGCATTGTACAACTCTATTCGTCAACAAAACAATACAAACAAAACAAACAGATAGCTGTAATTTGGTCATTGAGATAACAAACGCTGTATTGATCTGTAATTAGTACTCCATGTACTGCGGATTTGATTTAATAGTCCTTATTAAAAGAGAACCCTAGTCCGGGCAAGCTGCCCGATATGATGATGATGATGATTAAAAGAGAAATCATATGGCCTGACTGGCGTGTAAAATGAGATGATTATTATGCAATATAAGAAGAAACATTGCTCTACAGTCAACTGGCATCTAGAATGATTGTAGAGCAATGTATCTACAATCTAGATATCTATCGCTTATTCAGCTCCAAAGCTACTCTAATGTCTCCTTTGAGGAAATCCAAACTAACTTGAAAATTGCATTCCAAACTTACATTTCCTAACCAGTGTATCTCACGTAATATCGAATGGATCCCTGGCAAGTCGACGTCAGTAAACAGAATTTGAACATCCGAAAATAATTTCATCAGGTTCGTAGAATATAGGATATAGGAGATTCTTTTTACACAACCAGGTAATCTCACCCGCTAACGCTTCGATGTCTATCGAACACCTTCTTCAGAGCTTCTGACTGGAGTACTGATTCTCAACGCTATAAGTAGCCGATGTAGGTGGCGCTTTTGCGGTGATAAGCAGTACTCTAGTCAGAAGCTCTGAAGAAGGTGTCTGACAGACACCGAAACGTCAGCAGGTGAGATTCCTGGTTGTGAAAAAAGGAACTTTGAATATCCTAGAATTTGAACATACCTCCAGATAAGGGTCATCCTTGAAGGTCTTGTCCTGTACAAAAAAAGGGTTTGAATACAAAGATATAACATCCATTTCAGACAATCATCGACCTCTTTAGACAAAATTTATAATATATTTTCTATATCACTCATGTACTTTTAAACCTGTTCAAAAACATGTTCAAAATCCATTTACGTAAGATATAAATATACCACATTGTGCTCTGAACCTTCCAATATGATACATCAGACAGAAATATAACAACATTGATTGAAAAAGATAAGGAAGAAAAAACATTGATGCATATGCGCATTCGATATTTCAGAGTTCAAGGCCTAACATGATATTTTGATGAAGTGGCCCTAATTAGCTAAAAGGAGCCAGGGTTATTAGCCTGGTCCCAGTCTCTAGGGGTCGGCTTAGGGGTGTTTTACTGGGCCCAGTCTGCTTTTCTGTCAGCCTTTCTACTTAGCTGCCATATAGAATTTCGCAGCCTGTCTACTTTAGCTGCCATAGATAGTTCCGCCGCCACCTTATTTAATCAATGGCCGTAAACCCACCCCGAGCGGACTAATATGTCTGGGCGGGCGGGGATCACTCTCAGCGCCATAGAGATATCGGGGAGCCCCGATGGTATGGTCTCCAGGCTTCGGAGTTACCTGTGCAAGTTTGCTGATTACCGCGACATTTTCACCACGTATAAAGAGAGCCAGCTGCAAGTCGTCGACCGTGATGGTGTCACGCTTGGCGTGGATGGCGCACAGGTTGGTGTCCTCAAAGAGACCGACCAGGTAGGCCTCACTTGCCTCCTGCAGAGCCATGACCGCCGAGCTCTGGAAGCGCAGGTCGGTCTTTTTGAAGGCTTGGGCGGTCATCAGGCCCTGAAAGGGTAGGCTACCATGCCCCGCTCTCGACTCCGCGCCGCTCTAATTAGTGTACATGAGAAAATATTTCAAAAAGTATGCAACATTTCGACATAGATGACTTATTCAGTTTCGGATCTCTGGTTCATGCTTAGAGGGAATTAAAGGAGCATTCCACTCCAGAAGCGGGAATTATTTTCTGATAGATCATATTTTTCGGGTTACAAATGCACCCAACTTTGGGCTAAATTCCCTCAGCTGTCTTTTCGACAATAATCTTTTTCTAAATCCATGTACCCCAATACGGACCCGCTCCTATATACATGCATGGCCAGCTTCGGGCACAAATTTTCGCTAACGGTAGACGCTATAAGCCGACGAAAGCAGTCGAATGACTATCACACATCCAGGAAGGTACACAAAAAGTTTGAAGACTATCGCGTCATGGAATACAGAGATTTTGGTACTTTTGTACCAAACATTGAATTCTGCTATTGTTGAAAGGGTAATACATACAGGCAGTTCCAGAACTCGATCGCTATAATGTTCGCCCAACGTTCAGGCTTCAAATCATGGTGACGTTGACAAAACAAACTGGATTCAAGCATAACAATTTATTCTCTGATGAATCATAATGCCCGCTTCTGGAGTGGAATGCTCCTTTAAAAGAACAACAACTCCGGAGCAGAGAGTAAACATAGATTATCTAGAGTATGGAATTACTTGCAACACAACAGTTCTTTTATTTTATTCCTTAAATTTCACAATATGCATGAATGTCTAGTATTTCATCTAATAGATTATGTTGTCTGTATCTCAATAGAAATTGGAACCTTTTTTAATCTACTAGAGTTGCTATATTTTGCTTGCAAACAGCAATAGTTATATTTCTTGTTTTTACTCTGTCACATAATCATAAGTCAACTACTTTGGAAAGTGTTGATAGACTTTCAAAAGTCAGATTACAAAATAAATTAGTGGAAAACTTAAAGCACAGGATACTTACGGAAAAGAAACGATCAATATTGACAATGTTCTTCAAAAAACCCCACGCCTATCCTGAAGTAGCGAAATTAAAACACACTTAGGCAAACAGCGATACTAAACATGATATCATGTAGATGTGCGAAAGTGACTATCACCATACAAACCAGACAGTATACAATTAAGAAAATATTCACTCTTTCTGCTAAGTTTTTTTAATGATTAGTTGAGTAGACGTAGATAAGTGTGTTACAATTCCATTTCTTTTGACAATTGTAAGGCATCAATAATTGAGCAGTTTAACGCTAATCGACCCTCCTTAAAGCAGGGCCACTATCGCTCGATTCGTCGTTGGCTCGCTCGCGTAGGGACCCTGCTTTTCAGCGACGGTAGACACGGTTCTGGCGCCGTAACTGACAGTTGCTCATGAATAATTAATGAGCTATCCTTATTTGGCGGTCAATTTGATCTGAAACTAAAGTAACGATGTGAGAAGTAACCTGATTGGTTGATAGCTTCCCAGCGTCCTTTGCGCTTTTGCTTGAGATGAGGTTTAGCAAACCCTCTGATTGGCTGAAGCTGTTTTGGCGGCGACGGCGCTAGAACCATGTGTACCGTCGCTGAAGAGCAGGGCCCCTACGCGAGCGAGCCAACGACAAATCGAGCGATAGGGGCTCTGCTTTAAGGAGGGTGCTCTAATCC
Organism: Branchiostoma lanceolatum; assembly: GCF_035083965.1. Taxonomy (NCBI): domain Eukaryota; kingdom Metazoa; phylum Chordata; class Leptocardii; order Amphioxiformes; family Branchiostomatidae; genus Branchiostoma; species Branchiostoma lanceolatum. The sequence goes on from NC_089737.1 coordinate 5,052,190, forward strand.
TGATCCGCAGATTCAAGTCGCCAATATTTAACAGAATTGCCAAGTCTCAACGACAGCGAACAAAAAATATAGAGACAGACATGCCTCGGCCTAGCTGCTTTAAAGCAGGAATGTCGTTTGCATTTAAGGAATAATTCTAACAATAGAGTTAAGTATTTGTGCTACAGATACATCAGGTTTTCTTTTTTAGTTTAGCGATTACAGGGTATTTTTATAAATATTTGAATTGGTATTGGATTTTTCTTTTTATCTGAGTTGAATGTGTTAGAGTTATGTGCCGATTTGTTAAAAATAGAGAGAACGCTAGCGACCCCAAAAAACACCCCTCCCATCAATATAAGCAATATTAAGATGGCGGCCACCACACATGCCAACGGATCCAACAAAGGTTTTGCTACGCAAATCTGTAACAACAACTCACCTTCAGCGATGAAGCCGGCAAAAAGCACGACAGAAATGGCCATGATGTGACGAATCGCCATGATGACTCAAGAAATCCTGCAAACCTGCAGAAGAATAATATGGTTGGAGTCAAAAATGGAACTGAATTCGCAGTCTATTATGGTATTATACTTAAAGTTGTTGTTTTTTGATAAAAGATAATGTCAAAACAAGCTAGCGCTGTAAGTAAGCACGGCCCTGTTCTCCTCAAACCCCGTTTTTTTGGGGGTCGCTAGCGTTCAGACCCCGTCTGCGCCAAATGAGGCCAAATCTCATTTTGGACGGCCTGGACTCTGACACAGGCCGTCCTTTTTTGACATTTCGACACACATTTTGCTGCGAAGTCGGTAAAAAGAGAAATGCGCATATGGTCATTTTGTGTTTCCCATTGAAGCTGCGGGCGTGGTGGGAACGATCCCACGCTGGCACTTCTGGGCGTTGATGTGGACGCATTAAACGTAACTACCTTACTCAACCATGATTTACCTCTGAGTCTCAAAATGCGACTGCGTCCAAAAGAAATTATAAAGGGAGGCTAATTACCGTCAACAGTAGTACAAGAATCTTACAGGAACAGTAGCCTTGTTTTCATTTGAGGGAAGCCTACGGCGAACTTCCAGAGTTCTCTGTTACGCATTGTTAGCAGTCCATGACCGGGGGCGCGGCACACCTCAAAAACATCAAACTTACGCCGGGTCACTGTGCGGCACGCCCCCCGTAATCTCTTTTCCGTGGCAAAATAGTGCTGAAGGCTTTACGTCCGCGGGGAATTTTCACTTGAACAAGAAGCACCAATCAAATATGGTTCTGTTGCCCCTCATTGTGCCATTTTGATAACAACAGCCCTGTTCCCCCTCAGACCCCGTTTGTCCGTACTACCCTGTCCCGCTCAAACCCCGTTCACACTACCCTGTTCCCGCTCAGTCCCACGGCCTTTTCCTCTCAGACCATCTCCCTACAAACCAGTTCCCATTCAACAGACTCAGAACATTACAGAAATACTCAAAAGAAATCACTGGCACTCACCACTGTAGATATACGTCTGACGAAATTTGGTCTCGACTGGTCTCGAGCTGAGAAATTAATGACGTCGCACAGCCTCGATTGTACAGTTGGCTCAGCTTATTTTCATAATTATGTAAAATAGGGGTGTATCCATTAATAAAATTGTAACAAGTATCTGTTTATGTTGCAAAACTGATATCTTTATGTAAGTACCGTTGTAGCTCGCGCTCTACAAAATTGCCTTATTTGACTAGAAATATTACTCTTGTGTGGGGACTAGTTTCAGACGTTGGGAATAGACTAAGACTTCCCTAGGAAAATGATGGTGCCTTCTTTTAATTCACATGTGACAAAACGTGCGATATGTGTGTATATAAGCTGTGGTTGAAGAACTAGATATGACATCATCGTTTGACCTCAATCACCGTGGGAATTTCCATTAATGGTTCATACCAGTAATGATGCAAGATTTTTCTTACGACGCATCTACCAGCTAAGACCATTAAAAGTTACATTAAGATTTTGATAAATACGTTAAGCTTCGAAAGCTACATTTCCAGAGAAAATATTTCATTCTTTCTTTTGCAAACGCAACATGAAATTGAATATCTGGGGTCGTGTGGCGTAACGGTAGGGTCTTTGGCCGAGAACCCAGCGGTCCCGGGTTCGAATCCCCTGACGCCACCGATGTTGTGCCCTTGGGAAAGGCGCTTTACACAACTTTCCTCACTACACCCAGGTGTATAAATTGGTATATATATATTGTTCTCTGTACGTGGCACTGTTTTTTTTTTTTTTTTTTTTTTTCAAGCTTTCCGTGATTTATTGACAATGAAACTTTGTAAACAAAGGCGAGGATAAGAGACGAATTACTGTTGTGTCCTATTATTAGTATAATGAGTTCTAAGTGCAACTAGACTCTTAGCAATGCCGGTTGATCTACCTTTTGACAATACAGCCATATGAATTAGATGATGTACACGCAAAGAATATGGAACTGTCATTTCAATGCAGTACAAGGGTATGTTATTTGTGCACAGTTTAAAGTAGTGAAAATGGGACATTGTATGAGATTTACTCTACCAAAATTACAGGTACTTTGAAGACCATCACTCTTTAAGGTCGGCAGAGTGACCTTTCAAAACATATATGAATCATAGTGAGAAGGAACTTGGTTAAGATTTGCATTAAAAAACATCTGTATTTATGTGTAAGAGACAAAATATTGCAATTGAAATAAATAACATGAAAAACAAAGTGTCCAAGTTGTTCCTGCTTGAAGTAAAGGCAGTTTTCAATATTCGTCATCTTGACCATCACCAAGGTCATCATCCTCAGGTGCCTCAAAGCCTTCCTCCGTCTCATATATCTTGGCTAAGATTTTGGCTGTCTCAATGACAGTTTGGTCCTCTGCGTCGGGATCCTGACAAAGCACCTCGATGTCTCGCAGCTTGCCGAAGTAGAAATCTCTCTCCTTCTCCAGCCCTTCAATTGTCATCCTGCATTCCTCCAGCTGTTCATTTAACTCTGCCACCTGTGCATTGTTCCCTCCACTGGGCTGTGCGGGTGGTTTCTGCATCGCTGGCCGTGCTGCTGGCTTGGTGCGAGGAGCTGCTTTGGCCATTGGTTTCTTGGTGGGCTTGCCGAGTCGGGCACTGGAATCACCCCCCTTGCCTACCATCTCCACACCCCCTCTAGCACTTGCAGCATTGTACTCCTGGCCACTGTAGTTGGCATCAAAGAACTTCTTGAACCACTGCACAAACTCAAAGTTGTCTTGGAATCTCCCCTTCACCAGTTTGTCCACTGGGATAGTCTTGTCCACTCCAGCTTTCTTGAAAGCTCCCTGTAAGAGTTTGAAGTTCTGGATGTACTCATGTTCCAGCTTGGCAACAAACTTCACCTTCTTGATTGGAAGTACATTTTCAAAGAGCATGTCCATGAACTGGCAGTATGCTGCACCTGTGCAAAGCTGTTCAATCTTTGTGTACTGGACCTGCAGGCTGTCATTCACCCATGAAAGCATTTCATGCCGGCTCAGATTTTCAGAGGTCGCACCGGTACTAAACACATTCACTGCCATCTTTCAGGTGTTCAGGTAGGGATTGTCCTCCAGGCTGTATTTGCTAAGAGACTAAAGACCTGAATCGTACGTGGCACTGTTAACATAAGTTATAAAAAACTTGAGTACAGTGCCACGTTATACATGTCTGTTAAAAAACGACGTAAAAACAAATTAGATACTGTATCACTTATTTTCTAAGCATATTTTTAACCCAACGACAAACTATCATTTTCAATCCAAGGGCCCTTTAACCCAGACTATTTTTCAATTAAAATGAACGTAGTCGTCATCTAGATCTTTTGCGTGCTTAGAATAAGCTCCTTAAACGCTATACCGATTCGTAATTTATGTACTAAGATAACTATTAGCTGTGAAAGCCAAATAAAAAGTTTTGAATAATGGTAGATAGGAAGTTTATTTTTCGGTGGGTGGGGGGTGTCTATGAGATGGTGGATATAAGTAAACTGCAGGGTTGTTTTTCTTGGGCTGTTAATGTACGGACACAAACCGGTTGGTAGTATGTACTGTTTGTGTACAAATGTATGTATAATCCTTTATATTTCCCACACGTTATCTACCACCTGAAGATAGTGCTGTATTGAATGTTCCAGAAGCTTTCTTACTGGGCAAGACCCGATGTAGGTATCACGCCCAGATGTAAAAACAGAGGTGCAAAATCAGTGTAAAATGGTTTTGTAACCCTTTCCTAAGGAAATCCAACTTTAAAAGAAAAAAGTCTTCTAAATGTCACAACATATGCTAGCTACAACTGGAAAACAAGTTTCATTGCAAAAGAATATAACACACTTTAATTCCCTTTATTTTCTATATTTCAAATACTTTTTCCGTCTCCAACATTTAAAGGTGAATAACAGCAATGCTACTATTTTATTTACTTCAAACGCCAACATACAAATGTACAATGTAAGGCGAAAAAGCAACTTAACATCCACCAGTTTTCAATAACAAATTCCTATGAATATATTTAGTGATATTTTCCAAAGTACTGAACATTTGAGCACAAAAACAACCGCAACAAAGGTGTTCCCATTTAACATGTTCCTTTAAGTTGGTAGAAAGTCAACTGTCACCGCCTAAACGATAATCCGATTATACCTTTTCTCTGCTTACATTAAAGGCATCCAGAGTATTTTATGAGGCTTAAAAATTGGAAATATCATAGTTGCTGTAATCTTTATGAAATTGACATTTAATGCCACTGTTTACCACATTTGCGTGCGGATTTCTAATCAAAAGTGCTCAAAAGCGGTACAAAAATAAGCTACATGGTGATCTTTTAGTTTCACGCGCGTAGTGTAAATAAACCAATACCATAGCCCTGCCCACCTCCGTCAAAACGTAGAAATGCAAAATAAAAATGTCGGCCATAAAAATGCAAATATATGGCCGACATGCAGTCACTCTCTCATTGGTTGAACCACCAATTGAGATGGACAGTCAGGATCAGTCTATTTGGGCTTGGACTTTCTATCAGTTCTCACCACACAACGACATCGCATCTTTGCTCCTTTAATGTCGATGTGTAACTGTATAGTGTTATTGAAACTTACTATGAGTAGGAATGACTAGAAATTGGAGTTTTTTTCTCCTTTAATGTCGATATGTAATGGTATAGTGTTATTGAAACTTACTATGTGTAGGAATGACTAGAAATTGGAGTTTTTTTCAAGTTTCAAGCCTCATAAAATGCTCTGGATGCCTTTAAACAAAAACTTTCAGCAATTCTTGAATGAATGCAACTAGGATTCACAGTGCAATAAAAGAACTAAGAATAACTTGTTTATATAATCATTATTATGATAATAATAGCTTCATTTAGACATATCCATGGACACAGCCAGTGCAGTTACCCTGATTGAAACATTACAATTTTTACAATGTTGTACAGTGAAAGTAAAGTGTCAAATACATGACAGTGCACACTCAAATGTTGCATTGTATTTTGCAGTTAGACAACACAGTTTATAATACAAACACATGGCCTTTTACTATCATGAAGGACCAACATTTTTGCACATCAACTTAATCTAAAACCCCAAATAACTCAAAATTCTCCTTCTCATTTAAAATCCCTTGGCTTCAAGCAAATTTCCATACAGAATCATAAAAATTCTCAATAAGAAATTATGGAATTTTTAGGTCTGATATTTTCCATGTGTGTTTTTCAAATTGGCTATGGAAAGCTTGTTGTAAAGCCACAAACAAGAAGTACAAAGTAATGTAAAACTTCAAACATGGCTCTCAATGAAAATAACTCTTGCAGAGCAATAGCACAAAATGTTCATCTACATTATGTACATAATAAGCCTTAATACTTTATTTTTCTGAAACTAACCTCAATAATCAATTGCAAGAAAATTTAACCACACTCCATAACAGCGTAAAAACATTGTTCAAGATATAATATGATGCTCTGAAATCAAAAGGAAATGACATATTGGACAAAACTTAAATGACAGATTTTTCTTGCCGACTGTAAATCCAGTCTCATGAGTTTCTACCTTTAAGTTACCTAATGTCTTACACCACAAAGCACCAAAACCAATGAACACTTTGTTTTCTTTGAAATACTGGTATTCCTATTTTCAACATAACAGTTCTTAAATTTAACCAAACTTTGCTTCTCAACTATAGAAAAGGGGCGTTAATCTGCAAACCTCACCACAACAAGAAAGTTTCTTCCGCCACCAACCTAATAATGTTAATATAATTTTCAAACAAGTAAGGTATTTGTTAAACATTGGACCTCTTTAAGTGTTAAGTAGAGAGTCTGTTTAGAGTATGGCTTGGGTTTACTGCATCTCATTTCTTCTTGTCTGTGTTGTGAAACATTGCTCTCATGTCCAGCAGGGCTTTCTCAATGTTCTTCATGAATCTCCTTGAACTCTGAAATATAGACAAGACAAACATATTTTGTTAACCATTGTTGAATTACAAAGACAACATGCACACAGTTTGTGTAACAGAAGATCAAGTAATATTCTATGAGACATGTACAGATGAGTGAACAAATAACATAAAAATACATGTGGCTAATTTGTAATCCAGTTTATTTCCAATGTTAAGGTCTCATGCCTGAGTTACTCCGCGTGTAGATGCCCAAAGAATCCGGCCTAAAAAAATAACGGCATAGAAAGCGTGTGTTTAGGTAGATCATAAATTACCTTTTATCGGCCCGACCTGATATAAAAAGAATTTGATATAAAAGTTTGTTTATTACTGTCAGGATTAGGTAAGATCATCCGAGCGATAGGTCAAACGTGTACGCATTTTGCAATGAGTGCTGCGGTCAGCCGCTGGCGGTACAACAGCTGCCTTGTGCGGTTAGTAGTTACTTGCAGTTTAAAGTGCGATGAATATCCTCTAGGTTAGATCTGGGTCAATCTTTTTTTATTGCATGACAAACACATGTGCTTCCAATAGAAAGCAAAACATCGCCAGAACAGTTGTTCGTTTTCTAGATTTGCAGCCATGAAGTAGCATATCTTTAAAGCCTAATTGCTCTGTGAGATCTTAAAGTTGTGGTCTAGAAAGACTTAAAAATAGAAGAAAATGTTTTATCAAGCAAATTTCAGAGTGGGCTTGAGCTAAGCGAATGTTTGGGCAATAAAAATCAAAACAAACCTGTCATTGTAAAATTACAATCATGTATAAACCAAAAGAGATACATGTCTAACTAGCACTTTGTCTTTTTCTGTCAACTCCAGGGTTACCGTATAGGGGTGGATACCGGTTCGCTGGACCTGATTCGAACCTTTATAATATCCAAGAATCGAGTCCAAAAAACCTGAATGCCTAAAACCTGAGTCCAAAAATACCTGAATAAAGTACAAATATATGTTTCTATTTTGTTTGATAAAAAGTGTTTTGAGTCTCCCCTCTGACAAAAAAGGCATTTAAAATAAGTGTAACATTCAAATATCAAATACTGGTTTGTCTTCAAAGTCCTCTCACCAAGAAACTTTTTTTTTTTTTTTATAGTCGGGACCTGAACCTAAATCTCTGGACCTAAACTTGGACTTGGACCTTATTAAGCCAAACCGGTATCCACCCCTATTACCGTATAACATCCCCTATATTTTTTACAAAATGTTAAAATTGAAGGGCCACTCACAGTGTGGTTGCAGGAGTGCTTGGAGGAGATGTGAAACATGATGGCATGCTCCCCAGCAATGATGTACGACACACCATACCCATCATCAGCCACCTGGGCAACAAAACACACAATATTCAGTACAGTAACTGAACACTATCCAATTCTTCACAAAAACAAGGTGACACAGATGGGTAAAGAAATGACCATGAAAAAAACATGAGGGAAACTAGATTACAGTAAAGTACCTCCTCCGTAAACATTAACGTCATTACATTTACAATCACGCAAATCATGTACACAGCATGCGCATGTTTTGGGTGAACAGTAGACCTCGGTTTGGTTAACTCATTAATGCTAGTAAAGTCGATAACGTGGACCGTAAGAACTGATTAGCGCCTAATAATTTATCACTTCACTACTTCTTTCAAAATTCAACGTTATCAATATCTGATTCTGTTCAAATTCTTTTCGTCTAAGTTACATACTATAAAGTCACAAAAGAGAAATTCAGCTCGGCCGACGTGTTGGCGAGCTTCAAATGTGCATTTTCGGCCGAAGTACGGCCAACGTCCTGTCGATTACGCAGGCTTCGGGCGATTTCTAGAAATAAAAGTTTACCAGGAAAGTCAATACTGACTTCTTCGATGTCCAAGAGATAGTACCATCTCATGGGGGATTTTTAGTTTTTAGTTTGCGACGGACATCGCCCGAGACTTTCATTGGAAAATATGGTCCACGCTCAGGCGATTTTTAAATTTGGTGAGCTCTGGGCGATCTACAAAGTCGGCCGACGTTCGCATGAATTGTGACGCCGGCTTAATGACATGAAGTGGCCATCAAAAGAACAGAGATACATGTACATGTATAATCAAGACTTGGTGCAAGTTTTGACAGTACCGGTCCAAACCCTCCTCCCCCTGAGATGTACTCGGGGTGTTTCCTCAGGTCCAGGAGGTTGGTCTGCTGGTGGGGAGTCTGACTGGTGGACAGTCGCCACGGCTCACTCAGCACCTGCACACAGGGCAGAAACAGTCTCATTGGGGACGCTTTTTAACCTTTAGCACACTGAAGTAACCGTTTGGCACCCCATTCTCTATTGAACTACAGAGTTACATGTAGGCAGCAGGGGTAAGCTTTAAGGTTAAAGCCCCTGTCACAAATAGCCAACAATGGTAGACTATGGTTGGGAGTTAGTCATTAGCAACGTTATTTGTGGTTGGGAGTTGGTTGGTGAGATTGTCTAGTACTTTGGACAACAACAAAAAATAATCTGTTCTTCTGCCTAATAAAAAAGTATACATGTACTAAGACTACTGTTTAATGCTCCATATACAGAATTGGCACTAGCTTACAGAGTATGTAGCCGTTACAAATGTTGGTAATGTGTAGCTTACATACAGGGAAAAAAACTGACACACTGGTATCAAGATAAACCTTTGCAAGCATCAATTCAAGTTTACTGTATATTATAGTATCCAACATAGATTTGTGCATTTTTACTCACAGACAGACAATAATCTATCCATATTGCCATGTATACCTGAATTAGGAAATGTCTGCATCACTTAGGAACAACATAAAGAATAAACAAATAAATACAGAGTCACGTCTAGGTTGACAACTTTGATAACACAATACATGTATTTATGGAAGCATGTACTGACCTTGCCCAGGAACTTGGAGTCCTCCTTGAGGTATTTGGACACCACATAGAGTGTAAAGAGGTGGCGGTCAATGCCTGTCCCAGTCATGCAGTTACGGTAAGAACTCTGGTGGGAGACGGCGGCCTGATTCAGCAGCTTGATACGGTCCTCGTTCTGTAAAGACATTTAGAGAATGAATTGAATGTCCTTGATTGTTAAATCAGATTAGGGCCTTTAATACAAAACCTTATTCCAACACTAAGGTATTCACGGATCGAATTTTTGACGACCACTGTCGCCTTCTTCTTCTACTTTATGTATAAAGGAGGCCATATACATCCGGGCACTCCAGCCATCACTCAACAGAGACAGTGGGCGTTACAAACTTCCTGGAACGTTTTACTAATTGCTGACGTCACGCATCCGTAATGACACGTGTCAACAAAGTCACATGTCTGCAACAATCGCGAGTTTCCGTTTAGCATTGTATTATGATTTACTACCAACACAGATGAGCTTTCATTACAGAATAGGACCTGGTAATGGTTAACTTTTGGCGCAGGCTATTAGCTAGCAGGGCATCAAGGCGTCTTCTAGACGCCCTACACTAAGAAATTAGACATGCTTCTGTTTCCCTGGTAATTACATAATATTATACATGCATATGTGTTCCCCACACACACAAACTATTGTTTTTTCCTCATACCAAACACTAGGACAGCATGTAAATTGATTGACATGCAAATTACCAACTTTAATATTATTAATCCATATATATATAGAGAGCCCATTGCGGAAGTCTGGTCCACACTCACACATGCACCATAAACCAATTTTTGGATGCCCTGCAATGTCTATAAATCCTAGCTACATTGTAAAAGCCTGACTTTGGGGTTCCAAAACTATTAGTCTGTGGTGTTTTGCAGTAAACATTTCAAAAGTGATGTTCTATGTTGAAATCTCAGTTGTGTGTTTCTAGCACATAATAACCACACTCGCTCACACACACACACACATGTACACATGCACACACACACACGTACACACACACATATTAGGTATGTCACACCATTTTTTTTGGTAAGATATAACTTGCTGAAATTGTTGCCAAAGTACAGATCAGATTCTTCCGCTTAATATGCTTTTTATCCTGTCAAAATTGGACAAAGTTGAAATTTTTCAGAATTTTTCAAAGTTGAAAAGTTGGACGTTTTCATTAGAAGACGCTTATCTATTGGCCCTATGGGAATGATTGACCTCAACATGGCACCAGAAATGACCACAAGTCCACAGTTATTTACATACGTTTTAATGTAACTGTTAAACACTTTTACCAATATTGTTCAAATTTTCAGCATTTAAAGATAATGTAACTGGACAGACTGTCATGTTTTATTTTTGACCTATATTCAGTATCTTATCTTGATTAGCCCTAATTAACCCTAACTAATTTATTCATCCACAATAGTGCCAATCAATTAACATACATTTCTAAACATGCTGAAAACTGAAGAAGGAACTACATGTTCTAACTATCCTGTTGTTGAACAGATCATTATGAGAATAATGTATTTTTGCAGTCTTCGCTAATTGCAAGATATGCAAATGAGGGTAATTATCCTCAACAAAGGATGTACTGAACTGATCCTCAAATACACATGTACAACAAGTTGTTTTACTTATCCCTATTTGTACTACCTATTCCCTAAAACAACTTTCAACTGTTAACCTACATTACATGTTGACTTAAGTACAGGAATTTTTATAACAGGAGCAATAATAGATCTATATGAAGATGTGTTAATTGGCAATAAACTAATGAGGCATATATAGTAAAAGGCATACATTGTTATTGATACTGATATTGGCTGCTACATGAACTCACTGATGTTGTAAGCTTGCTGAAACAGGTTCATAACAATATCTTTACTTTAAAAAATTTAATATTCCAATGCTTAATTAGTTAAATATGCTAATTAACATCATGATCAATCAGAATGATAATAAACAGTGAGCAGATTAAATTTGGACTGAGCATTTGGGTTTGGACTAGTGCTTCTAGACTCTCACATTTTATACCTATGGGTCAGATATTTTGTGGAAAGGTTCTCTGTTACATGATGGATCATAATACCCCCCAGTGAGACTTTTCATGCTTCATTGAAAATGAAAAAATCTCGAAATTAATTTCGAGATTTTTTTTTTATTTCGAATTTTTTCCAAAAAATCTTGAAATTTTTTGGGAAAATATCGAGATTTTCTTGAAAAATATCGAGATTTTCCAAGATAATCTCGATATTTTTTTTTGTGAAACAAAAATCTCGATATTTATCTTCAAGGTAATACAAAAATCTCGAGATTTTCGAAAGCTGATATGGAAAAAATCATTTGGGGTAAAGTTTTGACTAACAGGGGTTCGACACTTCGACCAGTAGAGTTCCAAATGAGCTATGGACTCGAACAACAATTGACTTATTAATTTACAGACTTGTCATGACTTTGTCTTCAATTAAACCAGCTCAGAGTTGTCTTCAGTTTATTAACATATGAATTCAGAGTTTTGGATAAGTAGCTGGTGAACTTGTCTTCAATTGAATCATCTCAGAATTGTCTTCACCTCATTAACATATGAATTCAGAGTTTTGGATAAGTAGCTGGTGAACTTGTCTTCAATTGAATCATCTCAGAATTGTCTTCACCTCATTAACATATGAATTCAGAGTTTTGAATAAGTAGCTGGTAAACTGCAAATTCTGGTTCAACCACTGACGATAGCAGCGCGGATATTGTCTGAAGCGTCTGTTTACAAAATCGTATCTTACTGCCTGGATGTTTAACCTCATCGACGTAGCTATGGACTTCCTTACCTGTTAATATGTAAATACAAGGCTAGGAAAGGAAGACATTGCACAAACCTACTAAGTGTCATGAAAACAGACCTCAGAAACAAAGGAATGGGAAACCTGAAAACTGCAAAGAAACTCAGAGAGCTGCGGCAGCTGGCAGAAAAAAAGACACAGTGGAAAGAAATGAAGAAAGAAGCCAGCCAGAGTTTGTTTCTACAATTACCTGAGCTGCAGAATACAGTGGATCATCATCATCATATTGGCAATTGCCTTGCTAACAGTACATGTGACGCTTCTATGTGATTAAGAAGTGACTGATTGATGACAATAAAGACACAAAGCAACTGTAATGCCTCTGTTATTTACACTGACACAACCACCATAGCTACTAACAGAAACTCTGGGTACACCGGCAAACAACAGTTGTATAAGTGTAAGAAACGTAGACCGAAAAACTATCATCAAGACTTAACAGCAAAGGTAAGTCACATTTATTTACAATTCAGTAGCTGTCACAAACTCCTTATCGAATCAGGAAGGCACCTCTGGAGCAAAGAATTTGCCAATTTTGTAACTTAGATAAGGTAGTCTGGTAGAAGATGAAGTCCAATTCATTGTAGTTTTTATTGCAACGATAGAAATGTTCTGTTTGATTATATTATATTATGGGAACGTTTCCACACTTTCAATCTAAGTCTAGTATTGACTTATGCATTTGGACCATACAATATTAAACAAATCCATCTCAACCTATATTTCTAACATCACAAAGACACGAGAAGAAGCCGAACCTATGAATTAGTGTAGTTTTAGAACCATTGTTTTAGATTAGTATTAGAAGTCCTGTCAGTGTCATTATATGTACTTTACCACATGTCTTGTATCTGAATGTCTGCACTAAGCCCGATAGGGCATGACTAGGGAATAAAAGTTATCATTATCATAGTAGGTCAATGATCCAATTGAATATGAGATGAAAGAATAACGTGACAAATGAAACACCAACCAAATGCAGACCTACGCTTCATGCCACACGCTATAGTTTCAAAACGGCAATCTGACGTGTTCAGCACGCGGATTATCATCAGCGTTGTGTGGGTACTGTTATGGACCGATGTTGAGGTCATTGGACACAGATACAGGGAGCCAAGACAGAGATTGTGGAGCTACATGGTTTATTCCCTGACCCCCAGGATTCCAACACATAGAATGACAGCATGAGTCTTTCCCAGAACGAGGCTGCCTTGGACCATTCCACTCTCATGATGGGGGGTTACAATTACTAAATAATGGTCTTACATGTGTCTTAGTGGGTTCATAACATGCCTCCCCTTCCACAAGAGGATTGACAAGGTCAATTCGAAGAATGATAAACAAATGAAGCCACTAAGTTAACTAGTTACAATCTACATATCAGGTATATCGTTACACACGAATTATATCAAACTGCAGTAAACAAGACAGTGTATGTACCTTTGTTCAGAATATGTTGTAAAATAAGACATGGCAAAAACTATTGTGTAGCGATTTGAGTTACTTCAGACAGCAAACCCTGGCTAACGAAGAGATCCAGATTGAATGCTGGGCACACTGAAACACAATCGGCTACCATAGTATGAGCTTGAAAAGTCTTACTTACAATCAAACAAAGGAATTGTATCAAGCAATATGTAAAATATTATGACAGATTTTGATGTAAGAGACATGGCAAAAACTATTGTATAGCGATTTGAGTTACTTCAGACAACAAACCCTGGCTAACAGAGAGATCCAGATTGAATGTTGGGCACTCTGAAACACAATCGGCTAACATAGTATGAACTTGAAGAGTCTTACAATCAAATAAGGGATTTGTATCGAGCAACATGTAAAATATTAGGACGGAGTTTGATGTAAGAGACATGGCAAAAACTATTGTGTAGCGATCAAAACTTCAGACAACAAACCCTGGCTAACAAAGAGATCCAGATTGAATGTTGGGCACTCTGAAACACAATCGGCTACCATAGTATGAACTTGAAGAGTCTTACAATCAAACAAAGGAATGTATCGAGCAACATCTTGCATGTTATGAGGACAATATTGATGTAGTATCTAAACTTAGAAGTGTTTTCTTTGGTACTCTGTTATTTGTGATAAGCAGCCCATGGTGAGTGAAACAGGAAATGAATACCAGATGTGGGTCACTGAGACTCACATTACAACAACAACCAGACAAAGGAGCAAGTCTGGGCATGATTTCTGGCCAAGTGGCATGGCAAAACTGAACTTTACAAAGCAATGTTACATCAGACGAGTAAAAGTTAAACACAGATTAAACTCAGGGGTAAATCTCACTGTAAAGAGTCAAATGTCCCTGCGCCAGCATATGATTATAAAGGGAACAGTCTGTAGATGGTGCATACAACAGTAGAGTCTGGTGAGGAGTATATTGTTCTGGGAGTCTTCAGCTTACACACGATCCCTGAAACTAACGATGGAAGATTCCAGAATGTTCCTTGGCCTCTCAATCCCACCCGACGACTGGAAGCTTGCTCGGCCGCCCGTTGCTGGCAGTGGACCCTGAAGACTGGACACGTCCCTGCATTCTCTCGCTCCCGATTCCACCCGACGAGTTCGGCAGCGTACTTGACTAACCGTTCTGTCAGCAGACTCTGGAGATGGAAAGCACAAAATTCACCTCTCTGACCCACCCGACGACTAGAAGCTTGCGTGACCGCCCGTTGCTGACAGTGGACGTTGGAGACTGGATACAGTGCCGCATTCGCTAGCCTGGTTCCACCCGACGAGATCGACAAGCCAACTTGACCACCCGTGCTGTCAGTGGAGTTTGGAGACTGGATACAATTCATACCCTCCTCCACGTTGTACGAGATGTTGGCAACCCATAGTATACTGTGAATCCTGTCCGTGACGCCATATGTTATGGACCGATGTTGAGGTCATTGGACACAGATACAGGGAGCCAAGACAGAGATTGTGGAGCTACATGGTTTATTCCCTGACCCCCAGGATTCCAACACATAGCATGACAGCATGAGTCTTTCCCAGAACGAGGCTGCCTTGGACCATTCCACTCTCATGATGGGGGGTTACAATTACTAAATAATGGTCTTACATGTGTCTTAGTGGGTTCATAACAGGTACCCGGCACACTTTTCAACAATTGAAGTTCAATGACGTCTGAGCGGTTCATCATGCTGGGGAAAAACTGCAACATCTAAACGCTGCTGTAGCTAGGGCCCACGGGTTGCAACTTGGCACCGGGTAAAAGATAGCGTCCAGACAAAAAGACCCTATGGTGCTTAAAAGGACCCCATTTTTTTGGCGCAAGGGCTTTTGGTTTTGATTTCTTTGCGTTTAGTGGAACATGAAATGCCTGGCCTCTCAGAGGTTGGGAGATTTTTGTTTGCAATTTGTACCTTACAAAAATGTCGCGATCATTCTTAAACAAATTGAAATCTTCAATGAGGACTTTAAAAAAAAACATTTACAACTCCTAGATTTGTTTCTTCAGATTGATATGAAACAATCTTGAAAAAAAATCGAGATTTTTCGTAGCCAGGACAAAAAATATCGAAATTTCTTAGCAAAATATGTTAAAAAGAGTTCAACAAGAGTTTTAAATAAAATTGAGCTATGAACTTCGTTACGCATTAGTATGATTGTCACTTGCTTTACTAACAGTACCTGCAAAGTGCACGTTAATAACGCTAACACAACTTGTTCTTATATCTACTAACAGAAACTCGCAGGCATGGTACCATGGTGCAACGGCAAACAGTAGTTTCTTTACAGATATGTAGGGTGGCTTGTACTTGTAGTTGTAGCTTAAATTGGCTACTTGTGACGTGTAAAAGTTTCTATGCTGCATGCCACTTTCTAGTAGTAATGAAAGCTCGGTGTGCAGAATTACCGTCCTCTTCGGCCCTTGAGTCGACGGAAGCACGTGGGTGGAGAAACCTTTCTTGGCTCATGTGTCTCACGCCCTTCCAATTAATTATCTTGTTTGTTTTCATGGAACAAGGGAGCCACCAAGCAAAACTGACCGGCGCGGCCACACGTACACTCCAGGGGTGCGGGAAATCACACGTCCACGTTAATCGGCCTAATTTGTCTTTCATGAGGAGATACTTGGCCGTCACCCCAATGAAATCAGATTATGTAACAGATAAAGAAACGGGAAGGTAGGTAGACAATTCTTTATCAACTCAACAAAAAGTAATACAATTAATGAAAGACATTGAAGCACATTCATCTGTGTATCACACGACTATAGATAGTTACTGGTAGTATTTTACCTTCGACGGGAAATGATCATAGTTTGGGAACAGACAAGAATCAAGTTTCGCTAGCAAGGAAGGCCATGTTTACTTTAACAGCTACCGGCTTCAAAATAGCATGAAGCACAACACCGCGTCTGGCGAGATAATGAATGCAGGCGGTCCTCATTGGTGAAGTGGGTAACAGTGCGGTTGATTCAAATTAACTGGAAGGTAGATTGCAGCCTCCCGTGAGGCTATTGGATTATCGGCAATATCGTATTATTGACGGCTTGCTTTCGATCAGTCTTTAGCATATCGACGTATGAAGTATCCCTCATCACGTTTTGATCAATGTCATGGCCTGTAATCTACACGGTGACTTATGAAAGCATTTTTCTGTATATTGCAACACCGTTTACCGTCATAATGTAAATACAAACTAATTGATAACAGGCCCTTGGACCAATCCCTACCCCGGCCGACGCACCACGCTGTGTTTCTAAACATCCCACCAGGGCTTCAGGGCATGTGAACCGTAACAGCATATCTGGTCAGTGTGGAGAACTCACTTCAAAAATGTCAATGACCTCGTTGAAAGTAACGAATCTGATAAAGATTTTCATCAACATGTTTCCCAGGTGAATCCTGAACTTTTAAAGACGACAAACAAAAACACTGATACACATTCTGTAAATAACAAAGCCACAGACAATATTACAGACAACATTATCCACAATCTAGAGAAACTAACAGAAAAACCTCTGGACTCCGACATTTCAGCAGAGGAAATTATAGAGGGGCTGGGTAAATTGAAATGTAGCAAAGCATGTGGAACAGATTCTGTCTTAAATGAAATGTTGAAATATAGCAATACACAACTTATACAACCATTGCGAAAACTCTTTAATATAGTTCTTAACTCTGGAAATTTCCCACAACAATGGAGCCAGAGCATTCTCGCACCAATACACAAGAGTGGCAATGTATCGAACCCGTCAAACTATAGAGGAATTGCCATTTCTAGCTGTGTAGGCAAATTATTCACACTAATACTGAGCAACCGTTTACAGCGACTTCTAGAAAACAACAATATTTTGTCCCCCTTTCAGTCTGGATTTCGAAAGGACTTCCGGACTAGTGATAACATCTTTTTGCTGAAAACTCTTATAGATAAACAGCTATCTGTCCCCGGAGGAAAATTATACGCATGTTTTGTGGACTTCAGAAAAGCCTTTGATTCTGTGTGGAGAAATGGTTTATTCTACAAAGTCTTATCCTCAGGTATCGGTGGAAATTTCTTCAAAATTCTACAATCAATGTACAGTAATATAGAATATTGTGTGAAGACATCCCATGGTCTCTCAGATTACTTCAAATCATCTTGTGGTGTACGTCAAGGTTGCAATTTGAGCCCACTCCTTTTTAATCTATTTGTAAATGACCTTCCAGCTACATTAACATCACCATTATGCGACCCTATAACCTTAAAAGATACTCCCATAAGTAGTCTCCTCTGGGCAGATGACCTTGTGCTCGTTTCACAATCAGAAGCAGGTCTGAAACAATGTCTAGAAAGACTAGATTCATTTTGTTCCACTTGGAAACTATCTATCAATAGAGGAAAAACCAAAGTAATGATATTTCCCAAAACTGGGCGAGCTAGTAACAATAAACGCTCTCCCTTTCAATCACAAGGACAAACTATAAACTTCTCAAACTGTTACACATACTTAGGAGTAGACATCACACCATCAGGATCATTCCATCGTGCCAATAGACAACTTAGAGTTAAAGCACTGCGGGCCTCTTTTAAACTTAAATCATTGCTGGCATCAAATCATAATCCATCAATTTCTCTCGCTCTAGATTTATTCAATAGTCTCGTCAAGCCGATTTTGCTCTATTGCGGGGAAATACTAGGAACAAACGCTAAAGGAAAAGAGCTCATCTTCAAAGGAATACAGGAATATCCGAATGAAAATATTAGAGAACAAATATATAACATCCTCTCCCCAATACTGGGAACAGATGTAAATACTAGTATACATAGGGCTACCCGTGTTGGAAAGAAAACTGATATACCAACTATCCGTCCTGTTCTTGTTCGATTTAGGAAATATACTGATAAGCTGAATGTTGTATATCAATCAAACGTGTTGAGAAATCAAAATGTAGCATTAGAACAACCTGCTGTTTCTTATGAGATTCCCGATTTAGAACATGTATTGATTAACTACTGTAAGATATTGCTTCGTGTTCCTAGAAGTTCTGTTAATGCTGCTGTAATAGGAGAGTTAGGTATGTTTCCACTGTATATAGATACTCAAACACGACTGATTAAATATTGGCTAAGATTACATAATATGTCTAGCGAAAGAATTGTTAAAAAAGCATACGACACTGCTGTTATACAAGAACACGACTGGAGTACCCATGTACAAGATATGCTGTCAAGACACGGTTTCCAAAATATTTGGCTAAACCCTAATGTCAACGCCAACTATTTTGGTAACATGTTCAAGGAACGTCTGAAGGACACATTTCTTTCCAACTGGAGACAAAAGATTAGGAGTTTTAGTAAACTTGGAACATATTCGAAAATTAAGACAACCTTCGCTCTGGAGAATTATCTTTTGACAGTTCAAAACAAATCCTTTACAAATAGCATAACAAGGCTGAGAATTGGTGCGCATTGCTTAGAAATTGAAAAGGGTCGTCACAAAAATATACCAGCCGAAAAGAGAATGTGTCCCACCTGCAAAGAAAATATTGAAGATGAATACCATTTCCTTATGATATGTCCATCTTATAATGAAGAAAGGAAAAGACTGATGATTACATGTAAGACGGAAATAACACTACCTGGAACAAGTAGAGAAATATTTAATGTACTTCTGTCATGTCCTGACTCTGTATCTGTCTACCTAGGCCAATTCATATATAATGCTATGCAAAAGAGAAGCCGTGCCATAACGTAAAATATATCACGCCATTATCTTATGTATCGAGTAATGATGTTAGGTTAGTGAACTAGTGTAGATAGTCCGTAGTTGTTAATATTCCATGTTATTTGCCGTACATTGTACCTGATGCAATTGTTGTGCAATAAACTTGACTTGACTTGACTATCATATATCGCAGGCTGCCAGAGTCCCCCTCCAGGCTTGAAGCGGGGATGTTTTACTCTCCAAGCAGAGGATGGGTTCCGGCAGGTTTTTGACGTGTTTTTAGGCGTTTTTGTCAGGATTTCTACTTTTTATTTCTTTCTTCTGTCTAGCCAACCCAGGTCAGTGCCGGCAGGTTGGGTTGGGTAGACAAAAAAAGGTCTGTAGGGATATTTGTCTTCCAGCTACAGTGAACAAAGAAAGTTATGCGATAGCGGAGACAAGTGCAACTGTTTTCTTTTTCTAAATGACCTCGCCGAAGTAGCCCGTTACCTTTTGTCAGTACCAAATGAACCATTACACATACATTGTATACTGACGTTATTACTGGGATGAAGATGGAACAAAAGTAATTCTTAATTTACACGAGCTTATATGGTAAGTGGTTCTTTATATATCCAGCCATTCTTGTAGTTTTGCCACCGTTTCTAACGTCGCATTGTATCTCTGGTGAAATGTTGATTTCAATCATCATTTTTGCATGGTGATAGTATTAGACCATCATCTTTCTGCTCAACACCTCTTCTTGCCGTGGAAACAGGCCAAAAATATTTTGAAAATTGCCAAAGTTTAGGACATGATGACTGTAGAGTAGAGTAGAGTAGAATGCTTATCAAATGTACCGAAAAATGAAAGAGGATGCCAGGCTAATGTCTTGACTTGACAATGTTTCCGATGTATCCATTTAGAGTAAGATTTTAGTTCTTTGGCAAGCTAAAAAAATACTTAACTTCGGATGTTTTGAAGTTTAGAAAAAACACCCTTGGCGTTGTGCCTTAGTACCATTTTAAGGGCTCTAAGTCTCAAAAGTATGATTTTTCTGCTTGAAATAAATTTGTAATCCGAACGTTTGAGTTGACTACATACAGGAAAGGTGAGAAAACAGAAAACCCGACAAAAACACAGGAAAATACCTGAAAAACAAGCAAAGCCGGAGCAGCGCCGAACCTCTGCTTGGACCTCCCAGGCATGTTCCCGTGGCGCTAAATCCTAAATTAGGGATGGTTTGCGGAGTGGCCACGATTTTATCGTCTCTGCCTCCCTTCACACATCTCAGTAGACGATAAAACCGCGGCCAGTCATCGGGGTATGCCTACAATACGACATAAACACCTCTCCCGTGTCTAGTATTGTGTTCATGGGGCAAGAAATTTATGTGACATCTAAGATACAAAACAATGTCTATGAATTTAAAAAAAAAACGCAAAAAGTGCGGCCGAAATAACAAGATTATTTGGCTTGTGATGCCTGTGATTGGCTGAGAGGAATCATTGCGTTATTTTATGATTTTCACATTTGCCTAGAAACAGCCTTCCGTACATTTAAATACTGTACTTTACATATAGACGGTCTATGTATACCAAATACTGCACGGGGTTGATATTTGTCAGGAAAGCGTTTGAAGGGTTTCTGACCACATAAACATCGACAGTTTTGAGCGTCAGGGGCAAAACATCAGCTAACTGTAATTGACTGCAGGTGGCTAGTCGTCCGAGCTACAGACCAACTTATTTCCAGTACTCTCCAACAAGCAGAGGTTGGTGGGGAAGATTGTGCCACGTGGACATGCGGACGGCAAACGGGGCATGTGATAAGAAGGTCGCAATCTTCCCCATCAACCTCTGCTTGAAGAGTATATACAACAGTGCCTGTCCTGAAAGGATTTGTTGATAGTAGCTCGTTTCCCAGCAGGGAGATATCGCTCAACCATGTCGAGCCGGGAAGTCGAGGACTGGCCGCCTGCAGTCAATTACAGTTTCCCTTGACTGGTGTGAAAAACATAAACGCAATGATTCCTCTCAGCCAGTCACAGGCATCACAAGCCAAATAATCTTATAATTTCGGCGGCACTTTTTTTCGTTTTTTTTTTTTTTGGTTTCAATTGCATAGATTTTGTTTTTGTATCTTGTGTGTCACATACATTTCTTGCCCCATGTACACAATGTTAGACACGGGTGAGATGTTTATGTAGTATTGTAGGCACACCCCGATGAGTGGCCGCGGTTTTATCATCTGCTGTGAAGGAAGGCTGAGCCGTGGCCACTCCGCAACCCATCCCCCATTTAGGATTTAGCGCCACGGGAACATGCCTGGGCGGTCCAAGCAGAGGTTCGGCGCGGCTCTGGCTTTAGTTTGTAGCCTGTAGGGTTTTCTATTTTCTAACCTTTCCTTTATGTAGTCAACTCAAATTTTGGATTACACATTTATTTCAAACAGAAAAATCACACTTTGATACTTAAAAGGAATGCAGGCACAACTCCAATGGTGTTTTTTGGAACTTCAAAACATCGTAAGTATTTTTTGAGCCTGCCAAAGAACTGACATCTTACTCTAAATGGATACATCGGAAACAACATTTCACCAGTGATACATTGCGACGTTAGAAACGGTGGCAAAACTACAAGAATGGCTGGATATATAAAGAACCATATAAGCTCGTGTAAATAAAGAATTACTTTTGCACTTGTCTCCGCTATCGCATAACTTTCTTCGTTCACTGTAGCTGGAAGACAAATATCCCTTCAGTCCAAGCAGAAGATGAGTTCCGGTAGGTTTTTGACGTGTTTTTAGGCGTTTTAATTTGTCCAGCCAACCCAACCTGAAAATCAAATCAAAATCAAAAAGTAGAAATCCTGACAAAAACGCCTAAAAACACGTCAAAAACCTGCCGGAACCCATCCTCTGCTTGGATAGTAAAACATCCCCGCTTCAAGCCTGGAGGGGGACTCTGGCAGCCTGCGATATATGATACACTGACCAGATATGCTGTTACGGTTCACATGCCCTGAAGCCCTGGTGGGATGTTTAGAAACACAGCGTGGTGCGTCGGCCGGGGTAGGGATTGGTCCAAGGGCCTGTTATCAATTAGTTTGTATTTACATTATGACGGTAAACGGTGTTGCAATATACAGAAAAATGCTTTCATAAGTCACCGTGTAGATTACAGGCCATGACATTGATCAAAACGTGATGAGGGATACTTCATACGTCGATATGCTAAAGACTGATCGAAAGCAAGCCGTCAATAATACGATATTGCCGATAATCCAATAGCCTCACGGGAGGCTGCAATCTACCTTCCAGTTAATTTGAATCAACCGCACTGTTCCCCACTTCACCAATGAGGACCGCCTGCATTCATTATCTCGCCAGACGCGGTGTTGTGCTTCATGCTATTTTGAAGCCGGTAGCTGTTAAAGTAAACATGGCCTTCCTTGCTAGCGAAACTTGATTCTTGTCTGTTCCCAAACTATGATCATTTCCCGTCGAAGGTAAAATACTACCAGTAACTATCTATAGTCGTGTGATACACAGATGAATGTGCTTCAATGTCTTTCATTAATTGTATTACTTTTTGTTGAGTTGATAAAGAATTGTCTACCTACCTTCCCGTTTCTTTATCTGTTACATAATCTGATTTCATTGGGGTGACGGCCAAGTATCTCCTCATGAAAGACAAATTAGACCGATTAACGTGGACGTGTGATTTCCCGCACCCCTGGAGTGTACGTGTGGCCGCGCCGGTCAGTTTTGCTTGGTGGCTCCCTTGTTCCATGAAAACAAACAAGATAATTAATTGGAAGGGCGTGAGACACATGAGCCAAGAAAGGTTTCTCCACCCACGTGCTTCCGTCGACTCAAGGGCCGAAGAGGACGGTAATTCTGCACACCGAGCTTTCATTACTACTAGAAAGTGGCATGCAGCATAGAAACTTTTACACGTCACAAGTAGCCAATTTAAGCTACAACTACAAGTACAAGCCACCCTACATATCTGTAAAGAAACTACTGTTTGCAGTTGCACCATGGTACCATGCCTGCGAGTTTCTGTTAGTAGATATAAGAACAAGTTGTGTTAGCGTTATTAACGTGCACTTTGCAGGTACTGTTAGTAAAGCAAGTGACAATCATACTAATGCGTAACGAAGTTCATAGCTCAATTTTATTTAAAACTCTTGTTGAACTCTTTTTAACATATTTTGCTAAGAAATTTCGATATTTTTTGTCCTGGCTACGAAAAATCTCGATTTTTTTTCAAGATTGTTTCATATCAATCTGAAGAAACAAATCTAGGAGTTGTAAATGTTTTTTTTTAAAGTCCTCATTGAAGATTTCAATTTGTTTAAGAATGATCGCGACATTTTTGTAAGGTACAAATTGCAAACAAAAATCTCCCAACCTCTGAGAGGCCAGGCATTTCATGTTCCACTAAACGCAAAGAAATCAAAACCAAAAGCCCTTGCGCCAAAAAAATGGGGTCCTTTTAAGCACCATAGGGTCTTTTTGTCTGGACGCTATCTTTTACCCGGTGCCAAGTTGCAACCCGTGGGCCCTAGCTACAGCAGCGTTTAGATGTTGCAGTTTTTCCCCAGCATGATGAACCGCTCAGACGTCATTGAACTTCAATTGTTGAAAAGTGTGCCGGGTACCCACACAACGCTGATGATAATCCGCGTGCTGAACACGTCAGATTGCCGTTTTGAAACTATAGCGTGTGGCATGAAGCGTAGGTCTGCATTTGGTTGGTGTTTCATTTGTCACGTTATTCTTTCATCTCATATTCAATTGGATCATTGACCTACTATGATAATGATAACTTTTATTCCCTAGTCATGCCCTATCGGGCTTAGTGCAGACATTCAGATACAAGACATGTGGTAAAGTACATATAATGACACTGACAGGACTTCTAATACTAATCTAAAACAATGGTTCTAAAACTACACTAATTCATAGGTTCGGCTTCTTCTCGTGTCTTTGTGATGTTAGAAATATAGGTTGAGATGGATTTGTTTAATATTGTATGGTCCAAATGCATAAGTCAATACTAGACTTAGATTGAAAGTGTGGAAACGTTCCCATAATATAATATAATCAAACAGAACATTTCTATCGTTGCAATAAAAACTACAATGAATTGGACTTCATCTTCTACCAGACTACCTTATCTAAGTTACAAAATTGGCAAATTCTTTGCTCCAGAGGTGCCTTCCTGATTCGATAAGGAGTTTGTGACAGCTACTGAATTGTAAATAAATGTGACTTACCTTTGCTGTTAAGTCTTGATGATAGTTTTTCGGTCTACGTTTCTTACACTTATACAACTGTTGTTTGCCGGTGTACCCAGAGTTTCTGTTAGTAGCTATGGTGGTTGTGTCAGTGTAAATAACAGAGGCATTACAGTTGCTTTGTGTCTTTATTGTCATCAATCAGTCACTTCTTAATCACATAGAAGCGTCACATGTACTGTTAGCAAGGCAATTGCCAATATGATGATGATGATCCACTGTATTCTGCAGCTCAGGTAATTGTAGAAACAAACTCTGGCTGGCTTCTTTCTTCATTTCTTTCCACTGTGTCTTTTTTTCTGCCAGCTGCCGCAGCTCTCTGAGTTTCTTTGCAGTTTTCAGGTTTCCCATTCCTTTGTTTCTGAGGTCTGTTTTCATGACACTTAGTAGGTTTGTGCAATGTCTTCCTTTCCTAGCCTTGTATTTACATATTAACAGGTAAGGAAGTCCATAGCTACGTCGATGAGGTTAAACATCCAGGCAGTAAGATACGATTTTGTAAACAGACGCTTCAGACAATATCCGCGCTGCTATCGTCAGTGGTTGAACCAGAATTTGCAGTTTACCAGCTACTTATCCAAAACTCTGAATTCATATGTTAATGAGGTGAAGACAATTCTGAGATGATTCAATTGAAGACAAGTTCACCAGCTACTTATCCAAAACTCTGAATTCATATGTTAATAAACTGAAGACAACTCTGAGCTGGTTTAATTGAAGACAAAGTCATGACAAGTCTGTAAATTAATAAGTCAATTGTTGTTCGAGTCCATAGCTCATTTGGAACTCTACTGGTCGAAGTGTCGAACCTTGTTAGTCAAAACTTTACCCCAAATGATTTTTTCCATATCAGCTTTCGAAAATCTCGAGATTTTTGTATTACCTTGAAGATAAATATCGAGATTTTTGTTTCACTAAAAAAAAATATCGAGATTATCTTGGAAAATCTCGATATTTTTCAAGAAAATCTCGATATTTTCCCAAAAAATTTCGAGATTTTTTGGAAAAAAATTGAAATAAAAAAAAATCTCGAAATTAATTTCGAGATTTTTTCATTTTCAATGAAGCATGAAAAGTCTCACTGGGGGGTATTATGATCCATCATGTAACAGAGAACCTTTCCACAAAATATCTGACCCATAGGTATAAAATGTGAGAGTCTAGAAGCACTAGTCCAAACCCAAATGCTCAGTCCAAATTTAATCTGCTCACTGTTAATAGTATTGTGCTAATTATAAGTATCAATACCTATGTTACCCATTCTAATAAGATCTCTGATTGGTACAGATAATAATGTACCTACAGTACTACAGACTTACAACTTACTTTCTGACTAGTACAGTATCAGTAATTAATTTAGTGTTCAAGTTATTCTCCTGAAGTAGCTTCTCCCTTCGAAAATTTGAAGAAGGAAATTGAATTCTAGTCATGATCACCAAGCACTTGATCTGATGTTTGTGGTATCTTCAACTTGTTCAAGTTTGCTTGAAGGCAGCCCACGTTCTCTGCATAGCTGTACCAGATATGCCACCTTTGTATCCACTGGAAAATCAAGAAAGGACATCTGAATGAAGATCATACACCTGTGTGACAAATTCGGACTGTGTGATCGTAACGCTAGTGTATATACACAACATAATTACGACAGTGGAAAATTGTTTGTTGCGTCCAAGGTATGCCATATCATCGGATATGAAAGGTATATTACATTCAGCATAAAATATATGACCATTCTACGGTTAAATAGTGCAGGATTTATGACAATAAGTTCAATTTCGAGCACATACAAAGTGCGCGATCTCACGCCCCCCTCCCCCGTCACGTATGCGCACACAGCGCACGTCATTTTTCGGGCTGTCGAAAAAAACTCTCAAAATGTATCGCTAAACCCACAAGCCAAACTCGCCTAAATAGAACCAAAAACTACACCATGATTACCATATTATATCTATATTTGCGACAGTATAGGGACAAAGTTGATAAGTTCAAGAAAAATAGCAAAAATGTCCACTTACTTCTGGAGGTTTCTCCCGTTTCTTCCATAACTCCCGCCTAGAATCACGTACAAATTTTGTCCCACCACTGGCGTGAACCTTGATCTCTGCCCTTTCACCTGAAACCATTCCCAGAGTTCTGCGTGCTACACCGGCTTGTGGCTTTTGAGTTAAAAATGGCACTTCCGCCGGGCGGGCCTCAAAATCGCGTGCCGCGTTCGCGGCGTCAGAACGGGGCGGTTTTTCGGCTGCATCGCCAACTTAGATGATTTTTAGCTCCTTGTTCGATGGATATTTTCAACTAAAAAGATGATAGTGTGATAGCAAACCTTCCATAGATTATTGACAACGATTTTCATTGGCAAAATACAAACGGTTGATTTTTAAGATTTTTTAAAAGACATTTACTGCCTCACGCGCTGCCGCGTTCTAATGGAAAAACGCGGAGGTTCGACATGCCTACACATATACACACACACACACACACATACTCCAAAAGAGAGACAGACATTAATTTTTGTCACACTTACAGTCTTGGTTGGGTCCTCCATGGCGCGTACAAAGTTGCATGAGTCCATGGTGCAGGAGCGCACGGTCTCAGTTCGACCCTCTCGGAACAGGCGGGTCATGGACGCTTCATACGTCAGGGCAAACTTCTTCTGGTCCTAGAGTTTGAAAACAAAAATTATCATTATAAAATTATCAAAAGCCACATCGATCAGATGTGGTTGAATGGGATATCTTGGGATACGGACAAGTTTATCTCTTGCAATTTGTCTTCATTGAAATTTGAATATGCTGTTTCTGTCACACAGTGAGCTTGATATGCTTGGTTGTGATTAATTTCCATTTTATATCTCATTGCCATTTCTAAAAAAAATGCTCCACTCCTTCTGAAGCGTTTTCTACTTTAGATGAAGATTTTTTGTATTTATGACAGGCACTTGACAATTAAAAAGACTCGGGAACCTACATGTAGTTTATATTCAAGACTCACATCTTAAGCTGCAGCTGATCATACATTGTGTACATGTCAATTGTAAGAGCTTGTTTCCCTCTATTGTGTTCATTTTATTAGAGGCTACAGTTCCAGATTGCATTTCAACATACCATGAAGTAGACTGATGCGGCAGTAATTTTGCACACGTGTTTGAACACCATAATACTTGATCAAATTATAATAAAACCACCAGCAAAGTTTCAAGACAAAGTGTCAAGAAGTTTGACATACCCTAAAGTAAGCCATCTGGAGAGCCATCTGGATCCAGGCGTCGGGACTGATGCGACACTTCTTGCACACATCCTTGCCGTAGTGTTTGAACGCCATCAGCTGCATGTCCACGTCCTCCGACAGCGCCTGCGCCGTGCCCAGCTGCGACTCGATCACCTCGTTACACTCTTCGGAGATGTCCCACTTCAGGCGGAGGGGGGGAGAGAGCGGGAGGGACGCCTCTCCAAGGGTGTTCTTGTCTTCGCCGTACCTGTTATGATAGACAAAATCCTCTGGTTAGTCTATCTTGATAGGCTTGAGAGGTAGGCAAAAAAGTCAATGACAGACACCAACAATCCTGTGGTGATAGCATGAAAGTTCATCTGTGTTGGTAGAATTCATTATGAACAAGACTAAACTTTTCGTCCAACACTGTAAGAGAAATTGGGACTTCCCCAAAATTTTCAGTTGACTCCATCAACCCTGTTCACGGAATGA
The DNA here is from genome assembly GCF_035083965.1 of Branchiostoma lanceolatum. NCBI lineage: Eukaryota > Metazoa > Chordata > Leptocardii > Amphioxiformes > Branchiostomatidae > Branchiostoma > Branchiostoma lanceolatum. The sequence continues at coordinate 5,080,507 of NC_089737.1, forward strand.
ACCCGGCTACTGCAACGTGACGTCAGCGACATGTGATCGCAGTAGCGGGTCATACGTGCCAGATAACTTGTGTTGTCCCCCGTCTCTGTTTAAGGTAAGATAATTTTAGACAGTTCACTGTTATTCTTTACAGTCTAAAATAATCTAGACTTACTGAACCGGATTTCTTTGCAAGAGGAGTAAAAGAGGCAATCTACATCAGAGCCCACAGACCTATCTTAAACAGAGACGGGGGACGACACAAGCTATCTGGAACGTATGACCCGCTACTGCGATCACATGTCGCTGACGTCACGTTGCAGTAGCCGGGTTCATTCCGTGAAAAGGGTTGATGGAGTCAACCGAAAATTTGGGGTAAGTCCCAATTTCTCTTACAGGGTTGGACAAAAAGTTTAGTCTTGTTACATGTAATAATCCTGTGGTCAGTCTATATTGGAATAAGCTTTAGAGGTTAAGGCAAAAAAGTTGTTTATTGTGTTTTCAAAGATGTCAATTCCATAATGGTTGGCTTGGAAGGGATGCATTTCTTTTATCTGAACCGTACCTGTTATGACACAACACCAACATCTTCTAATTATAAAGACAACATCTCAAAATTTCTAATATTTGTATGTAATCAACATTTATAGTAATTTTACACACTAATACCATACACAAAGTAACACAGGCTTTGAGTCAATTCAACTTGCAGGACCAGTACACTGGTCGAAGTCTTGTTGGCATTGAGCGCTTCACTTTATATACAAAATTAGAGGGTAAAATTATTACAATCTCAAAACTTCATTTTTTTTCTTTAAAAATCACTTAATGTTACTCTGAACATCAAGCAGAAAGAGGAACACATAGATTTAGGGACATACACATGCATAGAAGACTATAGAGACTAAGTAGAGTATGAAAGCATCACAGTTACCCAATGCCCTTTCCGTCCCAGTATATCGTGTGCTCCCAGAGGTGCCCGATGATTGGTGCGTCGGCCCAGGAATGCTCGCCGTTCAATCCGATGCGTCCGTTCTTGTACACGACAAGGGTGAAGGACTTGTCGAACCAGCGGTCGTAGGTTTTCCCGTGGAGCAGGGACTCCGCGTAGTTTGACACCATGGTATTGTCACCATCCTGTATGCAAATGAACACAATAATGATTATTACAGGTTTGCGATAGCAAAACCTGTATTGTTTCTCATACATGTGTAAGCTGATCTGTTTCACTTCACAGTACCAATTTTCTTTAAATCTTTTCTGAAGCAACTATCATGTTAGCACACAAAAAAAAAATACTCAAGCAACTGGATAGAATTTTGACGAACAATGGATGCTGTCTGAAACGTCTGTTTCAAAATCTTATCCAGTTGCTGGAGTAATTGTTTTTTGGTATATCTTATTACCTGGATGTCTAACCTTCATCAACGTATCGTGTTAGTTGTTTTAGTTCTCCAAACTTCCTCTAACCACTCTTCTATAACTTTATTGACCCATCAATTGATTGCTTCTGAAAAATATTGAAAGATACACCATTTTAAACCCATAAATTTAAAGCCCATTTCCTTTCAGCATTCACCATTGCATTGTCTTTGGTCTTAAGAGTTAGCATTACACACCAGTAAAAAAAGTCAGCTAGTTTTTTAAGGATTTTTTGATAACCACAACCAAATAAAAGACATTGATGCCTGTCCTCAGTCTGAGAGCACATACCCCTACAAGGTCATTTGCCTTTCCAGTCATTTCAAGCAAGTCTTCGGTCTAGTTTGTCCGTCCATTGCAAGCAGACGAAAAGAAACATTGAGATTATCAATAAGTAAAATTGCAAACTTTCTAGAAGCATTGTGTGATATTCTAACATTTCTTGGATTGAGGCATGGGATATTTTGATATCGAAGTTAAGTTACGTCAATTTCTTTCCTACGATAGCTCATTAAGTAAAGGAGTACTAGTGTCAAAATAGAAAGAAGTTTAAAAAGGAGAAAATAGATTATCCTTAAGTTTATTTTAGATTAAACGTCTTAAAAGTCTTACCTTTGAATCCTCCAGAGTTCTAAAACTCTGCAAATCCATTGTTTGCAACAAGGAAAAATAAAGCACAACTGGTTCAAATTTGGTAGCTTATCATTTCAGTGATGGCTAATTTTTTCCATGCCACTTCCAAAGAATGGGTAGATATCATACATTCAAGGTACTAACAGTTACTATGCATTGCATGTTAATATGTGATACTAAAAAGATTAACATATATTTATTCAAACCACCCTCCTGAAAGCAGAGCCCCTATCGGTCCATTTGTTAGCTCGCTCGCTTAGGGGCCCTGCTCTTTAGCCCCGGTAGACACGGTTCTGGCAACGTCGCCACCAAAACAGCTTCAGCCAATCAGAGGGTTTGCTGAACCTCATCTAGAGCAAAAGCCCAAAGGACGCTGGGAAGCTATCAACCAATCAGGTTACGTCTCACATCGTTAATAAGGTTCAGAACAAATGAACCGCCAAATTGTGCCAAATAAGGGTAGCTCGTTAATTATTCATGAGCAACTGTCAGTAATGTCGCCAGAACCGGGGCTAAAGAGCAGGGCCCCTACACGAGCAAGCTGATGAATCGAGCAATAGGGGCTCCGCTTTCAGGAGGGTGATTCAAACAGGCAAAAACACAACAAAAAAAAGGGTTAAAGCACAGATTAAATCAAATTATGCTGACATGGCAAAGGAATTAGCTAACTGCACAACTACTTGCAAGAACAAGAAGCACTTTATAAGCTCAAACTCAAAGTTCACCAAAAAAAGAACCTCCTTTACCGTATCATAGTCTGCTTCTTCTTCGTCAAGGGTGACAAAGAAAGCCGCTTGCTCGATGGTGTCCAGCGAGGACTTGTTCACGCCCTTGCTGAAGAACTTCTGCCGAGCCTTGGCCCACGGTATGCGATCACCAGCCGTCATCGCGCCAAGATGGGCCTCGCCAAAAGCAGGCTCCGACTTGTCAAGCAAAATCTTCTCAAGTTGCCTGTAAATTATAAAGTATTACATTAAATTGTAACAGTTTCTCTGCTATCTAGTTAATACACAAATCTTTGCGTAGTGCTGCATACCGGTACTGTGTACCAGTACTGTACCGTAAAAATTGATTAGGTACAGGTCCAAAATACTGGATCATGAAGGATCATGAAGTACCGGTACTGTTGAATATAAATACAAATGTATGTGCTTATTTTGTTACTGATCTCCTGACCTCATGCAACACCAAACGTGACCAAAGTGACACCCTGGAACAGCGTAAATAATATGCAACAGATCATTCAGGCAGGCCGGGAGTTTTGATAGTTAGACCAAGGGAGTTTGGCGGTAGGAAAACTAGTTATAATCTTTGAAAAAAGATACTGACAAGTTGAAAACAGTTTATTTATGTTTCTGTCATTATTGAAGAAGTTCAGAAGAAGACATTAATTCTTAATTTTTCAAATTGTTCAGGTACAGGTACAGGTCCGGATCTGTACCTAAACCTCTGTGGTACCAGATCTGATGTTACGTTTAGGTACGCAGCACTAGTGTATACCCCTACTGGAGAGCAAGTGTTTGAAGAAAGTTGTTGGTACTTACGCTTGGATCTCACATGGGCGAATGAGCTGACCGAGGAAGTAGACAGGTAGTTTGAAGAAGCGTCCACTGTGGTAGACCACCACGTGCTTACTGTCATCCCAGTGGCGAAGGGAGTCTGAAGGTAAAAATACATACAGAATTGTAGTCATTATCATAGCCACTGCTAAAACGTTAGCTGCATTATAGACGTGCATATTCCAAGTTTAATGTTTGAAACAAACATGTCTCTCTGAATTTTTGGCTGTCTATACTGTAGCTTTCTTTGGGCTCTTTATAAAAGATATGACCTACATGTATAGGGTATCAAATTCTGATAGATGTTTGTTTTGTTTGTTTGTATTGCATACCCGGTAAATCGCATGAAGGTGTAACACACCAGGTTTGTACAAGCTGCATATCCGGACAGAATTATATGATCCACTCACACCGGGAAGGACCCATACTCTTTTCGATAAGTGTGTTGGGTTCCTTAACGTGCTTGAGGTGTGGCTCTCCTCAAACACGGGACCTCCATTTCACGTCCTATCCGAGGGACGTCCCTAACCGAAGCTAGGTACACATTTTCACCTGAGTAAAGTGGGGAAAGTCGTGTAAAGTGCCTTTCCCAAGGGCACAACGTCAACGGGACAAATCAGGGAACCCCGGATTCGAACCCGGTATCTCTGGGTTCTGGGGCCAAACCCCCTGTCACTACACCACCGGGATGCCACATTTGTTTGTTGTGTTTGTCATTTTCAAAAACAGTTAAGTTGTTCACCATGTTCACCCCCAAAAGATTAGCCTTTGTCCTGTTTCGATTACGTTTAATCTTGAAAGTTGTGGTGGTTTTATCTTTTATGGTTTTTGGAGTGACCTCTTCACCACAAATTCACGACACTGCAAATAAGCGTTTTCAATGAAATTACTGCTTGACTACAGAACTGTGTCAACTGCGAATTCAAACCACCGCAAAACCTTCTTTCCTATCCAACCGTGAAACAAAAAACACAGCGAAGTAAGTGAATTTACAGTATCTAATATCAAGACACATCTTATTATTATTGGGTAGGCCTAATACTCTCTCTTCGCAGCCAGGGACTGAATAGCGAGGAGCGCACAATTGGCGGGGCTAGATCGCAAGGGTCTGTAGCAACCGCCAATTGGCGCGCAGGTGTCTTCAATACGATAATTGCCTCATGTGCGGCCATAGGACTGAAGGTTTTGAACCACCTACATGTACACCAGGAAGGACCCCTACTCTTTTCGATAAGTGTTGTGGGTTCTTTAACGTGCTCGAGGTGTGGCTCTTCTCAGACACGGGACCTCCATTTAACGTCCTATCCAAGGGATGTCCCTAACCGAAGCTAGGTACTCATTTACACCTGAGTGATTTTCATCATAATAAGTCCATTAAGCATGTACAAATGAAGTCAGCTTCTCTCATTCTCACATTCTCAAAACGTGATAGGTTGGAAGAGACAAGACAACCTTATAATTACCTGTCTCAACTCCAGGGATACGTGTGGTGTTGAACATCCTTTCATACTGCCAGGAGCACAGAGGTACGGCGTTGGACACCAGGATCTACGTGGTAAATTCAAGATGGAAACCTTAACTATTAATTAAGTTTGATAATGGGACTAGACAGCATTTGTAGATGGCAAGAGTTGGAGTGTCAAACTTAAGGATCATAGCTTTTTCTGTAATTTTGTCCCACACTTTTCATATTTGTCATGGAGGTCATGTTCATCATGTTGTTCTATACGCACACAGAAGGGGACAAGTTGCAAAGGAGAAAATAATGAAGAGACCAGAAGAATGTATCAGCAAACGCAACCCCAACTGGACAACACATGTGTGTAGTGGTGCGTACCTATACATGTAAACCCGAGTTTAGGTTTAGGTTCGGACTCGAGTCCAGAGGTTAAGGTTCAGGTTCGGACTTGAAAGTCCGGACTTGAACCAAATTGAATGGAATATGTATGCTACAAATATTTTTTTCCCGTTTCATGTGAAATTGCATATCGGCATATATTTTACATGCAATCTGAAAACTATAATATGTGGAATTATATACAGTCAGCAATTAATGCAGAAGTTCAGTTATAAACACAAAACAGCAATGTTTTCATATTTTTCCTGTGCAAATTTCATGATCTAAGGAAGCTTAAAAAAATTAAGATGGTTTAAATCAAAAAGGAGTGTAAAAGCGAGAGATTTTTTTTCAAGTCCGGACTTGATTCCAAATGTTTAGGTTTTTTTGGACTTGAACCTAAAGGTTAGGAACAGGTCCGGAACAGGTCCGGGGTTTAGGTACGCACCACTATGTGTGTAACAGAATGTGTAGATCACAGGCTAGGGTGAACTTTTAAAGTTACATTAGGAGTCAAAACAGAAGTCAACACTCCAGAGGAACAGAGATGGTCTCCAGAGACTGAACTGCCAAAGAGAAGTGAAGTGTCATATTTGTGCTATGATATTATATTTGTGCTATGACAAGGGTTTGAAAAATTCCCAAAATACCACAGCTACCAGGCACACAAAAACTGTGTAAAATCATAAAAAGAAAAAAAAAGGAAAAAAGAAAAACATACCTTAACCATTCGCTGATTACATAATAAAAGAAACAAAAAATTAATAACCATGCAGAAGTATAAGATTTGAAGAAAACTAAACCAATAGCGAGAAAAACTGAGAGAAAAAAAATTACTAGTCTTTTTGACACTTACAATGCATGTACAGCAACTGTTCTAAAAATTCAATGCCATGATTTTCATTTCAAAAGGATAGAAAAAAAACAAAAAAACAATAACATTTGTTTGTTTGTCAGTTAATAGAAATTGCCTTGGCTGATACATATATTTCTACTGACAATTGCAAGCACTGTTACATTGCACTAGTATTGAGGAAACTTACGGGCCTGACTTCCTCTCGGGCCAACTGTCTGCGGAACAGCAGCATGGAGTAGATGACGTTAGCGGCGCGGGCGGCCTGGCTCTCCGTGGGGTGGATGTAGATGGCGTCCATGGCGTAGTAGTTACTGTTGACCATGATTGGGGAACGTCCTCGCAAGTACACATACTCTTCCCACCAGTCACTCACCTGCAAGTGAAGGGTTGTGTGTTTTTTACACAATACAAGTCCTAAGGCCACACCATTCTAATTTCTTGGTTAACAGAATTTTTAAAAAAATTGGTAGATTGGAAAAGCAGTGGTAGAATTTTTTTTCAGTGTTCTGCAATATTACAGAATGTCAAAATTTTCTTGCAATTTCAAAATATTTTCTACAAATACACATGCCTCCATACAACATGTACAACCTTCTCAACTTAATAATGACTTGTTAACATCATATCTAGCTTTGCAACATTGCTGTAATTCTTTATTCTCTCACTCTATCTTTAATTTTTACTAGCAAAGTTTGAAACAGGAATAACATTGATAGGGAAAATTGCAACAATAGAATTCAATATCAATCAAATCAAATACTAGTTTTCCTTTTATAATTTCAGTATTGTGTATTAAAATCAAAAACAAATTCAACAGCCTGCCTGATAAGGAGGACAATGCATTACTGTATATCCTTGCGAGAAAAACGTTTTCTGATGCGTAATACTAGACCTGTCACACAGCCACAGCCCACAGAAAAAAAATTTTAAAAATGTAAAATTCAATCGCAATCACTGTTTTATTGCACTAGTATTGAAGAAACTTATGGGCCTGACTTCTTCTTGAGCCAATGTACATGTATGTAGTCTACTCTTTGAAATATAAGAGATGAAACTTACGTAATTGGTGGCCCACCAGGACTTGAGTAGGAGGTATCTCTGCAGTCGCGGGCCCAGGGATTCTTGAAAGTCCGTCGCCAACTGTTCCATCTCCTTGTACTGATCGTCGGTCATGAGAGGCCGAACAGACTTCAGGTAACGACTGACAGTGCCCTCAACGGTGGGCAAGGGGAGTCGAGGCAGTGAGGCTTGGTAGCTGTACAGTAAAGGCTTCCTGCCGGAAAAGACCTTAACAAGGCCCTGGAAAGAAATAAAATAGACATTTTCATGAAATGCATTCTAGTACGGCACATCCACGTCTTGTATGACAGCCAACGAAAGGGTATGTCACCCCGTAAAAAGGGCGGTATAACCCTGTCGTAGCAAAAGCATGACGACTGATGATGATTCTAGTACAAATGTACTGTGATTTCCATCTATTGTTGTTGATGAAGATTTCTAGAAGTGTAGGGACAGTGAAAATCCCTAGGAGGAGCTGCTATACACTCCCTGCTGTTGATTGCAAGTTGCAGGTTTCCCGCTTGAAAATATTTTCACAAAGGCCTTGTAATATGTCACTGCAGGGGGACTGTGTATCACTAGGGGGCGCAGCTGCACTGGAGATTCAGCCTCGCATAAGATAACACATGCAAAATTTGCTAGTAACTGTAATTGAAAATCCCACAGCCATGCAAGGAAGGTGCCAGGGCCTGGTAACAAAAAGAAGGCAGTCTTGCAAACAGCAACTTCTATATCATGCAGGGACAATGTGTATCACTAGGAGGAGCCACTGCACAGTAGGTTCAGCTTTGCCGAAATATAATTCAGCAAACTTTTAAGGTAAAACGCAATTTCATTTCAATTTTCAAGATACCTTCTAATAACTGAGTTCTCAATCAAGGTTCAGAACACACAAAATTCACTACTAATAGATAGATGGATAGATAATTAGATAAAGAGTGTACGAAATCTTTTAAAATCTATATACAGACACGTATATGTAGAGTTAGTCAGTTTTAGGACTACATGTAAGTGACCTGTAAAAGTATCTTACCAGCCAGATCTTGGACACGAGGGAGAATTTCCCATGAGGTTCGTACATCCACCCGTGGTAACACAGCAGCAGTTTGAGCATGTAGCGCAGCATGTAGACCATGCCTATCCACAGCACAGTGGAGAAGATGACCACACTGATGTACAAGTCTGCCGGGGCTGCAAAGTAGTTGCTGCAAATACAGTCATCATAAATATGATAATCAGAGATCATAGCAGACTTTCCCACAGTAGGGATGTGTACTAGCCTGACTAAATCGCGCTCCTAGCGGCCAGCCCAGTGGAGGGACATTAACCTCCGCCAGCGAGAGCTTGTGTAAACACAGGCTAGGATGTGTACCAGTACCTACATTGTAGTACTGGGTACAACCCACAGGAGTGCTAGGAATGTGAGTGGTGCAGAATATTCTTTTTGTGTCATACCCTACCAAAAAATGTAAATTTCAAAGAGAAATGCACCAGAAGTTGAGAAGTTTTTTTTTTAAATTGTAAGACTATCAATTCTAACGTTTGAATCTGGCATAACATTTTCAACAAAACCGCAAAGTCCATGGGAAAGAAGTATACTATAACTATAAGCCTGTGAGATAGAAATAGAAGCTCATGGAATACTGTAAAATTATCCGAACAGTTCGGAACACCTGTATCACAGCCCAGGTACTGATGTATGACAATATAAATTACACAGAACCATATCTAAACTTTAAGCCAGATAATCTTTTTTTTACCTAGATCATAAATGATAATTTTTCTAGCTACATGAAGATCATAGATGACCTAACTTCCAAACGGTTTTCCCTTACAACTGACCTTAATCCTAGGCGGTCCTGGATGACCTGGATCACTCCCATGGAGGGGTCAACTCGCATGAAGACAGAGGCGAGGACGGCGATCAGCACCACAAACCAGCTGGTTGGGCTAGCCGGGTACAAGCCTGTCAGGAAATTGTTCTGGAAAAACAACACAAATTTCTTTTTAGACAACATAATTTCAACATAACATGTTGTTTAGTTTGTTGATTAGGTCCACATCACATTACGAAGGCACAAGGCGCCCTGAGCATTTTATGAGGCTTGAAAACTGGAAATATTCTAGTTCCTGTAATCTTAATGAAATTGACAATTAATGCCACTGTTTACCACATTTGCGTTCAGATTTCTTATCAAAAGTGCGCAAAAACGGCTCAAAAATAATCTACATGGTGATCTTTTAGTTTCACACGCCTACTGTAAATACTGTAGGTACCATGGCGCCACCCACCTCCGTCAAAACGTAGAAATGCAAAATCAAAACATAAAAAAGCAAATATTTGACGGACATGCAGTCACTCTCTCATTGGTCAAAACGTGTAGTGATAAAAAAAAAATCAGAATGCTCTACATTTGTATATCATATCCGGTAAATTTTCATAGTAGTATCCAGTATTTGATTATACTGCTGCCGTGGTCCCTGACACAGGGGTGGGCAGCAGTCGGCTAGTATATTGTGGCAAATGTATTGTAAACATTTAGAAATTGCAAATGCTGCTTTAAGATTCGACTATGGATTGAAAGTACATGACTGTATTGTAGTTTCTAACAAATGTTAGTCCAAGCTTAAAAAGTCAAAGTAAACTTTTAAATACAATAAAAAAAACATTGAGACTCTATTTCTCATGGGTCTTTAACAGACACCTTATAAATTACATGTACTGTACAGACTCATACAGTATCTAATTCATCTTTCATGAAAAGTAAATCTTATAGTACCTTAAAGCGAGCAAAGCGCTTCTTCCAGGAGCGGACTCCCGAGTAGTAGATGGCACGCAGCGCCTCATTACTGATCCTGAAGTCGACGCCTTCGGGCGTGATCGTGAACTGGAAGGCGACCGCGGCGTGAGCTTCCGCCATGATGGCAAACCCAGTGGTTCACTGTATACCTACAAAAACAAGAATGATTATAAAATATTTCTTATAATTTAAATAAATTTCTTTGTCAACGATCCAAGACTAACAAGTTACAACAACTGCTATAAACAGGACATTTGTTTTCTAAAAGTAAACACTTCTGCTAGCAGGGTAACATTAGGATATCTGCCGTATGTGATCAAAGTCCAGATTTGAACAGACCTATTCAAGATTTTTCCGGTCCTTTCCTGTACAATGCTGTAACTTGAAAGTGCCTTAAAAACTTTAGCTTTAAGTGTGCGGAGATTAAATTTCGCAGGCATGGTTGAAACAATGATTTAAGGCGGGAGACAAACAGAACAATAATTTTTCGGTGGTTTTAAGCTTGTAGTGAAAATTAAAGTTGACCATTAAAACAGCAAATTACATCATGTTGTTTTGTATACAATGTACACCAGGTGACCACGAACATTCCAACATTTTTACAGTATAGCCATTTGTAGCTACATGCAATTTGATTGAACAACATAAAACCTCTACAAAAATATGTACATGCAATGCAGTAAACTCATTATGTGGTATGTGGGGTTGAATTAGGTCATTCATCAATGTGTCATTCTGGACCCAAAATTGATAATATTCTGGAGAACAAAACCTTTATATGAATGACAAAAATCAGTCTTAGGCATACATGTATTTGGTGCTTGTGAACTTTGAAAAAGCAAACTGCACAAGGGCCACTGATAAAATCTCCTTGCTAAAACCATCACAATTGACACTACACTTGTGTGGACAACATATTAAAATACTAGACAGTATACAAACTTAGAACTTGAAAGGTGCATTGGAACTTGGAAGGTCCCCTAGCATGGGCCAATTAGTAAGTTAGTCATAATCAATGTCCATGTTAGCTAGATAACCAGTTCCCTAATGTTTTGGCTTTTCGGGACTGGTACATTCAAGATCTTTCCGGTCTACGTGCACTACGTATACGGCACGGTATACACGTACCCATCTAGTTTGAACAAGAGTGCTTTTTTTCCGACCTCTGTACCCTTAGTTATCAACACACATATGGGCCTGGGGTTGAGTTCGGTTACTCACGTGTGACCAAAGTCCAGATATGAACACACACAGACTGAACTTTGCCCCTCACATGAATGCCAAGGACTTTGAAAAATGCAGACGACCCTTTTGTGTTCAAGTATGCTGAAGTAACCAACGGAAGAATGTTCCCACCCCCACTTTAGGATGTTGTCCTTTTGAGCCTTTGACATTGTGGCATGTGAATGTATCTACATCCATTTATTGCGTATCTGTACATGTTTTACTGTACATACTAGTACATTATTTACTGAAAAAACTGCCATATGTTGGCTAGTACATGCACTAAAACTACATGTACTAGTACTTTAGTGGCATCATGTGGCGCAATCGGTAGGGTGTTTCACTCACAACCGAGAGGTACTGGGGTCGAAACCCCCGATATGCCCCGATGTTGTGCCATTGCAAATTGGGAAAGGTACTTTACACGACTTTCCTCACTTCACTCAGGTGTAAATGAGTACCTAGCTTCTGTTAGGGACATCCCTCAGATAGGACGTTAAATGGAGGTCCCGTGTTTGAGGAGAGCCACACCTCGAGCACATTAAAGAACCCAACGCACATTTTGAAAAGAGTAGGGGGCCTTCCCGGTGTGAGTGGTTCAAAACCTACAGTCCTATGGCCGCACATGGGGCAATTGTCGCATTGAGGTCACCTGCGCGCCGAATGGCAGTCGCTACAGACCCTTGCGATCTAGCCCCGCCAATTAATTGTGCGCTCCTTGCAATTCAACCCTGGCTGCGAAGAGAGAGTAGTTGGCCCATCCAATAATAATAACAACGATAAAAGTGACCACCTCTGCATAAAAAAGTGACCTTGTCATTCATTGTGAGTGTGACCACTTTTGGTGGTCCCTTACATAGATTATTTTTCTCATTGACACATTCAAGCATTAATCTTCTCTATAACAGCCACCATGGCGCAAGCAGCAACAAAATCCCATGCTTCTTCACCATCTGGATCAAATTCTGTGGATCCTAGGGCCCGAGTTCGATCCTCAGGGTCGACTCGAGCTCGGACATGTTGTAAGGGATTGCATCGTCATTTCGGATGGTGATGTCAAGCCGGCGGCCCCGTGTATGAGGGAACTACAGGCGTTAGCCTCAAGCGTCAAACCTCTGCACGTAAAAGAACCCAACACACTTATCGAGAAGAGTAGGGGTGACCCGGTGTGCTTGGCCAAAAGTGTGAGCCGTAGCGAAGCCGCATTGTACTACCACTACATAGCTACTTGAAAAAGCATCATACTTCACCTCAAATGAGGATGCCTTGAAACAAAACAAAAATAGCAGCCACCAGATTCATTGTGATCATTTTCGACAATGTCCTTGACAGGTCTTTATACCGTATACAGTACGTGTAGTACGTGACTGTAAAAGGGCGACCACCAGTGCACATACATGTCTACATGTATATACAGTAAGATTACAAAGTCCATCGTAGGTGGGAAACAGTACAAAGTCTTTCAACCTACAGTTCAGTAACTCCGCGAACAAACCATAACAGATCGAAGTACAAAAGGCCAAAAGC